>NW_027362763.1:652277876-653004990 GCF_046119375.1 Phyllobates terribilis
GAGATGAAGGAGATGAAAGGAGATGATAGGAGATGATAGGTGATGATAGGAGATGATAGGTGATGATAGTGATGACAGGTGATGATAGGAGATGATAGGAGATGACAGGTGATGATGGGAGATGATAGGTGATGATAGGTGATGATAGGAGATGATAGGTGATGATAGCAGATGATAGGTGATGACAGGAAATGATAATAGATGATAGGTGATGATAGGAGAAGATAGGAGATGATAGGTGATGATAGGTGATGATAGGAGATGATAGGAGATGACAGGAGATGACAGATGACGATAGGAGATGATAAGAGATGATAGGAGATGATAGGAGATGATAGGTGATGATACGAGATGATAGGTGATGATAGGAGATGATAGGAGATGACAGGAGATGATAGGAGATGATAGGAGATGATAGGTGATGATAGGAGATGATAGGTGATGATAGGAGATGATAGGAGATGATAGGAGATGATAGGTGATGATAGGAGATGATAGGAGATGATAGGTGATGATAGGTGATGATAGGAGATGATAGGTGATGATAGGAGATGATAGGAGATGATAGGAGATGATAGGTGATGGTACGAGATGATAGGAGATGACAGGAGATGATAGGAGATGATAGGAGATGATAGGTGATTATAGGTGATGACAGGAGATGATAGGTGATGATAGGTGATGATAGGAGATGATAGGGGATGATAGGAGATGATAGGAGATGATAGGAAATGATAGGAAAGGATAGGAGATGACAGGAGTGATAGGAAATGATAGGTGATGACAGGAGTTCATAAGAGATGATAGGTGAAGATAGGTGATGATAGGTGATGATAGGAGATGATAGGAGATGATAGGTGATGATGGGAGATGATAGGATATGATAGGAAATGATAGGAGATGACAGGAGATGATAAGAGATGATAGTGTGATGATAGGAGATGATAGGTGATGATAGGAGATGATAGTGATGATTGGAGATGATAGGAGATGATAGGAGATGATAGGTGATGATAGGAGATGATAGGAGATGATAGGTGATGATAGGTGATGATAGGGATGATAGGTGATGATAGGAGATGATAGGAGATGATAGGAGATGATAGCTGATGATACGAGATGATAGGAGATGACAGGAGATGATAGGAGATGATAGGAGATGATAGGTGATGATAGGAGATGATAGGTGATGATAGGTGATGATAGCAGATGATAGGAGATGATAGGAGATGATAGAAGATGATAGGTGATGATAGGAGATGATAGGTGATGATAGGAGATGATAGGTGATGATAGGAGATGATAGGAGATGATAGGTGATGATAGGAGATGATAGGAGAAGATAGGAGATGATAGGAGATGATAGGTGATGATAGGAGATGATAGGAGATGATAGGTGATGAAAGGAGAAGATAGGTGATGATAGGAGATGATAGGTGATGATAGGTGATGACAGGAGATGATAGGTGATGATAGGAGATGATAGGAGATGATAGGTGATGAAAGGAGATGATAGGAGATTATAGAAGATGATAGGTGATGATAGGAGATGATATGAGATGATAGGTGATGATAGGTGATGACAGGTGATGACAGGAGATGATAGGTGATGATAGTAGATGATAGGTGATGATAGGAGATGATAGGTGATGAAAGGAGATGATAGGAGATGACAGAAGATGATAGGTGATGATAGGTGATGATAGGTGATGATAGGAGATGATAGATGATGATAGGAGATGATAGGTGATGATAGGAGATGATAGGAGACGATAGGTTGATAGGAGATGATAGGTGATGATAGGAGATGATAGGTGATGATAGGTGATGACAGGAGATGATACGTGATGATAGGAGATGATAGGTGATGATAGTGTGATGATAGGAGATGATAGGTGATGATAGGAGATGATAGGAGATGATAGGTGATGATACGAGATGATACGAGATGACAGGAGATGATAGGAGATGATAGGAGATGATAGGTCATGATAGGAGATGATAGGTGATGATAGGTGATGATAGCAGATGATAGGAGATGATAGGAGATGATAGAAGATGATAGGTGATGATAGGAGATGATAGGTGATTATAGGAGATGATAGGTGATGATAGGAGATGAATAGGTGATGATAGGAGATGATAGGTGATGATAGGAGATGATAGGAGATGATAGGTGATGATAGGAGATGATAGGAGATGATAGGTGATGAAAGGAGAAGATAGGTGATGATAGGAGATGATAGGTGATGATAGGTGATGACAGGAGATGATAGGTGATGATAGGAGATGATAGGAGATGATAGGTGATGAAAGGAGATGATAGGAGATGATAGAAGATGATAGGTGATGATAGGAGATGATATGAGATGATAGGTGATGATAGTTGATGATAGGAGATGATAGGTGAAGATAGGAGATGATAGGAGATGATAAGGTGATGATAGGAGATGATAGGAGATGATAGAAGAAGATAGGTGATGATAGGAGATGATAGGAGATGATAGGTGATGACAGGTGATGACAGGAGATGATAGGTGATGATAGTAGGATGATAGGTGATGATAGGAGATGATAGGTGATGAAAGGAGATGATAGGAGGTGATAGAAGATGATAGGTGATGATAGGAGATGATAGGAGATGATAGGTGATGATAGGTGATGATAGGAGATGATAGGTGAAGATAGGAGATGATAAGTGATGATAGGAGATGATAGGTGATGATAGGAGATGATAGATGATGATAGGAGATGATAGGTGATGATAGGAGATGATAGGAGACGATAGGTGATGATAGGAGATGATAGGTGATGATAGGAGATGATAGGTGATGATAGGTGATGACAGGTGATGATAGGAGATGATAAGTGATGATAGGAGATGATAGGTGATGATAGGTGATGATAGGAGATGATAGGTGATGATAGGAGATGATAGGAGATGATAGTGATGATAGGAGATGATAGGAGATGATAGGTGATGATAGGAGATGATAGGTGATGATAGGAGATGATAGGAGATGATAGGTGATGATAGGTGATGATAGGAGATGATAGGTGATGATAGGAGATGATAGGTGATGATAGGAGATGACAGGTGATGATAGGAGATGACAGGAGATGATAGGAGATAATATGAGATGATAGGAGATGATAGGTGATGAAAGGAGATGACAGGAGGTGAAAGGAGATGATAAGAGATGATAGGAGATGATAGGTGATGATAGGAGATGATAGGTGATGATAGGTGATGACAGGAGATTACAGGAGATGATATGAGATGATAGGTGATGATAGGAGATGATAGGAGATGATAGGTGATGATAGGAGATGATAGGAGATGATAGGTGATGACAGGAGATGACAGGAGATGATAGGAGAGGATAGGTCCTGATAGGAGATGATAGGTGATGATAGGTGATGACAGGAGATGATAGGAGATGATAGGTGATGATAGGTGATGATAGGTGATGACAGGAGATGACAGGAGATGAAAGGAGATGATAGGAGATGATAGGTGATGATAGGAGATGATAGGTGATGATAGGTGATGACAGGTGATGATAGGAGATGATAGGAGATGACAGGTGATGATGGGAGATGATAGGTGATGATAGGTGATGATAGGAGATGATAGGTGATGATAGCAGATGATAGGTGATGACAGGAAATGATAATAGATGATAGGTGATGATAGGAGAAGATAGGAGATGATAGTGATGATAGGTGATGATAGGAGATGATAGGAGATGACAGGAGATGACAGATGACGATAGGAGATGATAAGAGATGATAGGAGATGATAGGAGATGATAGGTGATGATACGAGATGATAGGTGATGATAGGAGATGATAGGAGATGACAGGAGATGATAGGAGATGATAGGAGATGATAGGTGATGATAGGAGATGATAGGTGATGATAGGAGATGATAGGAGATGATAGGAGATGATAGGTGATGATAGGAGATGATAGGAGATGATAGGTGATGATAGGTGATGATAGGAGATGATAGGTGATGATAGGAGATGATAGGAGATGATAGAGATGATAGGTGATGGTACGAGATGATAGGAGATGACAGGAGATGATAGGAGATGATAGGAGATGATAGGTGATTATAGGTGATGACAGGAGATGATAGGTGATGATAGGTGATGATAGGAGATGATAGGAGATGATAGGAGATGATAGGAAATGATAGGAAATGATAGGAGATGACAGGAGATGATAGGAAATGATAGGTGATGACAGGAGTTCATAAGAGATGATAGGTGAAGATAGGTGATGATAGGTGATGATAGGAGATGATAGGAGATGATAGGTGATGATGGGAGATGATAGGATATGATAGGAAATGATAGGAGATGACAGGAGATGATAAGAGATGATAGGTGATGATAGGAGATGATAGGTGATGATAGGAGATGATAGGTGATGATAGGAGATGATAGGAGATGAAAGGAGATGATAGGTGATGATAGGAGATGATAGGAGATGATAGGTGATGATAGGTGATGATAGGAGATGATAGGTGATGATAGGAGATGATAGGAGATGATAGGAGATGATAGCTGATGATACGAGATGATAGGAGATGACAGGAGATGATAGAGATGATAGGAGATGATAGGAGATGATAGGTGATGATAGGTGATGATAGCAGATGATAGGAGATGATAGGAGATGATAGAAGATGATAGGTGATGATAGGAGATGATAGGTGATGATAGGAGATGATAGGTGATGATAGGAGATGATAGGAGATGATAGGTGATGATAGGAGATGATAGGAGAAGATAGGAGATGATAGGAGATGATAGGTGATGATAGGAGATGATAGGAGATGATAGGTGATGAAAGGAGAAGATAGGTGATGATAGGAGATGATAGGTGATGATAGGTGATGACAGGAGATGATAGGTGATGATAGGAGATGATAGGAGATGATAGGTGATGAAAGGAGATGATAGGAGATTATAGAAGATGATAGGTGATGATAGGAGATGATATGAGATGATAGGTGATGATAGGTGATGACAGGTGATGACAGGAGATGATAGGTGATGATAGTAGATGATAGGTGATGATAGGAGATGATAGGTGATGAAAGGAGATGATAGGAGATGACAGAAGATGATAGGTGATGATAGGTGATGATAGGTGATGATAGGAGATGATAGGATGATGATAGGAGATGATAGGTGATGATAGGAGATGATAGGAGACGATAGGTGATGATAGGAGATGATAGGTGATGATAGGAGATGATAGGTGATGATAGGTGATGACAGGAGATGATACGTGATGATAGGAGATGATAGGTGATGATAGGTGATGATAGGAGATGATAGGTGATGATAGGAGATGATAGGAGATGATAGGTGATGATAGGAGATGATAGGAGATGATAGGTGATGATAGGAGATGATAGGTGATGATAAGTGATGATAGGAGATGATAGGAGATGATAGGTGATGATAGGAGATGATAGGTGATGATAGGAGATGATAGGTGATGATAGGAGATGACAGGTGATGATAGGAGATGACAGGAGATGATAGGAGATAATATGAGATGATAGGAGATGATAGGTGATGAAAGGAGATGACAGGAGGTGAAAGGAGATGATAGGAGATGATAGGAGAGGATAGGTGATGATAGGAGATGATAGGTGATGATAGGTGATGACAGGAGATTACAGGAGATGATAGGAGATGATAGGAGATGATAGGTGATGATAGGAGATGATAGGAGATGATAGGTGATGATAGGAGATGATAGGAGATGATAGGTGATGACAGGAGATGACAGAGATGATAGGAGATGATAGGTCATGATAGGAGATGATAGGTGATGATAGGTGATGACAGGAGATGATAGGAGATGATAGGTGATGATAGGTGATGACAGGAGATGACAGGAGATGAAAGGAGATGATAGGAGATGATAGGTGATGATAGGAGATGATAGGTGATGACAGGAGATGACAGAAGATGATAGGAGATGATAGGAGATGATAGGTGATGATAGGAGATGATAGGTGATGATAGGAGATGATAGGAGATGATAGGAGATGATAGGTGAGGATAGGAGATGATAGGTGATGATAGGAGATGAAAGGAGATTATAGGTTATGATAGGAGATGATAGGGATGATAGGAGATGAAAGGAGATGACAGATGATGATAGGAGATGATAGGAGATGTTAGGACATGACAGGTGATGATAGGAGATGATAGGAGATGATAGGGAGATGACAGGTGATGATAGGAGATGATAGGAGATGATAGGAGATGATAGGTGATGATAGGTGATGATAGGTGATGATAGGAGATGATAGGTGATGATAGGAGATGATAGGAGATGACAGGTGATGATAGGAGATGATAGGAGATGATAGAGAGAGACAGGAGATGACAGATGATGATAGGAGATGATAGGAGATGACAGGAGATGGACAGGTGATGATAGGAGATGATAGGAGATGATAGGAGATGACAGGAGATGACAGATGATGATAGGAGATGATAGGAGATGATAGTAGATGATAGGTGATGATATTGGATGATAGGAGATGACAGGTGATGACAGGAGATGATAGGAGATGATAGGAGATGACAGGAGATGACAGATGATGATAGGTGATGATAGGAGATGATAGGAGATGATAGGTGATGATAGGGGATGATAGGAGATGATAGGTGATGATAGGAGATGATAGGAGATGATAGGAGATGGTAGGTGATGATACGAGATGATAGGTGATGATATAAGATGATAGGAGATGACAGGAGATGATAGGAGATGATAGGTGATGATAGGAGTTGATAGGAAATGATAGGAGATGACAGGAGATGATAGGAGTTGATAGGTGATGATAGGAGATGATAGGAGATGACAGGAGATGATAGGAGATGATAGGTGATGATAGGAGATTATAGGAGATGATAGGAGATGATAGGAGATGATAGGTGATGATAGGAGATGATAGGTGATGATAGGAGATGATAGGAGATGATAGGAGATGATAGGGTGATGATAGGAGATGATAGGTGATGATAGGAGATGATAGGAGATGATAGGAGATGATAGGTGATGATAGGAGATGATAGGTGATGATAGGAGATGATAGGAGATGATAGGTGATGTATAGGAGATGATAGGAGATGATAGGTGATGAAAGGAGATGATAGGTGATGATAGGAGATGATAGTTGATGACAGGAGATGATAGGTGATGATAGGAGATGATAGGAGATGATAGGTGATGAAAGGAGATGATAGGAGATGATAGAAGATGATAGGTGATGATAGGAGATGATAGGAGATGATAGGTGATGATAGGTGATGACAGGAGATGATAGGTGATGATAGGTGATGAAAGGAGATGATAGGAGATGATAGGTGATGATAGGAGATGATAGGTGAAGATAGGAGATGATAGGTGATGATAGGAGATGATAGGTGATGATTGGAGATGATAGGTGATGATAGGAGATGATAGGAGACGATAGGCGATGATAGGAGATGATAGGCGATGATAGGAGATGATAGGTGATGATAGGTGATGATAGGAGAAGATAGGAGATGATAGGTGATGATAGGTGATGATAGGAGAGATAGGTGATGATAGGAGATGATAGCAGATGATAGGTGATGATAGGTGATGATAGGAGATGATAGGAGATGATAAGAGATGATAGGTGATGATAGGAGATGATAGGTGATGATAGGAGATGATAGGTGATGATAGGAGATGATAGGAGATGATAGGTGATGATAGGAGATGATAGGAGATGATAGGTGATGATAGGTGATGATAGGAGATGATAGGAGATGACAGGAGATGATAGGTGATGATAGGAGATGATAGGTGATGATAGATGATGATAGGTGATGATAGGTGATGATAGGAGATGATAGGAGATGATAGGAGATGATAGGAGATGATAGGAGATGATAGGTGATAATAGGAGATGATAGGAGATGATAGGTGATGATAGGTGATGATACGAGATGATAGGAGATGACAGGAGATGATAGGAGATGATAGGTGATGATAGGTGATGACAGGAGATGATAAGAGATGATAGGTGATGATAGGAGATGATAGGTGATGATAGGAGATGATAGGAGATGATAGGTGATGATAGGAGATGATAGGAGATGATAGGAGATGACAGGAGATGATAGGAGATGATAGGAGATGATAGGTGATGATAGGTGATGACAGGAGATGATAAGAGATGATAGGTGATGATAGGAGATGATAGGTGATGATAGGAGATGATAGGAGATGATAGGTGATGATAGGAGATGATAGGAGATGATAGGAAATGATAGGAGATGACAGGAGATGATAAGAGATGATAGGTGATGATAGGAGATGATAGGTGATGATAGGAGATGATAGGTGATGATAGGAGATGATAGGAGATGATAGGAGATGATACGAGATGATAGGTGATGATAGGAGATGATAGGAGATGATACGTGATGATAGGTGATGATAGGAGATGATAGGTGATGATAGGAGATGATAGGAGATGATAGGAGATGATAGGTGATGATACGAGATTATAGGAGATGACAGGAGATGATAGGAGATGATAGGAGATGATAGGTGATGATAGGAGATGATAGTTGATGATAGGTGATGATAGCAGATGATAGGAGATGATAGGAGATGATAGAAGATGATAGTTGATGATAGGAGATGATAGGTGATGTTAGGAGATGATAGGTGATGATAGGAGATGATAGGAGATGATAGGTGATGATAGGAGATGATAGGTGATGATAGGAGATGATAGGAGATGATAGGTGATGATAGGAGATGATAGGAGATGATAGGTGATGAAAGGAGAAGATAGGTGATGATAGGAGATGAAGGTGATGATAGGTGATGACAGGAGATGATAGGTGATGATAGAAGATGATAGGAGATGATAGGTGATGAAAGGAGATGATAGGGGATGATAGAAGATGATAGGTGATGATAGGAAATGATATGTGATGATACGAGATGATAGGTGATGATAGGAGATGATAGGAGATGACAGGAGATGATAGGAGATGATAGGTGATGATTGGAGATGATAGGAGATGATAGGTGATGATAGGAGATGATAGGAGATGATAGGTGATGACAGGAGATGACAGGAGATGATAGATGATAGGAGATGATAGGTCATGATAGGAGATGATAGGTGATGATAGGTGATGATAGGTGATGACAGGAGATGACAGGAGATGATAGATGATAGGAGATGATAGGTCATGATAGGAGATGATAGGGAGATGATAGGAGATGATAGGTGATGATAGGTGACGATAGGTGATGATAGGAGATGATAGGTGATGATAGGAGATGACAGGTGATGATAGGAGATGATAGGAGATGATAGGAGATTACAGGAGATGACAGGTGATGATAGGAGATGATAGGAGATGATAGGAGATGATAGGAGATGACAGGTGATGATAGGAGATGATAGGAGATGATAGGAGATGACAGGAGATGACAGATGATGATAGGGAGATGATAGGAGATGATAGTAGAATAATAGGTGATGATAGGAGATGATAGGAGATGATAGGAGATGACAGGTGATGACAGGAGATGATAGGAGATGACAGGAGATGACAGATGATGATAGGAGATGATAAGAGATGATAGGAGATGATAGGAGATGGTAGGTGATGATACGAGATGATAGGTGATGATATAAGATGATAGGAGATGACAGGAGATGATAGGTGATGATAGGTGATGATAGGTGATGATAGGAGTTGATAGGAAATGATAGGAGATGACAGGAGATGATAGAGTTGATAGGTGATGATAGGAGATGATAGGTGATGATAGGAGATGATAGGAGATGAGAGGAGATGATAGGTGATGATAGATGATGATAGGTGATGATAGGGGATGATAGGAGATGATAGGTGATGATAGGTGATGATAGGAGATGATAGGTGATGATAGATGATGATAGGAGATGATCGGTGATGATAGGAGATGATAGGTGATGATAGGAGATGATAGGAGATGATAGGAGATGATAGGTGATGGTAGGAGATGATAGGTGATGATAGGAGATGACAGGAGATGATAGGTGATGATAGGAGATGATAGGTGATAATAGGAGATGATAGGTGATGAAAGGAGATGATAGGTGATGATACGAGATGATAGGTGATGACAGAGATGATAGGTGATGATAGGAGATGATAGGAGATGAAAGGAGATGATAGGAGATGATAGAAGATGATAGGTGATGATAGGAGATGATAGGAGATGATAGGTGATGATAGGTGATGACAGGAGAAGATAGGTGATGATAGGAGATGATAGGAGATGATAGGTGATGAAAGGAGATGATAGGAGATTATAGGTGATGATAGGAGATGATAGGAGATGATAGGTGATTATAGGTGAAGATAGGAGATGATAGGTGATGATACGAGATGATAGGAGACGATAGGCGATGATAGGAGATGATAGGTGATGATAGGAGATGATAGGTGAATGATAGGTGATGATAGGAGATGATAGGAGATGATAGGTGAAGATAGGTGATGATAGGAGATGATAGGTGATGATAGGAGATGATAGGAGATGATAGGTGATGATAGGTGATGATAGGAGATGATAGGAGATGATAGGTGATTATAGGTGAAGATAGGAGATGATAGGAGATGATAGGTGATGATAGGTTGAGGTGATGATATGAGATGATAGGTGATGATAGGAGATGATAGGAGATGATAGGAGATGATAGGAGATGATAGGTGATGATAGATGATGATAGGTGATGATAGGTGATGATAGGAGATGATAGGAGATGATAGGAGATGATAGGTGACGATATGAGATGATAGGTGATGATAGATGATGATAGGTGATGATAGGTGATGATAGGAGATGATAGGAGATGATAGGAGATGACAGGTGATAACAGGAGATGATAGGAGATGATAGGTGATGATAGGAGATGATAGGTGATGATAGGAGATGATAGGAGATGATAGGTGATGATAGGTGATGATAGGTGATGATAGGCGATGACAGGTGATGATAGGTGATGATAGCAGATGACAGGTGATGATAGGAGATGATAGGAGATGATAGATGATGATAGGGGATGATAGGGGATGATAGGAGATGATAGGTGATGATAGGGGATGATAGGGGATGATAGGAGATGATAGATGATGATAGGGGATGATAGGAGATGATAGGAGATGATAGGAGATGACAGGAGATGACAGAAGATGATAGGTGATGATAGGGGATGATAGGGGATGATAGGTGATGATAGGTGATGATAGGAGATGATAGGAGATGATAGGTGATGATAGGTGATGATAGGAGATGATAGGAGATGATAGGTAATGATAGGAGATGATAGGAGATGATAGGGGATGATAGGAGATGATAGGAGATGATAGGTGATGATAGGAGATGATAGGAGATGATAGGAGATGATAGGTGATGATAGGAGATGATAGGTGGATGATAGGAGATGATAGGTGATGATAGGAGATGATAGGAGATGATAGGTGATGATAGGAGATGATAGGAGATGAGAGGTGATGATAGGAGATGATAGAGATGATAGGTGATGATAGGAGATGATAGGAGATGATAGGAGATGATAGGTGATGATAGGAGATGATAGGAGATGAGAGGAGATGATAGGAGATGATAGGAGATGATAGGTGATGATAGAGATGATAGGAGATGATAGGTGATGATAGGAGATGATAGGTGATGATAGGAGATGATAGAGATTACAGATGTTGAGATTAGGAGATGATAGGAGATGATAGGAGATGATAGGTGATGATAGGAGATGATAGGAGATGATAGGTGATGATAGGAGAGTAATGTGAAGATAGGTGATGATAGGAGATGATAGGAGATGATAGGAATGATGATAGGAGATGACAGGAGATGATAGGTGATGATAGGAGATGATAGGTGATGATAGGAGATGATAGGAGATGATAGGTGATGATAGGAGATGATAGGAGATGATGAAAGGTGATGATAGGAGATGATAGGTGATGATAGGAGATGATAGGAGAGATAGGTGATGATAGGTGATGATAGGATGATGAGTGATGAGTAGGAGATGATAGGTGAGGTTAGGAGTGGTAGATTGTGGATTGGAGATGATAGGTGATGATAGGAGGATGATAGGAGATGAGAGTGATGATAGGAGATGATAGGAGATGATAGGTGATGATAGGGAGATGAAGGAGTAGGATAGGTGATGATAGGAGATGATTAGAGTTGAGTGGTGATGATAGGTGATAGATAGCTTGTGGATGATAGGTGATGATAGGAGATGATAGGAGATGATAGGTGATGACAGGAGATGATAGGTGATGATAGATGATGATAGGTGATGATAGGTGATGATAGGAGATGATAGGAGATGATAGGAGATGATAGGGGATGATAGGAGATGATAGGAGATGATAGGTGATGATAGGAAATGATAGGAGATGATAGGTGATGATAGGAGATTATAGGTGATGATAGGAGATGATAGGAGATGATAGGTGATGATAGGAGATGATAGGAGATGATAGGTGATGATAGGAGATGATAGGTGATGATAGGTGATGATAGGAGATGATAGGAGATGATAGGAGATGATAGGTGATGTTAGGAGATGATAGGTGATGATAGGAGATGATAGGATATGATAGGAGATGACAGGAGATGATAGGAGATGATAGGTGATGATAGGAGATGATAGGTGATGATAGGTGATGATAGGAGATGATAGGAGATGATAGGAGATGATAGGTGATGATAGGTGATGATAGGAGATGATAAGGTGATGATAGGTGATGATAGGAGATGATAGGAGATGATAGGTGATGATAGGAGATGATAGGGGATGATAGATGATGATAGTTGATGATAGGAGATGATAGGGGATGATAGGGGATGATAGGAGATGATAGATGATGATAGGTGATGATAGGGGATGATAGGGGATGATATGAGATGATAGGAGATGATAGGAGATGATAGGTGATGATAGGAGATGATAGAAGATGATAGGAGATGATAGATGATGATAGGTGATGATAGTAGATGATAGGTGATGATAGTTGATGATAGGAGATGATAGGAGATGATAGGTGATGATAGGTGATGATAAGAGATGATAGGTGATGATAGGAGATGATAGGAGATGATAGGTGATGATAGGAGATGATAGGAGATGATAGGAGATGATAGGTGATGATAGATGATGATAGGTGATGATAGGAGATGATAGGAGATGATAGGTGATGATAGATGATGATAGGTGATGATAGGTGATGATAGGAGACGATAGGAGATGATAGGAGATGATAGGTGATGATATGAGATGATAGGTGATGATAGATGATGATAGGTGATGATAGGTGATGATAGGAGATGATAGGAGATGATAGGAGATGATAGGTGATAACAGGAGATGATAGGAGATGATAGGTGATGATAGGAGATGATAGGAGATGATAGGTGATGATAGGTGATGATAGGTGATGATAGGCGATGACAGGTGATGATAGGTGATGATAGGAGATGACAGGTGATGATAGGAGATGATAGGAGACGATAGATGATGATAGGGGATGATAGGGGATGATAGGAGATGATAGGTGATGATAGGGGATGATAGGGGATGATAGGAGATGATAGATGATGATAGGGGATGATAGGAGATGATAGGAGATGATAGGAGATGACAAGAGATGACAGGAGATGATAGGTGATGATAGGGGATGATAGGGGATGATAGGGGATGATAGGTGATGATAGGTGATGATCGGAGATGATAGGAGATGATAGGTGATGATAGGTGATGATAGGAGATGATAGGAGATGATAGGTAATGATAGGAGATGATAGGAGATGATAGGGGATGATAGGAGATGATAGGAGATGATAGGAGATGATAGGTGATGATAGGAGATGATAGGAGATGATAGGAGATGATAGGTGATGACAGGAGATGGTAGGTGATGATAGGAGATGATAGGTGATGATAGGAGATGATAGGAGATAATAGGTGATGATAGGAGATGATAGGAAATGATAGGTGATGATAGGAGATGATAGGAGATGATAGGTGATGATAGGAGATGATAGGAGATGATAGGAGATGATAGGTGATGATAGGAGATGATAGGAGATGACAGGAGATGATAGGAGATGATAGGAGATGATAGGTGATGATACGAGATGATAGGTGATGATAGGAGATGATAGGAGATGATAGGTGATGATAGGAGATGATAGAAGATTACAGGTGATGATAGGAGATGATAGGAGATGATAGGAGATGATAGGAGATGATAGGTGATGATAGGAGATGATAGGAGATGATAGGTGATGATAGGAGATGATAGGTGATGATAGGTGATGATAGGAGATGATAGGAGATGATAGGTGATGATAGGAGATGATAGGAGATGATAGGTGATGATAGGAGATGATAGGTGATGATAGGAGATGATAGGAGATGATAGGTGATGATAGGAGATGATAGGAGATGATAGGAGATGATAGGTGATGATAAGAGATGATAGGAGATGACAGGAGATGATAGGAGATGATAGGAGATGATAGGTGATGATACGAGATGATAGGTGATGATAGGAGATGATAGGAGATGATAGGTGATGATAGGAGATGATAGAAGATTACAGGTGATGATAGGAGATGATAGGAGATGATAGGAGATGATAGGTGATGATAGGAGATGATAGGAGATGATAGGTGATGATAGGAGATGATAGGAGATGATAGGTGATGATAGGAGATGATAGGAGATGATAGGTGATGATAGGAGATGATAGGTGATGATAGGTGATGATAGGAGATGATAGGTGATGATAGGAGATGATAGGAGATGATAGGTGATGACAGGAGATGATAGGTGATGATAGATGATGATAGGTGATGATAGGTGATGATAGGAGATGATAGGTGATGATAGGAGATTATAGGTGATGATAGGAGATGATAGGAGATGATAGGTGATGATAGGAGATGATAGGAGATGATAGTTGATGATAGGAGATGATAGGTGATGATAGGTGATGATAGGAGATGATAGGAGATGATAGATGATGATAGGTGATGATAGGAGATGATAGGTGATGATAGGTGATGATAGGAGATGATAGGAGATGATAGGTGATGATAGGAGATGATAGGGGATGATAGATGATCATAGGTGATGATAGGAGATGATAGGGGATGATAGGGGATGATAGGAGATGATAGATGATGATAGGTCATGATAGGGGATGATAGGGGATTATATGAGATGATAGGAGATGATAGGAGATGATAGGTGATGATAGGAGATGATAGGAGATGATAGGTGATAATAGGAGATGATAGGAGATGATAGGAGATGATAGGTGATGATCGGAAATGATAGGTGATGATAGGAGATGATAGGAGATGATAGGTGATGATAGGTGATGATGGGAGATGATAGGAGATGATAGGTGATGATAGGAGATGATAGGAGATGACAGGTGATGATAGGAGATGATAGGAGATGATAGATGATGATAGGGGATGATAGGGGATGATAGGAGATGATTGGTGATGATAGGGGATGATAGGAGATGATAGATGATGATAGGGGATGATAGGAGATGATAGGGATGATAGGAGATGACAGGAGATGATAGGTGATGATAGGGGATGATAGGGGATGATAAGGGATGATAGGTGATGATAGGTGATGATAGGAGATGATAGAAGATGATAGGTGATGATAGGTGATGATAGGAGATGATAGAGATGATAGGTGATGATAGGAGATGATAGGAGATGATAGGAGATGATAGGAGATGATAGGTGATGATAGGAGATGATAGGAGATGATAGAGATGATAGGAGATGATAGGTGATGATAGGAGATGATAGGAGATGATAGGTGATGATAGGAGATGATAGGAGATGATAGGAGATGATAGGTGATGATAGGAGATGATAGGAGATGACAGGAGATGATAGGAGATGATAGGAGATGATAGGAGATGATAGGTGATGATACGAGATGATAGGTGATGATAGGAGATGATAGGAGATGATAGGTGATGATAGGAGATGATAGGAGATGACAGGAGATGGTAGGAGATGATAGGAGATGATAGGTGATGATACGAGATGATAGGTGATGATAGGAGATGATAGGAGATGATAGGTGATGATAGGAGATGATAGAAGATTACAGGTGATGATAGGAGATGATAGGAGATGATAGGAGATGATAGGTGATGATAGGAGATGATAGGAGATGATAGGTGATGATAGGAGATGATAGGTGATGATAGGTGATGATAGGAGATGATAGGAGATGATAGGTGATGATAGGAGATGATAGGAGATGATAGGTGATGATAGGAGATGATAGGTGATGATAGGAGATGATAGGAGATGATAGGTGATGATAGGAGATGATAGGAGATGATAGGAGATGATAGGTGATGATAGGAGATGATAGGAGATGACAGGAGATGATAGGAGATGATAGGAGATGATAGGTGATGATACGAGATGATAGGTGATGATAGGAGATGATAGGAGATGATAGGTGATGATAGGAGATGATAGAAGATTACAGGTGATGATAGGAGATGATAGGAGATGATAGGAGATGATAGGTGATGATAGGAGATGATAGGAGATGATAGGTGATGATAGGAGATGATAGGAGATGATAGGTGATGATAGGAGATGATAGGAGATGATAGGTGATGATAGGAGATGATAGGTGATGATAGGTGATGATAGGAGATGATAGGTGATGATAGGAGATGATAGGAGATGATAGGTATTGACAGGAGATGATAGGTGATGATAGATGATGATAGGTGATGATAGGTGATGATAGGAGATGATAGGAGATGAAAAGAGATGATAGGGGATGATAGGAGATGATAGGAGATGATAGGTGATGATAGGAAATGATAGGAGATGATAGGTGATGATAGGAGATTATAGGTGATGATAGGAGATGATAGGAGATGATAGGTGATGATAGGAGATGATAGGAGATGATAGGTGATGATAGGAGATGATAGGTGATGATAGGAGATGATAGGAGATGATAGGAGATGATAGATGATGATAGGTGATGATAGGAGATGATAGGTGATGATAGGTGATGATAGGAGATGATAGGAGATGATAGGTGATGATAGGAGATGATAGGGGATGATAGATGATGATAGGTGATGATAGGAGATGATAGGGGATGATAGGGGATGATAGGAGATGATAGATGATGATAGGTCATGATAGGGGATGATAGGGGATGATATGAGATGATAGGAGATGATAGGAGATGATAGGTGATGATAGGAGATGATAGGAGATGATAGGTGATAATAGGAGATGATAGGAGATGATAGGAGATGATAGGTGATGATCGGAGATGATAGGTGATGATAGGAGATGATAGGAGATGATAGGTGATGATAGGTGATGATGGGAGATGATAGGAGATGATAGGTTATGATAGGAGATGATAGGAGATGACAGGTGATAGGAGATGATAGGAGATGATAGATGATGATAGGGGATGATAGGGGATGATAGGAGATGATTGGTGATGATAGGGGATGATAGGAGATGATAGATGATGATAGGGGATGATAGGAGATGATAGGAGATGATAGGAGATGACAGGAGATGACAGGAGATGATAGGTGATGATAGGGGATGATAGGGGATGATAGGGGATGATAGGTGATGATAGGAGATGATAGAGATGATAGGTGATGATAGGTGATGATAGGAGATGATAGAAGATGATAGGTGATGATAGGAGATGATAGGAGATGATAGGAGATGATAGGAGATGATAGGTGATGATAGGAGATGATAGGAGATGATAGGAGATGATAGGTGATGATAGGAGATGATAGGAGATGATAGGTGATGATAGGAGATGATAGGAGATGATAGGAGATGATAGGTGATGATAGGAGATGATAGGAGATGACAGGAGATGATAGGAGATGATAGGAGATGATAGGAGATGATAGGTGATGATACGAGATGATAGGTGATGATAGGAGATGATAGGAGATGATAGGTGATGATAGGAGATGATAGGAGATTATAGGTGATGATGGGAGATGATAGGAGATGATAGTTGATGATAGGAGATGATAGGTGATGATAGGAGATGATAGGAGATGATAGGTGATGATAGGAGATGATAGTTGATGATAGGAGATGATAGGAGATGATAGGTGATGACAGGAGATGATAGGTGATGATAGATGATGATAGGTGATGATAGGTGATGATAGTTGATGATAGGAGATGATAGGAGATGATAGGTGATGACAGGAGATGA
This sequence comes from Phyllobates terribilis, assembly GCF_046119375.1. NCBI lineage: Eukaryota > Metazoa > Chordata > Amphibia > Anura > Dendrobatidae > Phyllobates > Phyllobates terribilis. Next base: position 652,296,284 of record NW_027362763.1, read on the forward strand.
TAGGTGATGATAGGAAATGATAGGAGATGATAGATGATGATAGGTGATGATAGGGGATGATAGGAGATGATAGGAGATGATAGGAGATGATAGGTGATGATAGGAGATGATAGGAGATGATAGGAGATGATAGATGATGATAGGAGATGATAGGGGATGATAGGAGATGATAGGAGATGATAGGAGATGATAGGTGATGATAGGAGATGATAGGTGATGATAGGAGATGATAGGAGATGATAGGAGATGATAGGTGATGATAGGAGATGATAGGTGATGATAGGAGATGATAGATGATGATAGGAGATGATAGGGGATGATAGGAGATGATAGGAGATGATAGGAGATGATAGGTGATGATAGGGGATGATAGGAGATGATAGGAGATGATAGGAGATGATAGGTGATGATAGGAGATGATAGGGGATGATAGGAGATGATAGGAGATGATAGGAGATGATAGGTGATGATAGGAGATGATAGGAGATGATAGGAGATGATAGATGATGATAGGTGATGATATGAGATGATAGGTGATGATAGGTGATGATAGGAGATGATAGGAGATGATAGGTGATGATAGGAGATAATAGGTGATGATAGGTGATGATAGGAGATGATAGGAGATGATAGGAGATGATAGGTGATGATAGGAGATGATAGGAGATGATAGGTGATGATAGGAGATGATAGGGGATGATAGGAGATGATAGGAGATGATAGGTGATGATAGGAGATGATAGGTGATGATAGATGATGATAGGAGATGATAGGAGATGATAGGTGATGATAGGAGATGATAGGTGATGATAGGTGATGATAGGAGATGATTGGAGATGATAGGAGATGATAGGAGATAATAGGAGATGATAGGTGATGATAGGAGATGATAGGTGATGATAGAAGATGATAGGAGATGATAGGAGATGATAGGTGATGATAGGAGATGATAGGAGATGATAGGTGATGATAGGAGATGATAGGGGATGATAGATGATTATAGGTGATGATAGGAGATGATAGATGATGATAGGTGATGATAGGGGATGATAGGGGATGATAGGAGATGATAGGTGATGATAGGTGATGATAGGAGATGATAGGAGATGACAGATGATGATAGGAGATGATAGGAGATGATAGGAGATGATAGGGGATGGTAGGAGATGATAGGAGATGACAGGAGATGATAGGTGATGATAGGAGATGATAGGGGATGATAGGGGATGATAGGAGATGATAGATGATGATAGGTGATGATAGGGGATGATAGGTGATGATAGGTGATGATAGGAGATGATAGGGGATGATAGGGGATGATAGCAGATGATAGATGATGATAGATGATGATAGGTGATGATAGGTGATGATAGGGGATGATAGGAGATGATAGATGATGATAGGTGATGATAGGTGATGATAGGGGATGATAGGAGATGATAGATGATGATAGGTGATGATAGGTGATGATAGGGGATGATAGGGGATGATAGGAGATGATAGATGATGATAGGGGATGATAGGGGATGATAGGGGATGATAGGGGATGATAGGAGATGACAGGAGATGATACGTGATGATAGGAGATGATAGGGGATGATAGGGGATGATAGGAGATGATAGATGATGATAGGTGATGATAGGGGATGATAGGTGATGATAGGAGATGATAGGGGATGATAGGGGATGATAGATGATGATAGATGATGATAGGTGATGATAGGTGATGATAGGGGATGATAGGGGATGATAGGAGATGATAGATGATGATAGGTGATGATAGGAGATGATAGATGATGATAGGGGATGATAGGAGATGATAGATGATGATAGGTGATGATAGGAGATGATAGATGATGATAGGTGATGATAGGTGATGATAGGAGATGATAGGAGATGACAGATGATGATAGGAGATGATAGGAGATGATAGGAGATGATAGGAGATGATAGGGGATGATAGGAGATGATAGGAGATGACAGGAGATGATAGGAGTGCTCCTCCAGAGCCCCGAGCAGTGGGGCTGGCGGCTGCGCAGAGCCGGACCGCAGACCAGCTGCAACGAAGCTTTCCAGCTCTGCTCTTTCAGGATGAGAACGTCTCACTGCCCAACCGCATGTTTACTAACAAGACGATGGCGGCCGAGATTCCTCCTCCGTCTCAGGATCACGATGGTGTTGAAATTTGTGAATGTCAGGAGACCACACAGGAGACCGCCAAACTGTGCTCATGTACTAGCACACACAGTGCTCATATTATACCGCCAGAAAGTGCTCATGTAATAGCACACACACTGCTCATATTATATCGCCAGACAGTGCTCATGTAATAGCACACACAGTGCTCCTATTATATCGCCAGACAGTGCTCATGTACTAGCACACACAATGCTCATATTATACCGCCAAACAGTGCTCATGTAATAGCACACACAGTGCTCATATTATACCGCCAAACAGTGCTCATGTAATAGCACACATAGTGCTCATATTATATCGCCAGACAGTGCTCATGTAATAGCACACACACTGCTCATATTATATCGCCAGACAGTGCTCATGTACTAGCACACACAGTGCTCCTATTATATCGCCAGAAAGTGCTCATGTACTAGCACACACAGTGCTCATATTATACCGCCAAACAGTGCTCATGTAATAGCACACACAGTGCTCATATTATACCGCCAAACAGTGCTCATGTAATAGCACACATAGTGCTCATATTATATCGCCAGACAGTGCTCATGTAATAGCACACACAGTGCTCATATTATACCGCCAGACAGTGCTCATGTACTAGCACACACAGTGCTCATATTATATCGCCAGACAGTGCTCATGTAATAGCACACACAGTGCTCATATTATACCGCCAAACAGTGCTCATGTAATAGCACACAGTGGTGCTCATATTTTATCGCCAGACAGTGCTCATGTACTAGCACACACAGTGCTCCTATTATATCGCCAGACAGTGCTCATGTACTAGCACACACAGTGCTCATATTATATCGCCAGACAGTGCTCATGTACTAGCACACACAATGCTCCTATTATATCGCCAGACAGTGCTCATGTACTAGCACACACAGTGCTCATATTATATCGCCAGACAGTGCTCATGTACTAGCACACAGAATGCTCATATTATATCGCCAGAAAGTGCTCATGTACTAGCACACACAATGCTCATATTATATCGCCAGACAGTGCTCATGTACTAGCACACACAATGCTCATATTATATCGCCAGAAAGTGCTCATGTACTAGCACACACAGTGCTCATATTATATCGCCAGACAGTGCTCATGTACTAGCACACACAGTGCTCATATTATATCGCCAGACAGTGCTCATGTACTAGCACACACAGTGCTCATATTATACCACCAGAAAGTGCTCATGTACTAGCACACACAATGCTCATATTATATCGCCAGACAGTGCTCATGTACTAGCACACACAATGCTCATATTATATCGCCAGACAGTGCTCATGTACTAGCACACACAATGCTCATATTATATCGCCAGACAGTGCTCATGTACTAGCACACACAGTGCTCATATTATATCGCCAGACAGTGCTCATGTACTAGCACACACAATGCTCATATTATATCGCCAGACAGTGCTCATGTACTAGCACACACAGTGCTCATATTATGCCGCCAGAAAGTGTTCATGTCCTGGCACACACAATGCTCATATTATATCGCCAGACAGTGCTCATGTACTAGCACACACAATGCTCATATTATATCGCCAGAAAGTTCTCATGTACTAGCACACACAATGCTCATATTATATCGCCAGAAAGTGCTCATGTACTAGCACACACAATGCTCATATTATATCGCCAGACAGTGCTCATGTACTAGCACACACAATGCTCATATTATATCGCCAGACAGTGCTCATGTACTAGCACACACAATGCTCATATTATATCGCCAGACAGTGCTCATGTACTAGCACACACAGTGCTCATATTATATCGCCAGACAGTGCTCATGTACTAGCACACACAGTGCTCATATTATACCACCAGAAAGTGCTCATGTACTAGCACACACAATGCTCATATTATATCGCCAGACAGTGCTCATGTACTAGCACACACAATGCTCATATTATATCGCCAGACAGTGCTCATGTACTAGCACACACAATGCTCATATTATATCGCCAGACAGTGCTCATGTACTAGCACATACAATGCTCATATTATATCGCCAGACAGTGCTCATGTACTAGCACACACAATGCTCATATTATACCGCCAAACAGTGCTCATGTACTAGCACACACAATGCTCATATTATATCGCCAGACAGTGCTCATGTACTAGCACACACAGTGCTCCTATTATATCGCCAGAGAGTGCTCATGTACTAGCACACACAGTGCTCATATTATATCGCCAGACAGTGCTCATGTACTAGCACACACAATGCTCATATTATATCGCCAGAAAGTGCTCATGTACTAGCACACACAATGCTCATATTATATCGCCAGACAGTGCTCATGTACTAGCACACACAATGCTCATATTATATCGCCAGACAGTGCTCATGTACTAGCACACACAATGCTCATATTATATCGCCAGACAGTGCTCATGTACTAGCACACACAATGCTCATATTATATCGCCAGACAGTGCTCATGTACTAGCACACACAATGCTCATATTATACCGCCAAACAGTGCTCATGTACTAGCACACACAATGCTCATATTATATCGCCAGAAAGTGCTCATGTACTAGCACACACAATGCTCATATTATATCGCCAGACAGTGCTCATGTACTAGCACACACAGTGCTCCTATTATATCGCCAGAGAGTGCTCATGTACTAGCACACACAGTGCTCATATTATATCGCCAGACAGTGCTCATGTACTAGCACACACAATGCTCATATTATATCGCCAGAAAGTGCTCATGTACTAGCACACACAATGCTCATATTATATCGCCAGACAGTGCTCATGTACTAGCACACACAATGCTCATATTATATCGCCAGACAGTGCTCATGTACTTGCACACACAGTGCTCATATTATATCGCCAGACAGTGCTCATGTACTAGCACACACAGTGCTCATATTATACCACCAGAAAGTGCTCATGTACTAGCACACACAATGCTCATATTATATCGCCAGACAGTGCTCATGTACTAGCACACACAATGCTCATATTATATCGCCAGAAAGTGCTCATGTACTAGCACACACAATGCTCATATTATATCGCCAGACAGTGCTCATGTACTAGCACACACAATGCTCATATTATATCACCAGACAGTGCTCATGTACTAGCACACACAATGCTCATATTATATCGCCAGAAAGTGCTCATGTACTAGCACACACAATGCTCATATTATATCGCCAGACAGTGCTCATGTACTAGCACACACAATGCTCATATTATATCGCCAGAAAGTGCTCATGTACTAACACACACAATGCTCATATTATATCGCCAGAAAGTGCTCATGTACTAGCACACACAATGCTCATATTATATCGCCAGACAGTGCTCATGTACTAGCACACACAATGCTCATATTATATCGCCAGACAGTGCTCATGTACTAGCACACACAGTGCTCATATTATGTCGCCAGAAAGTGCTCATGTACTAGCACACACAGTGCTCATATTATATCGCCAGACAGTGCTCATGTACTAGCACACACAATGCTCATATTATATCGCCAGAAAGTGCTCATGTACTAGCACACACAATGCTCATATTATATCGCCAGACAGTGCTCATATACTAGCACACACAATGCTCATATTATATCGCCAGACAGTTCTTATGTACTAGCACACACAATGCTCATATTATATCGCCAGACAGTGCTCATGTACTAGCACACACAGTGCTCATATTATATCGCCAGAAAGTGCTCATGTACTAGCACACACAGTGCTCATATTATATCGCCAGACAGTGCTCATGTAATAGCATACACAGTGCTCATATTATACCACCAGAAAGTGCTCATGTACTAGCACACACAGTGCTCATATTATACCGCCAGACAGTGCTCATGTACTAGCACACACAGTGCTCATATTATACCAGCAGAAAGTGCTCATGTAATAGCACACATAGTGCTCATATTATACCGCCAAACAGTGCTCATGTAATAGCACACACAGTGCTCATATTATACCACCAGAAAGTGCTCATGTAATTTCACACATAGTGCTCATATTATACTGCCAGAAAGTGCTCATGTAATAGCACACATAGTGCTCATATTATACCGCCAAACAGTGCTCATGTAATAGCACACACAGTGCTCATATTATACCGCCAAACAGTGCTCATGTAATAGCACACACAGTGCTCATATTATACCGCCAGAAAGTGCTCATGTAATAGCACACATAGTGCTCATATTATACCGCCAGACAGTGCTCATGTAATAGCACACACAGTGCTCATATTATACCTCCAGAAAGTGCTCATGTAATAGCACACATAGTGCTCATATTATACCGCCAAACAGTGCTCATGTAATAGCACACACAGTGCTCATATTATACCGCCAAACAGTACTCATGTAATAGCACACACACTGCTCATATTATACCGCCAGACAGTGCTCATGTAATAGCACACACACTGCTCATATTATACCGCCAGACAGTGCTCATGTAATACCATACCCAGTGCTTATATTATGCCTCCAAGCAATGCACAAGTAAATTGATGAATAGTGCGTTTATAAAACCACCATACAGTGCCAAATTATCCCCACAATACAGTTGGCAAATCTACTGCCATACTGGTCCCAATAAGAAGTGCTAGGCAGCGCCCTACAGGAATACCGTCATACACTGCTCTCATGAGGCTTCCGTGTGAAGATTATGCTGCCATACCGTAATAAAATAAAACTGCCCGACAGTGCAAACTGAAGCACAGAGCACCCGGACAACACTGCCAGCAACCCAAGTAAGGGAAACTAGTGGCCAAACAATCCTTCCAGGGATACAGTGTATCACAGAACAGCTCCAGAATAATGCCGCCAGATGAAGCCACCATCCGTGGGGCCTGAAGGCCTTGGTGCCCATGTAATGGGGCCGTACACTGCCGGAGTGGTCATTGCCTCCTTCACAGCCATATGTTGTCGTTGATATCGGCACAGCCTGAGACCCCCCAATATCTACTAAGGAAACAGAGACCGTAGGTGGTTTTAGAAACACGGCACAGACATGAAGCATCATGGCGCCCAGGTGATTGTCCAACCAATGGGCTCAGGACATCACTACTTTAGATTTGGCTCCGGGACACCGGTTTTGCAAAGCAATGGTGCTACCCACTGAGCCAGCAGATGGGCGGCCGTGTTCTGCAGATCTCCAGAAACATCAATAGACTGCAACCTACAGAGAAGGGAGCGCAGAACTGCAGAATATGAACAGGACCTACACCTACCAAAAAACAGGGGAGCAATAGAGGGCGTGCAGTGGTGGCCGGAACGCCCAGGATTGTCCACACCGAGCAAGTGAGGGGAGCAGATCACACAAGACCCCCCATGGCAGACTGTCCCACTGAAGAAGATTCCACTGCAATCCCTGTGTGTCCTCATGTCAGCACTGGCCAATGAAGACCACTGGAGACCACTGGAGAACGGCTGGACGTCACCAAGTGGAAAATAGCCGTACGTCTCCTCTTCTACAGGTAAAGTTGCTACTACAGAGACTGAGGAGCCATGAGCCATTGTATTCGCGAAGAAGAAAGATGGAAGCCTGTGGTCTTCTGTGCAGTATATACACACTGCTGATGAGAGAAAAATTGTTGGTAGCATTTGGCCGTGAAAAATCCTGCTCCATCTTGGAATTGACCAGAAGATCGTGGCATGAAAGAGATAGAAAGGCCGGTCTTCATTCCTCCCAGGGCTGTTAGGACCTCTGTGAATACCCCCTCACCCGTCACCTTTAAGAGCTGGGGTTGTGTCTGGGGGAGCTGGACATGGAGTGCATTGTGTTTTATCTTGATGACGTCATTGATGGCGCCTTCCCTGAGCACCTAACCAGGTGAGACCTGGTGCTGACGAGATACGAAGAAGGAAAGGGCACTTTGTCACCACAGAAGGAGCACAACCCAAGAAATCCAAGGCAGAGCTAGTGCAGCAGTGACCATGGGCTCCGTCATAGAATGCCCAGCTTTCTTGGCATTAGTCGGTTATTTCCGAGGCTTCATTAAAGACTTTGTAGAAGTATCAGCACATTTATTCATCTTCTGGAATGGTGGCAAACTAGAGGTGCCCAAAGAAACATCCTGGAGTCCAGAAGAGCGTGCCCGCCTAGAGCTTACAATCTGCTGACCCATGATCATGATCCCATTCTGGCCAGACATGTGGCTTCTGGCGGGCCCTCACCGAGAGAAGGTAGCGGCAAGCTTATGAAGCTAAGTCCATCGAGGTACAAGGCCAGGAGACCCAAGGGTCCCACCCTGACCTCTCCGAGAGTTTCCATGGGGCCAGATGACAGATTGGCTGGTCCCAATCTATCTTCTCCTAATGTCTTCATGAGTTCCAGGCGACCGGTGGGTCCCACCTGGCAACCCAAAACAACATATCCATGGGGCCAGCTGACTTCATCGCCAGCCTGGTCTTCCCAAATGTATCCATGGGCTCTCTGATGGTCAATGGAGCAGATCTGAATCTTTACAGTCAGGGCTGATACCCTTAGGTTGGAATCATGTAGAATCCAAATCTGTGTCTCTTTGGATAAAGCCATGCTATCAAGCTGATGGTCTGAAGGGAGTCTGATCTTTGATTCTCCTTGTAACGTCTCTATGAATTCTCTTTTCAGCAAGATAGAAAAACCCTTTTTATATTTGCATATGTGGCTAAGATCATTAGTCACAGGTCAGAGGTAAAGGTGCAGGACTCACTCAGGTCTCATTGTTTGAGACATTTAGCTGGCTATAGTACAATATGCAATTAGCATAGTAACAAACATGATTGTTTCACCTGGAGTCACTGTACTTGACCAGCCAAAGAAACACACACAAGTTCCAAAGTCAACACAAACACAATAGTGCATTTCTCTTGGCTTAACAAATCTAAATGTCTGGCTGATTAAGATTAGAAGCTGTTTCATCACACACCTATTCTCCACATTTACAGAAACATTTGTGGTAGAGGACTGGTGCATGACTCCCAAGAGCCAATGGAGACCACCAGAGAGAAGGGTCCGGCATACCACAAGTGGAACGCAGGACACTCTTAGGTACATCAGTTGCCCAGGCTCAGCTCTGGTAGATGACCCATAAGGCTTGAAGACTACATGACCAACAACCAAGTTCCCGGGACGTTACCCAAAATGCCAGAGAAAGATTGTGTAACCGTCAGGAAAGGGTAGTGTGGCTGGTTCCCATTGGAAGGACCGGGAAAGCGCAGGACAATGTGGTTTGTTCTCCTCCGGAAAATAGTTGGTTTCTTGCACAGAAGTCAAAGCAATGGAGAAGAAAGTGTCAGAGGCAGAAAAGAAGACACATCAGCTCAGCGGACGAGCAGAGATGACCTCCTGGCCTTGGAGAAAACAGTTGCAGCACCTCCAAGCCAGCTGGACAGTGTTGTCACCTGAGAGAGAAGGCTGGAGGAGAGAAACAACCATGGAGCTACAATAATCAAGCTGGAGAGGTGTACCAGAAAGCCGAGCCATGCTGTGCTCCCACCATCTTGCACAGAGACTGCTTTTATCAGGTTCCTTTCTAACAATTGATTGATAGACCGCCATTTAACCTCTGTAAAGAAAGAGTTGACGGTGGCCACATGTCCAAAGCCTGCATGCCGCCCATTGCCACACTCATAATGTGACGTTACCAATGATTGGACGGGTTCTCGGAGGATCATCCTTGATCTTGTAGCTGCTTCTTCTCTGGGATCTCCACATCTTGAGCTGCTTTGTTTCCCCAGTGATAAGCAGTGCCTGTGTACAGATGCAATGTCTGGGAGAACAGATGGGATGGATCATGAGACCGCATGTTATGTGCAGCCAGGAGATGGCAGCGGACAAGGATGGCAAAGTAGTTGTTGTTCTTTCGGCTTCCCACCAGCATTTCTGGCAGAGAAGAGAGAGCCCTGATCGTTTCATGGCCAGGAGCCTCTCTTCCCTCAGCCCCCCCGATTCTCCACAGATTCTCAGGCTGGATGTGGATGGAGGAGCCAAGACGATCCAAGAAACAGAGGTTCAGCAAGCAGGACCCCAGAGATGGGACGAGGAGCGTGTGGCGCCCCTGCGGGTTCAGTCGCCACAGAGGTACTGCATCTCACCCAGAGGTGTGGTATCTCACTCTCAGGAAAGGAAGGCGTACAGCTCGGGACCCCAACACTACACTACTCCAGACCAGCAGGAGGGGCAAGATGTGTCGCTCTCCTGCTGAGCCCTGTCCCTGGCTGGAGTTGGGGGAACCAAAGTAGGGGGAACCATGTAGTGGGTGTGGGTGGAGGAAGAAAATTAGGGGAGCACTTGAGAAGGAGGGTATAAAAAGGGGAAGCCATCTTGGGAGTAAACTTCAGTGAGAGGAAGAGAGTGCGTGGAGCAGGAGCTCAGCAGGAGCTCTGCTCAGGAGGAGGGCCTAGTGAGAGAGGCCCAGGACAGAAAGAAGAGAGGAGAGGAGCAGGAAGGAAGGCTCCAGTAAAGCAGAAAGGATCCCAGGGGTACGGGCAGTGCTGGAGGCCACCCGTACGCCCGAATCTACCAGGCGGTGGAGGGATTGAGCCGCAGAAGGGGCCGGCCCCTAAACTAGCAGAGTTCTTCAAGTCTCAATTAGGTAACCGGAGGGTGCAGCATTTCAGGTGCTGCAGCCAAAAGCCACATCTAACTCACCAAAAAGGTGGCCATAGAGGACCCAGGGGACAGAGAAGACGTAGCCCGACAAGGTCCACAGTCACTGGCTTGGGACACTGGGTGTGAGGTGCAGGGAGACGGCCAGAAGGAACACACAGAAGGGGGTCCGGAGGTACCTGCGGGTTTGCTGAACCCCTCCCTGAGTAAGCACAGGACGACGTGGGAAGTTACCCTGGCCCTGGTAACTTGGAGTCTAAAAATCGTGAGTAAAACCCTGAAGACTGCACCCCACTGTCTCTGCGAACTATTACTGTGCCATCATCCCCTGCACTACACCGCACAGCAACATCTATAACATCACCATTTCCTGCCCTGGAGCTAAGCTCTGCCTGTGGAGAGCTGAACCAACTCTGCTGCACTAACATCAGCTCCAGAGGACCTGCACCGCAGCGGCGGCTTCATATAGCCGCATACCACAGGTGGCGTCACAAACTTTATATAAAAACTATAATCCCTTTCCCCAAATTCCCCTTTTATTGACCGCCCTGGTTCATGGACTGGGTCACCGCCACTGTGACTTCTCCCCTAGCAACGACTGGCCCGGCTACCGAGTACCCCATGGCCCAGGGGGCGCGTCAAGCTTGTGATCCCAAGGAGTCATCACTTTGTTAAAATGTGCTCCTCATCTCGCCAAAGTGTACATTTCATGGGAACCAAAAAAAGATTTAAGAGGAGCTCGGTCATGCACCTGATCCCAGGGTGTCCTTCTGAGGCACTGACGGACACAAACAGAAGAGGCCACTGTGCAAGAACAATACATGGGCCTTTGCAGTTCAGTAGCTCATCGTAATGCATAATTCCACCTCCTTTAGAGGTGGATGTGGCCCCCTATCCTCTAGGGGCCCTCTGCAGCTGCACAGGTTCCACTAGTGGTATGTCTGCTGCTGCCTGAAAAGTCCTGTTGCTACTCAGGACCTTCAGAGTCCGTGCAGCGTACTGATGTGCAGGTCCTGCCAGCTTCCTTCCAGGTCTGCACCAATCGGACTGATCGTTGTCAGGCTGGAGAAGAGAGCTGACCACTGCGCCGCCTTCTCTGTGACCACTGGGCTCCACTGGGACCTGCTGATAACCCCGGTACTGGCCACTAGTGATGAGCGAGCACTAAAATGCTCGGGTACTCGTTGCTCGGGTCGAGCACATTGGAATACTCGGGTGCTCGACCCGAGCAACGAGCCGAATGTAAGTCTATGGGAAACTCGAGCATTTTTCAGGCGGCTCCCCCCGGCAGTCTGCAGAGGGCCTAAAAATTACCCAAATCGATGGGAACAGTGCTCAAATGACATGTGGACAGCATGGGGAAGACCCCTGGAAGCATTTCTGACTCCCAGGTCACTGCTGTCAGCAACGTGGTCAGAGTATTACGCCACTTTTACGGACTCACAATAAAACATACAAAAACGAATCCAAAATGGATTTTCCTGGGAAATATGTTAAGGAACATCCTTTCCAGGGCAATGACTTGTATATAAGGCAAAATAAATAACGAAAACCAAAAATACTCCTCCACACCTTGAGCTATGTTCACACGTAGCGTTTTTGACGCATTTTTGCACTTTTGCATTGCTTTCAACCGTGACAAATGCATTCACTGAGAAATGTCATTTTAACATTTTACAACCTTATCTGGCCATGTGGTGTGTGACATATCGTCAAACACGTGCATACAGTGCTGAAAAGACATGGGAACAGCATGGGGAAGACCCCTGGAAGCATCTCTGACTCCCAGGTCACTGCCTAAAAGTGTGCCCATCATAAGTGATCCTTGGCGCATGCGAAGATGCCTCCCGCCATGCACCTGTCGTTGCAGACTTGCAACAATCACCGTCCACATCCTTGTCCCACTGCAGCGTTCAGCTGTCCCTACCCCATTCCTTGGAATTCAAGCGCAAGTATGCAGCCAGCCACCCACCCACCCACAGGTTGCAATACTATACTGCCAAATTTTTGACAGCTGCTTGCACTTGAAATGTGGCCTTTTAGGCTTGTGGAGGCGGAAGCTTTTCACAACCTCATGCCGACGGCCGGGTGTCCATACTCGGTCCCCAGCCGCCATTATATTTCCCGGTATCGCTTCCGCCTTCCACAAGCTCGGGTCCCACAACATTACCCGTGCCATTCCCAGTGCACTTACTGGGAAGGACCGACTAACCACAAACACGTGGACAGGTGAATGTGGCCAGGGACGGTACGGAGCCAGTCCACAACTTTTTTTGCTGACAGTTGTATTTAGCTCGGTGAAAGGACTGGCATAGAGGGAAACCGTATCTACCCTGCATGTCATTTCTCACAGGAAGTCCTGTAATGCAGCTTGTAGCAGAAGCAATGGCAGCCCGTCCAACATCAACTCGCCCTTGTCGGTGGTGCTTTGACACACACACATCTTTCTTTGCGCATTTAATTTCTTGAATACAGAGTTGGACAATGGCCTGATCTGATTTTGAGAAATAACATGCATAAGCATGCCCGATCCACATTAAAAAAGCAGCCATAGAGTGTCCGGGAACCTTCCCCCACACTTTTCTTAGCCAGGGCTGCTTTTCGGCAGGGTTGGATGGGCACACCAGAGAACCGGAGACTCCTCTGGCGGGTCCTGGCTTCTCCTTCAGGAGAGTTCATAGTGCCGAGGTGAGGCCATGATGATGATAGAGGCCACCATCTGCTTAGTTTTCTGTTACTTGGAATGGAAGCGCAAGTATGCAGCCAGCCACCCACCCACCCACAGGCCACAACACTAAACTGCCAGATTTCTGGGGAGCTCTTTGCACCTGAAATGTGGCCTTTTAAGCTCGTGGAGGCAGAAGCTTTTCACAACCTCATGCCGACGGCCGGGTGTCCATACTCGGTCCCCAGCCGCCATTATATTTCCCGGTATCGTCTCTGCCTTCCACAAGCACAGGTCCCACAACATTACCCGTGCCCTCCCCAGTGCACTTACTGGGAAGGACCGCCTAACCACAAACACGTGGACAGGTGAATGTGGCCAGGGACGGTACGGAGCCAGTCCACAACTTTTTTTGCTGAGAGTTGTATTTAGCTCGGTGAAAGGACTGGCATAGAGGGAAACCGTATCTACCCTGCGTGTCATTTCTCACAGGAAGTCCTGTAAAGTTACTTGCACTTGAAATGTGGCCTGAACATCGCTACCACCACCATCATCACAACCGACATCATAATAATTATCACCAGGAGTGGACACTGACAGCTTATGGCAGAAAAAGAAAGGGAAAAATCAGCTCACCCACCTAGAAGATCAACAGCACGGAGCCAGGAGTGCTACCAGACGAACAATGATGAACCAGGAAGATCCAGCTGAACAAATCTTCTAAAATCCATATTTTATTGGGTCATGCAAAAAATATTAAAAGTCCACCTTGGAGAGGAACAGCAAACGCGTTTCGAACTATAAGTTCTTAATCATTGCATAGCAAAAAAACAGCAAGGAAGTGGTATATATATGCCATGCCCTGCTATGCACCTGTTCTAAGCTAGGTTAATCAAAAATTTAAACGCACATACCATATTAAAACCGTATAGCATAGAAACAATGCATATAAATGTGAATAATCCAAGAGAAAAAAAAAAAAAGGAACATAAACATAATAATCTATAAATGATCACTCATAATGATACATCAAATCATGTCTGATATTTAAACCCGCTGGTACACGTGTATGTAAAGTATAAATCCACCAACTTTCTCTATTAAGGAGCTTTCTCCTATGATCTCCCCCTCTATGAGGTTTCAACACTTTTTCTACGCCCGTTACTATAAATGTTGAAGTGTCTCCGTTATGGCAGAACGAAGAATGTCTCGATGCTGCAGAACACCTGATACTTCATTTATTATGAGCATCTGATAGATGCCGTCTGATGCGTTTCTTCAAGGGAGTCCACGTACATCCCACGTGCTGGAGACGGCACGCACTGCATGAAATAATATATATGACAGAAGTAGTGTTACAATTAATAACATTTTTTATGTTATATTTTATATTGGTAGAAAAAGATGTAAAAGTCGCTGCATTTTTAACATTCTCTAAATAATATTTTTGATCATAGAAAATTGGGGGCTATACTGAGAGACAAAGGTGACCTGGTTGGATCCATTCACACCATCTGAAGGGTGATTACTGAATTTAGGTCCAATCATATCACTCCTGTTTTTGGAGCTAACTATGTTGTATGCTCTTTTTAAAGTCCATTTGGGGTAATGTCTGGCTGATAGTCTATCTAGAACTTTTTTTTGCTTCAACCTCATATTGTTGAATGGCATAATACACCTCCTCCTCCATGCTTCACGGTGGGAACCAGGCATGTAGAGTCCATCCGTTCACCTTTTCTGCGTCACACAAAGACACGGTGGTTGGAACCAAAGATCTCAAATTTGGACTCATCAGACCAAAGCACAGATTTCCACTGGTCTAATGTCCATTCCTTGTGTTCTTTAGCCCAAACAAGTCTCTTCTGCTTGTTGTCTGTCCTTAGCAGTGGTTTCCTAGCAGCTATTTTACCATGAAGGCCTGCTGCACAAAGTCTCCTCTTAACAGTTGTTGTAGAGATGTGTCTGCTGCTAGAACTCTGTGTGGCATTGACCTGGTCTCTAATCTGAACTGCTGTTAACCTGCGATTTCTGAGGCTGGTGACTCGGATAAACTTATCCTCAGAAGCAGAGGTGACTCTTGGTCTTCCTTTCCTGGGGCGGTCCTCATGTGAGCCAGTTTCTTTGTAGCGCTTGATGGTTTTTGCAACTGCACTTGGGGACACTTTCAAAGTTTGCCCAATTTTTCGCACTGACTGACCTTTATTTCTTAAAGTAATGATGGCCACTCGTTTTTCTTTACTTAGCTGCTTTTTTCTTGCCATAATACAAATTCTAACAGTCTATTCAGTAGGACTATCAGCTGTGTATCCACCTGACTTCCGGACAACACAACTGATGGTCCCAACCCCATTTATAAGGCAAGAAATCCCACTGACCTGACAGGGCACACCTGTGAAGTGAAGACCATTTCCGGTGACTACCTCGTGAAGCTCATCAAGAGAATGCCAAGAGTGAGCAAAGCAGTCATCAGAGCAAAAGGTGGCTACTGTGAGGAACCTAGAATATAAGACATATTTTCAGTTGTTTCACACTTTTTTGGTAAGTATATAATTCCACATGTGGTAATTCATAATTTTGATGCCTTCAGTGTGAATGTACAATTTTCATAGTCATGAAAATACAGAAAAATCGTTAAATGAGATGGTGTGTCCAAACTTTTGGTCTGTACTGTATATATATTACATAGTCTCCTCTTATTATGCTTATTACTGCACCTTGTTACACAGTGCCCTCTCTAGTTATGTACAGCACCGTCCCTTATTACACAGTGTGCTCTCTAGTTATGTAAAACACCGCCATTTATACCACCGCCATTTATACGCCACTATGTACAGTGCCCTCTCTTGTTATGTACAGCACCGTTCCTTATTACACTGTGCCCTCTCTTGTTATGTACAGCATCGTCCCTTATTACAAAGTGACCTCTCATTATGTATAACACCGTCCCTTATTACACAGTGCCGTCTCTTGTTATGTACAGCACCGTTCCTTATTACACAGTGCTTCCCCTTGTTATGTACAGCACCGTTTCTGATTACACAGTGCCCTCTCTTGTTATGTACAGCACCGTCCCTTATTACACAGTGCCCAATCTTGTTATATACAGCATCATTTCTTATTACCCAGAATCCTGTCTTGTTATGTACAGCACTGTTCCTTATTACACAGTGCCCTCTCTTGTTATGTACAGCACAAATTCTTATTTCACAGTGTCCAATCTTGTTATATACAGCATCATTTGTTATTACCTAGAGTCCTCTCTTGCTATGTACAGCACCATCCCTTGCTACATAGTGCCCTCTCTTGTTATGTACAGCGCCAGGCCTTATTAAAAATTGTCCTCTCATTATGTATAACACCGTTTTTTATTACACAGTGCCCTCTCTTGTTATTTACAGCACCATCCCTTATTACACAGTGCCCTCACTTGTTATGTACAGCATAGTCCCTTATTACAAAGTGTCCTCTCATTATGTATAACACCGTCCCTTATTACACAGTGCCGTCTCTTGTTATGTACAGCACCGTCCTTTATTACACAGTGCCCTCTCTTGTTATGTACAGCACCATTCCTTATTACACAGTGCTCTCTCTCGTTATGTACAGCACTGTTTCTTTTCACACAGTGCCCTCTCGTTATGTACAGCATTGTCCCTTATTACAAAGTGCCCACTCTTATTATGTACAGCACTGTTCCTAATTACACAGTGCCCACTCTTATTATGTACAGCACTGTTCCTAATTACACAGTGCCCTCTCTTGTTATGTACAGCACCGTTCCTTATTACACAGTGACCACTCTTATTATGTACAGCACTGTTCCTAATTACACAGTGCCCTCTCTTGTTATGTACAACACCTTCCCTTATTACAAATTGTCCTCTCTTGTTAAGTACATTGAAATAAAAGGAAAGGTCAGCATACTACAAAGGTATATAAGAATGTTCAGTGCAATTGCACCCACAAATGAATCTCCTGAACTGTAACGTACTATAGTGCAATATGAAGCACCGGAACATAAAATATTTCTATAGTACTTATAAATGTAGCCCATAAAACCATGAGTTAACCAAAGAGTATATACAAAATGTAGTAGGTAAACATATGGACACCATTAAAAGCCAATTAAAAACAAACAACAACCTCAATGAGGAAGTGTGAGTACATGTGACGTTTCCACCTCTGTGTAAACCACTTGTAACACTCTTATTATGTACAGCACCGTCCCTTATTACACAGTGCCCTCTCATTATGTATAACACCGTCCCTTATTACACAGTGCCCTCTCTTGTTATGTACAGCACTGTTCCTTATTACACAGTGCTCTCCCTTGTTATGTATAGCACCCTTTCTTATCACACAGTGCCCTCTCCGAGGTGAGGTCATGATGATGATAGAGACCACCATCTGCTTAGTTTTCTGTTACTTGGAATGCAAGCGCAAGTATGCAGCCAGCCACCCACCCACAGGCCGCAACACTAAACTGCCAGATTTCTGGGCAGCTGCTTGCACTTAAAATATGGCCTTTTAGGCTTGCGGAGGCGGAAGCTGTCCACAATCTTATGGCGGCAGTGACCGGGTGTCCATACTCGGTCCCCAGCCGCCATTATTTTTCCCGGTATCGTCTCCGCCTTCCACAAGCACAGGTCCCACAACGTTACCCGTGCCCTCCCCAGTGCACTTACTGGGAAGGACCGCCTAACCACAAACACGTGGACAGATGAATGTGGCCAGGGACTGTACGGAGCCAGTCCACAACTTTTTTTGCTGAGAGTTGTATTTACCTCGGTGAAAGGACTGGCATAGAGGGAAACCGTATCTACCCTGCGTGTCATTTCTCACAGGAAGTCCTCTAAAGCTGCTTGCAGTTGAAATGTGGCCTGAACATTACTGCTGGTACTTTTCTGTGGGAATTTGCTTGCCTCCTACCAGCCTGGAATATTTCCAGCAAACTATGGTACAACGCCATGGTATTAGCACTGCCCCCAGTACCAGTAGCGAAGCCATCCCCTATTTCCTTCTCAGGAATTTTATTTGGTAGACTGAGTGGCTGCCCAAATACATTTTCTCACAAAGGAGCTGAAGATAGAGTGGCAGTAGGTGCAAGTTTCTCCAGCCTGTTAGATATTAGAGGGTGAACGGCAGCACATTGGATCGGTAGTTAGCACTGAAGACTTGCAGCACTGGGATCCTGGGTTCAAATCCCAGCAAGGACAACATCTGCAAGGACTTTGTATGTTCTCTCCGTGTTTGCGTGTGTTTCCTCCTCAGTAAAAAAGCAGCCATAGAGTGTCCAGGAACCTTCCCACACACTTTTCCTAGCCAGGACTGCTTCTCGGCAGGGTTGGACGGTCCCACCAGAGAATCCTCTGGTTTGCCCTGGCTTCTACCTCAGGAGAGTTAATGATAGCGCTAACTTTGCAGCTGCTATGGGCCTCTTGAGCGGGGGAGAAAGGTTAGCCCTCAGAATCAAATCCTCTGGTGGGCACAATGTTTTTCAATCTGAAACAGCTTCTCAGTGGGAGTTGCATTTCACTACAGCCATATTCTTTAGCTCAGTGAAAGGACTGGCATAGAGGGAAACCATATCTACCCCGGCTGTCATTTCTCCGTCACCAGTTCCGCCCATTGTCACACACGACCATGTCTGGCTGTATCTTCAGCGGTGAGAGCCACAGATCAGGCTGCTGTGTTACAGCTTTCAACAACTCTGCAGCGCTGGGCGGTTTGTCATCTAAGCATTAAGCATGTTATCTTCAGCACAGCCTGTTGCCGCTTGGCCAAGGCAGTGCTGCGGTGCTGTCAGCTTGTGACTGATGTGGTCATTTCGGAGATGGAGGAGGAGGTGCAGGAGCTGAACAATGTGATTACATTGAGGTTAAATTGGTGACGCTGTTTTTTATACTAAAGAGAGATCCTATTGTTTTGGTTTTTTTACGTTATTTTTTAAGACAAATGCATTCACCGGGAAATGTCATTTTAAAATTTTACAACCTTATCTGGCAATGTGGTGTGTGACACATCATCAGACACATCCTTTTTTATTTATGATGGAGGGACTCTGAAAGTCATAAAGCCTATTTTTATAGGGCCATCAGACGGCCTTTACTATTCTTAAAAGGCCAGCAGTCGGCCCTCGCTATTGTTAGAGAGTCATCATGCTTTGTTGTTCCCATTATGAACGAGTGGGTCTCCTATACTGTTATTGCATATGCAGTGACTGCAAGGCCTGCCAAAAATTTGGACGCAACCCAATACCCCTTTGAAGAGACATAGAGGAGCGTCTCAGTAAAAAAAATGTTCCCATTATAAAGGAGCGGGTCTCCTATAGTGGTAATGCCCATGCTGTGACTGCAAGGGCTGCCAAAATTTGAGAAAAACCCCACTAACAATTTAAAGACACATAGAGCAGGTCCACAGTAATGACATGTTTCCATTACAAAGGAGCTGGTGTGCTGTACAGTTATAGAGTATGCAGTGAGTCCAACGGCTGACCAAATTTTAGGAAAAACCCCACTAAGAATTTAAAGACACATAGAGCAGGGCCACAGTAACGACAAATTCCCATTAGAAAGGAGAGAGTCTCCCATAGTGTTGGCCTATGCAGTGAATGCAAGGGCTGCCAAAAATTTGGAGGCACTTCAATGTCCCTTGGAAGAGACGTGGAGGAGGGCCTCTTAAAAAAATGTTCCCATTAGAAAGGAGCGGGCCTCCTATACTTGTAATGCCCATGCACTAAGTGTATGAGCTGACAAACATTTACCCCTGGGGGGTATACATGAACATACTGTATAAAAGAAAATTTTCACGGGCATCATAAACACCCTTTAAAAAAATTCCGTGGGTTTTGCATCACGGACCACGGTCACCCTGGTGATATGGTGGTGGAGGATGAGGAGAAGTAGGAGGACAAGAGCAAATAGCCAAAATCAGGAAGCGTATACCCATGTGTGGGTGTGAAGAGGTGCATGGGAATACACCTCCCAAGAAAAGACACTGTATTTGAGTTTATGTTACGCTGCTATCATTCGGTGGTGTTGCGAAGTCTGGCCCAATCCAGCCCTTGTTCATTTTTATAAGAGTCAGCCTGTCAGCATTTTCAGTTGACAGGCGGATGCTCTTATCAGTTATAATTCCACCAGCGGCACTAAAAACCCGCTCTGATAAAACGCTGACGGCAGGGCAGGCCAGGACCTCCAAGGCATAGAGAGCCAGTTCATTCCACGTATCCAGCTTGGATACCCAATAATTGTAAGGTACAGAGGGATCACGGAGGGCGCTGGTACGGTCGGCAAGGTACTCCCTCAGCATCTTCCCAAACTTTGCACTTCTTGTGAGAGTACCCCGTGCCTCAGGGCCTGTGAGATAGGAGGGTCTGAGAAAACTCTCACAGAACTTTGACAGTGTTCCCCTGCCTCTGCTGGATTGAAGTTGTGTCTCTCTCGCCTGTACTCCTTGTTTGTCCAACGAAGTGTGCCCTCTGCCGCCAGCGTTTTCAGATGGGAATTTTTTTAATAGTTCCACAACAAGGGTCTTCTGGTACTGCACCATCTTTGTAGACCTGTCCGCCTCAGCAATAAGAGATATAAAGCTGTATCTGACTTTCTAAAATGGGCACACAAGCGGCGTACTTTAACAAGCAGATCCGGCAGCTCCGGGTAGGATTTGAGAAACCGCTGAACCACGAGGTTAAGCACATGTGCCAGGCATGGTAAGTGTGTGAGCTGGCCTCGCCTCCACCAGGTTCTGGCCATTGTCACACACGACCATGCCTGGCTGTAGGTTCAACGGTGCCAGCCACAGATCTGCCTGCTCTTTCAGAGCTGTTCACAACTCTTCAGCATTGTGCAGTTTTTCACCTAAGCATATTAGCTTCAGCACAGCCTATTGCAGCTTGGCTGAGGCAGTGCTGCAGTGTTTCCAGTTTGTGACTGATGTGGTTGACGCGCCCCCTGAGCCGTGGGGTACTCGATAGCCGGGCCAGTGAGTGCAGGGGATGCCACAGTGGTGGTGACCTGGTCCATTACCCAGGGCGGTCAATAAAAGGGGAATTATTGAAAGGGGATTATAGTTTTTATAGTTTAATGTTCTTGACGCCACCTCTGATATGCGGCTATATGGAGACGCCGCTGCGGTGCAGATCCTCTGGAGCTCATGATGACGCAGCAGAGTTGGTTCAGCACTCCACAGGCAGAGCTTAGCCCCAGGGCAGGAAATGATGATGTTATAGATGTTGCTGTGCGGTGTAGTGCAGGGGATGTCGCAGATAATAACCAGTCCACAACTTAATGGCGGTTTCCTCTTATCTTTACTTGCGGTTAGTTAAGCAGACCGGGGCACAGGTACTAGCTGGTAGTAGAGGTCCGGGCGGCCTGGAAGCAAGCTGGGAATCTACCTCGCCAGGTGAAGTTGGAGGCTTTCCTTTTGCGCTCATCTCTTTGGCCCTCCTGCGTATAGCTATCCTGCGGCCCTCGTCCCTGAGTAAAACGTCTTTGTGCTCACCCGTATGGCAGGCAGCTCGGGCCTTCCTGGAGTGTCGCTCACACGTGGCGGTGCTGGGCCCTATGTGCTGCTGAGCCTCCGGGGCGTCTGATGGGGCCAGGAGAGCTGCAGTCTCCTGCCCTCCGGCTTCTGCTGCTGGGCTTTCAGTGCCCCACAACCTCAGACTCTGGTGTCCAGTTCTTCTACGCTCCTCTCTGGGGTGGACTGCTGTGCAGCTCCACTCACCGTCAGGAAAGTGTTGCATGCTAGTGACTCGCCCCCTGGGCCGCGTGTGTGCACGTGTGTGGGTTACCCGGAACCGGGTCTCTGGGGTTGCGCGTGTGTGGGTTACACGGAACCGGGTCTCTGGGGTTTGTAGTCTCGGTGGCGGCGACCCGGTCCCGTGGCTCAGGGGGGTCAAACCAGTGGCAGTCTATTTTTGGGGTTTTTATGTTAATTGTCCGACTACGTCACCCGTGGATTGCGGTCAGTGCGGACCGCCACTGCAAGGCAGACCGCTGGGGCTGATGGTGTATGCAGCTGAGGTAGTGTGACTCCCCACGGGAAGAGTGCAGCCCCAGGGCAGTGTAGTAGATGATGGGGGTGATAGTGCACGGGCACCACAGCACTAGTAGTGCTGGTGCGGCGATGAAGCACAGAGACGTGGGGTTGCAGTTCAAGTTCTTTACTCACAGTTCTTTATATTCCAAGTCACTCCGCCGACAATGACTGCCCAAACCGTGCTGCGTCCACCAGGCAGGGGGCTCAGTCAACCCCCAGGTAATTCCAGAGTGTGTCACAGGACTCCCTTCTACTCCTTTCTCTGGCCGTGCCCCACCAGTGACACTACGTCTGTCCAGCTCCCGCGGGCCTTCTCTTGGGAGGGCTTCGTGCTCACCTCCCTGACCCTATACGGTATGCCTTTCTAGTAGGTGTAGTGAGGGGTCGCACCAAGATATGATCACGACCGCCGGTCCTTGGCTGAGGATTAGTCGCCTCCACCAACTTGGGATCCGGTACCCTGTTCTGCCAACCCGTCACCCGCAATCTCCTGGGCCTTTTGGGTTCCTTCTATCTTCGTGTCTCTGGGCCTCTCGTGTTCTGTTCCTTTCTTACTTCCCTTTCTGTTCCTCTCTGTTTCTGTCCTCTCTGCTGGTTCTGGCCTCCTCTCCAGGCCTGCCTCGTGGAGCTGGGCCCAGACTGAGCCGCAGCTCCCTGTCAGCTGAACTCCTTCTCTCTCTCCACTCTCTGTCTAAGATGGTGCCACCTTATATACCTCCCTCTCTGTGTATGAGCCCAGGTGACTTGCAACCAATGGGCTCCTACCTATGCCCAGAAACCCAACCCCTATCTGCTCCTACATCACTGGGTTTTCCTCCCCCCTCCCCACTCCAGCCAGGGACAGAATCTGTCGTGCCTGCATTACTGTCTAATGGGAGCACCGTTGAGCTGTCCCCCGGAAATGGGGTGTGTGTGATGCATGCAGCCTACTGAGTCCCGGTCCACACTCCATCCTTACCCGGGAGTGGAATATCACACCTCTGGTTGAGGTGCAATACCCCTGTAGCGGCCGAACCCTCGGGGCGCTACACTAGTATACCTGATTAGGGGACGCCTGCTTGCTTCCAGGCATGGCATCACCCCTTGTGAGGGAGTCAATGCCACTGTGGCAACTGGACACCTGGGGTGCCACATAGTCATTTCGGAGATGAAGGCTGAAGAGGAGGAGGAGGCTGAAGAGGATGAGGTGCAGGAGCTGTAGACCATGGGGGCAACCCTAATTGACCTAGGGCCCGCAATCCTTGGCGTCGGGAGGACGTGTTCCGTCCCAAGGTCCGACTGGGTCCAGGCTTCCACTATGTTAGCCCAGTGTGCTGTCAGCGAGATGTACTGTCCCTGCCCACAAGCACTTGTCCACGTGTCCGTGGTTAGGTGGACTTTCCCGGTAACTGCGTTGTTGAGGGCATGGCTAATGTTTTGGGAAACTTGCTTGTGTAATGCGGGGTCGGCACACCGGGAGAAATAGTGGCGGCTGGGGACCGAGTACTGAGGGACGGCCGCCGCCATCAGGTTGCGGAGTGCTTCGGTCTCCACGAGCCTAAAAGGCAACATTTCTAGCCCAAGCAGTCGCGAAATGTGGGAATTTAGTAGTGTGGCCTGTGGGGCTTTGGCTGCATATTTGCACTTGTGTTCCAAGGAATGGGGTATGGACAACTGAATGCTGCGCTGGGACAAGGACATGGACTTGCTTCCTGATGCTGCTACTTGAGAGTGTGCAACGACAGGTGGAGGGCAGGAGGCATCTTCGCATGCACCATGGATAGGGGATTGGCTTGCATGCACAACAGCAGAAGAAGCAATGGTGCCACCTGCAGACACTGTTCCTGGACCCTGGGGTTCGGCCCACAAAGTCGGGTGCTTTGCTGCTATGTGCCTGATCATGCTGGTGGTGGTCAGGCTGGTCTTTTTGCCACCCCTGCTGATGCTGTCCTGGCAGGTGGTGCAAATGGCCTTTTTGGGGTTATTGGCAGAGTCTTTAAAAAACAACCAGACTCGGGAAGACCTAACAGTTGTACTGGCAACTTCCTTCATGTTGGTGTTACGGGGAAAGGTTGCCTGCCTTCTGTCTGCGGCCATCACACTGTTTCTTCCTGCCTGTTGGGGTGCTCTGCCTCCCTCCCGCTGTGTGCTGCTGTCCTCGCTCTGCGTGTCCTCCTGTCAGGTTGGGTCACTTAATATATCATCCACCACCTCGTCTTCCACTCCCGCACCCTGGTCCTCCTCCTGACTTTCTGGCAATTGTGTTTCATCATCGTCCACCTCTTGTGACAGTTTCCCATCGTCACCTTCGTGTGGCCGTGGCTGCTCAAATATTTGGGCATCGCTACATGCGATCTCCTCTTGCCCCGCTTCAAGTGGACCGGGCTAGAGGCCCGAATCTATAAATGGAAAAGTGAACAGCTCTTCAGAGTGTCCAAGTGTGGAATCAGTTGTCTTTGGGCACTCGGCATGGTGGGGGGAAGGAGGATCAGGGTGAGGAATATGCAGTCCAGACTCATGGCTACTGAGACTTGATCGTGTGGAAGACAGGGTGGTGGTGGTGGCTAAGTGACTGGAAGCATTATCCGCTATCCAACCAACAACCTTTTGACACTACTCTGGGTTCAATAGCGGTGTGCTGCGGTCCCCTAGGAATTTGGACAGAAAGGTCAGGCGAGAAGATGTGGGTGTTTGTTGTGGCACAATTTCAGCTTGCCCACGGCCTTGTCCTCGGCCTCTGCATGGACCATCACCATCACGTCCAGTTCCCCGTCCCTTGCCACGTGCCTTGCCCATTTTAAATGGAGGACAGTATCTTCCACACTCACTACAAATGGCTGAGTTTGGAGCTAACTTATATGTGATCCGTGTGATGGAGAAAACACGGTTTTAAATACCTGGCCTGTAGGTAAGTAGTATGACCAGCAAACTGAAATGAATTGCTTCAATGACACACTAAAGGAAATTTTTAATGGAGGCCAGAAATGGCTGAATTTGGAGCAAACGTATATGTGATCCGTTTGACGGAGAAAACACAGTTTTAAATAGCTGGATTTCTAGCTCTCTAATATGGAAAGGACTTGGCTGTATTCTGCAGTGCCAACAAGCAAATGGAGCAGAAAAATGGTGTTCTCTGGATTAATGAGGATTAAGATCCAAAGAAAAGTATTCCTGGCCCCTGAGACCTGGGCCTTTGTATAGAAATATCTAACAGCAGCAGAAGGCAGATCTGGAATGGAGCCTCTTGTGCTATGTGCACTGCAGTCTGCTATATACCCTGCCTGCCTGCCTATATACACTGCCTGCCTGATATCTCTGCAGATGGATTAGTCCTTAGAAGGACTGTTTGTTGAGATGGATATGTGTAATGTACGGTTTTTCTCCCTACACTACCTAATACACAAGCAAATCTCTCCCTAGCTCAGCAGCAGCTCTCCCTACACTGTCTGATCCGGAGTGACTGTGACGAGCATGGCGGTGCCAGGTCTGATATACACCTGATGACGCTGTGCGGCCAGCCAATCACTGTAATGCCACAACCAACATGGCTACGGCATTACAGTGCATGGCAGGCAATCCCTGCATGTTCATTGGCTCTCTAAAGAACGCCAAACATGCAGGGAGGGGACCCGAGCTCCCGCCGAGCAACCCGGAAATACTCGGTGAGCGCCGAGCATCTCGAGCAGTGATAAGCTCTGGCGAGCACTGAGCAGTAGCGAGCATGCTCGCTCATCACTACTGCCCACCACTATACAAACTGGGACAGACCATGTGATGTCATGGATGCGGGCATTTAAGGGTGAAAACATCATCGATGCTACAGCATTGTGGGAAATGGCACCAGACAGAGATTTTTTTGTAATCCTTGCAAATCAAATGTTACAGTGCTGGAGTTTACAGGAAACCGTGAATTTCAGGAAAGTCGATTCAAAGTTGATCCTCCTCAGATCAATCCACTCATTTCTAGCATTGGTACAGCTCACATAACGGTGATGATCTTTCCCCCATCTCGCATATCTTTCCCACCTGATCTTTCTATCACAATAAATGACATTACTCTTTCCCCTGTACCGGCAATCCGCTGCCTCGGAGTAACCCTTGAATCTGCCCTGTCCTTCAAACTCCACATCCAAGCTCTCGCCACCTCCTGTCGCCTCCAGCTCAAAAATATTTCCAGAATCCGTCCTTTCCTCAACCCTCAATCTACTAAACTGCTTGTGCATGACCTCATCATTTCCCGCCTTGAATACTGCAACATCTTCCTCTGTGACCTACCTGCTAACACTCTCGCACCCCACCAGTCCATCCTTAACTCTGCTGCGCGACTTGTTCATCTCTCGCCTCGCTACTCCTCTGCTACCCCCCTTTGCAAATCCCTTCATTGGCTCCCATTCCCCCAGCGTATCCAGTTCACACTACTAACACTGACCTACAAAGCCATCCATAACCTCTCTCCTCCGTACATCTCTGAACTAATCTCCCGATATATTCCCTCACGTAATCTCCGGTCCTCCCAAGACTTCCTTCTCTTCTCCACACTTATTCGTTCCTCACGCAATCGCCTCCAAGATTTCTCCTGAATATCCCCCGTCCTATGGAATTCTGTGCCCCAACACGTCCGATTATCCACCACACCTGGATCCTTCAGACGGAACCTGAAAACCCATCTCTTCAAACAAGCCTACAGCCTGCCATGACCTTACCTGCTGCCACCTCAACAACACCGGGGCTACTGCAACCCCCCAACCTACTTTCTCCTTCTCCATCCTGTAGAATGTAAGCCCCCGATGTACCAGTCTATCATTGTTAGTTTATTTACTGTAAGTGATATCTGTATTTGGTATGTAACCCCTCCTTATGTACAGCGCCATGGAATCAATGGCGCTATATAAATTAATAATAATGATGATGGTGGTTGTGATGATGATGGTGGTGGTGATGATGGCCATGATGGTGGTGGTGGTGATGATGGTGACGATGATGGTGGTGACAGTGGTGATGGTGATGATGATGATGGTGGTGATGATGATGATGGTGATAATGATGGTGATGAAGATGATGGTGGTGATGAAGGTTCAATGTGATGGTGATAATGTTGACGATGGTGGTGATGATGGTGGAGATGATGGTGGTGTTGATAATCACGATGGTGATGATGATAATGGTGGTGATGATGATAGAGATGCTGATGGTGGTGATGAGAATCATGATGATGGTGGTGATGATGATAATGGTGGTGATGATGATGGTGATTAAGATGGTGATGATGATGGTGGTTATGGTGATGATGTTGGTGATGATGTGGTGATGATGATGATCGTGGTGGTGGTGATGATGGTTTGCTGAAGGTTCATGGTGATGGTGGTGATAGTGACAATGATGATGGTGGTGGTTGTGATGGTGCTGGAGGTGATGATGGTGGTGATCATGGTGGTGGTGACGGTGGTGGTGATGACGATGATGATGGTGGTAACGGTGGTGGTGATGATGGTTGTGATGATGGTGGTGATGTTGATGATGGTTGTCAGGGACCGTCAGCGATGACACCGGGGAGATCACACAATATCCCACCGCTGCCGTCACTCTGTCAAGAATTCACAGGATTGAGCAGGGATTCGCGAGCACATGATCCCGATTGCTCACTATGTAGCTATCGGCAAGTGAGCAGAAAGCGTATGGGGTACACACCTCCAGATCCCAATACATGGAATATGTGTAGACGCCCAGTATGGTCACTGCCAGCTTCACGATGCCCCAATTAATATTATTCGCTGCCACCACCGACCGAGTTTGAACTATAATACAGGCCTGGCCGGACGCCTGCTTTCTGGTAGCATATATGGCTTCAGGGGAGGAAACGATTACAGGACAAAAGAAACAGAACTATTACATTTTATGTTTAATCCAAAAGGGAGGCAGTGTTATGAAAAACATACAAGATTTTACAAAAGGGGACAATACAATACATATACAGTTACACAAATAAAACAGAATTAAAGAAGAGACTTACTATACGTTCGCAGTGATGACTCAATATAGCTGGAGGGGAGCTCTCCTATGATTTGACCGTTCAGTGAACAGGATCCATTACATATAATAAATATATACTCCCGCAATGAATATGGATCAATCTTCAGTTGGATCTTTTATGCCGAAGAGGGGACCTACCCACACGCCCCTTGTGCTGACATCATGTGGGCTGGGCCCCACCCTTCATCTTCTTATTAAAAACGCTAACTTCTGGGATAACTTATTGCTCATTGCTCGCAGAAGCTTGCAAGCAACACCATATTTTCCGTGGTGAATTTAACTTTCAGTAGAGACCACACATGGCGTAGCTGCAGTCCGTTATTCTGATACCTTTGCGTTACCGCTCCCCGGAGGGGCTTACAGCGATGGGAAAATATCCATATTGTTCCCTTGCTGACCTTGTCACTAAAAATATAGATCCCATTATTATCAGAGTTATGGAACTTACAATATTTCGTATCAGTGCCGGATATCCTGGGAATCTCTATTAAATTCCCTTTGACATCCTGGGAATAGAACTTCCTCAGCTGGAGGTAAATTGTCGCAGGTCTGTGTTAGAGGAAAACACACTCGCATTTTAAGTGGGTTGCTAGCACCTGTCTTGTGCCAGTATATGCTTGAGTCACTACTGCTGTGAGTGTTATTTTGCATAAGAGCCACTTTAGATTGTCATCTATTGTCTTGTGACAAATGGTGGATAATGGAAGAGGGAATGAGGGGTCTGGGAGAGAGACTTCTTCATATCTTCTTAATATCTATGACAGGGGAGGGGCGAGAAGGGCTTCCGGGAGAAAGAATTGTTAATATTTTCTTAATACTTCCATGACAATGGTGATAATGATGATGGTGATGATGATGATGGTGATGATAGTGATGGTGGTGATGAAGATTCAATGTGATGGTGATGATGGTGACGTTGCTGGTGATGATGATGGTGGTGTTGATAATCATGATGGTGGTGATGATAATTGTGGTGATGGTAATAATGATAGTGGTGGTGATGGTGGTGTTGACAATCATGATGATGATGGTGGTGATGATGATAATGGTGGTGACGGTGATTATGATGGTGGTGATGATGATATTGGTGGTGATGATGTTGGTTATGATGATGGTGATGATGATTGTGGTTATGATGGTGGTAATGATGATGATAATGGTGGTAATGATGTTGGTGACGATGTGGTGATGATGATCATGGTGGTTATGATGATGGTGGTGGTTGTGATGATGATGGTGCTGGTGGTGATGATTGTGATGATGGTGGTGAAGATGATGGTGGTGATGATGATGGTGGTGATGATGGTGGGGATGGTGATGATGGTGGTGATGACGATGAAGATGGTGGTGGTCATGGTGGTGATGATGATGGTGGTGATGATGGTGGTGGTGATGGTTGTGATGATGGTGGTGATGATGTTGGTGGTGATGATGGTGATGCTGATGATGATGAAGATGGTGGTGATCATGGTGGTGATGATGATGGTGGTGATGGTGGTGGTGATGGTTGTGATGATGGTGGTGAAGTAGATGATGGTGATAATGGTGGATCCTGATGATGATGATGGTAATGATAGTGATGGTGGTGCTGAAGGTTCGATGTGATGGTGATAATGGTGATGTTGGTGGTAATGATGGTGGTGTTGATAATTATGATGGTGATGATGATAATGGTGGTGATGATGATGATGATGATGCTGATAATGATAGTGGTGGTGATGATAATCATTATGATGATGGTGGTGATGATGATACTGGGGGTGATGATGATGGTGGTAATGATGATGGTGATGATGATGATGGTGGTAATGATAATGGTGATGATGATGGTTGTAATGATAATAGTAATGATGATGGTGGTAATGATGTTGGTGATAATGATGAGGTGATGATGATGATCGTGGTGGCTGTGATGATGGTTGTGATGAAGATTCATGGTGATGATGGTGGTGATAGTGACAATGATGATGGTGGTGGTTGTGATGGTGATGTTGGTGGTTATGGTGATAATGGTGATGTTGATGATGGTGGTGGTGGTGATGATGGTGGTTGTGACGATGGTGGTGGTGACGATGATGGTGATGGTGATGATAATGGTGGCAATGGTCATGGTGATGGTTGTGATGATGGTGGTGATGTTGATGATGGTGATACTGATGGTGGTGATGATGGTGCTGAAGGTTCGATGTGATGGTGATGATGGTGATGTTGGTGGTAATGATAGTGACGTTGCTGGTGATGATGATGGTGTTGATAATCATGATGGTGGTGATAATTGTGGTGATGGTAATAATGATAGTGGTGTTGATGGTGGTGTTGACAATCATGATGATGATGGTAGTGATGATGATAATGGTGGTGACGGTGATTATGATGGTGGTGATGATGATATTGGTGGTGATGATGTTGGTTATGATGATGGTGATGTTGATGATTGTGGTTATGATGGTGGTAATGATGATGATGATGGTGGTAATGATGTTGGTGATGATGTGGTGATGATGATCATGGTGGTTATGATGATGGTTGTGATGACGGTTCATGGTGATGATGGTGGTGATAGTGACAATGATGATGGTGGTGGTTGTGATGATGATGGTGCTGGTGGTGATGATTGTGATGATGGTGGTGATGATGATGGTGGTGATGATGATGGTGGTGATGATGGTGATGCTGGTCATGATGGTGGGGATGGTGATGATGATGGTGGTGATGACGATGAAGATGGTGGTGGTCATGGTGGTGATGATGATGGTGGTGATGATGGTGGTGGTGATGGTTGTGATGATGGTGGTGATGATGATGGTGATGATGATGGTGATGCTGATGACGATGAAGATGGTGGTGGTCATGGTGGTGATGATGATGGTGGTGATGGTGGTGGTTATGGTTGTGATGATGATGGTGAAGTTGATGATGGTGATAATGGTGGATCCTGATGATGATGATGGTAATGATAGTGATGGTGGTGCTGAAGGTTCGATGCGATGGTGATAATGGTGACATTGGTGGTAATGATGGTGGTGTTGATAATTATGATGATGATGATGATAATGGTGGTGATGATGATGATGATGCTGATAATGATAGTGGTGGTGATGATAATCATTATGATGATGGTGGTGGTGATGATGATAATGGTGGTGATGATGATGGTGGTAATGATGATGGTGATGATGATGGTGGTAATGATAATGGTGATGATGATGGTGGTAATGATGTTGTGATGATGGTTGTGATGAAGATTCATGGTGATGATGGTGGTGATAGTGACAATGATGATGATGGTGGCTGTGATGGTGGTGATGGTGGTTATGGTGATGACGGTGTTGATGATGGTGGTGGTGATTATGGTGGTGGTGACGATGATGGTGGTGGTGGTGATGGTGGTGGTGATGGTGATGATGATGGTGGCAATGGTCATGGTGATGGTTGTGATGATGGTGGTGATGTTGATGATGGTGATACTGATGGTGGTGATGATGGTAATGATAGTGATGGTGGTGCTGAAAGTTCGATGTGATGGTGATGATGGTGATGTTGGTGGTAATGATAGTGGTGATGATGGTGGTGTTGATAATCATGATGGTGATGATGGTAATGGTGGTAGTGATGGTGATGATGATGGTGGCAACGGTCATGGTGATGGTTGTGATGATGGTGGTGATGTTGATGGTGGTGCTGAAGGTTCAATGTGATGGTGATAATGGTGATGTTGGTGGTAATGATGGTGGTGATGATGGTGGTGTTGATAATCTTGATGGTGATGATAATAATGGTGGTGATGATGATGGTAGTGATAATGATAGTGGTGGTGATGATAATCATGATAATGGTGGTGATGATGATAATGATGGTGATGATGATGGTGATTATGATGGTGGTGATGATGGTGGTTATGATGATGATTGTGATTATGATGGTAGTGGTGGTGGTGATGATGGTGGTTATGATGATGATGATCATGGTGGTGGTGATGATGGTTTTGATGAAGGTTTATGGTGATAATAGTGGTGATGATGGTGACAATGATGATGGTGGTCGTTGTGATGATGATGGTGATGATGCTGGTGGTGGTGATGATTGTGATGATGATCGTGATTGTGGTGATGGTAGTGATGATGATGGTGATGATGGTGGTTATAGTGAGGGTGATGATGATGGTGTTGATGATGATCATGGTGACGATGATGGTGACGATGATGGTGACGATGATAATGATGTTAGTCATGGTGATGATGGTGATGATAGTGGTGGTGATGGTGGTGATGAGGATGGTGATGATGTTGGTGGTGATGAAGGTGGTGATGATGAAGGTGATGATAATGATGGTGGTGGTCATGATGTTGGTGAAGATGATGGTGAGGATGATGATCGTGGTGGTGATGATGGTGACGATGATGATGGTGGTGGTGATGATGATGATAACCATGGTGATGATGGTTATGATGATGGTGATGATGATGATCGTGGTGGCGGTGATGATGGTGATGGTAGTGGTGGTGATGGTGATTATGATGGTGATGGTGGTGATGATGATGGTTATGATGACGGTGATGATGATCGTGGTGGTGATGATGTTGAAGGTTTTTGGTGATGATGATGGTGGTGGTGGTGATTATAATGATGGTGATGATGATTGTGATTATCATGGTGGTGGTGGTGATGATGATAGTTATGATGACGGTGATGATGATGATCGTGGTGGTGATGATGATGAAGGTTTGTGGTGATGATCATGGTGGTGGTGAAGATTAGGGTGATACGATGGCGATGATGATGCTCATGATGATGATGATGGTGATGATGGTGAAGTTAGAGTTTTTAATAAAAACATGAAGGCTGGAGCCCCACCCACGTGAGGTCATCACAGGGGATTGTGTGGGCAGGCCCCCCCTTTGGCATAAGAGACCCAGCTGAAGATGGGTCCATACTCATTGCCGGGAGGTATATATTCTATAAGCAAAGGGTCCCGTTCGATAGCGGTGAAATCAATTGGAGCGCCTCCCCTCTAGCTAGACTGAATCGTCTCTGCGATTTGTCAAGTTCTTCTATTAATCCCTTTTATTTTGGTGTAACTGTATATTCTGTACTGTATTGTCTCCATTTGTAAAACCTTTGTATATTTTTCCTAAAAACTGCCTCCCTTTTGGATTAAATATAAAATGTAATAGTCTCTTCCTTTTGTCCTGTAATCGTTCCTTCCCCGAAGCCATACGCTACCAGAAAGCAGGCGTTCGATAAGGCCTGTATTGTACTTCAAATCTGATCGGTGGTGGCAACGAATAATCATAATTGGGCTATCGTGAAGCTGGCAGTGACCGTACCGGGGGGTATACACATATTCCATACGTTGTAATCTAGAGGTGTGTACGCCATATGCTCTCTGCTCGCTTGCTAATAGCTACGTAGTGAGTAGTCAGGATCGTGTGTGTGCAAATCCCTGACAATCCTGATGTTCCTGACAAAGTGACAGCAGCGATGGGATATTGTGTGATTCCCCCAGTGTCGTTCCTGACAAATTGGGGGCAGCGGTGGGATATTACAGAACATCAGTGGCTGGATTGAGCAATCATTCCTGTCACTGAAAACTTGCACGGTTCTTGTGAGAATTCTGTGCAAAGTTTTAAGGAATCAAACTCAGTGCTTTAATATTTTTTATCTAGGACATTACTATACGTGTAGCAGTTGCATCCTCCCTCCTTCTCTTGTTTTTCTGTCCTATCTTTTGTTTGGCAATAATGGCTACACGTGGAGAGCCCTGCAGTCAGAGGACACTATCACTGCCCTCTGTGAGCTGGGACAGATTGACCCCACTGGCAAAACCAAGTCCCAAATGATTGTTGAACTGCTACAAGGTGCCCCAGAGCCAGTCTGACAGAAGAGCCCTGATGATGGGGCGGCCAGTCAAGGCCCGGATGGCGCTGCTGCAGGGGCCCCACCTG
Organism: Phyllobates terribilis; assembly: GCF_046119375.1. NCBI lineage: Eukaryota > Metazoa > Chordata > Amphibia > Anura > Dendrobatidae > Phyllobates > Phyllobates terribilis. The sequence continues at coordinate 652,330,783 of NW_027362763.1, forward strand.
TGATTTCCAGCCATACCCACAGCCAGGATAGTGTGGACCCCCACGTACAGATGGCCTTGGAGCTGTTCGCCGCAGACAATCGTGACGTATGACTGCAGCTGATCCTGAAATTTCAGGAGCGAGCAGAGCAACAGGCCTAAGTTGACTGAGAGGCTGCTGAGTGACAGCCTGAGAGAGCTGAGTGACAGGCCCAAGACGAGCGTCTGTACCAGCTGGAGCTTGCCCGGATTCAGAAGGAGTCATCTCCCACACAGCCCCGTGAGTCCAACAGTGCCAACAGCTTTAAACCCCGTCCCGAGCATTTTCCTGTAATGGAAAAAGACGGGGACTTGGACATATTTCTGCAGGGATTTGAAAAAGCCTGCAGACAGTGCCAGCTGCCCGACGACCAGGGCTCAGAGGAAAAGCTCTGGAAGTGTTTGCTTCTTTCCCTCGAGACCAAGATGGAGACTATGAGGCCATCGAGCAGGCCATGATAAAAAAAAGTACCAGCTAAGTCCGGAAGTCTACCGGAAAAAGTTCAGAGCCCTCCAACGTGGACCACATGACAGCTATGATGATGTGGTAGATGGGCTCAGGACCAACTTTGATCAGTGGGTCCAAGGACTGTCAATCACCACTTTCGAGGACCTGAAGGAAGCCTATCAGACCAATCACACCCCAGAGGTGCGGAAGTCAGCCGTCCCCAGCTGGAGAGGGGGTAAGTGACATGCCCCCTGGGCCGTGAGGTACTCGGTGCCGGGCCGGTCGTCGCTAGGGGAGATGTCACAGTGGCTGTGACCAGGTCCGTGACCCAGGGCGGTCAATCCAAAGGGGATTATTTACAGGGGATTTATGTACAAAGTTCGTGATGCCACCTGTGGTATGCGGTGATGTTAGTGCAGCAAAGCTGGTGTGGCTCTCCACAGGTAGAGCTTAACTCCAGGGCAGTGTAGATGGTATAGGTTGTGCTGGGCGTTGTAGTGCAGGGGTGATGGAGCAGACACTAATCACAGAGACAGTGGAGTGCAGTCCTCAGGGTCTTTACTCACGGTTATTGCAGTCCAAGTTACAGGTAATGTCGCGCCCAGGGGATGGGGATGACTCGGCGCCCGGGCCTTGTTGCGGCCTGACCCTGGGGGATGTCACGGTGGTCAGCTCCCGGGGCCGTACCCTGGGCCTCCCTTTAAAAAGGGTGGTATAATTATGTTACTAAGTTCGTGACGCCACCTGTGGTGTCTGGTGAGGATCACCAGCGCTGCTGCAGCCCACTGAGGCCGGTGTTAAGGCCGCTTGCGTGGTATAGCTCCCCACAGGGCAGCGGGGATTTAAGGATGCAGGGCAGATGGGACCCAGCCGGGTCAGAGCAAGAACAGGGACAGACACGATAGTCACTTAAGTACCTTTTACTGATGGAAATTCAGGCACGTCCCAGAGCACTGTAGGGTGAAGGGTGCATATCAGGATCCTCCCCAGTGAGCGGGTGTAGGGCCTCCTGTTTCTTGCCTTCGTGTGGTAAGTTTCTGACCAGCCTGGAGCTAGGCCTAACCTGGTTTCTGTACTGCACCGGCTGACTTTGTGGTAGGGCCTTCTCTTGGAGCACGCGCTCCCAGCTTGCTGGGCCTCCGTGACTCCTGGCTCTGGTACATATCAGCTCTTAGGTGATCCTGGGACTTGAAGTCATCGGCAATGCTCGGGCCCTCACTAGGCTATACACACTAGCGGCAACTTGCCGCGCTTCACCAATCTTATGGCGCCGGCACACCTTGAGCTCTAACTGAGCTACAACTGCGTCTGGACTGGGCTCCACTGCCGGCTGACCTCTCTCAGACTTGACTCTCTGTAGACTCCAGACTAGACTCAGCTTGACTCTGTATTCAGGTCTGTACTTGCTGAACTCTCCAGAGGAACTGCTGAATCCCCTCTCTGCCTGGCTCCACCTTCCCTATTTTTATCCCTAACGGGCTCCACCTAGTGGTCTGAGGTGGAAGTGGAGGTGTGTGTGTGCAGTGGGGGCCTCTTGTGGAGGAATCCTTTAATGCACCCCTCTAGGATCTGTAGCTCCCAGCACAGCTGGGCACCACAGTACCAATGTAACTTCCCTCGTCGTACTCAGGGAGGGGTTCGGGCAATCCTCAGATATCTCCGGAGTACTTAACGGGACCCCCTTCTGTGTCCTCTCTCTGGCAGTCTCCCTGCACCTCATACCTAGTGTCCCAATCCGGTACCTGCGGGCCTTGTCGGGCGACGTCTCTTCCATCCCCTGGGTCCTCTATAGCTACCTTCTTGGTGAGACTAATATGGACTGTTGGCTGCAGGACTTGAAATACTGCAGCCTCCGGTTACTAGTTGAGTCATAAAGTCCTCTGCTAGTTGAGGGACCGGTCCCCTTTGTGTAGCCTGACCCCTCCACCTCATGGTAGATTCAGGCGTACGGGTGGCCTCCAGCACTGCCCGTATCCCTGGGGTCCCTTCCTTCATTCCTGGAGCCCTTCCTGCTCCTCTCTCCTTCTCCTTCAGTCCTGGGCCTCTCCTCAGGCCCTCTGCCTGAGCAGAGCTCCTGCAGAGCCCTGCTCAACTCCTCTCACTGTAGACTGTTCTGCCTAGACTGACCTAGATGGCTTCTCTATTTATACCGTCCTTTCATGTGCTCCCCTTAGCTACTTCCTCCACCTACACCCTCTACATAGCTCCTCCCATCAGCTAGGGACCAGGGACTGTGCTCTCCCTTAGGAGCAGTCTCGCCCTACCCCCACTGCGGGAATGTGTTGGATGCAGGTGTTAGGGTCCCGAGCGCTACTCCTTCCTTACCTGAGAGTGGGATACCACACCTCTGGGTGAGATGCAGTACCTCTGTGGAGACCGAACCTCAGGGGCGCCACACCCCCCCTGGTAAAACACAGCACGTCCGCGGGCTGGAACAGAGTAAAAAACAGGGTATTTTACAGACATGCAATTTTTAGAATGCATTCGCATAGAAGATATTAAACAGACTTTTTCTTCCCTTTATGGGAGGCACATTACTTGAACGTCACTGGTTTCTTTATCAAAACATTATGAGACCTTTTAAAGAACATTTTTCTTTACGCTTATAAAACATTTCTTCACATAAAACATTCTTTAACAGTTTACAGCACCCAGGTGTCCATTTTCTTTATCAAGGTGCAGACCAGCAAACATGAGCATGAGGGACCCGTCCGAAAACCCTCAACGTAGGCCCTGGGCGTGGCTGCAGGGCTTGGATGATCCAGGTGTTCGACCACGTCTTCGGCCACGCCAAACGGGTTTTTGTTCTGAGGTCAGCTTTGTATATATAAAACCAATAAGGGGCACTTGAAGAAGCGCAACTATTTACAATGGAGAGTTTTTGGCTGCTCACAGTCCTCAGCCTACAAGTTCTGGTACCCTTACCGGGTAACTAAAAGAACACACACACAAATCTTTCAAACTTGCAGTGTCTCTGCCATACCTTTCCAGGTAACTATATACAAGCAGCTTTTAGAGCAAACAGTTCAGCAGTGAGGTTCGCTCCGGGGAGGAAATTCCTGATTTTTGCAGGCTGACCCAGCCGGGTCTTCAGCCTGGGGCTGCGGGGGCATGTCTCTTTTCTTTACCACTCGGTATACTTGATGGGCATACCAGCCGCGCTCGCCCTTGTGATGGGTAAATGTGACGTAGTCACCTGCATAGAGGTTTCGGCCGGGATGCCCCTATTGGAGGTGGGGTTCTACATCCCGCCGGTTCATGAAGACGTCTCTATCAGTGTGCGGTTCCCTTACAAAGCCCCACCTCGCGTCCAGATCGAACTTGACTACGATCCCCTCTAGACAGGGACTAGGGGTGGCAGCTCTGGCTTGGCGGGCCCGGGTCTTGGCCGCCATATTCCGGGCCTCCATCCATTCCCACCGCACCTGTCGGTCGTGACGTTCCCGCTCCAGCTGCAGGAGCTCCCTCCTGCAGTGCTCTTCCCTCCGGAGGGCCTGGGCCTGCGTCTCCGACGGGAACCCCATGAGGTTCCCTTCCCAGTTATCCAACTGGAACTGTTCTCCTCCTGGGCAGGTAACCGGGGTGCAGGCGCAGGTGCTAGCGGGGGTCCTTTCTGGTCCTCATATCGGGCGGACCAGTCGTAGGTGGTGTTTCCATAGACCCACTCGGGTGCGGGGGCAGGTGGCTCCGGTAGGGGGCCCAGGAGCAGGTCGGCAGAGCAAGCGCCCGGGTATGGGGTTTCCGCCAGGGGGCTGGGAGCCAGTCAGAGAAGCAGGTGCCCGGGACGGGAGATTCCGCTTGGAGACCGGGGAGCAGATCGGCAGAGCAGGCGCCCGGGGTTGGAGGTTCCGCCAGGAGGCCCAGGGGTAGGTCGGTGGAGCAGGCGCCTGGGATCGGAGGTTCCACTGGGGAGGCCAGGAGCAGGCTAGCACTCTCAGCGCCAAGGACAGGGAGTCTCTACCTGCTCCCGCAGCCGTGCTTCTGCCGTCCTCTGCCTCCTGGCTCCATTCAGGTTCCTCCGGGGCTGGGGCGCTGCTGGTGGAGTGCAGCGCTGGCTGCTGCCGGATCATCAGCTTCTCCAGCAGCTCCTTTTTCCAGCCGGCGATGGCGTCCTGCTGGGGCCTTTCCATTCTCCTTCCCAGCTCCTGGATTTCCGTCTGGAGGAATTCAGTATCCTCCAGGGATAGCTCTGCCATGGCTTCCTCCAAGGTAAGAGGCCTTCTCGCCTGTTGCAGACCACGGATGGGAGCTGGCTCCTGACTCTCCGTCTTGCCCTCTGGGTGCGGTCTGTCTGGACTCCTGGAGACTCCGCCCTGTCTCCCAGGTTTCTTCTCTCCTCTCTCCTTTCGGGGGCGGTCCCATGGCAACTTGCTGTCGGACACACCTTGGGGCGGCCCCCCGGCTTGATTGACACATCCACATACATGGTCATTGTTGCTCGGGGCGGGCCTTGCTTTTGGCGTCATTCTGGAACCCGGCCCACGATGCGAGGCGGTTTCTTGTTGTTGTTAGGCTCGCACATAATGGTGCCTGTTCTTCTGGTGCGGGCGTCACATTCAGTATAAAACACAGTCTCTAGGTGCACAATACCCGGTGATAACGGGTGGGTTCATATCCTGTTTGTGACGCCAAAGTTGACGTGCCCCCTGGGCCATGGGGTACTCGGTGCCGGGGCGGTCGTCGCTAGGGGAGATGTCACAGTGGCTGTGACCCGGTCCGTGACCCAGGGCTGTCAATCCAAAGGGGATTATTTACAGGGGATTTATGTACAAAGTTCGTGACGCCACCTGTGGTATGCGGTGATGTTAGTGCAGCAAAGCTGGTGTGGCTCTCCACAGGTAGAGCTTAGCTCCAGGGCAGTGTAGATGGTATAGGTTGTGCTGGGCGTTGTAGTGCAGGGGTGATGGCGCAGACAATAATCACAGAGACAGTGGAGTGTAGTCCTCATGGTCTTTACTCACGGTTATTGCAGTCCAAGTTACAGGTACCAATGTAACTTCCCTCGTCGTGCTGCGCTTACTCAGGGAGGGGTTCGGGCAACCCTCATATATCTCCGGAGTACTTAACGGGACCCCCTTCTGTGTCCTCTCTCTGGTCGTCTCCCTGCACCTCATACCTAGTGTCCCAATCTGGTACCTGTGGGCCTTGTCCAGCGACGTCTGTTCCGTCCCCTGGGTCTTCTATAGCTACCTTCTTGCTGAGACTCATATGGACTGTTGGCTGCAGGACTTGAAATACTGCAGCCTCCGGTTTCTAGTTGAGTCATAAAGTCCTCTGCTAGTTGAGGGACTGGTCCCCTTTGTGTGGCCTGACCCCTCCACCTCCTGGTAGATTCGGGCGTACGGGTGGCCTCCAGCACTGCCCATACCCCTGGGGTCCCTTCCTTCATTCCTGGAGTCCTTCCTGCTCCTTTCTCCTTCTCCTTCAGTCCTGGGCCTCTCCTCAGGCCCTCCTGCAGAGCCCTGCTCCACTCCTCTCACTGTAGACTGTTCTGCCAGGACTGACCTGTCTTTACAAGATGGCTTCTCTATTTATACCTTCCTTTCATGTGCTTCTCTTAGCTACTTCCTCCACCCACACCCACTACATAGCTCCTCCCATCAGCTACGGACCAGGGACTGTGCTCTCCCTTAGGAGCAATCTCGCCCTGCCCTCACTGCTGGTATGTGTTGGATGCAGGTGTTAGGGTCCCGAGCTGTACTCCTTCCTTACTTGAGAGTGAGATACCACACCTCTGGGTGAGATGCAGTACCGCTGTGGCGACCGAACCCTCAGGGGAGCCACATAAGCCCACAACCACCCCCAGTGTTTCAGCCAGCTGGTCCTCAGCAGGTCCTGCCTCATCTTCCAGCACCCGCCCTGCATTTAACTCCCGTAAGTGTTATATTTGTGACCAAACAGGTCACATCAACCTTGTTTGCCAAGAGAGGCAGAAGATGAACCCCACACCTGAGGCCCCAGGGCCTACTGCAGCCATTCTTTTTGTGGATGGGGCGATTGGAAGGGCTTGGGAGAACTTACAACCGGTTGCGGTGGGCAACACTATTACTGTCGGGCTTAAGGACACTGGTGCAGAACGGACCCTCATCCCCCCTGAGTTTGTGTTACCAAAAGATCTCATCTCTGGGAAGACCCTGACTGTCACCGGGTTTGGGGGTATTCGCTGTCCCATACCGATGGCACTGACACAAAATATGGAATATCGGAAGTTCTATACTTCCGATAATAATGGGACACATATTTTTAGTGGCAGGGTCAACTAAGGAACAATACGCATATTTTTCTGGATCTGTGAGCCCCTCCAGTGAGCTGTGGTGCAAAAGTACCAACAGCTATGCCAAAAAACAGACCGCAGCTATGCCATGTGTAGTCTCTAGAAAAAGGTAAATTCGTAATAAGAAATATGGTGTCACTTGCGAGCTTCTGCGATCAACCAGCGGGAAGTTATCGCAGAAATTAGATATTTTAATAAAACAAATGGTGGGCGGGGACCAACCCATGTGAGGTCATCACAGGGGAGTGTGTGGGCAGGTCCCCCCTTCGGCATAAAAGTTCAAACTGAAGATTGATCTATACTCATGCCGGAAGTTACATATTTTGTAGCACGAGTTCGATAACGGTCCATTGGAGCGCCTTCCCTCCAGTTAAACTGAATCGTCTCTGCGATCAGTCCAGTAAGTCTTCTATTAATCCTTTTTATTTTGTGTACCTGTATTACTCCGTATTATATTGTCTCCATTTGTAAAACATTTTGTATATTTTTCATAAACACTGTCTCCCTTTTGGTTTAATTTATTTAAAAAATGTAATAGTTCTGTTTCTTTTGCTCTGTAATTGTTCTCTCCCCCGAAGCCATACGCTACCAGAAAGCAGGCGTCCGATTAGGCCTGTATTGTATTTCAAATTTGATCGGTGGTGGCAGCGAATAACATTAATTGGGTTATTGTGAGTAGTGATGAGCGAGCATGCTCGCTACTGCCCGGTGCTCGCCCGAGCATCTCACTGCTCGCCGAGTATTTCCAGGGTTGCTCGGCGGGAACTCAGGTCCCCTCCCTGTATGTTTTGCGCTCTTTAGTGAGCCAATGAACATGCAGGGATTGCCTGCCATGCACTGTAATGCCGTAGCCATGTTGGTTGTGGCATTACAGTGATTGGCTGGCCGCACAGCGTCATCGGGTCTATATCAGACCTGGCACCGCCATGCTCGTCACAGTCACTCCGGAATCAGACAGTGTAGGGAGAGCTGCTGCTGAGCTAGGGAGAGATTTGCTTGTGTATTAGGTAGAGTAGGGAGAAAAGCCGTACATTACATATATCCATCTTAACAAACAGTCCTTCTGAGGACTAATCCATCTGCAGAGATATCAGGCAGGCAGTGTATATAGGCAGGCAGGGTATATAGCAGACCGCAGTGCATATAGCACAAGAGGCTCCATTCCAGTTCTGTCGGCTGCTGCTGTTAGATATTTCTATACAAAGGCCCAGGTCTCAGGGGCCAGGAATACTTTTCTTTGGATCTTAATCATCATTATTTGCTTAAAAAGCAATCCAGAGAACACCGTTTTTTCTGTGCCATTTGCTTGTTGGCACTGCAGAATACAGCCAGGTCCTTTCCATATTACAGCGTTAAAAATCCAGCTATTTAAAACTGGGTTTTCTGCGTCACACGGATCACATATACGTTGTCAGAAAATACTGCCATTTCTGGCCTCCATTAAAAATTTCCGTCAGTGTATCAGTGAAGCAATTCACCGCAGTTTGCTGTTCACACTACTTACCTACAGGCCAGGTATTTAAAACTGTGTTTTCTCCATCACACGGATCACATATAAGTTCGCTCCAAACTCAGTCATTTGTAGTGAGCGTGGGAGATACTGTCCTCCATTTAAAAAGGGCAAGGCACGTGGCAAGGGACGGGGAACTGGACGTGATGGTAATGGTGCATGCAGAGGCCGAGGACAAGGCCATGGGCAAGCTGAAATTGTGCCGCAACAAACACTCACATATTCTCGTCTGACCTTCCTGTCCCAATTCCTAGGGTACAGCAGCACACCACTATTACACACAGAGCAGTGTCAAAAGGTTGTTGGTTGGATAGCGGATAATGCTTCCAGTCACTTAGCCACCACCACCCTGTCTTCCACACGCTCAAGTCTCAGTAGCCGTGAGTCTGGACCGCATATTCCTCACCCTGATCCTCCTTCCTCCCACCATGCCGAGTACCCAGAGACAACTGATCCCACACTTGAACACTCTGAAGAGCTGTTCACTTTTCCATTTATAGATTCAGGCCTCTCGCCCGGTTCACTTGAAGCGGGGCAATAGGAGATCGCATGTAGCGATGCCCAAATATTTGAGCAGCCACGGTCACACGAAGGCGACGTTGGGAAAGTGTCACAAGAGGTGGATGATGATGAGACACAATTGCCAGAAAGTCAGGAGGAGGACCAGGGTGCGGGAGTGGAGGATGAGGTGGTGGATGATATAGTAACTGACCCAACCTGGCAGGAGGACATGCAGAGCGAGGACAGCAGCACACAGGGGGAGGGAGGCTGAGCACCCCAACAGGCAGGAAGAAACAGTGTGGTGGCCGCAGACAGAAGGCAGGCAACCGTTCCCCGTAACACCAACACGAAGGAAGTTGCCAGTACAACTGTTAGGTCTTCCCGAGTCTGGTTGTTTTTTAAAGACTCTGCCGATAACTCCAAAAAGGCCATTTACACCACCTGCCAGGCCAGCATCAGCAGGGGTGGCAAAACGACCAGCCTGACCACCACCAGCATGATCAGGCATATGGCAGCAAAGAACCCGTCTTTGGGGGCCGAACCCCAGGGTCCAGGAACAGTGTCTGCAGGTGGCACCATTGCTTCTTCCGCTGTTGTGCATGCAAGCCAATCCCCTGTCCATGGTGTATGCGAAGATGCCTCCTGCCCTGCACCTGTCGTTGCACACTCTCATGTAGCAGCATCAGGAAGCACGTCCATGTCCTTGTCCCAGCGCAGCGTTCAGTTGTCCATACCCCAGTCCTTGGAACGCAATCGCAAATATGCAGCCAACGCCCCACAGGCCACACTACTAAATTCTCACATTTCACAACTGCTTGCGCTCGAAATGTTGCCTTTTAGGCTTGTGGAGATGGAAGCATTCCTCAACCTGATGGCGGCGGCCGTCCCACGGTACTCGGTCCCCAGCTGCCACTATTTCTCCCAGTGTGCCGTCCCCGCATTACACAAGCACGTGTCCCAAAGCATTAGCCGTGCTCTCAACAACGCAGTTACTGGGAAAGTCCACCTAACCACGGACATGTGGACAGGTGCTTGTGGGCAGGGACGGTATATCTCGCTGATGGCACACTGGGTTAACATAGTGGAAGCCGGGACCCAGTCAGACCTTGGGACGGAACACATCCTCCCAACGCCAAGGAATGCGGGTGCTAGGTCAATCAGGGTTGCCCCCACGGTCTACAGCTAATGCACCTCATTCTCCTCAGCCTCCTCCTCCTCTTCAGCCTCTATCTCCGAAATGACCACATCAGTCACAAGCTGGAAGCACTGCAGCACTGTCTTGGCCAAGCGGCAACAGGCTGTACTGAAGCTAATATGCTTAGTTGAAAAACCACACAATGCTGAAGAGTTGTGGACAGCTCTGAAAGAGCAGGGAGATCTGTGGCTCACACCACTGAACCAACAGCCAGGCATGGTCATGTGTGACATTGGCCGGAACCTGGTGGCGGCTCTGAGGAGAGGCGAGCTCACACATGTACCATGCCTGGCCCATGGGCTTAACCTTGTGGTTCAGCAGTTTTTCAAATCCTATCCAGAGCTGCCGGATCTGCTTGTTAAAGTACGCCGCCTGTGTGCCCATTTTAGAAAGTCAGCTACAGCTTCCGCCGCCCTTGCTGTGTTTCAGCAGCATTTGCAGCTTCCGGCTCACAGACTGGTGTGTGATGTCTCCACGCGTTGGACCTCTACACTGCAGATGTTGGGAAGGATTTGTGAGCAGAAGAGGGCAGTTGTTGAGTACCAGCATCAACAAGGCCGTCGTTATTCAGTTCAGACTCCACACATAAGACCTCAGGAGTGGACATGGATGTCAGACATATATACCATCCTCCAAAATTTTGAGGACTCCACCAAGATGGTGAGCTGCGATAATGCCATAATTAGTGTCACCATCCCGCTTCTCTGTCTTCTGAAACGCTCACTGCTCACAATCAGAGAGGATGCATTGCAGGCGGAGCACGATGAGATGGAGCAAGGAACCATACAGGGTGATTACACTCAGCCAAACCTCATCTCATCCCAACGTGGATTGGGTGACAATGAGGAAGAGGAGGAGGAGGAAAGACAGGAGCTAGTTTCATGCACTATAGACTGTACTACATGCACAGCTGTCATACCGTCTGTTCAGCGTGGATGGCCAGAGGACAGAGAGGAGGAGGTGGAGGAGAGCATGGTCAGTCATCCTTTTGGTGGGGACACGGAAGTCTTGCCTGTTAGCAGTCTGGCACGCATGGCTGAGTTTATGTTACACTGCCTTTCCCATGATCCTTGCGTTCTCAAAATTTTGGGTGACAGTCATCACTGGTTGGTGACACTTCTAGACCCACGCTACAAGGAGAACTTTATATCTCTTATTCCTGAGGCGGACAGGTCTACAAAAATGGGGCAGTACCAGAAGACCCTTGTTACGGAACTATTAAAAAAATTCCCATCTGAAAACGCTGGCGGCAAAGGTCACACTTCTTTGGACAACCAAGGAGTACAGGCGAGAGAGACACAACTCCAATCCAGCAGAGGCAGGGAACACTGTCAAGGTTCTGGGAGAATTTTCTCAGCCCCTGCCATCGCACAGGCCCTGAGGGGCGGGGTACTCTCACAAGGAGTGCAAAGTTTGGGAAGATGCTGAGGGAGTACCTTGCCGACCGTACCAATGTCCTCCGTGATCCCTCTGTGCCTTATAATTATTGGGTATCCAAGCTGGATACGTGGAATGAACTGGCTCTCTATGCCTTGGAGGTCCTGGCCTGCCCTGCCGCCAGCGTTTTATCAGAGCGGGTTTTTAGTGCCGCTGGTGGAATTATAACCATTAGGCGCATCCGCCTGTCAACTGAAAATGCTGACAGGCTGACTCTTATAAAAATGAACAAGGGATGGATTGGGCCAAACTTCTCAACACCACCGAATGATAGCAGCGTAACATAAACTCAAATCCAGTGTCTTTTCTTGAGAGGTGTATTCCCATGCACATCTCCACACCCACACATGGGCATACGCTTCCTGATTTTGGCTATTTGCTCTTGTCCTCCTCCTTCTCCTCATCCTCATCCTCCACCACCATATCACCAGGGTGACCGTGGTCCGTGATGCAACACCCACATAATTTTTTTAAAGGGTGTTTATGATGCCCGTAAAAACAAATTTTTATACAGTATGTTCATGTATACCCCCTAGGGGTAAATGTTTGTCAGCCCATACACTTAGTGCATGGGCATTACAAGTATAGGAGGCCCGCTCCTTTCTAATGGGAACATTTTTTTTAAGAGGCCCTCCTCCACGTCTCTTCCAAGGGGCATTGAAGTGCCTCCAAATTTTTGGCAGCCCTTGCATTCACTCCATAGGCCAACACAATGGGAGACTCTCTCCTTTCTAATGGGAATTTGTCATTGCTGTGGCCCTGCTCTATGTGTCTTTAAATTCTTAGTGGGGTTTTTCCTAAAATTGGTCAGCCGTTGGACTCACTGCATACCCTATAACTGTATAGCAGATTCTCTCCTTTCTAATGGGAACATGTCGTACTTGTTACTGTGGCCCTGCTCTATGTGTCTTTAAATTCTTAGTGGGGTTTTTCCCAAATTTTGGCAGACCTTGCAGTCACAGCATGGGCATTACCACTATCGGAGACCCACTCCTTTATAATGGGAAAATTTTTTTTACTGAGACTCTGCTCTATGTCTCTTCAAAGGGGTATTGGGTTGCGTCCAAATTTTTGGCAGCCCTTGCAGTCACTGGATACGCAATAACCTTATAGGACACCCACTTGTTAATAATGGGAAGAACAAAGCACAGCTGGCTTAAGGCTCTCTAACAATAGCGAGGGCCGACTGCTGGCCTTTTAAGAATAGTAAGGGCCGTCTGATGGCCCTATAAAAATAGGCTTTGTGACTTTCAGAGTCCCTCCATCATAAATAAAACAGGATGTGTCTGATGAGGTGTCACACACCACATTGCCAGATAAAGTTGTAAAATGTTAAATTGACATTTCCCGGTGAATGCATTTGTCTTAAAAAATAACGTGAAAAAAACAAAACAATAGGATCTTTCTTTAGTATAAAAAACAGCGTCACCAATTTAACCTCAATGTGATCACATTGTTCAGCTCATGCACCTCCTCCTCCATCTCCAAAATGACCACATCAGTCACAAGCTGACAGCACTGCAGTACTGCCTTGGCCAAGCGGCAACAGGCTGTGCTGAAGATAACATGCTTAATGCTTAGGTGACAAACCGCCCAGCACTGCAGAGTTGTTGAAAGCTGTAACACAGCAGCCTGATCTGTGGCTTTCACCGCTGAAGATACAGCCAGGCATGGTCGTGTGTGACAAGGGGCAGAACCTGGTGACGGAGAAATGACAGTCGGGGTAGATACGGTTTCCCTCTATGCCAGTCCTTTCACTGAGCTAAATGCAACTCTCAGCAAAAAAAATTGTGAACTGGCTCCGTACCGTCCCTGGCCACATTCACCTGTCCACTTGTTTGTGGTTAGGCGGTCCTTCCCAGTAAGTGCACTGGGGAGGGCTCGGGTAATGTTGTGGGACTCGTGCTTGTGGAAGGTGGAGACGATACTGGGAAAAATAATGGCTGCTGGGGACCGAGTATAGACACCCGGTCGCAGCCGCCATAAGATTGTGGACAGCTTCCGCCTCTACGAGCCTAAAAGGCCATATTTCAAGTGCAAGCAGCTGCCCAGAAATCTGTCAGTTTAGTGTTGCGGCCTGTGGGTAAGTGGCTGGCTGGCTGCATACTTGCGCTGGCATTCCAAGTAAAAGAAAACTAAGCAGATGGTGGTCTCTATCATCATCATGGCCTCACCTCGGAGAGGGCACTGTGTGATAAGAAAGGGTGCTATACATAACAAGGGAGAGCACTGTGTAATAAGGAACAGTGCTTTACATAACAAGAGAGGGCACTGTGTAAAAAGGGACGGTATTATACATAATGAGAGGGCACTGTGTAATAAGGGACGTGCTGTACATAACAAGAGTGTTACAAGTGGTTTACACAGAGGTGGAAACGTCACATGTACTCACACTTCCTCATTGAGGTTGTTGTTTGTTTTTAATTGGTTTTTAATGGTGTCCATATGTTTACCTAATACATTTTGTATATACTGTTTGGTTAACTCATGGTTTTATGGGCTACATTTATTAGTACTATAGAAATATTTTATGTTCCGGTGCTTCTTATTGCGCTATAGCACGTTACAGTTCAGGAGTTTATTTGTGGGTGCAATTGCATGGAACATTCTTATATACCTTTGTAGTATGCTGACCTTTCCTTTTATTTCAATGTACATAACAAAAGAGGACAATTTGTAATAAGGGACGGTGTTGTACATAACAAGAGAGGGCACTGTGTAATTAGGAACAGTGCTGTACATAACAAGAGTGGGCACTGTGAAATAAGGAATGGTGCTGTACATAACAAGAGAGGGCTCTGTGTAATAAGGAACGGTGCTGTACATAACAAGAGAGGGCACTGTGCAATAAGGGACAGTGCTGTACATAACGAGAGGGCACTGTGTGAAAAGAAACAGTGCTGTACAAAACAAGGGAGAGCACTGTGTAATAAGGAACAGTGCTGTACATAACAAGAGAGGGCACTGTGTAATAAGGGACGGTGTTATACATAATGAGAGGACACTTTGTAATAAGGGACTATGCTGTACATAACAAGTGAGGGCACTGTGTAATAAGGAACAGTGCTGTACATTACAAGAGAGGGCACTGTGTAATAAGGGACGGTGTTATACATAATGAGAGGACACTTTGTAATAAGGGACTATGCTGTACATAACAAGTGAGGGCACTGTGTAATAAGGGATGGAGCTGTACATAACAAGAGAGGGCACTGTGTAATAAGGGACAGTGCTGTACATAACAAGAGAGGGCACTGTGTAATAAAGAACGGTGTTATACATAATGAGAGGACAATTTGTAATAAGGCCTGGTGCTGTACATAACAAGAGAGGACACTATGTAGCAAGGGATGGTGCTGTACATAACAAGAGAGGGCACTGTGCAATAAGGGACAGTGCTGTACATAACGAGAGGGCACTGTGTGAAAAGAAACAGTGCTGTACAAAACAAGGGAGAGCACTGTGTAATAAGGAACAGTGCTGTACATAACAAGAGAGGGCACTGTGTAATAAGGGACGGTGTTATACATAATGAGAGGACACTTTGTAATAAGGGACTATGCTGTACATAACAAGTGAGGGCACTGTGTAATAAGGAACAGTGCTGTACATAACAAGAGAGGGCACTGTGTAATAAGGGACAGTGCTGTACATAACAAGAGAGGGCACTGTGTAATAAAGAACGGTGTTATACATAATGAGAGGACAATTTGTAATAAGGCCTGGTGCTGTACATAACAAGAGAGGGCACTATGCAATAAGGGACGGTGCTGCACATAACAAGAGAGGACTCTAGGTAATAACAAATGATGCTGTATATAACAAGATTGGACACTGTGAAATAAGAAATTGTGCTGTACATAACAAGACAGGATTCTGGGTAATAAGAAATGATGCTGTATATAACAAGATTGGGCACTGTGTAATAAGGGACGGTGCTGTACATAACAAGAGAGGGCACTGTGTAATAAGGAATGGTGCTGTACATAACAAGAGAGGGCACTGTGTAATAAGGGGTGGTGTCATACATAATGAGAGGTCACTTTGTAATAAGGGAAGATGCTGTACATTACAAGAGAGGGCACAGTGTAATAAGGAACGGTGCTGTACATAACAAGAGAGGCGACTGTGTAATAAATGGCGGTGTTGTACATAACTAGAGAGCACACTGTGTAATAAATGGCGGTGCTGTACATAACAAGAGAGGCGACTGTGTAATAAAGGACGGTGCTGTACATAACTAGAGAGGGCACTGTGTAATAAGGTGCAGTATTAAGCATAATAAGAGGAGACTATGTAATATATATATATATATATATATATATATATATATATATATATATATATATATATATATATATATATAGCTTCATTTCCACAAAAATAAGGGGGCTTAAACACATTTCTTACACATTCTTACACAGGGGCCCTAAGCTGTCAGTGTCCACTCCTGGTGATAATTATTATGATGTCGGTTGTGATGATGGTGGTGGTAGCGATGTTTATGATGGTGGTGATGGTGATGATTGTGATGAAGATGATGATAAGGGTGATAGTGGTGATGATGGTGGTAGTGATGGTGATGATGATAATCGTGATGAAGATGATGATGATGCACAATCCAGGTTTGTGTTACTTCACAAAGAACTACATAATAAATCTCAATCTATGCCTTCATACCTGGAAACAGAATTTCTCGCTACTGTGCCACACTGTAGCATCGGCGTCTCTGCCTCCTGCCGGGCAAAGACGTCGTTCCCCTCACCGCCGCGGTCCAGGTCCGGCGTCTTCCCGCTCCCCCGCTGCTGTGGTGCGCACCGTGTGCAGCCTCCCGGGCACTATGCTTTTAAAGGGGCCGCGCGCACCGTTCTATAGAGTCCCCGGCCAATGGCCGGAGGACTTCCCCAGTATAAGGCACCTCCTCCAAAATGGAGGTGCCTGTGCAAGGCTGTTGTTCCGTGTGCTAAACACTTGCTCCAGCCCTCAGGTCCCGCTGCCTGTCAGTCCTGCCTGTCAGTCTGTCAGTCCAGCCCGCCAGCCTGTCTAACAGTTCTGTTCTCCAGTCTGTCTACACTTGTGCCCGCCAGGCTGCTTACCTGGAGCACCTGTCTGTAACCTGCTGTGCCCGCCAGTTTGCCTACCTGGAGCACCTGCCTGCTACCTGTCGTGCCCGCCAGCCAGTCTACCTAGAGCACCTGCCAGTTACCTGCCGTGTCCGCCTGCTCGCTTACCCGGAGCACCCGTCTGGCTATCGGCCGAACCAGCCTGCTTATCTACCCGATCCACCCGTCAGCCTTCCTGCCGTGCTCATCCGCTGTACCGGTCAGTTCATGCCATCTGACCCGTGGGAGTCACCTGCTCTCACACAAGGTCAGTCCCAGAGTGGCACCTGGTCCACCTGCCCGGTTCCTCCCTGGTTCACGGAGTCGACTAAGCTGCCGTGTGACCTCTGGTCCCTCCTTGCACTAAAGCACTGAGGTTCCACCACCCGGACTCGTAACAGTTTGCACAGGCCATGGAACCCGGTGGCCCCCAGGCTCCTTCACTCTCTGATCTGTATCAGGAGGTCTCATGTCAGAGATCTCAACAGGAAACTATCCTGTCCTATCTGCGGACTGTCAACTCCTGCCTGGACACGCTGTCCATCCCGTCTGTGTCCGTCTCTAGCCGAGCGGTACCCGCTCCGGCGGCACCTCATCCCACTGGCGCTATGGCACCCAGCTCTGGACCCCAGCTCTCTGCACCTCCACGTTTTGGTGGTGACCCCGTCTTATGTCGGGGCTTTTTGAATCAGTGCACGCTGCCCTTTGAACTCCTGGCACATCAGTTCCCCTCCGACCGGACCAAGGTGGCGTTCATCATGTCTCACCTCACCGGGGAGGCATTGGCATGGCTAAACCCTCTGTGGGAAAAAGGGGATCTCCTGGTGTCCGATCTTCTAGCTTTCCTCGCTGCCTTCCGGAAGGTCTTCGATGAGCCCCGACGAAAATCTTCTACTGCCTCCTCACTTCTCCGTCTCCACCAAGGGAGTCTCTCTGTGGGCCAGTATGCCATACGTTTCCGAACCCTCGCATCTGAGCTTGCCTGGAACAACGAGGCCCTGGTGTCCACCTTCTAGGAGGGTCTTAGGGTCTTTCCGGATGGATCAAGGATGAGCTAGCCGGTCGTGACATCCCTTCCACCCTGGACGACCTGGTGTCATTAGCTACCCGGATTGACATCCATTTTCTGGAACATGCTAAGGAGACTACCCGGGAGAGAAGATTTCCGCGTCTCGCTCCTGTATTCCAAAAGCCAGCCTCGCAACTAGCAACTCCCCGGGCATGTTTGCCTGAGCCCATGTAAATTGACCAAACCAAGATGGTCAAGTCTCGCCAGGAGACGCGCCGAGTCGAGGGGAGTTGCTTCTACTGTGGCAGTAAAGAGCATCTGATCCGTTCCTGCCCTGTGAGGCCGGGAAACTCCAGTGTCTAGGACCTCTCGGAGAGGTCGTCCTAGGAAAGAATAAATCCTCTCCGTCCTTGACTCTGTCTGTTTCTATTTCCAGTGGTGAGACCCGCTTCTTCGAGATTGCCCATCTGGATTCCAGAGCCGCTGGGAATCTCATTCAACAGGCTGTGGCTGTATCAGATTCCTACTGTACGTCTGGCTGAACCATTGG
The DNA here is from genome assembly GCF_046119375.1 of Phyllobates terribilis. NCBI lineage: Eukaryota > Metazoa > Chordata > Amphibia > Anura > Dendrobatidae > Phyllobates > Phyllobates terribilis. The sequence goes on from NW_027362763.1 coordinate 652,348,826, forward strand.
CGGTTGCCTCCGTGGATGGGAGGCTTCTTCCGGAGACCATCTTGCTCGTCACAGAGCCTGTAACCCTTCAGGTGGGAATGCTGCACTCGGAGAAGATCTCCTTTCATGTGTTGTCCGGTCTCTCTCACCCCCTCTTGCTTGGTCTACCCTGGTTACAATGACATAAGCCCGTCCTGAATTGGAGATCTGGTGAAGTGCTCTGTTGGGGTCAGGAATGCCATGAGTCCTGTCTGGTTCCGGTTCGTCCAGCTCAACCCCCGTCTACTCCTGCTAATCTACCTGGTCTGCCGGTACCCTACTGGTCCTATGCGGACGTCTTCGACAAAAAAGAAGCAGAGACACTACCACCTCATAGGCCGTATGATTGCCCCATCGACCTGGTACCTGGTGCTTCTCCTCCCCACAGGGGTATCTACCCCTTGTCACTGGCTGAGACCAGGGCCATGTCTGAGTACATAGAGGAGAATCTTGCTAGGGGATTTATCCAGAAATCCACCTCTCCGGCTGGGGCAGGATTCTTCTTCGTCAAGAAGAAAGATGGCTCTCTACATCCCTGTATCGATTACAGGGGTCTTAACCAGATTACCATCAAAAATAAGTACCCCCTGCCTCTCATCTCGAAGCTGTTCGACCACCTTAAAGGTGCGAAGATCTTCACCAAGCTCGATCTTCATGGGGCGTACAATTTGGTCTGGATCCGCCAGGGAGACGAGTGGAAGACGGCATTCAACACCCGGGACGGTCACTACGATTACCGCGTAATGCCCTTTGGCCTCTGTAATGCTCCAGCCGTCTTCCAGGAGCTGGTTAACGACATCTTCCGTGATATCCTGTATTCTTGCGTGGTGGTGTACCTGGACGATATCTTGGTCTTCTCTCCAGATCTGCCCTCTCACCAGAGGGATGTTCGTCAGGTTCTGCTAAGGGTCCGGCAGAATCGCCTATACGCTGAATTCCAGAAATGCCTCTTTGAGCAGACCTCTCTACCGTTCCTGGGCTATATTTCTCCGAGACTGGTCTGCGGATGGATCCCGAGAAGGTCTCTGCTGTCTTAAAGTGGCCCGACCGAAGGGGTTGAAGGCGATTCAGCGATTCCTGGGCTTCACAAATTATTTCCACCTCTTCATTCCTCATTTCTCCTCCCGGACTGGTCCCATCTCCGCGCTCACCCGTTAAGGAGCAAATCCCAGGGAATGGACTTCCGAAGCGGAGGAGGCCTTCGTCTCCCTAAAACAAGCCTTCCCCTCCGCTCCTGTGCTACACCGTTCGGATTGCAACAAGCGGTTCTTCCTGGAGGTTGATGCTTCCTCCTCCGGAGCCGGAGCGGTGCTCACCCAGAAATCCTCGTCCGGGAGAATGGTAACCTGCTTCTTCTTCTCCAAGCTCTTCTCCTCATCCGAGCGCAACTACTCCATAGGAGATCGTGAGCTGCTGGCAACAAATTAGCGCTGGAGGAGTGGTGTTACTTGCTGGAGGGAGCTCTGCACCCGGTGGTCATCTACACTGACCACAAAAACCTCGCTTATTTGCAGAACGCTCAAAGATTAAATCCGCGTCAGGCAGGTGGTCTCTATTCTTTGCTCGATTCTGCTTCACTCTGCATTACCGCCCGGTGGACAAGAGCATTAAAGCTGATGCTCTATCTCGCTGATTCCAGTCTTACGACCAAGAGGAGGAACCTCTACATATCATTGACCCCTCCAAAGTAATGACTGCGGCTCCATTTGACCTGTCTCATCTTCCACCTGGTAAGACCTTTGTAGCGGTTCCGGATCGTAAGAAGGTTCTACTCTGGAGTCATTCTTCCAAACTAGCTGGTCATGCTGGCCAGAGGAAGACCTTTCTGCTCATTGCCCGACATTACTGGTGGCCTTCCCTGCGCAAGGATGTTGCGGACTTTGTCGCGGCTTGTTCCTCCTGTGCCCGTAACAAGGTTCCCAGGCACCTTCCATCCGGCCGTCTCCTTCATTTCCCCGTGCCTTCCGCTCCATGGCAACACATTGTAATGGACTTCATTACGTATCACCCTGTTTCTGCTGGTTGTACTGTCATTTGGGTGGTCGCTGACCGCTTTTCTAAAATGGCCCACTTCATCCCTCTGCCTGGTCTTCCATCTGCATCCGTGCTGGCTAAGGACTTCATCCATCACATCTTTCATCTTCACGGCCTACCCCTCCACATTGTGTCTGATCGCGGGGTTCAGTTCACTTCCCGCTTCTGGAGAGCTACATGTAAGCTGCTGGATGTCACCCTGGATTTCTCCTCTGCTTATCATCCTCAATCCAATGGTCAAGTGGAACCTATCGACCAGGTCCTTACCAGCTTTCTTCGGCACTTTGTCAACGCTCACCATAACGATTGGGTTGCGCTCCTGCCCTGAGGCCGAGTTCTCCTATAACAACCATGAAAGCGAGTCTTCTTCTAAATCCCCGTTCTTTGTGGTCTACGGTCGACACCCCCGGATCCCGTTTCCCGTCTCTGCTTCAGTGGACAATCCTGCCGCGGAGTCTCCGGTCAGCGAATTTTCGGCTATTTGGGAAGACACTAGATCTGCGCTTCTCCAGTCCTCCGAGCGGATGAAGAAGCATGCTGATAGATGTCTGTGACGCGCCCCCTGGGCCATATTCTTTAGGGGAATACCCGGAGCCGGATCAGATGGGGGTTGTAGTCTTCCGAGTGGCTGTGACCCGGTCCGTGCCCAGGGTGTCAAGCTCAGAGTATGTGGCAGTCCTACAGATGTTATCAAGTTCTTAATGTCGACTACGCCACCCGTTGTATTGCGGTCACTATGGCCGCCGCCGCAGCAGGGTCCGCTGAGGCTGATGGTGTTGGTGCAGCTTTTGGTAGTATAACCCCCAACGGGTGGGGTATAGCCTCAGGGGGTCAGGTGCAGAGGATGGGGGTTGTGGTGGTGCAGCATAGATGGTAATTAAAGACAGAGTCGGGTTGTGCAGTTTAGGGTATTTACTTACTGCTGATGTTCCGGTCACTCCAGCTTCAAGTGACCACCCGAGCCGTGCTGCGTCCACCAGGTCCTGGATTCAGCAAACCCCCAAACAAGTCCGGAGCGTGACCCTGAGCTCTCCTTCTGTCCTTTCCTCTGGCCGTCCCCACTAGTGATCCACCTAGGTCCAGCTCCCTCGGGCCTTCTGTTGGGAGACCCTTGGCCTTGGGTTCCCTGACCCTCCACGTGGTTTGCCTTCGGGGTGGATGTGGTGGGTGGCCGTGGCAGATCCTGCCCACGGCCTCCGGTCTCTGGCTAGGGTGTGCTTTTGCCCCCACCAGTTTGGGATCCGGTACCCTATTGCCGACTCTTCACCCGGGGATTGAATTTGGGTTCTCAGAGTCCTCTCTTTGTCTCCTCTGGGTCTTTCCTTCTCTGCTCCACTCTCTCTCTGCAGGCTCATCTGGACTTCTCCTTCTTACTCTGACAGACTGACCCTGATCTAAGATGGTGCCCACCTTATATACTCCCTCTATGTGTGAGCTCAGGTGACCAGCACCCAATGAGCTCCTATCTTTACCCAGGCTGCTCCCCCTATCTGCCCCTACACTACTGGGATGTACCACCCCCCTCCCACTCCAGCCAGGAACAGACTCGGTCGTACCTGCACATTTCCAAGTGGGAGTACCGTTGGTCTGCTCCTCGGAAATGGGATGTGTGTAGTGCATGCAGCCTACCGAGCTCAGTTCCACACTCCATCCTTACCCGGGAGTGGAATATCACACCTCTGGGTTGAGGTGCAATACCCCTGTAGCAGCCGAATCCTCAGGGTGCTACATTCCCCCCTGGTAAATCACAGCACGTCCTCGGGCTGTAAGACAAAAACAACACCAAACATACATTTTTTTTTTTTCATAAACATAAACATAATAAAACATCATATAAAACTTTTCATATAAACATTCCTTCTTCTTTTTCTGGTTCCTCCTCCGGACACTGTGCAACGTGTGTCCGGGAAAAGTGCGACAGTCTCTTAGAAAAATGGTTTTCCTATAAAACCGGTAGGGGGCGCTTTAGGACGCGCAACTATATACAGGGCTGGTGGCCGCTCTCAGTCCTCGGCCAGGTAATGGGAATAGGGATGACCGCTCTCAGTCCTCGGTCAGTGGGAATTAAGGGAAATACGGGTAACAGTTCACACATGCTGGTCCCAACGGGGACTATATTAGCAACAGTTCACTGTTCATGGTGCCCCGACGGGCAACTATATACAGCTTGTACTCTGCTGTACTTAACGACGACGTCCTCCTGCTCTTTCTTTATGGTTACCTTTAGCTTCAGACCCGTTCGGGCACGTATGCTGGGCAAACAGGTCCTCTCCCAGATGCGGCACTCTTGGTCTTATGGGCGCGGTGGTGTTAGCGCCCGGGTTGCCCGGGCCTTGCGGCCAGGCCGGGGGTATCTGGAAGGTGAAGGGCACCGTAAGGACGGCGGCGCCCTGGGCTACTTGGCCCTGCGACCAGGCCGGGGGCTCCGCGGAGGTAGGGGGCGCTGTTGGTATTGCGACGCCCGGGGGTACTAGGCCTTGCGACCAAGCTGGTGGTACTTCCTGCTTGGTCACGCTCGGGGTCGAGGCGTGTGACGTCACAGGGGTCGCGGCTCCCGTTTGAGGCCTAGTCTGCGGCGGTGACGTTGCAGCGACGGGCACGGCAGGATAGACTTCGGGCTCTGCGACGGGGAGCTGGGGCAGGTACGCGGTTTCCCGGTTTGGGGTATAGACGTCCCCTTTACCTGCCTCCACTCGTTCGGCTCCCTTCTCGGCGCCGTCTCCGGCCTTGAGTCCTCCCGCGCCATCCTCAGAGGCGGTCTGTCTCCTCGTCTTGGGTGGCGTGCTCCGCTGACGGGTCTCGGTCTGCTGGGCCATCTCTCGGCTCCACTCCGCCAACGTCTCTCGCTGCACCCGGGCCATCCTCCTTGCGAGGCCCTCCAGAGCGGTCTGCGCACACTCCCGATCTCGGGGGAGCTGTGCTAGGACCTCCACTAGGCCTAGTGGGGTCGTTGCTTCCAGCAGGCTCCTGACCAACGGGTCGGTGCTGCTCTGCTCTCCTCCTGTTGTCTCCAGCAGGCTCCTGGCCAGCGGGCCGGTGCTGCTCTGCTCTCCCTCCTCTGTTTCTAGCAGGCTCCTGGCCAACGGGCCGGTGCTGCTCTGCTTTCTCGCCATCTCCGGGTAAGCTCCTCCGATACTCTTCTCCAGGCTTCTTGCCTCCGGGTGCGCTCTCTCCAGACTGCTCCAGGCGACACCCATCTTTGCTCTCTCCTTCTCAGTCCTCCCACTTCGAGGGCGGTCCCGGGGCCACTTGGTGATTGTCAGCTCCAGGGGCAGTTCTTTCACGCTGACAGACACCTCTAGCATCACAGTCTCTGTTGGTGGGGGCGGTTTCCACTTTTGGCGCCATTTTCGGTCCTGGCCCACGATGGGAGGTGGCCTCTTGCCATCCTCTGGCACGCCCATAATGGCGTCCGCTCTTCCAAGGCGGGAAACCTTTGGAAATGGCGGGAATCGTCTCCCAGTGGCGGGAAACTCTGCAGATGGCGGGAAAAAGCTGTTAATGGCGGACAACCGGCGGGAATCGACCTGTGATGGAGTCCGATGGCGGGGACCCTCCGGAACCGGCAGGAGACTTCTTTTTGAGGTAAACTTGTTCTTTTCTTCAGGCACGCAGTACCCGGTTGTTGCGGGCACGTAATCCTGCCGACTACGCCAAAGTTGACGCGCCCCCTGGGCCATATTCTTTAGGGGAATACCCGGAGCCGGATCAGATGGGGGTTGTAGTCTTCCGAGTGGCTGTGACCCGGTCCGTGCCCAGGGTGTCAAGCTCAGAGTATGTGGCAGTCCTACAGATGTTATCAAGTTCTTAATGTCGACTACGCCACCCGTTGTATTGCGGTCACTATGGCCGCCGCTGCAGCAGGGTCCGCTGAGGCTGATGGTGTTGGTGCAGCTTTTGGTAGTATAACCCCCAACGGGTGGGGTATAGCCTCAGGGGGTCAGGTGCAGAGGATGGGGGTTGTGGTGGTGCAGCATAGATGGTAATTAAAGACAGAGTCGGGTTGTGCAGTTTAGGGTATTTACTTACTGCTGATGTTCCGGTCACTCCAGCTTCAAGTGACCACCCGAGCCGTGCTGCGTCCACCAGGTCCTGGATTCAGCAAACCCCCAAACAAGTCCGGAGCGTGACCCTGAGCTCTCCTTCTGTCCTTTCCTCTGGCCGTCCCCACTAGTGATCCACCTAGGTCCAGCTCCCTCGGGCCTTCTGTTGGGAGACCCTTGGCCTTGGGTTCCCTGACCCTCCACGTGGTTTGCCTTCGGGGTGGATGTGGTGGGTGGCCGTGGCAGATCCTGCCCACGGCCTCCGGTCTCTGGCTAGGGTGTGCTTTTGCCCCCACCAGTTTGGGATCCGGTACCCTATTGCCGACTCTTCACCCGGGGATTGAATTTGGGTTCTCAGAGTCCTCTCTTTGTCTCCTCTGGGTCTTTCCTTCTCTGCTCCACTCTCTCTCTGCAGGCTCATCTGGACTTCTCCTTCTTACTCTGACAGACTGACCCTGATCTAAGATGGTGCCCACCTTATATACTCCCTCTATGTGTGAGCTCAGGTGACCAGCACCCAATGAGCTCCTATCTTTACCCAGGCTGCTCCCCCTATCTGCCCCTACACTACTGGGATGTACCACCCCCCTCCCACTCCAGCCAGGAACAGACTCGGTCGTACCTGCACATTTCCAAGTGGGAGTACCGTTGGTCTGCTCCTCGGAAATGGGATGTGTGTAGTGCATGCAGCCTACCGAGCTCAGTTCCACACTCCATCCTTACCCGGGAGTGGAATATCACACCTCTGGGTTGAGGTGCAATACCCCTGTAGCAGCCGAATCCTCAGGGTGCTACATCTGGATCCGCCTCAATTCCGTCCGGGAGACAAGGTCTGGCTTTCCTCCAAACATGTTCGTCTCAAGATACCTTCCTATAAGTTGGGTCCGCGGTTCATCAGTCCATTCGAGGTTCTGAACCAAATCAATCCCGTGGATTACAAGCTGAAACTCCCGGCCACCTTACGGATTCCCAACTCCTTTCATGTATCCCTCCTCAAACCAGTTGTCCTTAATTCTTTCTCTGACGATCCAGGTACCGCTCCAGCTCCAGTCTCTGCTGAGGACGTCTATGAGGTAGAAAACATTTTGGCCACCAAGAGGGTAAGAGGAAAGACTTTCTTTCTTGTGGATTGGAAGGGGTTTGGCCCGGAGCAGAGGTCTTGGGAACTCAGGGAGAACATTCATGCCCCTCATCTTCTTAAAAAATTTCTTGCAGGCCTAAAGAAGAGGGGGCGTAAGGGGGGGGGGTACTGTAGCATCGGCATCTCTGCCTCCTGCCGGGTAGAGGCGCCGTTCCCCTCACCGTCCAGGTCCAGGTCCGGCGTCTTCCCACACCCCCGCTGCTCAGGCGCGCACCGTGCACAGCTTCCCGGACACTGTGCTTAGGGCACGCACGCGCTCCCACCCTCTTAAAGGGGCCGCGCGCGCCGTCCTATAGAGTCCCCGGCCAATGGCCGGAGGTCTTCCGTTATATAAGGCACCTCCTCCAAAATGGAGGTGCCTGTGCAAGGTTGTTGTTCCGTGTGCTAACACTTCCTTCAGCCCTCAGGTCCCGCTGCCTGCCAGTCTGTCTAACAGTTTAGTTCTCCAGTCTGTCTACAGTTGTGCCTGCCAGCCTGCTTACCTGGAGCACCTACCTGTTACCTGCCGTGCCCGCCAGCCTGCTTACCTGGAAAACCTGCCTGTTACCTGTCGTGCTCGCCAGCCTGCCTACCTGGAGCACCTGTCTGTACCCTGCCGCGCTCGCCTGCTCGCCTACCCGGAGCACCTGCCTGCTACCTGTCGTGCCCACCCATCAGCCTACCTGGAGCACCTGCCTGCTACCTGTCGTGCCTGCCAGCCAGTCTACCTGGAGCACCTGCCAGTTACCTGCCGTGCCCACCTGCTCGCCTACCCGGAGCACCCGTCTGGCTATCTGCCGAACCAGCCTGCTTATCTACCTGGTCCACCCGCCAGCCTTCCTGTCATGCTCATCCGGTGTACCGGTCAGTCCCAGAGTGGCACCTGGTCCACCTGCCCGGTTCCTCCCTGGTCCACCCAGTCGACTAAGCCGCCGTGTGACCTTGGTCGGGCCGAGTAGGCACTTAGTCACGCCCCTCTGGTCCCTCCTTGCACCGAAGTGTGGCGCCCTGCTTCGCATTGGTGCCACAGAACGCAGAAAGGTGCATGGATGGACTTCTCCACAATAGGCCCTCACACATTCACACACCTCCACCCTACCACCTCAGACCAGCAGAGGGAGCCCGTTAGGGAAATATATAAGGCAGGCAGCTCAGTCTAGTCTGTGAGTTGAGAGCGTGCTGACGCTCAGAGAGCAGCGAAGAGGCAGCACGCTGGCTGCCGTGCTTAGACGAGCCAGGGCCTACAGCACGTGTGAGGGCCCTGAGTGTGGCCGAAGGCGAGGGGAGAAGGAAGAAGTAGCGAGGGGGCAGAGGAGGATACCAGGCTCATCCCGAGATATATACCGGACACCGGGTCCGCGCCTATGGGGTCCCTTTATACCCAGTAAGGACCACCAGAACCCCTGGAGGACTACAGGTCCCAGGTTTACCAAACGCTGACTACAGTACCCGGCTAGGAGTCACGGCGGCCCCAGCGTCCAGGGAGAGTGATCTCCAAAAGAAGGCCGTACCACCAGGTCAGCAGGTGCAAGGGAGAGCGAGACAGTACCGAGCTAGGCCTAGTTCCAGGCAGGCCAGAAGCTTAACGAGTAAAGCCACGGATCAGGAGGCCCTACACCCGCTCACTGGGGAGAGTCCAAAAGCGCGCCCTTCGTTCGGAGTACCATGGACCGTGCCTACAGCATCACCAGTAAAGGTAATGAAGCTTATGACGCACCCCTGGGCCTTCTGTGTCGTGCGGCATCGCGCGCACGGGGGCTTACCCGGAGCCGGATCAGATGGGGGTAGTAGTCTCGTGGCGGTGACCCGGTCCGTACCCAGGGAGTCAAACTAAGCGGCGAGTCTATTAGCAGTAGATGTTAGAATGTGTGTCGACTACGCCACCCGTTGATTTGCGGTCACAAGGCCGCCGCTGCAAAACAGTCCGCTGAGGCCGGTGGTATGGGTGCAGCAGGGATGGTATAACCCCCAACGGGAGGGGTATGGCCTCAGGGCAGCAGGAGTAGATGATGGAGGTTGTGATGGTGCGGTAAGGAGGCACAGAGACGTGGGATGCAGTTTCAGGGTTTTTACTCACTGATGTTGCTTTAGTCACTCTGGCCTTGAGTGACCACCCGAGCCGTGCTGCGTCCACCAGGTGCGGGGCTCGGCTAACCCCCAGGTAGTTCCGGAGCGTGGTCCTGAGCTCCCCTCTCTCTCTCTCTTTCTGCTGGCCGTCCCCACCAGGGATCCACCTTTGTCTGGTTCCCTTGGGCCTTCTGATGGCAAAACCTTCTCTGGCTTTCCTGACCCTACTCTTGGTGTACCTTCCTGGTGGATGTGGTGAGGGTCGTGGCAAAGCTTGCCCACGACCTCCGGTTCCTGGCTAAGGGTTACTTTTGCCTCTGCCAGCTTGGGATCCGGTGCCCTTTTCTGCCAACCCTTCACCCTTTTTGGTCTGATTCTGGGATCTTAGGGTTCCCTCTGGCTCTGCCTCTCTGGGTCCTTCTTCCTCCTCTTTCTTCATGCTTGGCCCTGGAGCTGGGCCCAGCCGGAGCCACAGCTCCCAGTCAGCCCTCCTGGCTGAGCTCCTCTGCTCTGCTTCTCCTCAGGCTGAACTTGACTAAAAAGACCCTGTCTCTAGATGGTGCCCACCTTATATACTCCCTCTATGTGTGAGCCCAGGTGACCAGCACCCAATGGGCTCCTAGCTTTACCCAGAGTACTCCCCCTATCTGCCCCTACACTACTGGGATGTTCCACCCCCCCCCTCCCACTCCAGCCAGGGACAGACGCTGTCGTACCTGCACATTTAACTGGTGGGAGTACCGTAGTTCTGTCCCCCGGAAATGGGATGTATGTAGTGCATGCAGCCTACTGAGCTCAGTCCCACACTCCATCCTTACCCGGGAGTGGAATACCACACCTCTGGTTTGAGCTGCAATACCCCTGTAGCAGCCGAGTCCTCAGGGTGCTACACTTATCCCCGGTGTGAGTGTCCGTCTTTCCTCCGGGACCGTCCTGCCGTCTCTCCCCAGCATCCACCATCTACCCCTACACTGCCCTGGAGCTAGCTCTACCTGTGGAAGCCACACCATCCCTGCTGCCGTAACACCAGCTCCAGAGGACTGCTCCGCAGCGGAGGCTCCATATAGCCGCATTCCACAGGTGGCGTCACAAACTTTCCAAATCCCCTATAAATCTATCCCCCTTTTCACTGACTGCCCTAGGTCACGGACCGGGCCAGTCACCGTGATATTCCCCATACCGGCATCCATAAGAGGCCCGGCTGCCGAGTACCCCACGGCCCAGGGGGCGCGTCAGAAGCACAGAGGTTCTTTACTGTAAGAGCGGTCACACTGTGGATTTTCTAATGTAAGAGCGGTCACACTGTGGATTCTCTACTGTAATAGCAGTCACACTATGGATTCTCTATTGTAAGACAGTCACACTATGGATTCTCTACTGTAAGACAGTCACACTGTGGATTCTCTACTATAAGAGCGGTCACACTATGGATTCTCTACTGTAAGAGCGGTCACACTGTGGATTCTCTACTGTAATAGCAGTCACACTGTGGATTCTCTACTGTAAGAGCGGTCACACTATGGATTCTCTACTGTAAGAGCGGTCACACTGTGGATTCTTTACTGTAATAGCAGTCACACTGTGGATTCTCTACTGTAAGAGCGGTCACACTGTGGATTCTCTACTGTAAGAGCAGTCACACTGTGGATTCTCTACTGTAAGAGCGGTCACACTATGGATTCTCTACTGTAAGAGCGGTCACACTATGGATTCTCTACTGTAAGAGCGGTCACACTGTGGATTCTCTACTATAAGAGCGGTCACACTATGGATTCTCTACTGTAAGAGCGGTCACACTGTGGATTCTCTACTGTAATAGCAGTCACACTGTGGATTCTCTACTGTAAGAGCGGTCACACTATGGATTCTCTACTGTAAGAGCGGTCACACTGTGGATTCTTTACTGTAATAGCAGTCACACTGTGGATTCTCTACTGTAAGAGCGGTCACACTGTGGATTCTCTACTGTAAGAGCAGTCACACTGTGGATTCTCTACTGTAAGAGCGGTCACACTATGGATTCTCTACTGTAAGAGCGGTCACACTATGGATTCTCTATTGTAAGAGCGGTCACACTGTGGATTCTCTACTGTAAGAGCGGTCACACTATGGATTCTCTACTGTAAGAGCGGTCACACTATGGATTCTCTACTGTAAGAGCAGTCACACTGTGGATTCTCTACTGTAAGAGCAGTCACACTGTGGATTCTCTACTGTAAGAGTGGTCACACTGTGGATTCTCTACTGTAAGAGCGGTCACACTATGGATTCTCTATTGTAAGAGCGGTCACACTGTGGATTCTCTACTGTAAGAGCGGTCACACTGTGGATTTTCTACTGTAAGAGCGGTCACACTGTGGATTCTCTACTGTAAGAACGGTCACACTATGGATTCTCTACTGTAAGAGCAGTCACACTATGGATTCTCTACTGTAAGAGCAGTCACACTATGGATTCTCTACTGTAAGAGCGGTCACACTATGGATTCTCTACTGTAAGAACGGTCACACTGGATTCTCTACTGTAAGAGCAGTCACACTATGGATTCTCTACTGTAAGAGCAGTCACACTATGGATTCTCTACTGTAAGAGCGGTCACACTATGGATTCTCTACTGTAAGAGCAGTCACACTATGGATTCTCTACTGTAAGAGCGGTCACACTGTGGATTTTCTACTGTAAGAGCGGTCACACTGTGGATTCTCTACTGTAAGAACGGTCACACTATGGATTCTCTACTGTAAGAGCAGTCACACTATGGATTCTCTACTGTAAGAGCAGTCACACTATGGATTCTCTACTGTAAGAGCGGTCACACTATGGATTCTCTACTGTAAGAACGGTCACACTGGATTCTCTACTGTAAGAGCAGTCACACTATGGATTCTCTACTGTAAGAGCGGTCACACTGTGGATTTTCTACTGTAAGAGCGGTCACGCTGTGGATTCTCTACTGTAAGAACGGTCACACTATGGATTCTCTACTGTAAGAGCAGTCACACTATGGATTCTCTACTGTAAGAGCAGTCACACTATGGATTCTCTACTGTAAGAGCGGTCACACTATGGATTCTCTACTGTAAGAACGGTCACACTGGATTCTCTACTGTAAGAGCAGTCACACTATGGATTCTCTACTGTAAGAGCAGTCACACTATGGATTCTCTACTGTAAGAGCGGTCACACTATGGATTCTCTACTGTAAGAGCAGTCACACTATGGATTCTCTACTGTAAGAGCGGTCACACTATGGATTCTCTACTGTAAGAGCGGTCACACTTTGGAATCTCTATTGTAAGAGCGGTCACACTGTGGATTCTCTATTGTAAGAGCGGTCAGTCACACTGTGGATTCTCTACTGTAAGAGCAGTCACACTGTGGATTCTCTACTGTAAGAGTGGTCACACTATAGAGCTCTGTACTGTAAGAGCGGTCACACTATGGATTTTCTATTGTAAGAGCGTTCACACTATGGATTTTCTAATGTAAGAGCGGTCACGCTGTGGATTCTCTACGGTAAGAGCAGTCACACTGTGGATTCTCTACTGTAAGAGCGGTCACACTGTGGATTCTCTATTGTAAGAGCAGTCACACTATGGATTCTCTACTGTAAGAGCGGTCACACTGTGGATTTTCTACTGTAAGAGCGGTCACACTGTGGATTCTCTTCTGTAACAGCGGTCACACTGTGGATTCTCTATTGTAAGAGCGGTCACACTGTGGATTCTCTATTGTAAGAGCAGTCACACTGTGGATTTTCTATTGTAAGGGCACTCACACTATGGATTTTCTAATGTAAGAGCGGTCACGCTGTGGATTCTCTACTGTAAGAGCAGTCACACTGTGGATTCTCTACTGTAAGAGTGGTCACACTGTGGATTCTCTATTGTAAGAGCAGTCACACTGTGGATTTTCTACTGCAAGAGCGGTCACACTGTGGATTCTCTTCTGTAACAGTGGTCACACTGTGGATTCTCTATTGTAAGAGTGGTCACACTGTGGATTCTCTATTGTAAGAGCAGTCACACTGTGGATTCTCTATTGTAAGAGCAGTCACACTGTGGATTTTCTACTGTAAGAGTGGTCACACTGTGGATTCTCTGCTGTAAGAGCGGTCACACTGTGGATTCTCTATTGTAAGAGCGGTCACACTGTGGATTCTCTACTGTAGGAGCAGTGGATTCTCTTCTGTAAGAGCGGTCACACTGTGGATTCTCTTCTGTAAGAGCGGTCACATTGTGGATTCTCTACTGTAAGAGCGGTCACACTATGGAATCTCTATTGTAAGAGCGGTCACACTGTGGATTCTCTATTGTAAGAGCAGTCACACTGTGGATTCTCTACTGTAAGAGCAGTCACACTGTGGATTCTCTACTGTAAGAGCGGTCACACTATAGAGCTCTGTACTGTAAGAGCGGTCACACTATAGAGCTCTCTACTGTAATAGCGGTCACACTATGGATTTTCTATTGTAAGAGCACTCAAACTATGGATTTTCTAATGTAAGAGCGGTCACGCTGTGGATTCTCTACGGTAAGAGCAGTCACACTGTGGATTCTCTACTGTAAGAGCGGTCACACTGTGGATTCTCTATTGTAAGAGCAGTCACACTGTGGATTTTCTACTGTAAGAGCGGTCACACTGTGGATTCTCTTCTGTAACACCGGTCACACTGTGGATTCTCTATTGTAAGAGCGGTCACACTGTGGATTCTCTATTGTAAGAGCGGTCACACTATGGATTTTCTAATGTAAGAGCGGTCACGCTGTGGATTCTCTACTGTAAGAGCAGTCACACTGTGGATTCTCTACTGTAAGAGTGGTCACACTGTGGATTCTCTATTGTAAGAGCAGTCACACTGTGGATTCTCTTCTGTAACAGCGGTCACACTGTGGATTCTCTATTGTAAGAGCAGTCACACTGTGGATTTTCTATTGTAAGAGCGGTCACACTGTGGATTCTCTATTGTAAGAGCAGTCACACTGTGGATTTTCTACTGTAAGAGCGGTCACACTGTGGAGCTGTGTACTGTAACAGTGGTCACACTGTGGATTCTCTATTGTAAGAGCGGTCACACTGTGGATTCTCTACTGTAGGAGCAGTGGATTCTCTTCTGTAAGAGCGGTCACACTGTGGATTCTCTTCTGTAAGAGCGGTCACATTGTGGATTCTCTACTGTAAGAGCAGTCACACTGTGGATTCTCTATTGTAAGAGCAGTCACACTGTGAATTCTCTTCTGTAAGAGCGGTCACATTGTGGATTCTCTACTGTAAGAGCGGTCACACTGTGGATTCTCTACTGTACGAGCAGCGGATTCTCTTCTGTAAGAGTGGTCACACTGTGGATTCTCTACTGTAAGAGCGGTCACACTGTGGATTCTCTACTGTAAGAGCGGTCACACTGTGGATTCTCTACTGTAGGAGCAGTGGATTCTCTTCTGTAAGAGCGGTCACACTGTGGATTCTCTTCTGTAGGAGCAGTGGATTCTCTTCTGTAAGAGCGGTCACACTGTGGATTCTCTACTGTAAGAGCGGTCACACTGTGGATTCTCTACTGTAGGAGCAGTGGATTCTCTTCTGTAAGAGCGGTCACACTGTGGATTCTCTTCTGTAAGAGCGGTCACATTGTGGATTCTCTACTGTAAGAGCAGTGGATTCTCTTCTGTTAGAGTGCTCAGGATATGGATTACCTGCAGCGGAGGACACATTGTATACATTAGCAGGGTCAGTGCTATGATCAGTCATTCAGTGTTTTATAGACACAGTTTACAGCCTATTGGCACATGCACCCCCGTGCTCTGCCTGCAGGTGGCAGTATATAATTGAGCAGATGTGGACCCCCACAGGACAATGAGGTCTATAAGTTCTATCATGTAACAGTCAGTTCTGCCATCTTCTCGCAGCACCCGCAGCGCAGGGCGGCCGCCGCCATCCACTGCACCTCCATGTGCAGAATCATAGTCCACTAATGGAAAGCACAGGGGTCCTGACGATGAAACAGCACAAGTCTGGGACCACTTAGGCTCAATCTCCTCCAGATGCCTGAATCCCAGTGATTTATAATGGCTGTTAACCCCTGCAGATCCAGCATAGAGATGTATGAGCGCATACATTGGAAGGCGGCCATGACACCAGGTGATAATGACAGCCCCCCGCCCATGGCGACATCATTTATAAGGATGTCCTGTGAGTTTTATGGCCTGTTTATAGGCTGCGGACCCCGTGTATACTAACAAGGCGGGTACTGCTGCGTCATTCCCCTACTATGTAAATACTGAGCCTTACGGGGGCGCCCTCCGCACGCACAGGACAAAGGCGCCCGCCGCTGGGAGATAGGCGTTTAATGGCCAGTTCCAGGCAGGACAAGGAGAGACCCCCATTAAGTAACGCCCACCCATTGCTTTATGTCATGTGTTGAGTGTGCATTGGTCGGCGGTGATGGCAATGGCGCCCGCAGCGCTCTGATGTCACGTCCATGACACCGTGGCTCCCACAGCTCTCCTCTTGTATTCTGGTCACGCTGCCCCCCTGTACAGGGTCTTCTCTGCCTCATATCAGTCATATCAGAGGCGTAGCTAGGGGTTCAGCTCAACGGGGGGCAAAACATCTGAGTGGACCCTAACTGATAACCCTGACTACGACTATGGTGGTGCACTGATATGACCGTCATATAATGACCATATAGTGGTAGAGACCAGCGCTGCAGAACATTACAGCCCAGTTATATATAGTGACTTACAGATGACGTTCTTTCTGATGGAGTCGTTCACTTTTCCCGTCTATTCCATCTGGCCCAGACCGACACGACGACTTCTCCAGCCAGGACTCGTCTGCAGAGATTACAGCACAGACACATCTGACTTCTCACATCTCCAGCCTCGTCCCCAACCAATCCCCACCTGCACAAATCCCTCATCCTGCTGATACCCCAATACTGAGACGCTGCTGCCGTGTCCCTATTACTGCACCTGCCGTGTGGTACAAAAACAGCGCTCCTCTTACTGCCCCACATAATAGTGCCACAAATGTGCCCCCACATAATAGTGCCATCACTGTGCCCCCACATAATAATGCCAACACTGTGCCCCCACATAATAATGTCACCACTGTGCTCCCACATAATAATGACCATCACTGTGCCCCCACATAATAATGCCATCACTGTGCCCCCACATAATAATGCCCAATACTGTGCCCCCACATAATAATGACCACCACTATGCCCCTACATAATAATGCCACCACTGTGCCCCCACATAATAATGCCCAATACTGTGCCCCATATAATAATGACCACCACTATGCCCCCACATAATAATGCCACCACTGTGCCCCCACATAATAATGTCACTACTGTGCCCCCACATAATAATGCCACCACTGTGCCCCCACATAATAATGACCAATACTGTGCTCCCACATAATAATGACCAATACTGTGCCCCCATATAATAATGCCACCATTGTGCCCCCACATAATAATGCCACCACTGTGCCCTCACATAATAATGACCAATACTGTGCCCCCATATAATAATGCCACCATTGTGCTCCCACATAATAATGACCAATACTGTGCCCCCATATAATAATGCCACCATTGTGCCCCCACATCATAATGCCACCACTGTGCTCCCACATAATAATGACCAATACTGTGCCCCCATATAATAATGCCACCATTGTGCTCCCACATAGTAATGCCACCACTGTGCCCTCACATAATAATGCCACCATTGTGCCCCCATACAATAATGCCCACCACTGTGCCCCCACATAATAATGCCACCACTGTGCTCCCACATAATAATGACCAATACTGTGCCCCCATATAATAATGCCACCATTGTGCCCCCACATAATAATGCCACCACTGTGCCCTCACATAATAATGCCACCATTGTGCCCCCATACAATAATGCCCACCACTGTGCCCTCACATAATGCCAGCACTGTGCCCCCACATAATAATGTCACCACTGTGCCCCCACATAATAATGCCATCACTGTGCCCCTACATAACAATGCCATCACTGTGCCCCTACATAATAATGCCATCACTGTACCCGTACATAATAATGCCACTACTGTGCCCCTACATAATAATGCACCACTGTGCCCCTACATAATAATGCCATAACTGTACCCCTACATAATAATGCCATCACTGTGCCCCTACATAATAATGCACCACTGTGCCCTCACATAATAATGTCACCACTGTGCCCTCACATAATAATGTCACCACTGTGCCCCCACATAATAATGCCACTACTGTGCCCCATATAATAATGACCACCACTGTGCCCCCAAATAATAATGCTACCACTGTGCCCCATATAATAATGACCACCACTGTGCCCCCACATAATAATGCCACCACTGTGCTCCCACATAATAATGCCACCACTGTGCTCCCACAGAATAATGCCACCACTGTGCCCCATATAATAATGACCACCACTGTGCCCCCACATAATAATGCCACCACTGTGCCCCCACATAATAATGCCCAATACTGTGCCCCCACATAATAATGACCACCACTATGCCCCTACATAATAATGCCACCACTGTGCCCCCACATAATAATGCCCAATACTGTGCCCCATATAATAATGACCACCACTATGCCCCCACATAATAATGCCACCACTGTGCTCCCACATAATAATGCCACCACTGTGCCCCCACATAATAATGTCACTACTGTGCCCCCACATAATAATGCCACCACTGTGCCCCCACATAATAATGACCAATACTGTGCTCCCACATAATAATGACCAATACTGTGCCCCCATATAATAATGCCACCATTGTGCCCCCACATAATAATGCCACCACTGTGCCCTCACATAATAATGACCAATACTGTGCCCCCATATAATAATGCCACCATTGTGCTCCCACATAATAATGACCAATACTGTGCCCCCATATAATAATGCCACCATTGTGCCCCCACATCATAATGCCACCACTGTGCTCCCACATAATAATGACCAATACTGTGCCCCCATATAATAATGCCACCATTGTGCTCCCACATAGTAATGCCACCACTGTACCCTCACATAATAATGCCACCATTGTGCCCCCATACAATAATGCCCACCACTGTGCCCCCACATAATAATGCCACCACTGTGCTCCCACATAATAATGACCAATACTGTGCCCCCATATAATAATGCCACCATTGTGCCCCCACATAATAATGCCACCACTGTGCCCTCACATAATAATGCCACCATTGTGCCCCCATACAATAATGCCCACCACTGTGCCCTCACATAATGCCAGCACTGTGCCCCCACATAATAATGCCACCACTGTGCCCTCACATAATAATGCCACTACTGTGCCCCCACATAATAATGCCACCACTGTGCCCCATATAATAATGTCCACCACTGTGCCCCCACATAAGAATGCAACCACTGTGCCCCCACATAATAATGCCACCAATGTGCCCCCACATAATAATGACAGCACTGTGCCCCACATAAAAATGCCACCACTGTGCTCCCACATAATAATGCCACCACTGTGACCCCCACATAATAATGCCACTAGTGTGCCCCCACATAATAATGCCACCACTGTGCCCCCCACATAATAGTGCCATCACTGTGCCCCCACATAATAATGCCTCCACTGTGCTCCCACATAATAATGCCACCACTGTGCTCCCACATAATAATGCCACCACTGTGCCCCCACATAACAATGCCACCATTGTGCCCCCACATAATAATGCCACCACTGTGCCCCCACATAACAATGACCACCACTGTGCCCCACATAATAATGCCACCACTGTGCCCATACATAATACCCACCACTGTGAACCCACATAATAATGCCCACCAGTTTGCCCCCACATAATAATGACCAATACTGTGCCCCCATATAATAATGCCACCATTGTGCTCCCACATAATAATGCCACCACTGTGCCCTCACATAATAATGCCACCATTGTGCCCCCATACAATAATGCCCACCACTGTGCCCCCACATAATAATGCCACCACTGTGCTCCCACATAATAATGACCAATACTGTGCCCCCATATAATAATGCCACCATTGTGCCCCCACATAATAATGCCACCACTGTGCCCTCACATAATAATGCCACCATTGTGCCCCCATACAATAATGCCCACCACTGTGCCCCCACATAATGCCAGCACTGTGCCCCCACATAATAATGCCACCACTGTGCCCTCACATAATAATGCCACTACTGTGCCCCCACATAATAATGCCACCACTGTGCCCCATATAATAATGACCACCACTGTGCTCCATATAATAATGCCTCCATTGTGCCCCCACATAATAATGCCACCACTGTGCCCCCACATAATAATGCCTCCACTGTGCCCCCACATAATAATGCCTCCACTGTGCCCCCACATAATAATGCCCACCACTTTGTCCTCACATAATAATGCCACCACTGTACCCCCACAAAATAATGCCCACCACTGTGCCCCCACATAACAATGACCACCACTGTGCCCTCACATAATAATACCCACCAATGTGCCCCCACATAATAATGCCACCACTGTGCCCCCACATAATAATGCCACCACTGTGCCCCCACATAATAATGATCACCACTGTGCCCCCACATAATAATGACACCACTGTGCCCCCACATAAAAATGACACCACTGTGCCCCCACATAATAATGACACCACTGTGCCCCCACATAATAATAACACCACAGTGCCCCCACATAATAATGACCACCACTGTGCCCCCACATAATAATGACCACCACTGTGCCCCTTACATAATAATGACCACCACTGTGCCCCCACATAATAATGACCACCAGTGTGCTCCATATAATAATGCCCACCACTGTGCCCCCACATAATAATGCCACCACTGTGCCCCACATAATAATGCCCAATACTGTGCCCCCACATAATAATGCCACCATTGTGCCCCAACATAATTATGCCACCACTGTGACTCCACATAATAATGACATCACTGTGCCCCCACATAATAGTGCCATCACTGTGCCCCCACATAATAATGCCATCACTGTGCCCCTACATAATAATGCCATCACTGTGCCCCTACATAACAATGCCATCACTGTGCCCCTACATAATAATGCCATCACTGTACCCCTACATAATAATGCCACTACTGTGCCCCTACATAATAATGCACCACTGTGCCCCTACATAATAATGCCATCACTGTACCCCTACATAATAATGCCATCACTGTGCCCCTACATAATAATGCACCACTGTGCCCTCACATAATAATGTCACCACTGTGCCCTCACATAATAATGTCACCACGGTGCCCCCACATAATAATGCCACTACTGTGCCCCATATTATAATGACCACCACTGTGCCCCCACATAATAATGCTACCACTGTGCCCCATATAATAATGACCACCACTGTGCCCCCACATAATAATGCCACCACTGTGCTCCCATATAATACCCAATACTGTGCCCCCACATAATAATACAACCACTGTGCCCCCACATAATAATGACCACCACCGTTACCCATATAATAATGTCCACCACTTTGTCCCCACATAATAATGCCCACCACTTTGCCCACACATAATAATGCCCACCGCTGTGCCCCATATAATAATTCCCACCACTGTGCCCCTGCATAATAATAACCACCACTGTGCTGCTATATAATAATGACCACCACTGTGCCCCCATATAATACCCACCGCTGTGCCCCCACACAATAATTCCCACTACTGTGCCCCCCCATAATAATCCCACCACTGTGCCCTCACATAATGACACCACTTTGTCCTCACATAATAATGACCACCACTGTACCCCCATATAATAATGCCCATCACTGTGCCCCACATAATAATGACCACCACTGTGCCCCCACATAATAATGCACACCACTGTACCCCCACATAATAATGCCACCACTGTGCCCCCGCATAATAATGCCACCACTGTGCCCCCGCATAATAATGCCACCACTGCGCCCCCACATAATAATGCCACCACTGTGCCCCTACATAATAATGCCACCAATGTGCCCCCACATAATAATGCCACCACTGTGCCCCCACATAATAATGCCACCACTGTGCCCCTACATAATAATGCCACCACTGTGCCCCCACATAATAATGCCACCACTGTGCCCCCACATAATAATGCCACCACTGTGCCCCCGCATAATAATGCCACCACTGCGCCCCCACATAATAATGCCACCACTGCGCCCCCACATAATAATGCCACCACTGTGCCCCCACATAATAATGCCACCACTGTGCCCCCACATAATAATGCCACCACTGTGCCTCCACATAATAATGCCACCACTGTGCCCCTACATAATAATGACACCACTGTGCCCCCACATAATAATGCCACCACTGTGCCCCCACATAATAATGCCATCACTGTGCCCTCACATAATAATGACACCATTGTGCCCCCACATAATAAGGCCCACCACTGTGCCCCCATATAATAATGCCCACCACTGTGCCCCCATATAATAATGCCCACCACTGTGCCCCCACATAATAATGCCCACCACTGTGCCCCCACATAATAATGCCCACCACTGTGCCCCCACATAATAATGACCACCACTGAGCCCCCACATAACAATGACCACCACTGTGCCCCACATAATAATGCCACCACTATGCCCATACATAATACCCACCACTGTGAACCCACATAATAATGCCCACCAGTTTGCCCCCACATAATAATGACCAATACTGTGCCCTCATATAATAATGCCCACCACTGTGCCTTCACATAATAATACCCACCACTGCGCCCCCACATAATAATGACACCATTGTGCCCCCACATAATAATGACACCACTGTGCCCCCACATAATAATGACACCACTGTGCCCCCACATAATAATGCCACCACTGTGCCCCCACATAATAATGCCACCACTGTGCCCCCACATAATAATGCCCAATACTGTGTCCCCACATAATAATGACACCACTGTGCCTCCACAAAATAATTCCCACCACTGTGCCTCCACAAAATAATTCCCACCACTGTGCCTTCACAAAATAATTCCCACCACTGTGCCTCCACATAATAATGCCCACCACTGTGCCCCCATACAATAAGGCCCACCACTGTGCCCCCACATAATAATGACCACCACTGTGCTCCATATAATAATGCCTCCATTGTGCCCCCACATAATAATGCCCACCACTGTGCCCCCACATAATAATGCCCACCACTGTGCCTGCACATAATAATGCCACCACTGTGCCCCCACATAATAATGCCTCCACTGTGCCCCCACATAATAATGCCCACCACTTTGTCCTCACATAATAATGCCACCACTGTACCCCCACAAAATAATGCCCACCACTGTGCCCCCACATAACAATGACCACCACTGTGCCCTCACATAATAATATCCACCAATGTGCCCCCACATAATAATGCCACCACTGTGCCCCCACATAATAATGCCACCACTGTGCCCCCACATAATAATGATCACCACTGTGACCCCACATAATAATGACACCACTGTGCCCCCACATAATAATGCCACCACTGTGCCCCCACATAATAATGCCACCACTGTGCCCCCATATAATAATAACAACACCACAGTGCCCCCACATAATAATGACCACCACTGTGCCCCCACATAATAATGACCACCACTGTGCCCCTTACATAATAATGACCACCACTGTGCCCCCACATAACAATGCCACCATTGTGCCCCCACATAATAATGCCACCACTGTGCCCCCACATAACAATGACCACCACTGTGCCCCACATAATAATGCCACCACTGTGCCCATACATAATACCCACCACTGTGAACCCACATAATAATGCCCACCAGTTTGCCCCCACATAATAATGACCAATACTGTGCCCCCATATAATAATGCCCACCACTGGGCCTCCACATAATAATACCCACCACTGTGCCCCCACATAATAATGACACCATTGTGCCCCCACATAATAATGACACCACTGTGCCCCCACATAATAATGACACCACTGTGCCCCCACATAATAATGCCACCGCTGTGTCCCCACATAATAATGCCACCACTGTGCCCTCACATAATAATGACAGCATTGTGCCCCCACATAATAATGCCCAATACTATGCCTCCACAAAATAATTCCCACCACTGTGCCTTCACAAAATAATTCCCACCACTGTGCCTCCACATAATAATGCCCACCACTGTGCCCCCATACAATAAGGCTCACCACTGTGCCCCCACATAATAATGACCACCACTGTGCTCCATATAATAATGCCTCCATTGTGCCCCCACATAATAATGCCCACCACTGTGCCCCCACATAATAATGCCACCACTGTGCCCCCACATAATAATGCCTCCACTGTGCCCCCACATAATAATGCCCACCACTTTGTCCTCACATAATAATGCCACCACTGTACCCCCACAAAATAATGCCCACCACTGTGCCCCCACATAACAATAACCACCACTGTGCCCTCACATAATAATACCCACCAATGTGCCCCCACATAATAATGCCACCACTGTGCCCCCACATAATAATGCCACCACTGTGCCCCCACATAATAATGATCACCACTGTGCCCCCACATAATAATGACACCACTGTGCCCCCACATAATAATGACACCACTGTGCCCCCACATAATAATGCCCACCACTTTGTCCTCACATAATAATGCCACCACTGTACCCCCACAAAATAATGCCCACCACTGTGCCCCCACATAACAATGACCACCACTGTGCCCTCACATAATAATATCCACCAATGTGCCCCCACATAATAATGCCACCACTGTGCCCCCACATAATAATGCCACCATTGTGCCCCCACATAATAATGATCACCACTGTGACCCCACATAATAATGACACCACTGTGCCCCCACATAATAATGCCACCACTGTGCCCCCACATAATAATGCCACCACTGTGCCCCCATATAATAATAACAACACCACAGTGCCCCCACATAATAATGACCACCACTGTGCCCCCACATAATAATGACCACCACTGTGCCCCTTACATAATAATGACCACCACTGTGCCCCCACATAATAATGACCACCAGTGTGCTCCATATAATAATGCCCACCACTGTGCCCCCACATAATAATGCCACCACTGTGCCCACACATAATAATGCCACCACTGTGCCCCCACATAATAATGCCCAATACTGTGCCCCCACATAATAATGCCACCATTGTGCCCCAACATAATTATGCCACCACTGTGCCCCCACCTAATAATGCCACCACTGTGCTCCCATATAATGCCCAATACTGTGCCCCCACATAATAATACCACCCTTGCCCTATATAATAATGTCCACCACTGTGCCCCCACATAATAATGACCACCACTTTGTTCCCACATAATAATGCCCACCACTTTGCCCCATATAATAATTCCCACCACTGTGCCCCCACATAATAATAACCACCACTTTGCTCCTATATAATAATGACCACCACTGTGCCCCCACATAATAATGCCATCACTGTGCCCCCACATAATAATGCTACCACTGTGCCCCCACATAATAATGCTACCACTGTGCCCCCACATAATAATGCTACCACTGTGCCCCTACATAATAATGTCACCACTGTGCCCCCACATAATAATGCTACCACTGTGCCCCCCACATAATAATGCCACCACTGTGCCCCCACATGATAATGCCACCACTGTGCCCCCACATAATAATGCCACCACTGTGCCCCCCACATAATAATGCTACCACTGTGCCCCCACATAATAATGCCACCACTGTGCCCCCACATAATAATGTCCACCACTGTGCCCCCCACATAATAATGCTACCACTGTGCCCCCACATAATAATGCTACCACTGTGCCCCCACATAATAATGTCCACCACTGTGCCCCCCACATAATAATGCTACCACTGTGCCCCCACATAATAATGCCACCACTGTGCCCCCACATAATAATGTCCACCACTGTGCCCCCCACATAATAATGCTACCACTGTGCCCCCACATAATAATGCCACCACTGTGCCCCCACATAATAATGCCACCACTGTGCCCCCACATAATAATGCTACCACTGTGCCCCCACATAATAATTCCACCACTGTGCCCCCCACATAATAATGCCACCACTGTGCCCCCCACATAATAATGCCACCACTGTGCCCCCACATAATAATGTCCACCACTGTGCCCCCACATAATAATGTCCACCACTGTGCCCCCACATAATAAATCCACCACTGTGCCCCCCACATAATAATGCCACCACTGTGCCCCCACATAATAATGTCCACCACTGTGCCCCCCACATAATAATGCTACCACTGTGCCCCCACATAATAATGCCACCACTGTGCCCCCACATAATAATGCCACCACTGTGCCCCCACATAATAATGCTACCACTGTGCCCCCACATAATAATTCCACCACTGTGCCCCCCACATAATAATGCCACCACTGTGCCCCCCACATAATAATGCCACCACTGTGCCCCCACATAATAATGTCCACCACTGTGCCCCCACATAATAATGTCCACCACTGTGCCCCCACATAATAAATCCACCACTGTGCCCCCCACATAATAATGCTACCACTGTGCCCCCCACATAATAATGCCTCCACTGTGCCCCCACATAATAATGCCATCACTGTGCCCCCACATAATAATGCCACCACTGTGCTCCCACATAATAATTCCACCACTGTGCCCTCACATAATAATGCTACCACTGTGCCCCCACATAATAATGCCACCACTGTGCCCCCACATAATAATGCCACCACTGTGCCCCCACATAATAATGCTACCACTGTGCCCCCACATAATAATTCCACCACTGTGCCCCCCACATAATAATGCCACCACTGTGCCCCCCACATAATAATGCCACCACTGTGCCCCCACATAATAATGTCCACCACTGTGCCCCCACATAATAATGTCCACCACTGTGCCCCCACATAATAAATCCACCACTGTGCCCCCCACATAATAATGCTACCACTGTGCCCCCCACATAATAATGCCTCCACTGTGCCCCCACATAATAATGCCATCACTGTGCCCCCACATAATAATGCCACCACTGTGCTCCCACATAATAATTCCACCACTGTGCCCTCACATAATAATGCCACCACTGTGCCCCCACATAATAATGCCACCACTGTGCCCCCACATAATAATGCTACCACTGTGCCCCCACATAATAATGCTACCACTGTGCTCCCACATAATAATGCCATCACTGTGCCCCCACATAATAGTGCCATCACTGTGCCCCCACATAATAATGCTACCACTGTGCTCCCACATAATAATGCCACCACTGTGCCCCCACATAATAATGCTACCACTGTGCTCCCACATAATAATGCCACCACTGTGCCCCCACATAATAATGCTACCACTGTGCCCCCACATAATAGTGCCATCACTGTGCCCCCACATAATAATGCCACCACTGTGCCCCCACATAATAATGCTACCACTGTGCTCCCACATAATGCCACCACTGTGCCCCCACATAATAATGCCACCACTGTGCTCCCACATAATAATGCCACCACTGTGCCCCCACATAATAATGCTACCACTGTGCCCCTACATAATAATGTCACCACTGTGCCCCCACATAATAATGCTACCACTGTGCCCCCACATAATAATGCCCATCACTGTGCCCCCACATAATAATGTCACCACTGTGCCCCTACATAATAATGCCTCCACTGTGCCCCCACATAATAATGCTACCACTATGCCCCCACATAATAATGCTACCACTGTGCCCCCACATAATAATGCACACCGCTGTGCCCCCACATAATAATGCTACCACTGTGCCCCCACATAATAATGCCACCACTGTGCCCCCACATAATAATGCCACCACTGTGCCCCCCACATAATAATGACCACCACTGTGCCCCCACATAATAATGCCACCACTGTGCCCCCACATAATAATGCCCACCACTGTGCCCCGATATAATAATGCCACCACTGTGCCCCCATATAATAATGCCACCACTGTGCCCCCACATAATAATGCACACCGCTGTGCCCCCACATAATAATGCTACCACTGTGCCCCCGCATAATAATGCCACCACTGCGCCCCGCATAATAATGCCACCACTGCGCCCCCACATAATAATGCCCACCCCTGTGCCCCGATATAATAATGCCACCACTGTGCCCCCACATAATGCCATCACTGTACCCCAACATAATAATGCCACCACTGTGCCCCCACATAATAATGCCACCACTGTGCCTCCGCATAATAATGCCACCACTGTGCCCCCACATAATAATGCCACCACTGTGCCCCCACATAATAATGATCACCACTGTGCCCCCACATAATAATGTCCACCACTGTGCCCCCACATAATAATGCCACCACTGTGCCCCCACATAATAATGCCCACCACTGTGCCCCGATATAATAATGCCACCACTGTGCCCCCATATAATAATGCCACCACTGTGCCCCCACATAATAATGCACACCGCTGTGCCCCCACATAATAATGCTACCACTGTGCCCCCGCATAATAATGCCACCACTGCGCCCCGCATAATAATGCCCACCCCTGTGCCCCGATATAATAATGCCACCACTGTGCCCCCACATAATGCCATCACTGTACCCCAACATAATAATGCCACCACTGTGCCCCCACATAATAATGCCACCACTGTGCCTCCGCATAATAATGCCACCACTGTGCCCCCACATAATAATGCCACCACTGTGCCCCCACATAATAATGCCACCACTGCGCCCCGATATAATAATGCCACCACTGTGCCCCTACATAATAATGCCACCACTGCGCCCCGATATAATAATGCCACCACTGTGCCCCCACATAATGCCATCACTGTACCCCAACATAATAATGCCACCACTGTGCCCCCACATAATAATGCCACCACTGTGCCCCCACATAATAATGCCACCACTGTGCCTCCGCATAATAATGCCACCACTGTGCCCCCACATAATAATGCCACCACTGTGCCCCCACATAATAATGCCACCACTGCGCCCCGATATAATAATGCCACCACTGTGCCCCCACATAATAATGCCACCACTGTGCCCCCACATAATAATGCCACCACTGTGCCCCCACATAATAATGCCACCACTGTGCCCCCACATAATAATGCCACCACTGTGCCTCCGCATAATAATGCCACCACTGTGCCCCCACATAATAATGCCACCACTGTGCCTCCGCATAATAATGCCACCACTGTGCCCCCACATAATAATGCCACCACTGTGCCCCCACATAATAATGCCACCACTGTGCCTCCGCATAATAATGCCACCACTGTGCCCCCACATAATAATGCCACCACTGTGCCCCCACATAATAATGCCACCACTGCGCCCCGATATAATAATGCCACCACTGTGCCCCCACATAATAATGCCACCACTGTGCCCCCGCATAATAATGCCACCACTGCGCCCCGCATAATAATGCCCACCCCTGTGCCCCGATATAATAATGCCACCACTGTGCCCCCACATAATGCCATCACTGTACCCCAACATAATAATGCCACCACTGTGCCCCCACATAATAATGCCACCACTGTGCCTCCGCATAATAATGCCACCACTGTGCCCCCACATAATAATGCCACCACTGTGCCCCCACATAATAATGCCACCACTGCGCCCCGATATAATAATGCCACCACTGTGCCCCTACATAATAATGCCACCACTGCGCCCCGATATAATAATGCCACCACTGTGCCCCCACATAATGCCATCACTGTACCCCAACATAATAATGCCACCACTGTGCCCCCACATAATAATGCCACCACTGTGCCCCCACATAATAATGCCACCACTGTGCCTCCGCATAATAATGCCACCACTGTGCCCCCACATAATAATGCCACCACTGTGCCCCCACATAATAATGCCACCACTGCGCCCCGATATAATAATGCCACCACTGTGCCCCCACATAATAATGCCACCACTGTGCCCCCACATAATAATGCCACCACTGTGCCCCCACATAATAATGCCACCACTGCGCCCCGATATAATAATGCCACCACTGTGCCCCCACATAATAATGACCACCACTGTACCCCCATATAATAATGCCCACCACTTTGTCCTCACATAATAATGACCACCACTGTACCCCCATATAATAATGCCCATCACTGTGCCCCACATAATAATGCCACCACTGTGCCCCCACATAACAATAAGAATAGGGATGGGGATGTTACCTCCAGTGATTTTTTATCCACGGACACCAGTGACCTAGAGGGCGCTCCAGACGCGGAGGGCGGAAATGGAGGGCAAAAAAACACAAGAAAGCAGAAATACAAGAATTACTCACCCTTCCACAATCGCTTGAGGAGCAAAAACAGACGGTAGCCGGCTCATCAATGGTGGATCATCCAAGGGAGTTGCAGATCATAAATCTGTCCGATCACATACTGACAAAGGATGAGAGGTCAGTTTTGGGGAAGGGATTGACATTTTCTCCCATGCAGACTCGCGATAAATTTGTATCTATTAAGGATACTTATCTTTTTTGCAGAAACCTTACATTTAAGTTTCTTTATCGGCAACCCTCCTTGGTGGATGATCTATCATGTGATGAGCGACAGGCTTTCCGGGACCTCATGGATCTACTCAAAGAGAATGAAGAGGCCTTGGGTAGGAGAAAATTTAACGCACATCTCCCCTCCAAAATGACTCCCTCGTTGGGAACCCTACCATCCATACAAACCTTTCTTAGAGCTGTCGCTCATGATGTGGAGAATCTCAGTGTGAGTAAACATGTTGGCAACAATCTCACAGTAGCACAAAAACAAGCTATACACCCCCTGGAAAACAATCCCCTATTTATTATAAAAGAGGCGGACAAGTGCGGAAATATTGTGCTCTGGCCCGTTGAATCTTATCTCTTCGAAACTAAGAGACAATTAGGCAATAGAGACATATATGCGATACTCCCTTCAGACCCCACACCTTTATTCAAGAAAAAATTGGATGCTATTCTTGAAAGAGCGTTTGGTGGAGGAGTGATAGACAATGGTGAAAGGGACTTTTTGACTACCCCCAAACCAGTCACACCGACATTTTACCTTCTTCCGAAGGTGCATAAATCCCTTACTGCACCTCCGGGTAGACCGATAGTGGCTGGTATTGGGGGACTCAATGAAAGACCTTGTGAATATTTGGATTTCTATTTTCAACCCCTTGCTCTCAAACTACAATCATATGTGCGGGATACGATGCATTTGTTGAATCAATTGGAGGGACTCCATGTCCCACAGGACACCCTCTTGGTTTCCCTGGATGTGGAGTCCCTCTACACTAGTATCCCACACACTTTAGGCCTGGATGCGGCTGCATCATTCTTACATAGTCCTGAAGCCAGTGATCCTTCACATAATCTATTTTTGCTGGAACTGTTATCCTTTGTTTTAAGGCACAATTATTTCATCTTCGACTGTACCTACCACAGGCAGGTGTCCGGGACCGCCATGGGTGCTCGTTGCGCCCCCTCTTACGCTAACCTATTCCTGGGTTGGTGGGAGGCGGAGCACGTATACCCCTTGTCGGCTTTCCGGACGCATGCCTTCCGGTGGTTCAGGTACATCGATGATGTCCTTATGCTTTGGACAGGTACTAAAGAACAATGTGTCGAGTTCATAACCTAGCTGAACACTAATGGATTCAATATACATCTCACCCACAAAATCTCAGCAGAAAGCATTGACTTTCTTGATGTGAAACTTACATTGGAAGATGGACATTTTCGGACGCATCTGTTCCGTAAGGACACATCAACAAACAGTATTCTGCACTACAGTAGCTTTCACCCGCCACATCTCAAACGTGGTATTCCTTATAGCCAGTACATCAGGACCAAACGTAACTGCAGTAATACTGATGATTTTATGTTACAGGCCAATGATCTAACTTATCGTCTAAAAGCAAGAGGTTACCCAAAAAAAAACTCTTAATACCGCATGGAACAGGACTAAAAATTTGGAAAGGTGTAACTTGTTGCAACCTAGACCAAAAAAAGAGGATTCTGTTACTCGTCTAATAACTGACTACAGCAAGGGATCTCAAATGTATATTACAGAAGAATTGGTCTATTCTACTGTCCGAACCCAAACTCCAACATCTTGTGTCTATTAAACAATCACTTACTGCAAGGAGAGCCAGAAGCCTTAAGGATAAGTTGGTCAAGGGTCACTTTGTTCGACCAACAGTGAAATTAAATAGAGGCATAGTCCCCAAGGGGTCCCATGCCTGCGGAGGTTGTAATGTATGTCCACATATGCCATCCACTTATACATTTGTTAACCTGATGGACAAACGTGAATTTCAATTGAAAAACTTCATCAATTGCCGGACTAAAAACGTTCATTTATGCCTTAGTCTGTCCGTGTTCTCTTGTGCTATATAGGTCAGACTTCACAAGAATTACGCAAACGGATACAACAACATCTATCGAACATCGCCTTGGCGGAAATTCATCTTAAAGCACAGAAACAAATCTCGACCGTAGCTATGCACTATCTACAATTTCATCGATGTAAGATTATTGGAACGAAGATTTACGGTCTGGATCGACTCTCGCCCAATATTCGCGGGGGCGATGTTGTACCAGCATTGCTACGTCTAGAGTCCAGATGGATATATATGATGGACTGTGTGTCCCCAAAAGGTATAAATGAGGACTTACTGTTCACTGGTTTTTATAAACATTAGTGCCTTAGGGACCAATCAGTACTGATTATATCTTTGGTGTGGACATCTTTTTTGAAGTCCGATCCAAATGAAATATTTATCTACATTTCAATAGATCTAATGTGGTCTGATTTATATGTATAGACACTTCTTTAGTACCTGATTAATATTAATATTTGTGTTGGGTTACTGTATTGATAAATATGATCAATTTCGGCTTCCAAGACCTTCTTGCAGCTGGATGTCCAGAGTTCCTTTCTCTATTCCCTTTATCACTAACTTTGTGTTCCATGCTGGGATGCGCAGCATGGGATCAGGGGGCTATATATATATATATATATATTTTTTTTTTTTTGTCCCCCTTTAGGGTTGGGTTCCTGCAGCTCAGTATGGCCATAACAACTTGTTGTAGCATATTCCATTACTTACAATCGGTCGGTATGATCCTTGGCTCCTGGTCCCCCCCTGTTGTGCGCTGCACGCTGGCACGCTAAGCAGGCTGGAGGGGAAATGTCTCCTCCTCCGGCGTCTACTTCCGGTTTGCGCGCGTTCGGCGGTGCGTTCCAGTGTGACACGCACGCCGTGATGGCATATGGCTGCATCACTTCCTGATCATCCAGCGGACCACGATGCGTTCCATCGTGGCACGCACGCTGATTATACACGCGCTATACATTCGTCTATCATGGTCTGTCTTAATGAAGCATGATTTACAAAATCTGGAGCGCAGAATACTGTGGACGCCTGTATGGCCCCCATAGCGGTTTTATCACGAAAGGGCAGCTTCTCTAACTTGATCCGGTCTGTATATTCACTTGCTCTCTTGTTTGATTAATTGATGTGGTGGTGTTTGGAGGTGTATATATATGAGGTATCTGGGATTTTTACTTTATACCCCTGAGGAAGCCAGGACCTAATGGCGTAACGCGTAGGGTCACGCATCGGTGACATCCCCTGTATTCTATTGTGAATCCACATGGTTTTTTTTTATTTTTTTCTACAATTGATTCATGCAACATTTCTGTTATATTTTGAATTGTCTGACATGCATCTATCTCCGGGAGGATGCAGACATATTCTCTCCCTTGTTGTTTGAATCTTCTATTATAGTAACATCTTTAAAAATTATTCAGAGAGCTTATTATAGTCGCTCGCTTATATATTATCAGTATTATTGGATCCTATATTATACCTGTGCCATAGAAATTATTCAGAGGGCTTATCATAGCTGTTTGCTCACACTATCAGGTTTATTGGATCTTGTATTATACCAGTGTTATATATTTTCCGATATAGGTATCTGTATGCCTATCACATTTATTGGATTCACATGTTAGAACTCTTTAGGGGGTTATCTTTGTCCATGCGTTTCTTTTTGTCTTATATGTTTTTTACTGCATTTTTAATCAAGTGGTGCTGTATGTCTTTTCTATAATAAAATGTCTACAATGTTTTCAATACACTGCCTCTATACTTGATTATTTACTATGCTTGGTGCCTGCTCTACCCTTTGCTTTTCCTCTCTCCCTCACATAACAATGACCATCACTGTGCCCCCAAATAATAATGAACACTACTATCCCCCTCATAATGATGACACCACTGTACCCCCACATAATAATGCCCAATACTGTGCTCCCACAAAATAATTCCCACCACTGTGCCCCCACATAATGCCACCACTGTGCCCCCACATAATGCCACCACTGTGCCCCCACATAATGCCACCACTGTGCCCCCACATAACAATGCCACCACTGTTCCCCTACATAATAATGGCCAATACTGTGCTCCCACATAATAATGATCACCACTGTGCCCCCACATAATAATGATCACCACTGTGCCCCCACATAATAATTCCCACCACTGTGCCCCCACATAATAATGTCACCACTGTGCTCCCCACATAATAATGCCCACCACTGTGCCCCCACATAATAATGCACACCACTGTGCCCCCACATAATAATGCTACCACTACAGTGCCCCACATAATAATGATCACCACTGTGCCCCCACATAATAATTCCCACCACTGTGCCCCCACATAATAATGCCACCACTGTGCCCCCACATAATAATGCAACCACTGTGCCCCCACATAATAATGCCACCACTGTGCCCCCACATAATAATGCCACTACTGTGCCCCCACATAATAATGTCACCACTGTGCTCCCCACATAATAATGATCACCACTGTGCCCCCACATAATAATGCCCACCACTGTGCCCCCACATAATAATGCTACCACTACAGTGCCCCACATAATAATGATCACCACGGTGCCCCCACATAATAATTCCCACCACTGTGCCCCCACATAATAATGCCACCACTGTGCCCCCACATAATAATGCAACCACTGTGTCCCCACATAATAATGCCACCACTGTGCCCCCACATAATAATGCCACCACTGTGCCCCCACATAATAATGTCACCACTGTGCTCCCCACATAATAATGATCACCACTGTGCCCCCACATAATAATGCCCACCACTGTGCCCCCACATAATAATGCCCACCACTGTGCCCCCACATAATAATGCTACCACTACAGTGCCCCACATAATAATGATCACCACTGTGCCCCCACATAATAATACCCACCACTGTGCCCCCCCATAATAATGCCCACCACTGTGCCCCCACATAATAATGCCCACTACAGTGCCCCACATAATAATGATCACCACTGTGCCCCCATATAATAATGACAACAACTGTGTCCACATATAATAATGCCCACCACTGTGCCCCCACATAATAATGACCACCACTGTGCCCCCACATAATAATGCCCACCACTGTGCCCCCACATAATAATGCCCACCACTGTGCCCCGCATAACAATGACCACCACTGTGCCCCCACATAATAATGCCCACCACTGTGCCCCCACATAATAATGCCCACCACTGTGCCCCCACATAATAATGCTACCACTGTGCCCCCACATAATAATGCTACCACTGTGCCCCTACATAATAATGCCACCACTGTGCCCCCATATAATAATGCCACCACTGTGCTCCCACATAAAAATGCTACCACTGTGCCCCCACATAATAATGCTACCACTGTGCCCCCACATAATAATGCTACCACTGTGCCCCTACATAATAATGCCACCACTGTGCCCCTACATAATAATGCCACCACTGTGCTCCCACATAATAATGCTACCACTGTGCCCCCACATAATAATGCTACCACTGTGCCCCCACATAATAATGCTACCACTGTGCCCCTACATAATAATGCTACCACTGTGCCCCTACATAATAATGCCACCACTGTGCTCCCACATAATAATGCTACCACTGTGCCCCCACATAATAATGCTACCACTGTGCCCCCACATAATAATGCTACCACTGTGCCCCTACATAATAATGCTACCACTGTGCCCCTACATAATAATGCCACCACTGTGCCCCCACATAATAATGCCACCACTGTGCCCCCACATAATAATGCTACCACTGTGCCCCCACATAATAATGCCACCACTGTGCCCCCACATAATAATGTCCACCACTGTGCCCCCACATAATAATTCCACCACTGTGCCCCCACATAATAATGCCACCACTGTGCCCCCACATAATAATGCCACCACTGTGCTCCCACATAATAATGTCCACCACTGTGCC
The DNA here is from genome assembly GCF_046119375.1 of Phyllobates terribilis. Taxonomy (NCBI): domain Eukaryota; kingdom Metazoa; phylum Chordata; class Amphibia; order Anura; family Dendrobatidae; genus Phyllobates; species Phyllobates terribilis. Next base: position 652,384,633 of record NW_027362763.1, read on the forward strand.
CCCACATAATAATGTCCACCACTGTGCCCCCCACATAATAATGCTACCACTGTGCCCCCACATAATAATGCCTCCACTGTGCTCCTACATAATAATGCCACCACTGTGCTCCCACATAATAATGCTACCACTGTGCCCCCACATAATAATGCTACCACTGTGCCCCCACATAATAATGCTACCACTGTGCCCCCACATAATAATGCTACCACTGTGCCCCTACATAATAATGCTACCACTGTGCCCCTACATAATAATGCCACCACTGTGCTCCCACATAATAATGCTACCACTGTGCCCCCACATAATAATGCTACCACTGTGCCCCCACATAATAATGCTACCACTGTGCCCCTACATAATAATGCTACCACTGTGCCCCTACATAATAATGCCACCACTGTGCCCCCACATAATAATGCCACCACTGTGCCCCCACATAATAATGCCACCACTGTGCCCCCCACATAATAATGCTACCACTGTGCCCCCACATAATAATGCCACCACTGTGCCCCCACATAATAATGTCCACCACTGTGCCCCCACATAATAATTCCACCACTGTGCCCCCACATAATAATGCCACCACTGTGCCCCCACATAATAATGCCACCACTGTGCTCCCACATAATAATGTCCACCACTGTGCCCCCACATAATAATGTCCACCACTGTGCCCCCCACATAATAATGCTACCACTGTGCCCCCACATAATAATGCCTCCACTGTGCTCCTACATAATAATGCCACCACTGTGCTCCCACATAATAATGCTACCACTGTGCCCCCACATAATAATGCTACCACTGTGCCCCCACATAATAATGCTACCACTGTGCCCCTACATAATAATGCTACCACTGTGCCCCTACAGAATAATGCCACCACTGTGCCCCCACACAATAATGCAACCACTGTGCCCCCACATAATAATGCCACCACTGTGCCCCCCACATAATAATGTTACCACTGTGCCCCCACATAATAATGCCCACACTGTGCCCCCACATAATAATGTCCACCACTGTGCCCCCACATAATAATTCCACCACTGTGCCCCCACATAATAATGCCACCACTGTGCCCCCACATAATAATGCCACCACTGTGCTCCCACATAATAATGTCCACCACTGTGCCCCCATATAATAATGTCCACCACTGTGCCCCTCACATAGTAATGCTACCACTGTGCCCCCTACATAATAATGCCTCCACTGTGCTCCTACATAATGTCCATCACTGTTTCCTCACATAATAATGCCCAATACTGTGCCCCCACATAATAATGCTACCACTGTGCCCCTACATAATAATGCTACCACTGTGCCCCTACATAATAATGCTACCACTGTGCCCCTACATAATAATGCTACCACTGTGCCCCTACATAATAATGTCACCACTGTGCCCCTACATAATAATGCCCATCACTGTGCCCCCACATAATAATGCTACCACTGTGCCCCCACATAATAATGCCACCACTGTGCCCCCACATAATAATGCTACCACTGTGCCCCTACATAATAATGCACACCACTGTGCCCCCACATAATAATGCTACCACTGTGCCCCTACATAATAATGACACCACTGTACCCCCACATAATAATGTCACCACTGTGCCCCCACATAATAATGCCACCACTGTGCCCCCACATAATAATGCAACCACTGTGCCCCCACATAATAATGCCACCACTGTGCACCCACATAATAATGCCACTACTGTGCCCCCACATAATAATGTCACCACTGTGCTCCCCACATAATAATGATCACCAATGTGCCCCCACATAATAATGCCCACCACTGTGCCCCCACATAATAATGCTACCACTACAGTGCCCCACATAATAATGATCACCACTGTGCCCCCACATAATAATTCCCACCACTGTGCCCCCACATAATAATGCCACCACTGTGCCCCCACATAATAATGCAACCACTGTGTCCCCACATAATAATGCCACCACTGTGCCCCCACATAATAATGCCACCACTGTGCCCCCACATAATAATGTCACCACTGTGCTCCCCACATAATAATGATCACCACTGTGCCCCCACATAATAATGACCACCACTGTGCCCCCACATAATAATGCCCACCACTGTGCCCCCACATAATAATGCTACCACTACAGTGCCCCACATAATAATGATCACCACTGTGCCCCCACATAATAATACCCACCACTGTGCCCCCACATAATAATGCCCACCACTGTGCCCCCACATAATAATGCCCACTACAGTGCCCCACATAATAATGATCACCACTGTGCCCCCATATAATAATGACAACAACTGTGTCCACATATAATAATGCCCACCACTGTGCCCCCACATAATAATGACCACCACTGTGCCCCCACATAATAATGCCCACCACTGTGCCCCCACATAATAATGCTCACCACTGTGCCCCGCATAACAATGACCACCACTGTGCCCCCACATAATAATGCCCACCACTGTGCCCCCACATAATAATGCCCACCACTGTGCCCCCACATAATAATGCTACCACTGTGCCCCCACATAATAATGCTACCACTGTGCCCCTACATAATAATGCCACCACTGTGCCCCCATATAATAATGCCACCACTGTGCTCCCACATAATAATGCTACCACTGTGCCCCCACATAATAATGCTACCACTGTGCTCCCACATAATAATGCTACCACTGTGCCCCTACATAATAATGCCACCACTGTGCCCCTACATAATAATGCCACCACTGTGCTCCCACATAATAATGCTACCACTGTGCCCCCACATAATAATGCTACCACTGTGCCCCCACATAATAATGCTACCACTGTGCCCCTACATAATAATGCTACCACTGTGCCCCTACATAATAATGCCACCACTGTGCTCCCACATAATAATGCTACCACTGTGCCCCCACATAATAATGCTACCACTGTGCCCCCACATAATAATGCTACCACTGTGCCCCTACATAATAATGCTACCACTGTGCCCCTACATAATAATGCCACCACTGTGCCCCCACATAATAATGCCACCACTGTGCCCCCACATAATAATGCTACCACTGTGCCCCCACATAATAATGCCACCACTGTGCCCCCACATAATAATGTCCACCACTGTGCCCCCACATAATAATTCCACCACTGTGCCCCCACATAATAATGCCACCACTGTGCCCCCACATAATAATGCCACCACTGTGCTCCCACATAATAATGTCCACCACTGTGCCCCCACATAATAATGTCCACCACTGTGCCCCCCACATAATAATGCTACCACTGTGCCCCCACATAATAATGCCTCCACTGTGCTCCTACATAATAATGCCACCACTGTGCTCCCACATAATAATGCTACCACTGTGCCCCCACATAATAATGCTACCACTGTGCCCCCACATAATAATGCCACCACTGTGCCCCCACATAATAATGCTACCACTGTGCCCCCACATAATAATGCTACCACTGTGCCCCTACATAATAATGCTACCACTGTGCCCCTACATAATAATGCCACCACTGTGCTCCCACATAATAATGCTACCACTGTGCCCCCACATAATAATGCTACCACTGTGCCCCCACATAATAATGCTACCACTGTGCCCCTACATAATAATGCTACCACTGTGCCCCTACATAATAATGCCACCACTGTGCCCCCACATAATAATGCCACCACTGTGCCCCCACATAATAATGCCACCACTGTGCCCCCCACATAATAATGCTACCACTGTGCCCCCACATAATAATGCCACCACTGTGCCCCCACATAATAATGTCCACCACTGTGCCCCCACATAATAATTCCACCACTGTGCCCCCACATAATAATGCCACCACTGTGCCCCCACATAATAATGCCACCACTGTGCTCCCACATAATAATGTCCACCACTGTGCCCCCACATAATAATGTCCACCACTGTGCCCCCCACATAATAATGCTACCACTGTGCCCCCACATAATAATGCCTCCACTGTGCTCCTACATAATAATGCCACCACTGTGCTCCCACATAATAATGCTACCACTGTGCCCCCACATAATAATGCTACCACTGTGCCCCCACATAATAATGCTACCACTGTGCCCCTACATAATAATGCTACCACTGTGCCCCTACAGAATAATGCCACCACTGTGCCCCCACACAATAATGCCACCACTGTGCCCCCACATAATAATGCCACCACTGTGCCCCCCACATAATAATGCTACCACTGTGCCCCCACATAATAATGCCCACACTGTGCCCCCACATAATAATGTCCACCACTGTGCCCCCACATAATAATTCCACCACTGTGCCCCCACATAATAATGCCACCACTGTGCCCCCACATAATAATGCCACCACTGTGCTCCCACATAATAATGTCCACCACTGTGCCCCCACATAATAATGTCCACCACTGTGCCCCTCACATAGTAATGCTACCACTGTGCCCCCTACATAATAATGCCTCCACTGTGCTCCTACATAATGTCCATCACTGTTTCCTCACATAATAATGCCCAATACTGTGCCCCCACATAATAATGCTACCACTGTGCCCCTACATAATAATGCTACCACTGTGCCCCTACATAATAATGCTACCACTGTGCCCCTACATAATAATGCTACCACTGTGCCCCTACATAATAATGTCACCACTGTGCCCCTACATAATAATGCCCATCACTGTGCCCCCACATAATAATGCTACCACTGTGCCCCCACATAATAATGCCACCACTGTGCTCCCACATAATAATGTCCACCACTGTGCCCCCACATAATAATGTCCACCACTGTGCCCCTCACATAGTAATGCTACCACTGTGCCCCCTACATAATAATGCCTCCACTGTGCTCCTACATAATGTCCATCACTGTTTCCTCACATAATAATGCCCAATACTGTGCCCCCACATAATAATGCTACCATTGTGCCCCCACATAATAATGCTACCACTGTGCCCCTACATAATAATGCTACCACTGTGCCCCTACATAATAATGCTACCACTGTGCCCCTACATAATAATGTCACCACTGTGCCCCTACATAATAATGCCCATCACTGTGCCCCCACATAATAATGCTACCACTGTGCCCCCACATAATAATGCCACCACTGTGCCCCCACATAATAATGCTACCACTGTGCCCCTACATAATAATGCACACCACTGTGCCCCCACATAATAATGCTACCACTGTGCCCCTACATAATAATGACACCACTGTACCCCCACATAATAATGTCACCACTGTGCCCCCACATAATAATGCCACCACTGTGCCCCCACATAATAATGCCACCACTGTGCCCCCACATAATAATGCTACCACTGTGCCCATACATAATAATGCCACCACTGTGCCCCCACATAATAATGCCACCACTGTACCCCCACATAATAATGTCACCACTGTGCCCCCACATAATAATGCCACCACTGTGCCCCCACATAATAATGCCACCACAGTGCCCCCACATAATAATGCTACCACTGTGCCCCTACATAATAATGCCACCACTGTGCCCCCACATAATAATGCTACCACTGTGCCCCTACATAATAATGTAACCACTGTGCCCCTACATAATAATTCTACCACTGTGCCCCTACATAATAATGCTACCACTGTGCCCCTACATAATAATGTCACCACTGTGCCCCTACATAATAATGCCCATCACTGTGCCCCCACATAATAATGCTACCACTGTGCCCCCACATAATAATGCCACCACTGTGCCCCCACATAATAATGCCACCACTGTGCCCCCACATAATAATGCTACCACTGTGCCCCTACATAATAATGCACACCACTGTGCCCCCACATAATAATGCCCACCACTGTGCCCCCACATAATAATGCCCACCACTGTGCCCCCCACATAATAATGCGACCACTGTGCCCCCACATAATAATGACACCACTGTGCCCCTACATAATAATGTCACCACTGTACCCCCACATAATAATGCCATCACTGTGCACCCACATAATAATGCTACCACTGTGCCCCCACATAATAATGCTACCACTGTGCCCCCACATAATAATGCTACCACTGTGCCCCTACATAATAATGTCACCACTGTGCCCCCACATAATAATGCTACCACTGTGCCCCCACATAATAATGACACCACTGTGCCCCTACATAATAATGCCACCAATGTGCCCCCACATAATAATGCTACCACTGTGCCCCCACATAATAATGCCACCACTGTGCCCCCACATAATAATGACACCACTGCGCCCCCACATAATAATGCTACCACTGTGCCCCTACATAATAATGCCACCACTGTGCCCCCACATAATAATGCCACCACTGTGCCCCCACATAATAATGTCACCACTGTGCTCCCCACATAATAATGATCACCACTGTGCCCCCACATAATAATGCCCACCACTGTGCCCCCACATAATAATGCCCACCACTGTGCCCCCACATAATAATGCTACCACTACAGTGCCCCACATAATAATGATCACCACTGTGCCCCCACATAATAATTCCCACCACTGTGCCCCCACATAATAATGCCACCACTGTGCCCCCACATAATAATGCAACCACTGTGCCCCCACATAATAATGCCACCACTGTGCCCCCACATAATAATGCCACCACTGTGCCCCCACATAATAATGTCACCACTGTGCTCCCCACATAATAATGATCACCACTGTGCCCCCACATAATAATGCCCACCACTGTGCCCCCACATAATAATGCTACCACTACAGTGCCCCACATAATAATGATCACCACTGTGCCCCCACATAATAATTACCACCACTGTGCCCCCACATAATAATGCCACCACTGTGCCCCCACATAATAATGCAACCACTGTGTCCCCACATAATAATGCCACCACTGTGCCCCCACATAATAATGTCACCACTGTGCTCCCCACATAATAATGATCACCACTGTGCCCCCACATAATAATGCCCACCACTGTGCCCCCACATAATAATGCCCACCACTGTGCCCCCACATAATAATGCTACCACTACAGTGCCCCACATAATAATGATCACCACTGTGCCCCCACATAATAATTCCCACCACTGTGCCCCCACATAATAATGCCACCACTGTGCCCCCACATAATAATGCAACCACTGTGCCCCCACATAATAATGCCACCACTGTGCCCCCACATAATAATGTCACCACTGTGCTCCCCACATAATAATGATCACCACTGTGCCCCCACATAATAATGCCCACCACTGTGCCCCCACATAATAATGCCCACCACTGTGCCCCCACATAATAATGCTACCACTACAGTGCCCCACATAATAATGATCACCACTGTGCCCCCACATAATAATACCCACCACTGTGCCCCCACATAATAATGCCCACCACTGTGCCCCCACATAATAATGCCCACTACAGTGCCCCACATAATAATGATCACCACTGTGCCCCCATATAATAATGACAACAACTGTGTCCACATATAATAATGCCCACCACTGTGCCCCCACATAATAATGACCACCACTGTGCCCCCACATAATAATGCCCACCACTGTGCCCCCACATAATAATGCCCACCACTGTGCCCCGCATAACAATGACCACCACTGTGCCCCCACATAATAATGCCCACCACTGTGCCCCCACATAATAATGCCCACCACTGTGCCCCAACATAATAATGCTACCACTGTGCCCCCACATAATAATGCTACCACTGTGCCCCTACATAATAATGCCACCACTGTGCCCCCATAAATTAATGCCACCACTGTGCTCCCACATAATAATGCTACCACTGTGCCCCCACATAATAATGCTACCACTGTGCCCCCACATAATAATGCTACCACTGTGCCCCTACATAATAATGCCACCACTGTGCCCCTACATAATAATGCCACCACTGTGCTCCCACATAATAATGCTACCACTGTGCCCCCACATAATAATGCTACCACTGTGCCCCCACATAATAATGCTACCACTGTGCCCCTACATAATAATGCTACCACTGTGCCCCTACATAATAATGCCACCACTGTGCTCCCACATAATAATGCTACCACTGTGCCCCCACATAATAATGCTACCACTGTGCCCCCACATAATAATGCTACCACTGTGCCCCTACACAATAATGCTACCACTGTGCCCCTACATAATAATGCCACCACTGTGCCCCCACATAATAATGCCACCACTGTGCCCCCACATAATAATGCCACCACTGTGCCCCCCACATAATAATGCTACCACTGTGCCCCCACATAATAATGCCACCACTGTGCCCCCACATAATAATGTCCACCACTGTGCCCCCACATAATAATTCCACCACTGTGCCCCCACATAATAATGCCACCACTGTGCCCCCACATAATAATGCCACCACTGTGCTCCCACATAATAATGTCCACCACTGTGCCCCCACATAATAATGTCCACCACTGTGCCCCCCACATAATAATGCTACCACTGTGCCCACACTTAATAATGCCACCACTGTGCCCCCACATAATAATGCCCAATACTGTGCCCCCACATAATAATGCCACCATTGTGCCCCAACATAATTATGCCACCACTGTGCCCCCACCTAATAATGCCACAACTGTGCTCCCATATAATGCCCAATACTGTGCCCCCACATAATAATACCACCCTTGCCCTATATAATAATGTCCACCACTGTGCCCCCACATAATAATGACCACCACTTTGTCTCCACATAATAATGCCCACCACTTTGCCCCATATTATAATTCCCACCACTGTGCCCCCACATAATAATAACCACCACTTTGCTCCTATATAATAATGACCACCACTGTGCCCCCACATAATAATGCCATCACTGTGCCCCCACATAATAATGCTACCACTGTGCCCCCACATAATAATGCTACCACTGTGCCCCTACATAATAATGTCACCACTGTGCCCCCACATAATAATGCTACCACTGTGCCCCTACATAATAATGCACACCACTGTGCCCCCACATAATAATGCCACCACTGTGCCCCCACATAATAATGCTACCACTGTGCCCCCACATAATAATGCCACCACTGTGCCCCCACATAATAATGCCACCACTGTGCCCCCACATAATAATGCTACCACTGTGCCCCCACATAATAATTCCACCACTGTGCCCCCACATAATAATGCCACCACTGTGCCCCCCACATAATAATGCCACCACTGTGCCCCCACATAATAATGTCCACCACTGTGCCCCCACATAATAATGTCCACCACTGTGCCCCCACATAATAAATCCAGCACTGTGCCCCCCACATAATAATGCTACCACTGTGCCCCCCACATAATAATGCCTCCACTGTGCCCCCACATAATAATGCCATCACTGTGCCCCCACATAATAATGCCACCACTGTGCTCCCACATAATAATTCCACCACTGTGCCCTCACATAATAATGCCACCACTGTGCCCCCACATAATAATGCCACCACTGTGCCCCCACATAATAATGCTACCACTGTGCCCCCACATAATAATGCTACCACTGTGCTCCCACATAATAATGCCATCACTGTGCCCCCACATAATAGTGCCATCACTGTGCCCCCACATAATAATGCTACCACTGTGCTCCCACATAATAATGCCACCACTGTGCCCCCACATAATAATGCTACCACTGTGCTCCCACATAATAATGCCACCACTGTGCCCCCACATAATAATGCTACCACTGTGCCCCCACGTAATAATGCCACCACTGTGCTCCCACATAATAATGCTACCACTGTGCCCCTACATAATAATGTCACCACTGTGCCCCCACATAATAATGCTACCACTGTGCCCCCACATAATAATGCCCATCACTGTGCCCCCACATAATAATGTCACCACTGTGCCCCTACATAATAATGCCTCCACTGTGCCCCCACATAATAATGCTACCACTGTGCCCCCACATAATAATGCTACCACTGTGCCCCCACATAATAATGCCACCACTGTGCCCCCACATAATAATGCTACCACTGTGCACCTACATAATAATGCCACCACTGTGCCCCCACATAATAATGCTACCACTGTGCCCCCACATAATAATGCCACCACTGTGCCCCCCACATAATAATGACCACCACTGTGCCCCCACATAATAATGCCACCACTGTGCCCCCACATAATAATGCCCACCACTGTGCCCCGATATAATAATGCCACCACTGTGCCCCCATATAATAATGCCACCACTGTGCCCCCACATAATAATGCCCACCACTGTGCCCCCACATAATAATGCCCATCACTGTGCCCCACATAATAATGCCACCACTGTGCCCCCACATACCAATAAGAATAGGGATGGGGATGTTACCTCCAGTGATTTTTTATCCACGGACACCAGTGACCTAGAGGGCGCTCCAGACGCGGAGGGCGGAAATGGAGGGCAAAAAAACACAAGAAAGCAGAAATACAAGAATTACTCACCCTTCCACAATCGCTTGAGGAGCAAAAACAGACGGTAGCCGGCTCATCAATGGTGGATCATCCAAGGGAGTTGCAGATCAGAAATCTGTCCGATCACATACTGACAAAGGATGAGAGGTCAGTTTTGGGGAAGGGATTGACATTTTCTCCCATGCAGACTCGCGATAAATTTGTATCTATTAAGGATACTTATCTTTTTTGCAGAAACCTTACATTTAAGTTTCTTTATCGGCAACCCTCCTTGGTGGATGATCTATCATGTGATGAGCGACAGGCTTTCCGGGACCTCATGGATCTACTCAAAGAGAATGAAGAGGCCTTGGGTAGGAGAAAATTTAACGCACATCTCCCCTCCAAAATGACTCCCTCGTTGGGAACCCTACCATCCATACAAACCTTTCTTAGAGCTGTCGCTCATGATGTGGAGAATCTCAGTGTGAGTAAACATGTTGGCAACAATCTCACAGTAGCACAAAAACAAGCTATACACCCCCTGGAAAACAATCCCCTATTTATTATAAAAGAGGCGGACAAGTGCGGAAATATTGTGCTCTGGCCCGTTGAATCTTATCTCTTCGAAACTAAGAGACAATTAGGCAATAGAGACATATATGCGATACTCCCTTCAGACCCCACACCTTTATTCAAGAAAAAATTGGATGCTATTCTTGAAAGAGCGTTTGGTGGAGGAGTGATAGACAATGGTGAAAGGGACTTTTTGACTACCCCCAAACCAGTCACACCGACATTTTACCTTCTTCCGAAGGTGCATAAATCCCTTACTGCACCTCCGGGTAGACCGATAGTGGCTGGTATTGGGGGACTCAATGAAAGACCTTGTGAATATTTGGATTTCTATTTTCAACCCCTTGCTCTCAAACTACAATCATATGTGCGGGATACGATGCATTTGTTGAATCAATTGGAGGGACTCCATGTCCCACAGGACACCCTCTTGGTTTCCCTGGATGTGGAGTCCCTCTACACTAGTATCCCACACACTTTAGGCCTGGATGCGGCTGCATCATTCTTACATAGTCCTGAAGCCAGTGATCCTTCACATAATCTATTTTTGCTGGAACTGTTATCCTTTGTTTTAAGGCACAATTATTTCATCTTCGACTGTACCTACCACAGGCAGGTGTCCGGGACCGCCATGGGTGCTCGTTGCGCCCCCTCTTACGCTAACCTATTCCTGGGTTGGTGGGAGGCGGAGCACGTATACCCCTTGTCGGCTTTCCGGACGCATGCCTTCCGGTGGTTCAGGTACATCGATGATGTCCTTATGCTTTGGACAGGTACTAAAGAACAATGTGTCGAGTTCATAACCTAGCTGAACACTAATGGATTCAATATACATCTCACCCACAAAATCTCAGCAGAAAGCATTGACTTTCTTGATGTGAAACTTACATTGGAAGATGGACATTTTCGGACGCATCTGTTCCGTAAGGACACATCAACAAACAGTATTCTGCACTACAGTAGCTTTCACCCGCCACATCTCAAACGTGGTATTCCTTATAGCCAGTACATCAGGACCAAACGTAACTGCAGTAATACTGATGATTTTATGTTACAGGCCAATGATCTAACTTATCGTCTAAAAGCAAGAGGTTACCCAAAAAAAAACTCTTAATACCGCATGGAACAGGACTAAAAATTTGGAAAGGTGTAACTTGTTGCAACCCAGACCAAAAAAAGAGGATTCTGTTACTTGTCTAATAACTGACTACAGCAAGGGATCTCAAATGTATATTACAGAAGAATTGGTCTATTCTACTGTCCGAACCCAAACTCCAACATCTTGTGTCTATTAAACAATCACTTACTGCAAGGAGAGCCAGAAGCCTTAAGGATAAGTTGGTCAAGGGTCACTTTGTTCGACCAACAGTGAAATTAAATAGAGGCATAGTCCCCAAGGGGTCCCATGCCTGCGGAGGTTGTAATGTATGTCCACATATGCCATCCACTTATACATTTGTTAACCTGATGGACAAACGTGAATTTCAATTGAAAAACTTCATCAATTGCCGGACTAAAAACGTTCATTTATGCCTTAGTCTGTCCGTGTTCTCTTGTGCTATATAGGTCAGACTTCACAAGAATTACGCAAACGGATACAACAACATCTATCGAACATCGCCTTGGCGGAAATTCATCTTAAAGCACAGAAACAAATCTCGACCGTAGCTATGCACTATCTACAATTTCATCGATGTAAGATTATTGGAACGAAGATTTACGGTCTGGATCGACTCTCGCCCAATATTCGCGGGGGCGATGTTGTACCAGCATTGCTACGTCTAGAGTCCAGATGGATATATATGATGGACTGTGTGTCCCCAAAAGGTATAAATGAGGACTTACTGTTCACTGGTTTTTATAAACATTAGTGCCTTAGGGACCAATCAGTACTGATTATATCTTTGGTGTGGACATCTTTTTTGAAGTCCGATCCAAATGAAATATTTATCTACATTTCAATAGATCTAATGTGGTCTGATTTATATGTATAGACACTTCTTTAGTACCTGATTAATATTAATATTTGTGTTGGGTTACTGTATTGATAAATATGATCAATTTCGGCTTCCAAGACCTTCTTGCAGCTGGATGTCCAGAGTTCCTTTCTCTATTCCCTTTATCACTAACTTTGTGTTCCATGCTGGGATGCGCAGCATGGGATCAGGGGGCTATATATATATATATATATTTTTTTTTTTTGTCCCCCTTTAGGGTTGGGTTCCTGCAGCTCAGTATGGCCATAACAACTTGTTGTAGCATATTCCATTACTTACAATCGGTCGGTATGATCCTTGGCTCCTGGTCCCCCCCTGTTGTGCGCTGCACGCTGGCACGCTAAGCAGGCTGGAGGGGAAATGTCTCCTCCTCCGGCGTCTACTTCCGGTTTGCGCGCGTTCGGCGGTGCGTTCCAGTGTGACACGCACGCCGTGATGGCATATGGCTGCATCACTTCCTGATCATCCAGCGGACCACGATGCGTTCCATCGTGGCACGCACGCTGATTATACACGCGCTATACATTCGTCTATCATGGTCTGTCTTAATGAAGCATGATTTACAAAATCTGGAGCGCAGAATACTGTGGACGCCTGTATGGCCCCCATAGCGGTTTTATCACGAAAGGGCAGCTTCTCTAACTTGATCCGGTCTGTATATTCACTTGCTCTCTTGTTTGATTAATTGATGTGGTGGTGTTTGGAGGTGTATATATATGAGGTATCTGGGATTTTTAATTTATACCCCTGAGGAAGCCAGGACCTAATGGCGTAACGCGTAGGGTCACGCATCGGTGACATCCCCTGTATTCTATTGTGAATCCACATGTTTTTTTTTTATTTTTTTCTACAATTGATTCATGCAACATTTCTGTTATATTTTGAATTGTCTGACATGCATCTATCTCCGGGAGGATGCAGACATATTCTCTCCCTTGTTGTTTGAATCTTCTATTATAGTAACATCTTTAAAAATTATTCAGAGAGCTTATTATAGTCGCTCGCTTATATATTATCAGTATTATTGGATCCTATATTATACCTGTGCCATAGAAATTATTCAGAGGGCTTATCATAGCTGTTTGCTCACACTATCAGGTTTATTGGATCTTGCATTATACCAGTGTTATATATTTTCCGATATAGGTATCTGTATGCCTATCACATTTATTGGATTCACATTTATTGGATAACCCCCTCTTTAGGGGGTTATCTTTGTCCATGCGTTTCTTTTTGTCTTATATGTTTTTTACTGCATTTTTAATCAAGTGGTGCTGTATGTCTTTTCTATAATAAAATGTCTACAATGTTTTCAATACACTGCCTCTATACTTGATTATTTACTATGCTTGGTGCCTGCTCTACCCTTTGCTTTTCCTCTCTCCCTCACATAACAATGACCATCACTGTGCCCCCAAATAATAATGAACACTACTATCCCCCTCATAATGATGACACCACTGTACCCCCACATAATAATGCCCAATACTGTGCTCCCACAAAATAATTCCCACCACTGTGCCCCCACATAATGCCACCACTGTGCCCCCACATAATGCCACCACTGTGCCCCCACATAATGCCACCACTGTGCCCCCACATAATGCCACCACTGTGCCCCCACATAACAATGCCACCACTGTTCCCCTACATAATAATGGCCAATACTGTGCTCCCACATAATAATGATCACCACTGTGCCCCCACATAATAATGATTACCACTGTGCCCCCACATAATAATTCCCACCACTGTGCCCCCACATAATAATGCCACCACTGTGCCCACACATAATAATGCAACCACTGTGTCCCCACATAATAATGCCACCACTGTGCCCCCACATAATAATGCCACCATTGTGCCCCCACATAATAATGTCACCACTGTGCTCCCCACATAATAATGATCACCACTGTGCCCCCACATAATAATGCCCACCACTGTGCCCCCACATAATAATGCACACCACTGTGCCCCCACATAATAATGCTACCACTACAGTGCCCCACATAATAATGATCACCACTGTGCCCCCACATAATAATTCCCACCACTGTGCCCCCACATAATAATGCCACCACTGTGCCCCCACATAATAATGCAACCACTGTGCCCCCACATAATAATGCCACCACTGTGCACCCACATAATAATGCCACTACTGTGCCCCCACATAATAATGTCACCACTGTGCTCCCCACATAATAATGATCACCAATGTGCCCCCACATAATAATGCCCACCACTGTGCCCCCACATAATAATGCTACCACTACAGTGCCCCACATAATAATGATCACCACTGTGCCCCCACATAATAATTCCCACCACTGTGCCCCCACATAATAATGCCACCACTGTGCCCCCACATAATAATGCAACCACTGTGTCCCCACATAATAATGCCACCACTGTGCCCCCACATAATAATGCCACCACTGTGCCCCCACATAATAATGTCACCACTGTGCTCCCCACATAATAATGATCACCACTGTGCCCCCACATAATAATGCCCACCACTGTGCCCCCACATAATAATGCCCACCACTGTGCCCCCACATAATAATGCTACCACTACAGTGCCCCACATAATAATGATCACCACTGTGCCCCCACATAATAATACCCACCACTGTGCCCCCACATAATAATGCCCACCACTGTGCCCCCACATAATAATGCCCACTACAGTGCCCCACATAATAATGATCACCACTGTGCCCCCATATAATAATGACAACAACTGTGTCCACATATAATAATGCCCACCACTGTGCCCCCACATAATAATGACCACCACTGTGCCCCCACATAATAATGCCCACCACTGTGCCCCCACATAATAATGCTCACCACTGTGCCCCGCATAACAATGACCACCACTGTGCCCCCACATAATAATGCCCACCACTGTGCCCCCACATAATAATGCCCACCACTGTGCCCCCACATAATAATGCTACCACTGTGCCCCCACATAATAATGCTACCACTGTGCCCCTACATAATAATGCCACCACTGTGCCCCCATATAATAATGCCACCACTGTGCTCCCACATAATAATGCTACCACTGTGCCCCCACATAATAATGCTACCACTGTGCTCCCACATAATAATGCTACCACTGTGCCCCTACATAATAATGCCACCACTGTGCCCCTACATAATAATGCCACCACTGTGCTCCCACATAATAATGCTACCACTGTGCCCCCACATAATAATGCTACCACTGTGCCCCCACATAATAATGCTACCACTGTGCCCCTACATAATAATGCTACCACTGTGCCCCTACATAATAATGCCACCACTGTGCTCCCACATAATAATGCTACCACTGTGCCCCCACATAATAATGCTACCACTGTGCCCCCACATAATAATGCTACCACTGTGCCCCTACATAATAATGCTACCACTGTGCCCCTACATAATAATGCCACCACTGTGCCCCCACATAATAATGCCACCACTGTGCCCCCACATAATAATGCTACCACTGTGCCCCCACATAATAATGCCACCACTGTGCCCCCACATAATAATGTCCACCACTGTGCCCCCACATAATAATTCCACCACTGTGCCCCCACATAATAATGCCACCACTGTGCCCCCACATAATAATGCCACCACTGTGCTCCCACATAATAATGTCCACCACTGTGCCCCCACATAATAATGTCCACCACTGTGCCCCCCACATAATAATGCTACCACTGTGCCCCCACATAATAATGCCTCCACTGTGCTCCTACATAATAATGCCACCACTGTGCTCCCACATAATAATGCTACCACTGTGCCCCCACATAATAATGCTACCACTGTGCCCCCACATAATAATGCCACCACTGTGCCCCCACATAATAATGCTACCACTGTGCCCCCACATAATAATGCTACCACTGTGCCCCTACATAATAATGCTACCACTGTGCCCCTACATAATAATGCCACCACTGTGCTCCCACATAATAATGCTACCACTGTGCCCCCACATAATAATGCTACCACTGTGCCCCCACATAATAATGCTACCACTGTGCCCCTACATAATAATGCTACCACTGTGCCCCTACATAATAATGCCACCACTGTGCCCCCACATAATAATGCCACCACTGTGCCCCCACATAATAATGCCACCACTGTGCCCCCCACATAATAATGCTACCACTGTGCCCCCACATAATAATGCCACCACTGTGCCCCCACATAATAATGTCCACCACTGTGCCCCCACATAATAATTCCACCACTGTGCCCCCACATAATAATGCCACCACTGTGCCCCCACATAATAATGCCACCACTGTGCTCCCACATAATAATGTCCACCACTGTGCCCCCACATAATAATGTCCACCACTGTGCCCCCCACATAATAATGCTACCACTGTGCCCCCACATAATAATGCCTTCACTGTGCTCCTACATAATAATGCCACCACTGTGCTCCCACATAATAATGCTACCACTGTGCCCCCACATAATAATGCTACCACTGTGCCCCCACATAATAATGCTACCACTGTGCCCCTACATAATAATGCTACCACTGTGCCCCTACAGAATAATGCCACCACTGTGCCCCCACACAATAATGCCACCACTGTGCCCCCACATAATAATGCCACCACTGTGCCCCCCACATAATAATGCTACCACTGTGCCCCCACATAATAATGCCCACACTGTGCCCCCACATAATAATGTCCACCACTGTGCCCCCACATAATAATTCCACCACTGTGCCCCCACATAATAATGCCACCACTGTGCCCCCACATAATAATGCCACCACTGTGCTCCCACATAATAATGTCCACCACTGTGCCCCCACATAATAATGTCCACCACTGTGCCCCTCACATAGTAATGCTACCACTGTGCCCCCTACATAATAATGCCTCCACTGTGCTCCTACATAATGTCCATCACTGTTTCCTCACATAATAATGCCCAATACTGTGCCCCCACATAATAATGCTACCACTGT
Source organism: Phyllobates terribilis (assembly GCF_046119375.1). NCBI lineage: Eukaryota > Metazoa > Chordata > Amphibia > Anura > Dendrobatidae > Phyllobates > Phyllobates terribilis. The sequence continues at coordinate 652,402,698 of NW_027362763.1, forward strand.
GCCCCTACATAATAATGCTACCACTGTGCCCCTACATAATAATGCTACCACTGTGCCCCTACATAATAATGCTACCACTGTGCCCCTACATAATAATGTCACCACTGTGCCCCTACATAATAATGCCCATCACTGTGCCCCCACATAATAATGCTACCACTGTGCCCCCACATAATAATGCCACCACTGTGCTCCCACATAATAATGTCCACCACTGTGCCCCCACATAATAATGTCCACCACTGTGCCCCTCACATAGTAATGCTACCACTGTGCCCCCTACATAATAATGCCTCCACTGTGCTCCTACATAATGTCCATCACTGTTTCCTCACATAATAATGCCCAATACTGTGCCCCCACATAATAATGCTACCATTGTGCCCCTACATAATAATGCTACCACTGTGCCCCTACATAATAATGCTACCACTGTGCCCCTACATAATAATGCTACCACTGTGCCCCTACATAATAATGTCACCACTGTGCCCCTACATAATAATGCCCATCACTGTGCCCCCACATAATAATGCTACCACTGTGCCCCCACATAATAATGCCACCACTGTGCCCCCACATAATAATGCTACCACTGTGCCCCTACATAATAATGCACACCACTGTGCCCCCACATAATAATGCTACCACTGTGCCCCTACATAATAATGACACCACTGTACCCCCACATAATAATGTCACCACTGTGCCCCCACATAATAATGCCACCACTGTGCCCCCACATAATAATGCCACCACTGTGCCCCCACATAATAATGCTACCACTGTGCCCCTACATAATAATGCCACCACTGTGCCCCCACATAATAATGCCACCACTGTACCCCCACATAATAATGTCACCACTGTGCCCCCACATAATAATGCCACCACTGTGCCCCCACATAATAATGCCACCACAGTGCCCCCACATAATAATGCTACCACTGTGCCCCTACATAATAATGCCACCACTGTGCCCCCACATAATAATGCTACCACTGTGCCCCTACATAATAATGTAACCACTGTGCCCCTACATAATAATTCTACCACTGTGCCCCTACATAATAATGCTACCACTGTGCCCCTACATAATAATGTCACCACTGTGCCCCTACATAATAATGCCCATCACTGTGCCCCCACATAATAATGCTACCACTGTGCCCCCACATAATAATGCCACCACTGTGCCCCCACATAATAATGCCACCACTGTGCCCCCACATAATAATGCTACCACTGTGCCCCTACATAATAATGCACACCACTGTGCCCCCACATAATAATGCTACCACTGTGCCCCCACATAATAATGCCCACCACTGTGCCCCCCACATAATAATGCGACCACTGTGCCCCCACATAATAATGACACCACTGTGCCCCTACATAATAATGTCACCACTGTACCCCCACATAATAATGCCATCACTGTGCACCCACATAATAATGCTACCACTGTGCCCCCACATAATAATGCTACCACTGTGCCCCCACATAATAATGCTACCACTGTGCCCCTACATAATTATGTCACCACTGTGCCCCCACATAATAATGCTACCACTGTGCCCCCACATAATAATGACACCACTGTGCCCCTACATAATAATGCCACCAATGTGCCCCCACATAATAATGCTACCACTGTGCCCCCACATAATAATGCCACCACTGTGCCCCCACATAATAATGACACCACTGCGCCCCCACATAATAATGCTACCACTGTGCCCCTACATAATAATGCCACCACTGTGCCCCCACATAATAATGCCACCACTGTGCCCCCACATAATAATGTCACCACTGTGCTCCCCACATAATAATGATCACCACTGTGCCTCCACATAATAATGCCCACCACTGTGCCCCCACATAATAATGCCCACCACTGTGCCCCCACATAATAATGCTACCACTACAGTGCCCCACATAATAATGATCACCACTGTGCCCCCACATAATAATTCCCACCACTGTGCCCCCACATAATAATGCCACCACTGTGCCCCCACATAATAATGCAACCACTGTGCCCCCACATAATAATGCCACCACTGTGCCCCCACATAATAATGCCACCACTGTGCCCCCACATAATAATGTCACCACTGTGCTCCCCACATAATAATGATCACCACTGTGCCCCCACATAATAATGCCCACCACTGTGCCCCCACATAATAATGCTACCACTACAGTGCCCCACATAATAATGATCACCACTGTGCCCCCACATAATAATTCCCACCACTGTGCCCCCACATAATAATGCCACCACTGTGCCCCCACATAATAATGCAACCACTGTGTCCCCACATAATAATGCCACCACTGTGCCCCCACATAATAATGTCACCACTGTGCTCCCCACATAATAATGATCACCACTGTGCCCCCACATAATAATGCCCACCACTGTGCCCCCACATAATAATGCCCACCACTGTGCCCCCACATAATAATGCTACCACTACAGTGCCCCACATAATAATGATCACCACTGTGCCCCCACATAATAATTCCCACCACTGTGCCCCCACATAATAATGCCACCACTGTGCCCCCACATAATAATGCAACCACTGTGCCCCCACATAATAATGCCACCACTGTGCCCCCACATAATAATGCCACCACTGTGCCCCCACATAATAATGTCACCACTGTGCTCCCCACATAATAATGATCACCACTGTGCCCCCACATAATAATGCCTACCACTGTGCCCCCACATAATAATGCCCACCACTGTGCCCCCACATAATAATGCTACCACTACAGTGCCCCACATAATAATGATCACCACTGTGCCCCCACATAATAATACCCACCACTGTGCCCCCACATAATAATGCCCACCACTGTGCCCCCACATAATAATGCCCACTACAGTGCCCCACATAATAATGATCACCACTGTGCCCCCATATAATAATGACAACAACTGTGTCCACATATAATAAAGCCCACCACTGTGCCCCCACATAATAATGACCACCACTGTGCCCCCACATAATAATGCCCACCACTGTGCCCCCACATAATAATGCCCACCACTGTGCCCCGCATAACAATGACCACCACTGTGCCCCCACATAATAATGCCCACCACTGTGCCCCCACATAATAATGCCCACCACTGTGCCCCAACATAATAATGCTACCACTGTGCCCCCACATAATAATGCTACCACTGTGCCCCTACATAATAATGCCACCACTGTGCCCCCATATAATAATGCCACCACTGTGCTCCCACATAATAATGCTACCACTGTGCCCCCACATAATAATGCTACCACTGTGCCCCCACATAATAATGCTACCACTGTGCCCCCACATAATAATGCCACCACTGTGCCCCTACATAATAATGCCACCACTGTGCTCCCACATAATAATGCTACCACTGTGCCCCCACATAATAATGCTACCACTGTGCCCCCACATAATAATGCTACCACTGTGCCCCTACATAATAATGCTACCACTGTGCCCCTACATAATAATGCCACCACTGTGCTCCCACATAATAATGCTACCACTACAGTGCCCCACATAATAATGATCACCACTGTGCCCCCACATAATAATTCCCACCACTGTGCCCCCACATAATAATGCCACCACTGTGCCCCCACATAATAATGCAACCACTGTGCCCCCACATAATAATGCCACCACTGTGCCCCCACATAATAATGCCACCACTGTGCCCCCACATAATAATGTCACCACTGTGCTCCCCACATAATAATGATCACCACTGTGCCCCCACATAATAATGCCTACCACTGTGCCCCCACATAATAATGCCCACCACTGTGCCCCCACATAATAATGCTACCACTACAGTGCCCCACATAATAATGATCACCACTGTGCCCCCACATAATAATACCCACCACTGTGCCCCCACATAATAATGCCCACCACTGTGCCCCCACATAATAATGCCCACTACAGTGCCCCACATAATAATGATCACCACTGTGCCCCCATATAATAATGACAACAACTGTGTCCACATATAATAATGCCCACCACTGTGCCCCCACATAATAATGACCACCACTGTGCCCCCACATAATAATGCCCACCACTGTGCCCCCACATAATAATGCCCACCACTGTGCCCCGCATAACAATGACCACCACTGTGCCCCCACATAATAATGCCCACCACTGTGCCCCACATAATAATGCCCACCACTGTGCCCCAACATAATAATGCTACCACTGTGCCCCCACATAATAATGCTACCACTGTGCCCCTACATAATAATGCCACCACTGTGCCCCCATATAATAATGCCACCACTGTGCTCCCACATAATAATGCTACCACTGTGCCCCCACATAATAATGCTACCACTGTGCCCCCACATAATAATGCTACCACTGTGCCCCTACATAATAATGCCACCACTGTGCCCCTACATAATAATGCCACCACTGTGCTCCCACATAATAATGCTACCACTGTGCCCCCACATAATAATGCTACCACTGTGCCCCCACATAATAATGCTACCACTGTGCCCCTACATAATAATGCTACCACTGTGCCCCTACATAATAATGCCACCACTGTGCTCCCACATAATAATGCTACCACTGTGCCCCCACATAATAATGCTACCACTGTGCCCCCACATAATAATGCTACCACTGTGCCCCTACATAATAATGCTACCACTGTGCCCCTACATAATAATGCCACCACTGTGCCCCCACATAATAATGCCACCACTGTGCCCCCACATAATAATGCCACCACTGTGCCCCCCACATAATAATGCTACCACTGTGCCCCCACATAATAATGCCACCACTGTGCCCCCACATAATAATGTCCACCACTGTGCCCCCACATAATAATTCCACCACTGTGCCCCCACATAATAATGCCACCACTGTGCCCCCACATAATAATGCCACCACTGTGCTCCCACATAATAATGTCCACCACTGTGCCCCCACATAATAATGTCCACCACTGTGCCCCCCACATAATAATGCTACCACTGTGCCCCCACATAATAATGCCTCCACTGTGCTCCTACATAATAATGCCACCACTGTGCTCCCACATAATAATGCTACCACTGTGCCCCCACATAATAATGCTACCACTGTGCCCCCACATAATAATGCTACCACTGTGCCCCCACATAATAATGCTACTACTGTGCCCCTACATAATAATGCTACCACTGTGCCCCTACAGAATAATGCCACCACTGTGCCCCCACATAATAATGCCACCACTGTGCCCCCCACATAATAATGCCACCACTGTGCCCCCACATAATAATGCCACCACTGTGCCCCCACATAATAATGTCCACCACTGTGCCCCCACATAATAATTCCACCACTGTGCCCCCACATAATAATGCCACCACTGTGCCCCCACATAATAATGCCACCACTGTGCTCCCACATAATAATGTCCACCACTGTGCCCCCACATAATAATGTCCACCACTGTGCCCCTCACATAGTAATGCTACCACTGTGCCCCCCACATAATAATGCCTCCACTGTGCTCCTACATAATGTCCATCACTGTTTCCTCACATAATAATGCCCAATACTGTGCCCCCACATAATAATGCTACCACTGTGCCCCTACATAATAATGCTACCACTGTGCCCCTACATAATAATGCTACCACTGTGCCCCTACATAATAATGTCACCACTGTGCCCCTACATAATAATGCCCATCACTGTGCCCCCACATAATAATGCTACCACTGTGCCCCCACATAATAATGCCACCACTGTGCCCCCACATAATAATGCTACCACTGTGCCCCTACATAATAATGCCATCACTGTGCCCCCACATAATAATGTCACCACTGTACCCCCACATAATTATGCTACCACTGTGCCCCCACATAATAATGCTACCACTGTGCCCCCACATAATAATGCTACCACTGTGCCCCTACATAATAATGACACCACTGTTCCCCCACATAATAATGTCACCACTGTGCCCCCACATAATAATGCCACCACTGTGCCCCCACATAATAATGCCACCACTGTGCCCCCACATAATAATGCTACCACTGTGCCCCTACATAATAATGTCACCACTGTGCCCCCACATAATAATGCCACCACTGTACCCCCACATAATAATGTCACCACTGTGCCCCCACATAATAATGCCACCACTGTGCCCCCACATAATAATGCCACCACTGTGCCCCCACATAATAATGCTACCACTGTGCCCCTACATAATAATGCCACCACTGTGCCCCCACATAATAATGCTACCACTGTGCCCCTACATAATAATGTAACCACTGTGCCTCTACATAATAATGCTACCACTGTGCCCCTACATAATAATGCTACCACTGTGCCCCTACATAATAATGTCACCACTGTGCCCCTACATAATAATGCCCATCACTGTGCCCCCACATAATAATGCTACCACTGTGCCCCCACATAATAATGCCACCACTGTGCCCCCACATAATAATGCCACCACTGTGCCCCCACATAATAATGCTACCACTGTGCCCCTACATAATAATGCACACCACTGTGCCCCCACATAATAATGCTACCACTGTGCCCCCACATAATAATGCCCACCACTGTGCCCCCCACATAATAATGCGACCACTGTGCCCCCACATAATAATGGCACCACTGTGCCCCTACATAATAATGTCACCACTGTGCCCCCACATAATAATGCCATCACTGTGCACCCACATAATAATGCTACCACTGTGCCCCCACATAATAATGCTACCACTGTGCCCCCACATAATAATGCTACCACTGTGCCCCTACATAATAATGTCACCACTGTGCCCCCACATAATAATGCTACCACTGTGCCCCCACATAATAATGACACCACTGTGCCCCTACATAATAATGCCACCACTGTGCCCCCACATAATAATACTACCACTGTGCCCCCACATAATAATGCCACCACTGTGCCCCCACATAATAATGACACCACTGCGCCCCCACATACTAATGCTACCACTGTGCCCCTACATAATAATGCCTCCACTGTGCCCCCACATAATAATGCCACCACTGTGCCCCCACATAATAATGTCACCACTGTGCTCCCCACATAATAATGATCACCACTGTGCCCCCACATAATAATGCCCACCACTGTGCCCCCACATAATAATGCTACCACTACAGTGCCCCACATAATAATGATCACCACTGTGCCCCCACATAATAATTCCCACCACTGTGCCCCCACATAATAATGCCACCACTGTGCCCCCACATAATAATGCAACCACTGTGTCCCCACATAATAATGCCACCACTGTGCCCCCACATAATAATGTCACCACTGTGCTCCCCACATAATAATGATCACCACTGTGCCCCCACATAATAATGCCCACCACTGTGCCCCCACATAATAATGCCCACCATTGTGCCCCCACATAATAATGCTACCACTACAGTGCCCCACATAATAATGATCACCACTGTGCCCCCACATAATAATACCCACCACTGTGCCCCCACATAATAATGCCCACCACTGTGCCCCCACATAAAAATGCCCACCACTGTGCCCCGCATAACAATGACCACCACTGTGCCCCCATATAATAATGACAACAACTGTGTCCACATATAATAATGCCCACCACTGTGCCCCCACATAATAATGACCACCACTGTGCCCCCACATAATAATGCCCACCACTGTGCAACCACATAATAATGCCCACCACTGTGCCCCCACATAATAATGCCCACCACTGTGCCCCGCATAACAATGACCACCACTGTGCCCCCACATAATAATGCCCACCACTGTGCCCCCACATAATAATGCCCACCACTGTGCCCCCACATAATAATGCTACCACTGTGCCCCCACATAATAATGCTACCACTGTGCCCCTACATAATAATGCCACCACTGTGCCCCCACATAATAATGCTACCACTGTGCCCCTACATAATAATGCCACCACTGTGCCCCCACATAATAATGCCACCACTGTACCCCCACATAATAATGTCACCACTGTGCCCCCACATAATAATGCCACCACTGTGCCCCCACATAATAATGCCACCACTGTGCCCCCACATAATAATGCTACCACTGTGCCCCTACATAATAATGCCACCACTGTGCCCCCACATAATAATGCTTCCACTGTGCCCCTACATAATAATGTAACCACTGTGCCCCTACATAATAATGCTACCACTGTGCCCCTACATAATAATGCTACCACTGTGCCCCTACATAATAATGTCACCACTGTGCCCCTACATAATAATGCCCATCACTGTGCCCCCACATAATAATGCTACCACTGTGCCCCCACATAATAATGCCACCACTGTGCCCCCACATAATAATGCCACCACTGTGCCCCCACATAATAATGCTACCACTGTGCCCCTACATAATAATGCACACCACTGTGCCCCCACATAATAATGCTACCACTGTGCCCCCACATAATAATGCCCACCACTGTGCCCCCCACATAATAATGCGACCACTGTGCCCCCACATAATAATGGCACCACTGTGCCCCTACATAATAATGTCACCACTGTGCCCCCACATAATAATGCCATCACTGTGCACCCACATAATAATGCTACCACTGTGCCCCCACATAATAATGCTACCACTGTGCCCCCACATAATAATGCTACCACTGTGCCCCTACATAATAATGTCACCACTGTGCCCCCACATAATAATGCTACCACTGTGCCCCCACATAATAATGACACCACTGTGCCCCTACATAATAATGCCACCACTGTGCCCCCACATAATAATGCTACCACTGTGCCCCCACATAATAATGCCACCACTGTGCCCCCACATAATAATGACACCACTGCGCCCCCACATACTAATGCTACCACTGTGCCCCTACATAATAATGCCTCCACTGTGCCCCCACATAATAATGCCACCACTGTGCCCCCACATAATAATGTCACCACTGTGCTCCCCACATAATAATGATCACCACTGTGCCCCCACATAATAATGCCCACCACTGTGCCCCCACATAATAATGCTACCACTACAGTGCCCCACATAATAATGATCACCACTGTGCCCCCACATAATAATTCCCACCACTGTGCCCCCACATAATAATGCCACCACTGTGCCCCCACATAATAATGCAACCACTGTGTCCCCACATAATAATGCCACCACTGTGCCCCCACATAATAATGCTACCACTGTGCCCCTACATAATAATGACACCACTGTTCCCCCACATAATAATGTCACCACTGTGCCCCCACATAATAATGCCACCACTGTGCCCCCACATAATAATGCCACCACTGTGCCCCCACATAATAATGCTACCACTGTGCCCCTACATAATAATGTCACCACTGTGCCCCCACATAATAATGCCACCACTGTACCCCCACATAATAATGTCACCACTGTGCCCCCACATAATAATGCCACCACTGTGCCCCCACATAATAATGCCACCACTGTGCCCCCACATAATAATGCTACCACTGTGCCCCTACATAATAATGCCACCACTGTGCCCCCACATAATAATGCTACCACTGTGCCCCTACATAATAATGTAACCACTGTGCCTCTACATAATAATGCTACCACTGTGCCCCTACATAATAATGCTACCACTGTGCCCCTACATAATAATGTCACCACTGTGCCCCTACATAATAATGCCCATCACTGTGCCCCCACATAATAATGCTACCACTGTGCCCCCACATAATAATGCCACCACTGTGCCCCCACATAATAATGCCACCACTGTGCCCCCACATAATAATGCTACCACTGTGCCCCTACATAATAATGCACACCACTGTGCCCCCACATAATAATGCTACCACTGTGCCCCCACATAATAATGCCCACCACTGTGCCCCCCACATAATAATGCGACCACTGTGCCCCCACATAATAATGGCACCACTGTGCCCCTACATAATAATGTCACCACTGTGCCCCCACATAATAATGCCATCACTGTGCACCCACATAATAATGCTACCACTGTGCCCCCACATAATAATGCTACCACTGTGCCCCCACATAATAATGCTACCACTGTGCCCCTACATAATAATGTCACCACTGTGCCCCCACATAATAATGCTACCACTGTGCCCCCACATAATAATGACACCACTGTGCCCCTACATAATAATGCCACCACTGTGCCCCCACATAATAATACTACCACTGTGCCCCCACATAATAATGCCACCACTGTGCCCCCACATAATAATGACACCACTGCGCCCCCACATACTAATGCTACCACTGTGCCCCTACATAATAATGCCTCCACTGTGCCCCCACATAATAATGCCACCACTGTGCCCCCACATAATAATGTCACCACTGTGCTCCCCACATAATAATGATCACCACTGTGCCCCCACATAATAATGCCCACCACTGTGCCCCCACATAATAATGCTACCACTACAGTGCCCCACATAATAATGATCACCACTGTGCCCCCACATAATAATTCCCACCACTGTGCCCCCACATAATAATGCCACCACTGTGCCCCCACATAATAATGCAACCACTGTGTCCCCACATAATAATGCCACCACTGTGCCCCCACATAATAATGTCACCACTGTGCTCCCCACATAATAATGATCACCACTGTGCCCCCACATAATAATGCCCACCACTGTGCCCCCACATAATAATGCCCACCATTGTGCCCCCACATAATAATGCTACCACTACAGTGCCCCACATAATAATGATCACCACTGTGCCCCCACATAATAATACCCACCACTGTGCCCCCACATAATAATGCCCACCACTGTGCCCCCACATAAAAATGCCCACCACTGTGCCCCGCATAACAATGACCACCACTGTGCCCCCATATAATAATGACAACAACTGTGTCCACATATAATAATGCCCACCACTGTGCCCCCACATAATAATGACCACCACTGTGCCCCCACATAATAATGCCCACCACTGTGCAACCACATAATAATGCCCACCACTGTGCCCCCACATAATAATGCCCACCACTGTGCCCCGCATAACAATGACCACCACTGTGCCCCCACATAATAATGCCCACCACTGTGCCCCCACATAATAATGCCCACCACTGTGCCCCCACATAATAATGCTACCACTGTGCCCCCACATAATAATGCTACCACTGTGCCCCTACATAATAATGCCACCACTGTGCCCCCACATAATAATGCTACCACTGTGCCCCTACATAATAATGCCACCACTGTGCCCCCACATAATAATGCCACCACTGTACCCCCACATAATAATGTCACCACTGTGCCCCCACATAATAATGCCACCACTGTGCCCCCACATAATAATGCCACCACTGTGCCCCCACATAATAATGCTACCACTGTGCCCCTACATAATAATGCCACCACTGTGCCCCCACATAATAATGCTTCCACTGTGCCCCTACATAATAATGTAACCACTGTGCCCCTACATAATAATGCTACCACTGTGCCCCTACATAATAATGCTACCACTGTGCCCCTACATAATAATGTCACCACTGTGCCCCTACATAATAATGCCCATCACTGTGCCCCCACATAATAATGCTACCACTGTGCCCCCACATAATAATGCCACCACTGTGCCCCCACATAATAATGCCACCACTGTGCCCCCACATAATAATGCTACCACTGTGCCCCTACATAATAATGCACACCACTGTGCCCCCACATAATAATGCTACCACTGTGCCCCCACATAATAATGCCCACCACTGTGCCCCCCACATAATAATGCGACCACTGTGCCCCCACATAATAATGGCACCACTGTGCCCCTACATAATAATGTCACCACTGTGCCCCCACATAATAATGCCATCACTGTGCACCCACATAATAATGCTACCACTGTGCCCCCACATAATAATGCTACCACTGTGCCCCCACATAATAATGCTACCACTGTGCCCCTACATAATAATGTCACCACTGTGCCCCCACATAATAATGCTACCACTGTGCCCCCACATAATAATGACACCACTGTGCCCCTACATAATAATGCCACCACTGTGCCCCCACATAATAATGCTACCACTGTGCCCCCACATAATAATGCCACCACTGTGCCCCCACATAATAATGACACCACTGCGCCCCCACATACTAATGCTACCACTGTGCCCCTACATAATAATGCCTCCACTGTGCCCCCACATAATAATGCCACCACTGTGCCCCCACATAATAATGTCACCACTGTGCTCCCCACATAATAATGATCACCACTGTGCCCCCACATAATAATGCCCACCACTGTGCCCCCACATAATAATGCTACCACTACAGTGCCCCACATAATAATGATCACCACTGTGCCCCCACATAATAATTCCCACCACTGTGCCCCCACATAATAATGCCACCACTGTGCCCCCACATAATAATGCAACCACTGTGTCCCCACATAATAATGCCACCACTGTGCCCCCACATAATAATGTCACCACTGTGCTCCCCACATAATAATGATCACCACTGTGCCCCCACATAATAATGCCCACCACTGTGCCCCCACATAATAATGCCCACCATTGTGCCCCCACATAATAATGCTACCACTACAGTGCCCCACATAATAATGATCACCACTGTGCCCCCACATAATAATACCCACCACTGTGCCCCCACATAATAATGCCCACCACTGTGCCCCCACATAAAAATGCCCACCACTGTGCCCCGCATAACAATGACCACCACTGTGCCCCCATATAATAATGACAACAACTGTGTCCACATATAATAATGCCCACCACTGTGCCCCCACATAATAATGACCACCACTGTGCCCCCACATAATAATGCCCACCACTGTGCCCCCACATAATAATGCCCACCACTGTGCCCCCACATAATAATGCCCACCACTGTGCCCCGCATAACAATGACCACCACTGTGCCCCCACATAATAATGCCCACCACTGTGCCCCCACATAATAATGCCCACCACTGTGCCCCCACATAATAATGCTACCACTGTGCCCCCACATAATAATGCTACCACTGTGCCCCTACATAATAATGCCACCACTGTGCCCCCATATAATAATGCCACCACTGTGCTCCCACATAATAATGCTACCACTGTGCCCCCACATAATAATGCTACCACTGTGCCCCCACATAATAATGCTACCACTGTGCCCCTACATAATAATGCCACCACTGTGCCCCTACATAATAATGCCACCACTGTGCTCCCACATAATAATGCTACCACTGTGCCCCCACATAATAATGCTACCACTGTGCCCCCACATAATAATGCTACCACTGTGCCCCTACATAATAATGCTACCACTGTGACCCTACATAATAATGCCACCACTGTGCTCCCACATAATAATGCTACCACTGTGCCCCCACATAATAATGCTACCACTGTGCCCCTACATAATAATGCACACCACTGTGCCCCCACATAATAATGCTACCACTGTGCCCCCACATAATAATGCCCACCACTGTGCCCCCCACATAATAATGCGACCACTGTGCCCCCACATAATAATGGCACCACTGTGCCCCTACATAATAATGTCACCACTGTGCCCCCACATAATAATGCCACCACTGTGCCCCCACATAATAATGCCACCACTGTGCCCCCACATAATAATGCCCACCACTGTGCCCCCACATAATAATGCTACCACTGTGCCCCCACATAATAATGCTACCACTGTGCCCCTACATAATAATGCCACCACTGTGCCCCCACATAATAATGCTACCACTGTGCCCCTACATAATAATGCCACCACTGTGCCCCCACATAATAATGCCACCACTGTACCCCCACATAATAATGTCACCACTGTGCCCCCACATAATAATGCCACCACTGTGCCCCCACATAATAATGCCACCACTGTGCCCCCACATAATAATGCTACCACTGTGCCCCTACATAATAATGCCACCACTGTGCCCCCACATAATAATGCTTCCACTGTGCCCCTACATAATAATGTAACCACTGTGCCCCTACATAATAATGCTACCACTGTGCCCCTACATAATAATGCTACCACTGTGCCCCTACATAATAATGTCACCACTGTGCCCCTACATAATAATGCCCATCACTGTGCCCCCACATAATAATGCTACCACTGTGCCCCCACATAATAATGCCACCACTGTGCCCCCACATAATAATGCCACCACTGTGCCCCCACATAATAATGCTACCACTGTGCCCCTACATAATAATGCACATCACTGTGCCCCCACATAATAATGCTACCACTGTGCCCCCACATAATAATGCCCACCACTGTGCCCCCCACATAATAATGCGACCACTGTGCCCCCACATAATAATGGCACCACTGTGCCCCTACATAATAATGTCACCACTGTGCCCCCACATAATAATGCCATCACTGTGCACCCACATAATAATGCTACCACTGTGCCCCCACATAATAATGCTACCACTGTGCCCCCACATAATAATGCTACCACTGTGCCCCTACATAATAATGTCACCACTGTGCCCCCACATAATAATGCTACCACTGTGCCCCCACATAATAATGACACCACTGTGCCCCTACATAATAATGCCACCACTGTGCCCCCACATAATAATGCTACCACTGTGCCCCCACATAATAATGCCACCACTGTGCCCCCACATAATAATGACACCACTGCGCCCCCACATACTAATGCTACCACTGTGCCCCTACATAATAATGCCTCCACTGTGCCCCCACATAATAATGCCACCACTGTGCCCCCACATAATAATGTCACCACTGTGCTCCCCACATAATAATGATCACCACTGTGCCCCCACATAATAATGCCCACCACTGTGCCCCCACATAATAATGCTACCACTACAGTGCCCCACATAATAATGATCACCACTGTGCCCCCACATAATAATTCCCACCACTGTGCCCCCACATAATAATGCCACCACTGTGCCCCCACATAATAATGCAACCACTGTGTCCCCACATAATAATGCCACCACTGTGCCCCCACATAATAATGTCACCACTGTGCTCCCCACATAATAATGATCACCACTGTGCCCCCACATAATAATGCCCACCACTGTGCCCCCACATAATAATGCCCACCATTGTGCCCCCACATAATAATGCTACCACTACAGTGCCCCACATAATAATGATCACCACTGTGCCCCCACATAATAATACCCACCACTGTGCCCCCACATAATAATGCCCACCACTGTGCCCCCACATAAAAATGCCCACCACTGTGCCCCGCATAACAATGACCACCACTGTGCCCCCATATAATAATGACAACAACTGTGTCCACATATAATAATGCCCACCACTGTGCCCCCACATAATAATGACCACCACTGTGCCCCCACATAATAATGCCCACCACTGTGCCCCCACATAATAATGCCCACCACTGTGCCCCCACATAATAATGCCCACCACTGTGCCCCGCATAACAATGACCACCACTGTGCCCCCACATAATAATGCCCACCACTGTGCCCCCACATAATAATGCCCACCACTGTGCCCCCACATAATAATGCTACCACTGTGCCCCCACATAATAATGCTACCACTGTGCCCCTACATAATAATGCCACCACTGTGCCCCCATATAATAATGCCACCACTGTGCTCCCACATAATAATGCTACCACTGTGCCCCCACATAATAATGCTACCACTGTGCCCCCACATAATAATGCTACCACTGTGCCCCTACATAATAATGCCACCACTGTGCCCCTACATAATAATGTCACCACTGTGCTCCCACATAATAATGCTACCACTGTGCCCCCACATAATAATGCTACCACTGTGCCCCCACATAATTATGCTACCACTGTGCCCCTACATAATAATGCTACCACTGTGACCCTACATAATAATGCCACCACTGTGCTCCCACATAATAATGCTACCACTGTGCCCCCACATAATAATGCTACCACTGTGCCCCTACATAATAATGCACACCACTGTGCCCCCACATAATAATGCTACCACTGTGCCCCCACATAATAATGCCCACCACTGTGCCCCCCACATAATAATGCGACCACTGTGCCCCCACATAATAATGGCACCACTGTGCCCCTACATAATAATGTCACCACTGTGCCCCCACATAATAATGCCACCACTGTGCCCCCACATAATAATACCACCACTGTGCCCCCACATAATAATGCTACCACTGTGCCCCCACATAATAATGCTACCACTGTGCCCCCACAAAATAATGCTACCACTGTGCCCCTACATAATAATGACACCACTGTTCCCCCACATAATAATGTCACCACTGTGCCCCCACATAATAATGCCACCACTGTGCCCCCACATAATAATGCCACCACTGTGCCCCCACATAATAATGCTACCACTGTGCCCCTACATAATAATGCCACCACTGTGCCCCCACATAATAATGCCACCACTGTACCCCCACATAATAATGTCACCACTGTGCCCCCACATAATAATGCCACCACTGTGCCCCCACATAATAATGCCACCACTGTGCCCCCACATAATAATGCTACCACTGTGCCCCTACATAATAATGCCACCACTGTGCCCCCACATAATAATGCTACCACTGTGCCCCTACATAATAATGTAACCACTGTGCCCCTACATAATAATGCTACCACTGTGCCCCTACATAATAATGCTACCACTGTGCCCCTACATAATAATGTCACCACTGTGCCCCTACATAATAATGCCCATCACTGTGCCCCCACATAATAATGCTACCACTGTGCCCCCACATAATAATGCCACCACTGTGCCCCCACATAATAATGCCACCACTGTGCCCCCACATAATAATGCTACCACTGTGCCCCTACATAATAATGCACACCACTGTGCCCCCACATAATAATGCTTCCACTGTGCCCCCACATAATAATGGCACCACTGTGCCCCTACATAATAATGTCACCACTGTGCCCCCACATAATAATGCCATCACTGTGCACCCACATAATAATGCTACCACTGTGCCCCCACATAATAATGCTACCACTGTGCCCCCACATAATAATGCTACCACTGTGCCCCTACATAATAATGTCACCACTGTGCCCCCACATAATAATGCTACCACTGTGCCCCCACATAATAATGACACCACTGTGCCCCTACATAATAATGCCACCACTGTGCCCCCACATAATAATGCTACCACTGTGCCCCCACATAATAATGCCACCACTGTGCCCCCACATAATAATGACACCACTGCGCCCCCACATACTAATGCTACCACTGTGCCCCTACATAATAATGCCTCCACTGTGCCCCCACATAATAATGCCACCACTGTGCCCCCACATAATAATGTCACCACTGTGCTCCCCACATAATAATGATCACCACTGTGCCCCCACATAATAATGCCCACCACTGTGCCCCCACATAATAATGCTACCACTACAGTGCCCCACATAATAATGATCACCACTGTGCCCCCACATAATAATTCCCACCACTGTGCCCCCACATAATAATGCCACCACTGTGCCCCCACATAATAATGCAACCACTGTGTCCCCACATAATAATGCCACCACTGTGCCCCCACATAATAATGTCACCACTGTGCTCCCCACATAATAATGATCACCACTGTGCCCCCACATAATAATGCCCACCACTGTGCCCCCACATAATAATGCCCACCATTGTGCCCCCACATAATAATGCTACCACTACAGTGCCCCACATAATAATGATCACCACTGTGCCCCCACATAATAATACCCACCACTGTGCCCCCACATAATAATGCCCACCACTGTGCCCCCACATAAAAATGCCCACCACTGTGCCCCGCATAACAATGACCACCACTGTGCCCCCATATAATAATGACAACAACTGTGTCCACATATAATAATGCCCACCACTGTGCCCCCACATAATAATGACCACCACTGTGCCCCCACATAATAATGCCCACCACTGTGCCCCCACATAATAATGCCCACCACTGTGCCCCCACATAATAATGCCCACCACTGTGCCCCGCATAACAATGACCACCACTGTGCCCCCACATAATAATGCCCACCACTGTGCCCCCACATAATAATGCCCACCACTGTGCCCCCACATAATAATGCTACCACTGTGCCCCCACATAATAATGCTACCACTGTGCCCCTACATAATAATGCCACCACTGTGCCCCCATATAATAATGCCACCACTGTGCTCCCACATAATAATGCTACCACTGTGCCCCCACATAATAATGCTACCACTGTGCCCCCACATAATAATGCTACCACTGTGCCCCTACATAATAATGCCACCACTGTGCCCCTACATAATAATGCCACCACTGTGCTCCCACATAATAATGCTACCACTGTGCCCCCACATAATAATGCTACCACTGTGCCCCCACATAATAATGCTACCACTGTGCCCCTACATAATAATGCTACCACTGTGACCCTACATAATAATGCCACCACTGTGCTCCCACATAATAATGCTACCACTGTGCCCCCACATAATAATGCTACCACTGTGCCCCCACATAATAATGCTACCACTGTGCCCCCACATAATAATGCTACCACTGTGCCCCTACATAATAATGCTACCACTGTGCCCCTACATAATAATGCCACCACTGTGCCCCCACATAATAATGCCACCACTGTACCCCCACATAATAATGCCACCACTGTGCCCCCCCACATAATAATGCTACCACTGTGCCCCCACATAATAATGCCACCACTGTGCCCCCACATAATAATGTCCACCACTGTGCCCCCACATAATAATTCCACCACTGTGCCCCCACATAATAATGCCACCACTGTGCCCCCACATAATAATGCCACCACTGTGCTCCCACATAATAATGTCCACCACTGTGCCCCCACATAATAATGTCCACCACTGTGCCCCCCACATAATAATGCTACCACTGTGCCCCCCACATAATAATGCCTCCACTGTGCTCCTACATAATAATGCCACCACTGTGCTCCCACATAATAATGCTACCACTGTGCCCCCACATAATAATGCTACCACTGTGCCCCCACATAATAATGCTACCACTGTGCCCCCACATAATAATGCTACCACTGTGCCCCTACATAATAATGCTACCACTGTGCCCCTACATAATAATGCCACCACTGTGCCCCCACATAATAATGCCACCACTGTGCCCCCACATAATAATGCCACCACTTTGCCCCCCACATAATAATGCTACCACTGTGCCCCCACATAATAATGCCACCACTGTGCCCCCACATAATAATGTCCACCACTGTGCCCCCACATAATAATTCCACCACTGTGCCCCCACATAATAATGCCACCACTGTGCCCCCACATAATAATGCCACCACTGTGCTCCCACATAATAATGTCCACCACTGTGCCCCCACATAATAATGTCCACCACTGTGCCCCCCACATAATAATGCTACCACTGTGCCCCCCACATAATAATGCCTCCACTGTGCTCCTACATAATGTCCATCACTGTTTCCTCACATAATAATGCCCAATACTGTGCCCCCACATAATAATGCTACCACTGTGCCCCTACATAATAATGCTACCACTGTGCCCCTACATAATAATGCTACCACTGTGCCCCTACATAATAATGTCACCACTGTGCCCCTACATAATAATGCCCATCACTGTGCCCCTACATAATAATGCTACCACTGTGCCCCCACATAATAATGCCACCACTGTGCCCCCACATAATAATGCTACCACTGTGCCCCTACATAATAATGCACACCACTGTGCCCCCACATAATAATGCTACCACTGTGCCCCTACATAATAATGACACCACTGTACCCCCACATAATAATGTCACTACTGTGCCCCCACATAATAATGCCACCACTGTGCCCCCACATAATAATGCCACCACTGTGCCCCCACATAATAATGCTACCACTGTGCCCCTACATAATAATGCCACCACTGTGCCCCCACATAATAATGCCACCACTGTACCCCCACATAATAATGTCACCACTGTGCCCCCACATAATAATGCCACCACTGTGCCCCCACATAATAATGCCACCACTGTGCCCCCACATAATAATGCTACCACTGTGCCCCTACATAATAATGCCACCACTGTGCCCCCACATAATAATGCTACCACTGTGCCCCTACATAATAATGTAACCACTGTGCCCCTACATAATAATGCTACCACTGTGCCCCTACATAATAATGCTACCACTGTGCCCCTACATAATAATGTCACCACTGTGCCCCCACATAATAATGCCCATCACTGTGCCCCCACATAATAATGCTACCACTGTGCCCCCACATAATAATGCCACCACTGTGCCCCCACATAATAATGCCACCACTGTGCCCCCACATAATAATGCTACCACTGTGCCCCTACATAATAATGCCACCACTGTGCCCCTACATAATAATGCCACCACTGTGCTCCCACATAATAATGCTACCACTGTGCCCCCACATAATAATGCTACCACTGTGCCCCCACATAATAATGCTACCACTGTGCCCCTACATAATAATGCTACCACTGTGACCCTACATAATAATGCCACCACTGTGCTCCCACATAATAATGCTACCACTGTGCCCCCACATAATAATGCTACCACTGTGCCCCCACATAATAATGCTACCACTGTGCCCCCACATAATAATGCTACCACTGTGCCCCTACATAATAATGCTACCACTGTGCCCCTACATAATAATGCCACCACTGTGCCCCCACATAATAATGCCACCACTGTACCCCCACATAATAATGCCACCACTGTGCCCCCCCACATAATAATGCTACCACTGTGCCCCCACATAATAATGCCACCACTGTGCCCCCACATAATAATGTCCACCACTGTGCCCCCACATAATAATTCCACCACTGTGCCCCCACATAATAATGCCACCACTGTGCCCCCACATAATAATGCCACCACTGTGCTCCCACATAATAATGTCCACCACTGTGCCCCCACATAATAATGTCCACCACTGTGCCCCCCACATAATAATGCTACCACTGTGCCCCCCACATAATAATGCCTCCACTGTGCTCCTACATAATAATGCCACCACTGTGCTCCCACATAATAATGCTACCACTGTGCCCCCACATAATAATGCTACCACTGTGCCCCCACATAATAATGCTACCACTGTGCCCCCACATAATAATGCTACCACTGTGCCCCTACATAATAATGCTACCACTGTGCCCCTACATAATAATGCCACCACTGTGGCCCCACATAATAATGCCACCACTGTGCCCCCACATAATAATGCCACCACTTTGCCCCCCACATAATAATGCTACCACTGTGCCCCCACATAATAATGCCACCACTGTGCCCCCACATAATAATGTCCACCACTGTGCCCCCACATAATAATTCCACCACTGTGCCCCCACATAATAATGCCACCACTGTGCCCCCACATAATAATGCCACCACTGTGCTCCCACATAATAATGTCCACCACTGTGCCCCCACATAATAATGTCCACCACTGTGCCCCCCACATAATAATGCTACCACTGTGCCCCCCACATAATAATGCCTCCACTGTGCTCCTACATAATGTCCATCACTGTTTCCTCACATAATAATGCCCAATACTGTGCCCCCACATAATAATGCTACCACTGTGCCCCTACATAATAATGCTACCACTGTGCCCCTACATAATAATGCTACCACTGTGCCCCTACATAATAATGTCACCACTGTGCCCCTACATAATAATGCCCATCACTGTGCCCCTACATAATAATGCTACCACTGTGCCCCCACATAATAATGCCACCACTGTGCCCCCACATAATAATGCTACCACTGTGCCCCTACATAATAATGCACACCACTGTGCCCCCACATAATAATGCTACCACTGTGCCCCTACATAATAATGACACCACTGTACCCCCACATAATAATGTCACTACTGTGCCCCCACATAATAATGCCACCACTGTGCCCCCACATAATAATGCCACCACTGTGCCCCCACATAATAATGCTACCACTGTGCCCCTACATAATAATGCCACCACTGTGCCCCCACATAATAATGCCACCACTGTACCCCCACATAATAATGTCACCACTGTGCCCCCACATAATAATGCCACCACTGTGCCCCCACATAATAATGCCACCACTGTGCCCCCACATAATAATGCTACCACTGTGCCCCTACATAATAATGCCACCACTGTGCCCCCACATAATAATGCTACCACTGTGCCCCTACATAATAATGTAACCACTGTGCCCCTACATAATAATGCTACCACTGTGCCCCTACATAATAATGCTACCACTGTGCCCCTACATAATAATGTCACCACTGTGCCCCCACATAATAATGCCCATCACTGTGCCCCCACATAATAATGCTACCACTGTGCCCCCACATAATAATGCCACCACTGTGCCCCCACATAATAATGCCACCACTGTGCCCCCACATAATAATGCTACCACTGTGCCCCTACATAATAATGCACACCACTGTGCCCCCACATAATAATGCTACCACTGTGCCCCCACATAATAATGCCCACCACTGTGCCCCCCACATAATAATGCCACCACTGTGCCCCCACATAATAATGGCACCACTGTGCCCCTACATAATAATGTCACCACTGTACCCCCACATAATAATGCCATCACTGTGCCCCCACATAATAATGCTACCACTGTGCCCCCACATAATAATGCTACCACTGTGCCCCCACATAATAATGCTACCACTGTGCCCCTACATAATAATGTCACCACTGTGCCCCCACATAATAATGCTACCACTGTGCCCCCACATAATAATGACACCACTGTGCCCCTACATAATAATGCCACCACTGTGCCCCCACATAATAATGCTACCACTGTGCCCCCACATAATAATGCCACCACTGTGCCCCTACATAATAATGACACCACTGTGCCCCTACATAATAATGACACCACTGTACCCCCACATAATAATGTCACCACTGTGCCCCCACATAATAATGCTACCACTGTGCCCCCACATAATAATGCCACCACTGTGCCCCCACATAATAATGCCACCACTGTGCTCCCACATAATAATGTCCACCACTGTGCCCCCACATAATAATGTCCACCACTGTGCCCCCCACATAATAATGCTACCACTGTGCCCCCCACATAATAATGCCTCCACTGTGCTCCTACATAATAATGCCACCACTGTGCTCCCACATAATAATGCTACCACTGTGCCCCCACATAATAATGCTACCACTGTGCCCCCACATAATAATGCTACCACTGTGCCCGCACATAGTAATGCTACCACTGTGCCCCTACATAATAATGCTACCACTGTGCCCCTACATAATAATGCCACCACTGTGCCCCCACATAATAATGCCACCACTGTGCCCCCACATAATAATGCCACCACTGTGCCCCCCACATAATAATGCTACCACTGTGCCCCCACATAATAATGCCACCACTGTGCCCCCACATAATAATGTCCACCACTGTGCCCCCACATAATAATTCCACCACTGTGCCCCCACATAATAATGCCACCACTGTGCCCCCACATAATAATGCCACCACTGTGCTCCCACATAATAATGTCCACTACTGTGCCCCCACATAATAATGTCCACCACTGTGCCCCCCACATAATAATGCTACCACTGTGCCCCCCACATAATAATGCCTCCACTGTGCTCCTACATAATGTCCATCACTGTTTCCTCACATAATAATGCCCAATACTGTGCCCCCACATAATAATGCTACCACTGTGCCCCTACATAATAATGCTACCACTGTGCCCCTACATAATAATGCTACCACTGTGCCCCTACATAATAATGTCACCACTGTGCCCCTACATAATAATGCCCATCACTGTGCCCCCACATAATAATGCTACCACTGTGCCCCCACATAATAATGCCACCACTGTGCCCCCACATAATAATGCTACCACTGTGCCCCTACATAATAATGCACACCACTGTGCCCCCACATAATAATGCTACCACTGTGCCCCTACATAATAATGACACCACTGTACCCCCACATAATAATGTCACCACTGTGCCCCCACATAATAATGCCACCACTGTGCCCCCACATAATAATGCCACCACTGTGCCCCCACATAATAATGCTACCACTGTGCTCCTACATAATAATGCCACCACTGTGCCCCCACATAATAATGCCACCACTGTACCCCCACATAATAATGTCACCACTGTGCCCCCACATAATAATGCCACCACTGTGCCCCTACATAATAATGCTACCACTGTGCCCCTACATAATAATGCTACCACTGTGCCCCCACATAATAATGCTACCACTGTGCCCCTACATAATAATGCCACCACTGTACCCCCACATAATAATGTCACCACTGTGCCCCCACATAATAATGCCACCACTGTGCCCCCACATAATAATGCTACCACTGTGCCCCTACATAATAATGCCACCACTGTGCCCCCACATAATAATGCTACCACTGTGCCCCTACATAATAATGTAACCACTGTGCCCCTACATAATAATGCTACCACTGTGCCCCTACATAATAATGCTACCACTGTGCCCCTACATAATAATGTCACCACTGTGCCCCTACATAATAATGCCCATCACTGTGCCCCCACATAATAATGCTACCACTGTGCCCCCACATAATAATGCCACCACTGTGCCCCCACATAATAATGCCACCACTGTGCCCCCACATAATAATGCTACCACTGTGCCCCTACATAATAATGCACACCACTGTGCCCCTACATAATAATGCTACCACTGTGCCCCCACATAATAATGCCCACCACTGTGCCCCCCACATAATAATGCCACCACTGTGCCCCCACATAATAATGGCACCACTGTGCCCCTACATAGTAATGTCACCACTGTACCCCCACATAATAATGCCATCACTGTGCCCCCACATAATAATGCTACCACTGTGCCCCTACATAATAATGTCACCACTGTGCCCCCACATAATAATGCTACCACTGTGCCCCCACATAATAATGACACCACTGTGCCCCTACATAATAATGCCACCACTGTGCCCCCACATAATAATGCTACCACTGTGCCCCCACATAATAATGACCACCACTGTGCCCCTACATAATAATGACACCACTGTGCCCCCACATAATAATGCCACCACTGTGCCCCTACATAATAATGACACCACTGTGCCCTCACATAATAATGCCACCACTGTGCCCTACATAATAATGCCACCACTGTGCTCCCCACATAATAATGCCCAATACTGTGTCCCCACATAATAATGACACCACTGTACCCCTTACATAGTAATAATGACTCCTTTGTGCCGTCTAGAGGGTAATGTTGACCCCTAGAAAAGATTAATGCCCTGTGCAAGTGCCATAAAAAAACATTTTGCCCCTTTGTGGGCCACAATTCTCTGAGTGCCCCAATAATGCTTCTTAAAGTGAATCTGTCCCCACATGTGACCTATGTAACTATTACTCTGGGTATGTAAGAGGAAGCAATGGCACACCTGAATAGCCCTGCATGATGTGGCATTAGTGAGGAAAGACTGCCATCTGCTGGCTGGGCGAAACCAGGCGGAACCAACCAGCACCAGAAGAGTTGCAGGGAGAACCAGTTCATGTGCGGGACCTGATCAGGTGCCTTACATGACAAAGTTCTCGGACATAAAAGTCCTGCGCTCCAAACCGCTGGAGGATTTGGCGCCAGACAGAGGAGCAATGCGGACGTGGGCCAGAGACGACACTGAAGCATACATAATCAGGGTGCTGGCTCCCGTTAGACAAGACCCGGACAATGCCCAGTGAAATCCAAAGATCTGACTATGCCAGTCAAGACCCAAAGATCCAACCTGCACCAGTCAAGACCTACAGCCCAGACTGCGCCGGTCAAGATCAGAACCTTCGCCCTACGCCGGTCAAGATCCAGAGCCCAGGCAACGTCCGTCGAGAGCCGGGACCCAGCCCTCTCTTCCCCAGGCCTAGGAGACATCCGCCGACGGTCAAGCACCAAAGATCTGCGAGGAGACGTCAACCAGAGGAGGACGTCTGTGGTCACAGAAGGACGACACGAGTGAGTCGGGCCGTCACTTCCAGCCATAATGTACGATACAGGGGTCAGCCTGGGTTAGGACAACAGGTGGGGTGGCGGCTGTTTGGTGCAAAGGAAGCCCAATGTTCCTTGATAGGCTTTGTCAGAAGGACTTGCTTTGATTTTCCTAGGAAATATGTTAAGGAACATCCTTTCCAGAGTAATGACTTGTATATAAGGCAAAATAAATAACCAAAACCAAAAATACTCCTCCACACCTTGGGCTATGTTCACACGTAGCGTTTTTGATGCACTTTTGCATTGCTTTCAACCAAGACAAATGTATTCACCAGGAAATTTCATTTTAACATTTTACAACCTTATCTGGCCATGTGGTGTGTGACACGTCATCAGACACATTGTGTTTCATTTATGATGGAGGGACTCTGAAAGTCACAAAGCCTATTTTTATAGGGCCATCAGGCGGCCTTTACTATTCTTAAAGGGCCAGCAGTCGGCCCTCACTATTCTTAGAGAGCCATCAGCCGGCTACGCTTTATTGTTCCCATTACTAAGGAGTGGGTTTCCTATACTGTTATTGCGTATGCACTGAGTGGCAGGGCTGCCCAAAATTTGCACGCACCCCAATACCACTTTGAAAATTTGGACGCACCCCAATACCCCTTTGAAGAGACTTAGAGGAGGGCCACCTGAAAACAATGTTCCCACTATTAGGAAGTAGGTCTCCCATAGTGTTGGCCTATGCAGTGAATGCAATGGTTGCCAAAAATTTGGAGGAACTCCAATGCCCCTTGGAAGAGACGTGGAGGAGGGCCTCATAAAAAAATGTTCCCATTAGAAAGGAGAGGGCCTCCTATACTTGTAATGCCCATGCACCAAGTGTATGGGCTGACAAACATTTACCCCTGGGGGGTATACATGAACATACTGTATAAAAAAAATTTTTTACGGTCATCATAAACATCCTTTAAAAAAATATGTGGGTGTTGCACCCTGGTGATATGGTGGTGGAGGATGAGGAGAAGGAGAAGGACAAGAGCAAATAGCCAAAATCAGGAAGCGTATACCCATGTGTGGGTGTGAAGAGGTGCATGGGAATACACCTCCCAAAAAAGACACTGGATTTGAGTTTATGTTAAGCTGCAATCATTCGGTGGTGTTAAGAAATCTGACCCAATCCAGCCCTTGTTCATTTTTATAAGAGTCAGCCTGTCAGCATTTTCAGTTGACAGGAGGATGCGCTTATCAGTTATAATTCCACCAGCGGCACTAAAAACCCGCTCTGATAAAACGCTGGCGGCAGGGCAGGCCAGGACCTCCAAGGCATAGAGAGCCAGTTCATTCCACGTATCCAGCTTGGATACCCATTAATTATAAGGCACAGAGGAATCACGGAGGACGTTGGTACGGTTGGCAAGGTACTCCCTCAGCATCTTCCCAAACTTTGCACTCCTTGTGAGAGTACCCCACACCTCAGGGCCTGTGCGATGGGAGGGGCTGAGAAAATTCTCCCAGAACTTTGACAGTGTTCCCCTGCCTCTGCTGGATTGAAGTTGTGTTTCTCTCGCCTTTACTCCTTGGTTGTCCAACGAAGTGTGCCGTCTGCCGCCAGCGTTTTCAGATGAGAATTTTTTTAATAGTTCCGCAACAAGGGCCTTGTGGTACAGCCCCATTTTTGTAGACCTGTCCGCCTCAGGAATAAGAGATATAAAGTTCTCCTCGTAGCGGGGGTCTAGAAGTGTCACCAACCAGTAATGACTGTCACCCAAAATTTTGAGAACGCGAGGGTCATGGGAAAGGCAGCATAACATAAACTTAGCCATGCGTGCCAGACTGCTAACAGGCAAGACTTCCGTGTCCTCACCGAGAGGATGACTGCTCTCCTCCTCCTCTCTGTCCTCTGGCTATCCACCCTGAACAGACGGTATGACAGTTGTGCAGATAGCAAGGTCTATATCGCAGGAAACTAGCTCCTGTTCTTCCTCCTCTTCCTCATTGTCACCCAATCCACGTTGGGATGAGATGAGGCTGGGCTGTGTGTAATCACCCTGTATGGTTCCTTGCTTCATCTCATCGTGCTCCGCCTGCAATGCATCCTCTTTGATTGTGAGCAGAGAGCATTTCAGAAGACAGAGAAGCAGGATGGTGACGCTAATTATGGTGTCATCGCCGCTCACCATCTTGGTGGAGTCCTCAACGTTTTGGAGGATGGTACATATGTCTGAGACATCCATGTCCACTCCTGAGGTCTTATGTGTGGAGTCTGAACTGAATACCGACGGCCTTGTTGATGCTGGTACTCAACAACTGCCCTCTTCTGCTCACAAATCCTTCCCAACATCTGCAGTGTAGAGTTCCAACGCGTGGAGACATCATACACCAATCTGTAATCCGGAAGCTGCAAACGCTGCTGAAACACGGCAAGGGCAGCGGAAGCTGTAGGTGACTTTCTAAAATGGGCACACAGGCGGTGTACTTTAACAAGCAGATCTGGCAGCTCCGGGTAGGATTTGAGAAACCGCTGAACCACGAGGTTAAGCACATGGGCCAGGCATGGTACGTGTGTGAACTCGCCTCGCCTCAGAGCCACCAGGTTCCGGCCATTGTCACACACAACCATGCCTAGCTGTAGGTTCAGTGGTGTGAGCCACAGATCTGCCTGCTCTTTCAGAGCTGTCCACAACTCTTCAGCATTGTGCGGTTTGTCACCTAAGCATATTAGCTTCAGTACAGCCTGTTGCCGCTTGGCCGAGGCAGTGCTGCAGTGCTTCCAGCTTGTGACTGATGTGGTCATTTCGGAGATGAAGGCTGAAGAGGAGGAGGCTGAGGAGGATGAGGTGCAGGAGCTGTAGACTGTGGAGGCAGCCCTGATTGACCTAGAGCCCGCAATCCTTGGTGTCGGGAGGACGTGTTCCGTTCCAAGGTCCGACTGGGTCCCGGCTTCCACTATGTTAACCCAGTGTGACGTCAGCGAGCTGTACCATCCCTGCCCACAAGCACTTGTCCACATGTCAGTGGTTAGGTGGTCTTTCCCAGTAACTGCGTTGTTAAAGGCACGGCTAATGTTAAAACCTCTGTGTAAAAGGTCTGCCATGTATAGCAATGATAATCCGCATGTGCTGTGCCCATGACGCGGAAATTATCATTGCGGCACAAACCGCAGCACAACCAATTCAAGGGCGATTTCGTTGTGAAATCGCGCCCATTGACTTGCATTGAGTCGCAGCAAAACCGCATGTATAATATCTATATATGCAGATTTGCTGCGTTTCAATGTAAATCAATAGGCGCAAAATCACGCCGGAATCGGGCCACGGCTGGTACCCGGGTCGGGAGAGGAGACTGCTACTCCTCTCATCTGATCGCTGCTCTGGCTGATAACACCGGCCCCCCGGTGTCCTCCTCGGCAATGCTTCCTCTTCAGCGGCTCGCGGTACACTGCAGGGCGCAGGCTCGCGCCCCGCAGTGTACTTCCAGGACCTACGGCGACCATTTAACCACTCAGTTAGTAATGGAGACATCTTATAGACGCCCTCCATTACTAACCTGGGCTTCACATCAGCCGCCAATACAAGGCTGACGTGAACCCCAACCCCATTACCCCACTCGCCACCGCTGGGCAGTGTGGCAGAGCGAGACTAAGCGCCAGATTTGGCGCATCTTATGGATGCTCCATTTCTGGGTCTGCTGAGGGGTGATATTAATAGCTGCAGAGGGGGCTAGTATCCATAGCCCCTTCCCTGGCTATTAATATCAGCCCACAGCTGTCTAGTTTAGCCTTTGCTGGCTAGATTTTGTAGGTGGACCCTACGTCAATTTTTTTCTGGGGTCCCCCTGTAATATAGCCGATAAAGGCTAAACAAACAGCTGTGGGCTGATATTAATAGCCAGGGAACATTTTTGGCTAATGGCCCCTTCTGCACCTACTAATATCAGCCCTCAGTGGTCGGCTTTCCCTCTGCTTGATATAAAAATGTCACGGGAGCCCACGCCATTATTTTTTTCATTTTAGGCTCTGTGCCCACTATCCGGACGTAGCAGCACTTTGGATGCAAATTTTTGCTGCGTACAAAACATTGCATTCTATTGAATGCAGGTAAATCCACATGTGTTCACTGAACCATGAAGATTTACCACATTCAATACATTCTAGTGGTCAAATTTCTGTTGCGGAGACTAGCGACTCCACAAGCGAATTTGACTTGCTGCGGTCCTGAAAGACGCGCCGCATGTCATTGTCCATGGGTGATTTGCAGCCTCTGATGCACGCATAGTGGACGTGGGATTTGTACAGATCCCATCCACTATACTGTAACATCTGGACTCTGAGCGTTTGACGCTGTATAAACACGGAGCGTCAAACCTGCAGTGGCTCCTGATCGTGGCCACGTACCCAAACACATCCACAGCGTGTCAAATTCTGTAGCGGACACGCTAGTCTCTGCTGCAGATTTTCACCGATTGAGTGTCATTATATGCAGTGGATTCACATGTACCGACAACAAAAGTGCGGCATTAGAACACTGCGTTTTGGACGCAACATAAATACGGTGTGTCCAAAGCGCTGCTGAGTGCTGATTGGGGGAACGCAGCGGCTAACGAACCAGCTGTGAGATGTTATTTAATGGCCAGGGAAATATTTGCCTAGTGGCACCTTCCCAGGCTAAAACAAACAGCTCACAGCAGTCGCATAAATTACATGAATAGACATGCTAATGAAGATTGGGTGAATGGGACTAGCTGACACCCAGCTCTTTTGTTTGGTTATGTCAAGGTGTCAATCAGACTTTTCATGACCAAACAAAGTAAAGAAACAGACAGACACAATGTAAACACTTTATTTGAAATACAACAGACACATTATTTAATCATTTAAATGAACCAATATACTCACTCCAGTTCTTATGGTAATCCAAGGGCTAAAGCAATGTGCCACCAACTTTATTTAGCTCCAAAAATCATTCATTGATGCTCAAAAACGCTTCAAAAAACGCATGTAAAAACGCGTCAAAAATCTCACTCATTTATGTAACGTTATTAGAGGACGGATTTCCTTGGAAGACGTGGGTGAATCCCGGGGGGTACGGTTGTGTCTCTATCAGCTCTCTACTCGTCATCTGATTGGCTGCCGGTCAGCTGACAGGGTCGTTTATGTTGTAACTGATGTGGCACGACGTCGGCCCTGGCGCTCGGCACGTACAGCGGGGCGCACCATGTGTTGTGGTTTGGTGGTTTCTCTTTGGATTTCTTGCCAGTTTGAGTCAGACACGTGTGTAGTGTGCGGTCACGAGTGCGCCCTACCCGGCTCTGCTACACATCACTTAAAGTAAAAGGACGAGCAGCACAGAGAATTTTAGGAGAAGACAGTGGTGTCGGTGAAAGGGTTAATGGCGCTCCCATCAGGTGGCACATGCCGGGGAGGACGCACACAGAGATCGGTATTATCACAATGTAGCAAGTTTTGCTTCCTCTTCGGATATGTTTATGGAGCGGGGGAGGTGCGGGGGTCTCTGCAGATGTCCCTCCAAGCTCTCCACTGGAAAACCTGATCCCCCCACTGTAAGTAAACAGGACCAGATCCTCGGAAACGCAGCGAGAGTCATCTGGATGCCGTATGTTTGGTGAACATGGACGCCTCCGACAGAGCAATGACGATGCAACAGCGGTCAGGAGGGAGAACCGCAGGCCGATTCCATGAGTGCGAGCTGCAGTCCTATGCCAAAAGGGGAGTCAGAGATTTATGCCATATTTATGCCATGAGGCCGAGCCGCAGAACGATGCCATGAGGCCGAGACGCAATATGATGCCTTGAGGGCGAACCGCAGACAGATATCAAAAAGATTGTTGGGTCGGGCTTGTCTAAAGGGCCACCAATGCCACCATTATCTCTGGGAACCAACCACTAAACAAGCTCTGCCCTGTCCTGGTTCAGTATGGAGGCCGAGCTGCAGACCTATGCCATGAGGCGGAGATGCAGACCAATGCAATTAGGCAGAGCCGCAGACCAATGCAATTAGGCAGAGCCGCAGACCGTTGCCATGAGGCTGAGACGCAGACCGATGCCATGAGGGGAGCCACAGAACAGTGCCATGAGGCTGAGACACAGATCGATATAATGAGGGATAGACGCAGACCGGTGCCATGAGGGCAAGCTGCAGACCGATGCCATGAGGGCAAGCTGCAGACCGATGCCATGAGGGCAAGCTGCAGACCGGTGACATGAGGCTGAGATGCAGACCGATGCCATGAGGCTAAGCTGCAGACCGGTGCCATGAGGCTGAGATGCAGACCGGTGCCATGAGGCTGAGACGCAGACCGGTGCCATGAGGCTGAGACGCAGACCGGTGCCATGAGGCTGAGACGCAGACCGGTGCCATGAGGCTGAGACGCAGACCGGTGCCATGAGGCTGAGATGCAGACCGATGCCATGAGGCTGAGACGCAGACCGATGCCATGAGGCTAAGCTGCAGACCGGTGCCATGAGGCTGAGCTTCAGATCAGTGCCATGAAAGCGAGCTGCAGACCAGTGCCATGAGGGCGAGCTGCAGACCAGTGCCATGAGGCTGAGACACAGACCGATGCCATGACGCTGAGCTGCAGAACGGTGCCATGAGGTTGAGCTGCAGACCGGTGCCATGAGGCTGAGCTGCAGACCGGTGCCATGAGGCTGAGCTGCAGACCGGTGCCACGAGACAGAGACGCAGACCGATGCCATGAGGCTGAGATGCAGACCGGTGCCATGAGGCTGAGCTGCAGACCGGTGCCATGAGGCTGAGCTGCAGACCGGCGCCATGAGACTGAGCTGCAGACCAGTGCCATGAGGCTGAGCTGCAGACCGGTGCCATGAGGGCGAGCTGCAGACCGGTGCCACGAGGCTGAGACGCAGACCGATGCCATGAGGGCGAGCTGCAGACTGGTGCCATGAGGCTGAGACGCAGACCGATGCCATGAGGCTGAGCTGCAGACCGGTGCCATGAGGCTAAGCTGCAGACCGGTGCCATGAGGCTGAGCTGCAGACCGGCGCCATGAGACTGAGCTGCAGACCAGTGCCATGAGGCTGAGCTGCAGACCGGTGCCATGAGGGCGAGCTGCAGACCGGTGCCACGAGGCTGAGACGCAGACCGATGCCATGAGGGCAAGCTGCAGACTGGTGCCATGAGTCTGAGACGCAGACCGATGCCATGAGGCTGAGCTGCAGACCGGTGCCATGAGGGCGAGCTGCAGACCGGTGCCATGAGGGCAAGCTTCAGACCGGTGCCACGAGGCTGAGACGCAGACCGATGCCATGAGGGCGAGCTACAGACCGGTGCCATGAGACTGAGCTGCAGACCGGTGCCATGAGGCTGAGCTGCAGACCGGTGCCATGAGGGCGAGCTGAAGACCGGTGCCATGAGGGCAAGCCGCAGACCGGTGCCACGAGGCTGAGACTCAGACCGATGCCATGAGGGCGAGCTGCAGACTGGTGCCATGAGGCTGAGCTGCAGACCGGTGCCATTAGGCTGAGCTGCAGACCGGTGCCATGAGGCTGAGCTGCAGACCGGTGCCATGAGGCTGAGCTGCAGACCGGTGCCATGAGGGCGAGCCGCAGACCGGTGCCATGAGGGCGAGCTGCAGACCGGTGCCACGAGGCTGAGACGCAGACCGATGCCATGAGGGCGAGCTGCAAACTGGTGCCATGAGGCTGAGCTGCAGACCAGTGCCATGACGCTGAGCTGCAGACCGGTGCCATGAGGCTGAGCCGCAGACTGGTGCTATGAGGCCCAGCCGTAGACCGGTGCAATGAGGCCGAACCGCAGACCAGTGTCATTAGGCTGAGACGCAGATTGGTGTCATTAGGATGAGACGCAGACTGGTGCCATGAGGCTGAGATTCAGACCGGTGCCATGAGGCTGAGCTGTAGACCGGTGCCATTAGGCTGAGACGCAGACTGGTGCCATGAGGCTGAGATTCAGACTGGTGCCATGAGGGCGAGCTGTAGACCGGTGCCATGAGGATAAGCTGCAGACTGGTGCCATGAGGCTGAGCTGCAGACCAGTAAGAATAGGCTGAGCCGCAGACTGGTGCCATGAGGAAGAGGCACAGACCAATGCCATGATGGGAGCCACGGACCGGTGCCATGAGGCTGAGGTGCAGACCGATGCAATGAGGGATAGACGCAGACCAATGACATGGACTATGTGGGGCCATTATATTGTATGGAGAACTATGTGGGGCCATTATACTGTATGGAGGACTATGTGGGCCCATTATACTGTATGGAGGACTATGTAGGACCCATTATATTGTATGGAGAACTATGTGGGGCCATTATACTGTATGGAGGACTATGTGGGGCCATTATACTGTATGGAGAACTATGTGGGGCCCATTATACTGTATGGAGGACTATGTGGGGCCATTATATTGTATGGAGAACTATGTGGGGCCATTATACTGTATGGAGGACTATGTGGGGCCATTATACTGTGTGTAGGGCTATGTGGGGCCCATTATTCTGTATGGAGGACTATGTGGGGCCATTATACTGTATGGAGGACTATGTGGGGCCATTATACTGCATGGAGGACTATGTGTGGCCATTATACTGTATGGAGGACTATGTGGGGCCCATTATACTGTATGGAGGACTATGTGGGCACATTATTCTGTATGGAGGACGATGTGGGGCCATTATACTGTATGGAGGACTATGTGGGGCCCATTTTACTGTATGGAGGACTATGTGGGGCCCATTATACTGTATGGAGGACTATGTTGGGCCATCATATTATGTGGAGGGCTATGTGGCGAACACATTTTGGGGATAATACTGTGTTGGGGTCACCATAGTTTGCTGGGGCACGGTTGAGGGGGAGGAAGGTGCAGTAGGGTCATCATACCATGTGTCTGGAGGGTACTGTGGAAGAATTCACTGTGGAGGCCTCTCTAACAGATGTGTCAGATGTAACAGTCAGTCGCTCTGCATCTGGCTGCAGAAGGTCACTGTGTTTGGTATTGCAGATGCCTTCTTAATCCTTCTTACTTTTGGACCAAGTGGCAACCTCCCTCCTGCTCTGATTGACACACCCTGGTCTGGGTGTTTATAAACTCTCAGTTTGCTTCAAGGAGTCGCCGGTGATATTCTGATTTTCCCTTGTGAAGGATTGGAGCTATAGCAGTCGGCTAGCTTCCTCTCTCGTGCCCTTGGGGGATGTTTGGCGTTATCTCTCTAGTGTCTACTCAAGCTAAGTTTTGCCCCCTTTGTTTGTTTCCATTGTTGTCTTTAGTTTATAGTGGGGACTGACCAGTGCTCATCCCCACCTCCTTATCTAGGACCTAGCTCTAGGGATATACAGGGCTTAGGTTTCCTGCCCGGCGATTGGTGTGGAACCAATATAGGGACGGTAGGGGAGACAGGGTGTTATTAGATCTGCCTAGGGGTCTCTATTCCCCCTTTACTAGTGTTTGGGCTTCTTTCCCCTCATCCCTTCGTGTTGCACTTTCCACACTGTGCTTGACTGTATCATACTGTGTTTCGGGGGGACACTGTAGTTGGCATCATAGTTTATGGGGCAATAAAAGGGCAATCTAGGTGCTTTAATAGGAGGAAAATGAATTTGGAAAGGCAGCAACGCTGTGAGATCTGCTCTTCTGTGACCTCGCAGAATATTGAGGGTTTTTTTTGGGGGGTGGGGGCCCATATAGAACTTCTGCTATGGGGCCCCCGTGATTTCTATGTGCGTGATAATGTCGTTATTAGAAGATGCTTTATATGACGTTTTGCGCCTGACGTTTCCGCTCGCTCTTCAGGTCGGGGGCGCAGAGTTTATTTCTGTTTTATGTCGGATTTATTGCACAATCGCTAATCGCGGCGGCGGCTGGAGACCATTTATTACAGCGAGGAGGAGTTCAGAGCGCAGAGTCACTTGGCGTCCGGCCCGATCACACTTAACCCTTCGGCAGCTGCTGATGCGACTCCAGGGAGGGTAAAGGTTTTATTTAATGAAGATCTGATTGGAGCCGTCACGGCGGATGTTTTATGTGCGGCAGACGCTTGTTTCCGGGAGGACAGGTGTCAGGCTTGTGCCGAGCAGACGCGGTCGGGTCATGCCACACCGCGCCGCGCCTACGTGCGACTGATGACTGTGATTACGGCTCCTGTGGTGTCACTGACAATGAGTCAGGGCGAGCCGAAGGTGAAGTGATCGCACCTTCACCCAACACGTGGCTACCGATGGCCAAACCACGAAAACGCCGCATTGGGTATAGAACATGCTGAGGCTTGTAGTCCCACAGCTGTGCCAGTAGCTGTCTGTCATCACTTACTGTGCGCAATGGCCTGAGACCTTCAGCTTCTGTCTGTCATCATTCATCCCCCCAACCTCCGTCACATCATCCCCATACCCTGAACCCTCCGCGTGACACAGGTAGACCCCCTGATACGTCACCCTCCACACGTGACCTCTGCGGGGTCATAATAGCTTCACATCTGAGCGATGCAGAAGAGTCCACATAACTGCGAAGGGGAAGGCGAAGCCGGAGGACGGGAACATTTACCCTTATAGAAAATAAGGTGCAGGCTGGGACCCCCGTACAGTATCCTGCACTGCTGCGGCCCACCACATGCAGATCCAGTCATCCCAGAGGACCCAGATAACGAGCTCCCACCTGCACATTACACTGAGAGCCCCCCACACTGGAAGACCCCGGATTGTACGACCCCGACAATCCCAGAGACAGGGTGAGAGGAACAGCAGATGCACCTGTGACTGCCAGGGCCAAATACCAGCAAAGTACCCGGAACACAACCAGGCGGAAATGTCCGAAACGTATCAACAGCATCTGCCAATTAAATGTTATAGGGACCGAACACATCCGCAGCCCGGCCGAGCCTGACCCTGGACCACATGTAATAAGAAGCAGTGATATCACTGAGGAGCCCTTGCAGGATGTGCCATTAATGAGGAGAGACTGCCACCTGCTGGCCAGGCGAAATCAAGCAGAACCAAACTGTGCTGGAAGATTTGCAGGGGGAGCAACTTCGTGTGCTGGACCTGATCAGATGACCCAGAGGAAGGACTTCCAGGATATAAAAGCCTTACGCACCAGATCGCAGGAGGCTTTGGCACCAAGAAAGCGCAAGGTGCAGATGTGCACAGGAGCCGGAGTGACCAGCAGCAGCGGGAAGCGAGTGCCAGCAGAGTTTTGGCTGCAGACAAGGTTCAGACGATGCCGGTGAGACTCAGCGTCCAGACTGCACCGGTCAGGACCAGGATCCGCGCCCTACACTGGTCAAGCCTCGGAGACCAGACATCGCCTATTAGGAGGTCCAGTCCTCTCAGCCCCAAGACCAAGAGACCTCCGCCGACGGTCAAGACGACAAGATCCGCAAGGAGACACGCCTGCGATCGCGGAGGGAGAGAGTGAGCGAGCAGGGCTGTCACTTCTGCTATAACCTACAGTACCGGAGTGGCTGGGATTAGGACCACAGGTTGGGAGGAGGCTGGATGGTGCATGAGAGGCTCAACCGGCTTTAATAGACTATGTCAGAGAGAGACATGCATTCTAGTGGGAAAAAAACAGTGACCCCACTATGGTCAGGGCTGCAGAGAAAACCTACGTAGTGACTCCCATGACTGGGCGCACCACCATTGATTTGCCTTGTTATTATCACTAATTGTTCAGAGTTACTTTAAATTACTGTAAAAAATACTGCTGCATTTTAATAGAATTATATCAATCTTTCCATTTGTTCTCTGCGCCTTTCATCTAGACACCAACATTATACACATATAGAGCTTTATGGGCGAAGGCCAAGGAAGAAACCATTGCAGAAGAAAAGACATAAAAAGGGACGACTGATCTTTGCCAAAGAGTACCTTGACCAACCACAATCCTTCTGGGAAAGTGTTCTGTGGATAGATGAAACAAAAATAGAGCTTTTTGGCAATGCAAAACAACAGTTTGTTTACAGATGGGGCAATGAAGCTTATAAGGAAAAGAACAACTTACTAACAGTTAAGCATGGTGGAGGATCCATAATGCTGTGGGGTTGCTTTGTTACGTCTGGTACTGGAAGCCCTGACCATATCACAGGAATCATGAAATTATCAAGAAATTTTAGAGCGAAATGTCTTACCCAGTGTAAGAAAACTTGTTTTGAGTCGAAGATCATGGTCCTCCAGCAAGACAATGACCCAAAGCACACATCCAAAAGTACACAGGAATGATTGAAAAAGAAAAAATGGACTGTTTTAAATTTGCCAGCAATGAGTCCTGAGCTCAATCCCACTGAAAATCTTTGGGATGAGCTGAAATCTGCCATTGGGAAAAAGACCCTGCAAACATTCAAGAGCTCGAACAAACTGCAAAGGATGATGGGAGAAAACTGCAGCTGAAAAGAGCAAGAAGCTTATAGATGGCTACAAGAAACGTGTGGAGGCCGTCAGCAATGACAAAGGGGGGGCAACCAAGTATTAATTAGGGCGGCAACCAAGTATTAATCAGGGGGGCAACCAAGTATTAATTAGGAGGGCAACCAAGTATTAATCAGGGGGGCAACCTAGTATTAATTAGGAGGGCAACCAAGTATTAATTAGGGGCGCAACCAAGTATTAATTAAGGGGGCAACCAAGTATTAATTAGGGGGGCAACCAAGTATTAATTAGGAGGGCAACCAAGTATTAATTAGGGGGGCATCAAAGTATTAATTAGGGGGGCAAAAAGTATTAATTAGGGGCAACCAAGTATTAATTAGGGGGGCAACCAAGTATTAATTAGGGGGGCAACCAAGTATTAATTAGGGGGCAACCACGTATTAATTAGGGGGGCATCAAAGTATTAATTAGGGGGGCAACCAAGCATTAATTAGGGGGGCAACCAAGTATTAATTACGGGGTCAACCAAGTATTAATTAGGGGGGCAACCAAGTATTAATTAGGGGGGCATCGAAGTATTAATTAGGGGGCATCAAAGTATTAATTAGGGGGGCAACCAAGCATTAATTAGGGGGGCAACCAAGTATTAATTAGTGGGGGTCTTTATTGCTGTTATTCTGTTTCTTCTTTGAAATTACAACATGGAAGTTGAAAAACAATGTTTTATTGTTATATTACTTTGGACACTAATTAAAAAATCCTGAGGATATAACTTTGGTACATTTCCATTTATTTCTGAAGATATTGTACAGTCTATGAAAAAAATGAAGGGGTGCCAGTGATGGTGAGCAGCGCTGTATATGATGTGTGGCTGGCGTGGGATTTCTGGGCCGTCGTCTTCTACACTTTGTGTTATTATTTCCTTTGTGTATAATAGACACATTTGGTGGCAGGTCGGTTCCTGCAGTGCAGCACTCGGCGTAACCAGACTGCCCTCTAGTGGCACTGTGGAAGATTGCACCAAGATGACAGCGCTTGCAATCTACTGCCGCAGATGTCCAGTGGGTTATATTGTCACTGTCCATTGGGGCTTGTGGTTGTGTCGCTGTATGTGCAGAGGAGACGTTATCTGCCCCCATTATTGGGCGTCAGAAGGGCACCGGACACCTGCTCTGTGATCCCGCGGTTTATTTCTTGGTCCCTATATGGGGGGTGATGGGTCACTGCAGTTGCGAGCGTTGGCGATACCGACTGGTTGGAGCTCAGTGGTTTTGTGTCACTTCTGCTACTTTCTGCTGATGGCCCCCTCCCCCGCCATATATTACTGCCATACAGTGCACAAGTGAATATACAATGTCTCATCTCTACTTATGTTTCTTCCTTCCAGTTTCTGTAGCTCAATAAGTGTTATATAATACCGCCATTACCACAACTGCAAGAAATATACAGCACCTACAGCACAAATACCGCCATACAGTGCTCAAAGGACAGGTGTATGTGTGTGCGTGTATATGTTTCTTCCTTTTCTCTACATATAGTCACTGGATTTCAGCACTGGAGGAGTTAATGCAGTCTGTATAAGAACTTCCCCCCCAGAGGAAACCGCAGGCGGCTGTGGAGAGTTGGGGGCCCCCATGTTACTTTGGCTGACACCGGCCTCAGGAGGAGGGGGCCACATCCTCCGCACTGGACCTTACACCAGTGTGAACTCCTGATAAAGTCACAGAAGAATCTTCTCTGGAACGAAGAGAAAACTTATAAAATCTCTGATTCATCAGCAGCCAAAAATGTCCGAAATGTGTCCGAATGGCGGCGGCGGCACTAACGGAGGAGAACTGACAGATCAGCCGACCAGTGACGAGCGAGCAGCGCTGTGCAGTGCGCTGGGTATTGCGGTGCAGTGCGCTGTGTATTGCGGTGCAGTGCGCTGGGTATTGCGGTGCAGTGCGCTGGGTATTGCGGTGCAGTGCGCTGGGTATTGCGGTGCAGTGTGCTGGGTATTTCTGAGCAGTGCGCTGGGTATTGCGGTGCAGTGCGCTGGGTATTGCGGTGCAGTGCGCTGGGTATTGCGGTGCAGTGTGCTGGGTATTTCTGAGCAGTGCGCTGGGTATTGCGGTGCAGTGCGCTGGGTATTGCGGTGCAGTGCGCTGGGTATTGCGGTGCAGTGTGCTGGGTATTGCGGTGCAGTGCGCTGGGTATTGCGGTGCAGTGTGCTGGGTATTTCTGAGCAGTGCGCTGGGTATGGCGGTGCAGTGTGCTGGGTTTTGCGGTGCAGTGCGCTGGGTATGGCGGTGCAGTGCGCTGGGTATTGCGGTGCACTGTGCTGGGTATTGCGGTGCAGTGCGCTGGGTATGGCGGTGCAGTGCGCTGGGTATTGCGGTGCAGTGCGCTGGGTATTGCGGTGCAGTGTGCTGGGTATTTCTGAGCAGTGCGCTGGGTATTGCGGAGCAGTGCGCTGGGTATTGCGGTGCAGTG
Organism: Phyllobates terribilis; assembly: GCF_046119375.1. Classification (NCBI taxonomy): domain Eukaryota; kingdom Metazoa; phylum Chordata; class Amphibia; order Anura; family Dendrobatidae; genus Phyllobates; species Phyllobates terribilis. The sequence goes on from NW_027362763.1 coordinate 652,443,829, forward strand.
CGCTGGGTATTGCGGTGCACTGTGCTGGGTATTGCGGTGCAGTGCGCTGGGTATTGCGGTGCAGTGCGCTGGGTATTGCGGTGCAGTGCGCTGGGTATGGCGGTGCAGTGCGCTGGGTATTGCGGTGCAGTGCGCTGGGTATTGCGGTGCAGTGCGCTGGGTATTGCGGTGCACTGTGCTGGGTATTGCGGAGCAGTGCGCTGGGTATTGCGGTGCAGTGCACTGGGTTTTGCGGTGCAGTGTGCTGGGTATTTCTGAGCAGTGCGCTGGGTATTGCGGTGCAGTGCGCTGGGTATTGCGGAGCAGTGCGCTGGGTATTGCGGTGCAGTGCGCTGGGTATTGCGGTGCAGTGTGCTGGGTATTGCGGTGCAGTGCGCTGGGTATTGCGGTGCAGTGCGCTGGGTATTGCGGTGCAGTGTGCTGGGTATTGCGGTGCAGTGCGCTGGGTATTTCTGAGCAATGCGCTGGGTATTGCGGTGCAGTGCGCTGGGTATGGCGGTGCAATGCGCTGGGTATTGCGGTGCAGTGCGCTGGGTATTGCGGTGCAGTGTGCTGGGTATTTCTGAGCAGTGCGCTGGGTATTGCGGTGCAGTGCGCTGGGTATGGCGGTGCAGTGCGCTGGGTATTGCGGTGCAGTGCGCTGGGTATTGCGGTGCAGTGTGCTGGGTATTTCTGAGCAGTGCGCTGGGTATTGCGGTGCAGTGCGCTGGGTATTGCGGAGCAGTGCGCTGGGTATTGCGGTGCAGTGCGCTGGGTATTGCGGTGCAGTGCGCTGGGTATTGCGGTGCAGTGCGCTGGGTATTGCGGAGCAGTGCGATGGGTATTGCGGTGCAGTGCGATGGGTATTGCGGTGCAGTGCGCTGGGTATTGCGGTGCAGTGCGCTGGGTATTGCGGTGCAGTGTGCTGGGTATTGCGGTGCAGTGCACTGGGTATGGCGGTGCAGTGTGCTTAGTATTGCGGTGCAGTGCGCTGGGTATTGCGGTGCAGTGCGCTGGGTATTGCGGAGCAGTGCGCTGGGTATTGCGGTGCAGTGCGCTGGGTATTGCGGTGCAGTGCGCTGGGTATTGCGGTGCAGTGCGCTGGGTATTGTGGAGCAGTGCGCTGGGTATTGCGGTGCAGTGCGCTGGGTATTGCGGTGCAGTCAGCTAGGTATTGCGGTGCAGTGCGCTGGGTATTGCTGTGCAGTGCGCTGGGTATTGCGGTGCAGTGCGCTGGGTATTGCGGAGTAGTGCGCTGGGTATTGCGGTGCAGTGCGCTGGGTATTGTGGTGCAGTGCGCTGGGTATTGCGGAGCAGTGCGCTGGGTATTGCGGTGCAGTGCGCTGTGTATTGCGGTGCAGTGCGCTGGGTATTGCGGTGCAGTGCGCTGGGTATTGCGGTGCAGTGCGCTGGGTATTGCGGTGCAGTGTGCTGGGTATTTCTGAGCAGTGCGCTGGGTATTGCGGTGCAGTGCGCTGGGTATTGCGGTGCAGTGCGCTGGGTATTGCGGTGCAGTGTGCTGGGTATTTCTGAGCAGTGCGCTGGGTATTGCGGTGCAGTGCGCTGGGTATTGCGGTGCAGTGCGCTGGGTATTGCGGTGCAGTGTGCTGGGTATTTCTGAGCAGTGCGCTGGGTATTGCGGTGCAGTGCGCTGGGTATTGCGGTGCAGTGCGCTGGGTATTGCGGTGCAGTGTGCTGGGTATTGCGGTGCAGTGCGCTGGGTATTGCGGTGCAGTGTGCTGGGTATTTCTGAGCAGTGCGCTGGGTATGGCGGTGCAGTGTGCTGGGTTTTGCGGTGCAGTGCGCTGGGTATGGCGGTGCAGTGCGCTGGGTATTGCGGTGCACTGTGCTGGGTATTGCGGTGCAGTGCGCTGGGTATGGCGGTGCAGTGCGCTGGGTATTGCGGTGCAGTGCGCTGGGTATTGCGGTGCAGTGTGCTGGGTATTTCTGAGCAGTGCGCTGGGTATTGCGGAGCAGTGCGCTGGGTATTGCGGTGCAGTGCGCTGGGTATTGCGGTGCACTGTGCTGGGTATTGCGGTGCAGTGCGCTGGGTATTGCGGTGCAGTGCGCTGGGTATTGCGGTGCAGTGCGCTGGGTATTGCGGTGCAGTGCGCTGGGTATGGCGGTGCAGTGCGCTGGGTATTGCGGTGCAGTGCGCTGGGTATTGCGGTGCAGTGCGCTGGGTATTGCGGTGCACTGTGCTGGGTATTGCGGAGCAGTGCGCTGGGTATTGCGGTGCAGTGCACTGGGTTTTGCGGTGCAGTGTGCTGGGTATTTCTGAGCAGTGCGCTGGGTATTGCGGTGCAGTGCGCTGGGTATTGCGGAGCAGTGCGCTGGGTATTGCGGTGCAGTGCGCTGGGTATTGCGGTGCAGTGTGCTGGGTATTGCGGTGCAGTGCGCTGGGTATTGCGGTGCAGTGCGCTGGGTATTGCGGTGCAGTGTGCTGGGTATTGCGGTGCAGTGCGCTGGGTATTTCTGAGCAATGCGCTGGGTATTGCGGTGCAGTGCGCTGGGTATGGCGGTGCAATGCGCTGGGTATTGCGGTGCAGTGCGCTGGGTATTGCGGTGCAGTGTGCTGGGTATTTCTGAGCAGTGCGCTGGGTATTGCGGTGCAGTGCGCTGGGTATGGCGGTGCAGTGCGCTGGGTATTGCGGTGCAGTGCGCTGGGTATTGCGGTGCAGTGTGCTGGGTATTTCTGAGCAGTGCGCTGGGTATTGCGGTGCAGTGCGCTGGGTATTGCGGAGCAGTGCGCTGGGTATTGCGGTGCAGTGCGCTGGGTATTGCGGTGCAGTGCGCTGGGTATTGCGGTGCAGTGCGCTGGGTATTGCGGAGCAGTGCGATGGGTATTGCGGTGCAGTGCGATGGGTATTGCGGTGCAGTGCGCTGGGTATTGCGGTGCAGTGCGCTGGGTATTGCGGTGCAGTGTGCTGGGTATTGCGGTGCAGTGCACTGGGTATGGCGGTGCAGTGTGCTTAGTATTGCGGTGCAGTGCGCTGGGTATTGCGGTGCAGTGCGCTGGGTATTGCGGAGCAGTGCGCTGGGTATTGCGGTGCAGTGCGCTGGGTATTGCGGTGCAGTGCGCTGGGTATTGCGGTGCAGTGCGCTGGGTATTGTGGAGCAGTGCGCTGGGTATTGCGGTGCAGTGCGCTGGGTATTGCGGTGCAGTCAGCTAGGTATTGCGGTGCAGTGCGCTGGGTATTGCTGTGCAGTGCGCTGGGTATTGCGGTGCAGTGCGCTGGGTATTGCGGAGTAGTGCGCTGGGTATTGCGGTGCAGTGCGCTGGGTATTGTGGTGCAGTGCGCTGGGTATTGCGGAGCAGTGCGCTGGGTATTGCGGTGCAGTGCGCTGTGTATTGCGGTGCAGTGCGCTGGGTATTGCGGTGCAGTGCGCTGGGTATTGCGGTGCAGTGCGCTGGGTATTGCGGTGCAGTGTGCTGGGTATTTCTGAGCAGTGCGCTGGGTATTGCGGTGCAGTGCGCTGGGTATTGCGGTGCAGTGCGCTGGGTATTGCGGTGCAGTGTGCTGGGTATTTCTGAGCAGTGCGCTGGGTACTGCGGTGCAGTGCGCTGGGTATTGCGGTGCAGTGCGCTGGGTATTGCGGTGCAGTGCGCTGGGTATTGCGGTGCAGTGCGCTGGGTATTGCGGTGCAGTGTGCTGGGTATTTCTGAGCAGTGCGCTGGGTATGGCGGTGCAGTGTGCTGGGTTTTGCGGTGCAGTGCGCTGGGTATGGCGGTGCAGTGCGCTGGGTATTGCGGTGCACTGTGCTGGGTATTGCGGTGCAGTGCGCTGGGTATGGCGGTGCAGTGCGCTGGGTATTGCGGTGCAGTGCGCTGGGTATTGCGGTGCAGTGTGCTGGGTATTTCTGAGCAGTGCGCTGGGTATTGCGGTGCAGTGCGCTGGGTATGGCGGTGCAGTGCGCTGGGTATTGCGGTGCAGTGCGCTGGGTATTGCGGTGCAGTGTGCTGGGTATTTCTGAGCAGTGCGCTGGGTATTGCGGTGCAGTGCGCTGGGTATTGCGGAGCAGTGCGCTGGGTATTGCGGTGCAGTGCGCTGGGTATTGCGGTGCAGTGTGCTGGGTATTGCGGTGCAGTGCGCTGGGTATTGCGGAGCAGTGCGATGGGTATTGCGGTGCAGTGCGATGGGTATTGCGGTGCAGTGCGATGGGTATTGCGGTGCAGTGCGCTGGGTATTGCGGTGCAGTGTGCTGGGTATTGCGGTGCAGTGCGCTGGGTATTGCGGTGCAGTGTGCTGGGTATTGCGGTGCAGTGCGCTGGGTATTGCGGTGCAGTGCGCTGGGTATTGCGGAGCAGTGCGCTGGGTATTGCGGTGCAGTGTTCTGGGTATTGTGGTGCAGTGCACTGGGTATGGCGGTGCAGTGTGCTTGGTATTGCGGTGCAGTGCGCTGGGTATTGCGGTGCAGTGCGCTGGGTATTGCGGAGCAGTGCGCTGGGTATTGCGGTGCAGTGCGCTGGGTATTGCGGTGCAGTCAGCTAGGTATTGCGGTGCAGTGCGCTGGGTATTGCTGTGCAGTGCGCTGGGTATTGCTGTGCAGTGCGCTGGGTATTGCGGTGCAGTGCGCTGGGTATTGCGGTGCAGTGCGCTGGGTATTGCGGTGCAGTGCGCTAGGTATTGCGGTGCAGTCAGCTAGGTATTGCGGTGCAGTGCGCTGGGTATTGCTGTGCAGTGCGCTGGGTATTGCGGTGCAGTGCGCTGGGTATTGCGGTGCAGTGCGCTGGGTATTGCGGTGCAGTGCGCTGGGTATTGTGGTGCAGTGCGCTGGGTATTGCTGTGCAGTGCGCTGGGTATTGCGGTGCAGTGCGCTGGGTATGGCGGTGCAGTGCACTGGGTATTGCGGTGCAGTGCACTGGGTATTGCGGTGCACTGTGCTGGGTATTGCGGTGCAGTGCGCTGGGTATGGCGGTGCAGTGCGCTGGGTATTGCGGTGCAGTGCGCTGGGTATTGCGGTGCAGTGCACGGGGTATTGCGGTGCACTGTGCTGGGTATTGCGGAGCAGTACGCTGGGTATTGCGGTGCAGTGCACTGGGTATTGCGGTGCAGTGTGCTGGGTATTGCAGTGCAGTGCGCTGGGTATTGCGGTGCAGTGTGGGTATTGCGGTGCACTGTGCTGGGTATTGCGGTGCAGTGCGCTGGGTATTGCGGTGCAGTGTGCTGGGTATTTCTGAGCAGTGCGCTGGGTATTGCGGTGCAGTGCGCTGGGTATGGCGGTGCAGTGTGCTGGGTATTGCGGTGCAGTGCGCTGGGTATTGCGGTGCAGTGCGCTGGGTATTGCGGTGCACTGTGCTGGGTATTGCGGTGCAGTGCGCTGGGTATGGCGGTGCAGTGCGCTGGGTATTGCGGTGCAGTGCGCTGGGTATTGCGGTGCAGTGTGCTGGGTATTTCTGAGCAGTGCGCTGGGTATTGCGGTGCAGTGCGCTGGGTATGGCGGTGCAGTGCGCTGGGTATTGCGGTGCAGTGTGCTGGGTATTTCTGAGCAGTGCGCTGGGTATTGCGGTGCAGTGCACTGGGTATTGCGGTGCACTGTGCTGGGTATTGCGGTGCAGTGCGCTGGGTATGGCGGTGCAGTGCGCTGGGTATTGCGGTGCAGTGCGCTGGGTATTGCGGTGCAGTGTGCTGGGTATTTCTGAGCAGTGCGCTGGGTATTGCGGTGCAGAGCGCTGGGTATGGCGGTGCAGTGCGCTGGGTATTGCGGTGCAGTGCGCTGGGTATTGCGGTGCAGTGTGCTGGGTATTGCGGTGCAGTGCGCTGGGTATTGCGGTGCAGTGCGCTGGGTATTGCGGTGCACTGTGCTGGGTATTGCGGTGCAGTGCGCTGGGTATGGCGGTGAAGTGCGCTGGGTATTGCGGTGCAGTGCGCTGGGTATTGCGGTGCAGTGTGCTGGGTATTTCTGAGCAGTGCGCTGGGTATTGCGGTACAGTGCGCTGGGTATTGCGGAGCAGTGCGCTGGGTATTGCGGTGCAGTGCGCTGGGTATGGTGGTGCAGTGCGCTTGGTATTGCGGTGCAGTGCGCTGGGTATTTCGGAGCAGTGCGCTGGGTATTGCGGTGCAGTGCGCTGGGTATTGCGGAAAGTGCGATGGGTATTGCGGTGCAGTGCGCTGGGTATTGCGGTGCAGTGCGCTGGGTATTGCGGTGCAGTGTTCTGGGTATTGTGGTGCAGTGCACTGGGTATGGCGGTGCAGTGTGCTTGGTATTGCGGTGCAGTGTGCTGGGTATTGCGGTGCAGTGCGCTGGGTATTGCGGAGCAGTGCGCTGGGTATTGCGGAGCAGTGCGCTGGGTATTGCGGAGCAGTGCGCTGGGTATTGCGGAGCAGTGCGCTGGGTATTGCGGAGCAGTGAGCTAGGTATTGCGGTGCAGTGCGCTGGGTATTGCTGTGCAGTGCGCTGGGTATTGCGGTGCAGTGCGCTGGGTATTGCTGTGCAGTGCGCTGGGTATTGCGGTGCAGTGCGCTGGGTATTGCGGTGCAGTGCGCTGGGTATTGTGGTGCAGTGCGCTGGGTATTGCTGTGAAGTGCGCTGGGTATTGCGGAGTAGTGCGCTGGGTATTGCGGTGCAGTGCGCTGGGTATTGCGGAGTAGTGCGCTGGGTATTGCGGTGCAGTGCGCTGGGTATTGCGGTGCAGTGCGCTGGGTATTGTGGTGCAGTGCGCTGGGTATTTCTGAGCAGTGCGCTGGGTATTGCGGTGCAGTGCGCTGGGTATGGCGGTGCAGTGCGCTGGGTATTGCGGTGCAGTGCGCTGGGTATTTCTGAGCAGTGCGCTGGGTATTGCGGTGCAGTGTTCTGGGTATTGCTGTGCAGTGCGCTGGGTATTGCGGTGCAGTGCGCTGGGTATTGCGGTGCAGTGCGCTGGGTATTGCGGTGCAGTGTTCTGGGTATTGCTGTGCAGTGCGCTGGGTATTGCGGTGCAGTGCGCTGGGTATTGCGGTGCAGTGCGCTGGGTATTGCGGTGCAGTGCGCTGGGTATTGCGGTGCAGTGCGCTGGGTATGGTGGTGCAGTGCGCTTGGTATTGCGGTGCAGTGTGCTGGGTATTTCGGAGCAGTGCGCTGGGTATTGCGGTGCAGTGCGCTGGGTATTGCGGAGCAGTGCGATGGGTATTGCGGTGCAGTGCGCTGGGTATTGCGGTGCAGTGCGCTGGGTATTGCGGTGCAGTGTTCTGGGTATTGCGGTGCAGTGCACTGGGTATGGCGGTGCAGTGTGCTTGGTATTGCGGTGCAGTGTGCTGGGTATTGCGGTGCAGTGCGCTGGGTATTGCGGTGCAGTGCGCTGGGTATTGCGGAGCAGTGCGCTGGGTATTGCGGAGCAGTGCGCTGGGTATTGCGGTGCAGTGCGCTGGGTATTGCGGAGCAGTGCGCTGGGTATTGCGGTGCAGTGCGCTGGGTATTGCGGTGCAGTGAGCTAGGTATTGCGGTGCAGTGCGCTGGGTATTGCTGTGCAGTGCGCTGGGTATAGCGGTGCAGTGCGCCGGGTATTGCGGAGTAGTGCGCTGGGTATTGCGGTGCAGTGCGCTGGGTATTGCGGTGCAGTGCGCTGGGTATTGCGGTGCAGTGTGCTGGGTATTTCTGAGCAGTGCGCTGGGTATTGCGGTGCAGTGCACTGGGTATTGCGGTGCACTGTGCTGGGTATTGCGGTGCAGTGCGCTGGGTATGGCGGTGCAGTGCGCTGGGTATTGCTGTGCAGTGCGCTGGGTATTGCGGTGCAGTGCGCTGGGTATTTCTGAGCAGTGCGCTGGGTATTGCGGTGCAGTGCGCTGGGTATGGCGGTGCAGTGCGCTGGGTATTGCGGTGCAGTGCGCTGGGTATTGCGGTGCAGTGTGGTGGGTATTGCGGTGCAGTGCGCTGGGTATTGCGGTGCAGTGCGCTGGGTATTGCGGTGCACTGTGCTGGGTATTGCGGTGCAGTGCGCTGGGTATGGCGGTGCAGTGCGCTGGGTATTGCGGTGCAGTGCGCTGGGTATTGCGGTGCAGTGTGCTGGGTATTTCTGAGCAGTGCGCTGGGTATTGCGGTGCAGTGCGCTGGGTATTGCGGAGGAGTGCGCTGGGTATTGCGGTGCAGTGCGCTGGGTATGGCGGTGCAGTGCGCTGGGTATGGTGGTGCAGTGCGCTTGGTATTGCGGTGCAGTGTGCTGGGTATTTCGGAGCAGTGCGCTGGGTATTGCGGTGCAGTGCGCTGGGTATTGCGGAAAGTGCGATGGGTATTGCGGTGCAGTGCGCTGGGTATTGCGGTGCAGTGCGCTGGGTATTGCGGTGCAGTGTTCTGGGTATTGCGGTGCAGTGCACTGGGTATGGCGGTGCAGTGTGCTTGGTATTGCGGTGCAGTGTGCTGGGTATTGCGGTGCAGTGCGCTGGGTATTGCGGTGCAGTGCGCTGGGTATTGCGGAGCAGTGCGCTGGGTATTGCGGAGCAGTGCGCTGGGTATTGCGGTGCAGTGCGCTGGGTATTGCGGAGCAGTGCGCTGGGTATTGCGGTGCAGTGCGCTGGGTATTGCGGTGCAGTGCGCTGGGTATTGCGGTGCAGTGAGCTAGGTATTGCGGTGCAGTGCGCTGGGTATTGCTGTGCAGTGCGCTGGGTATTGCGGTGCAGTGCGCTGGGTATTGCTGTGCAGTGCGCTGGGTATTGCGGTGCAGTGCGCTGGGTATTGTGGTGCAGTGCGCTGGGTATTGCTGTGAAGTGCGCTGGGTATTGCGGAGTAGTGCGCTGGGTATTGCGGTGCAGTGCGCTGGGTATTGCGGAGTAGTGCGCTGGGTATTGCGGTGCAGTGCGCTGGGTATTGCGGTGCAGTGCGCTGGGTATTGTGGTGCAGTGCGCTGGGTATTTCTGAGCAGTGCGCTGGGTATTGCGGTGCAGTGCGCTGGGTATGGCGGTGCAGTGCGCTGGGTATTGCGGTGCAGTGCGCTGGGTATTGCGGTGCAGTGTGCTGGGTATTTCTGAGCAGTGCGCTGGGTATTGCGGTGCAGTGCGCTGGGTATTGCGGAGCAGTGCGCTGGGTATTGCGGTGCAGTGCGCTGGGTATTGCGGTGCAGTGCGCTGGGTATGGTGGTGCAGTGCGCTTGGTATTGCGTTGCAGTGTGCTGGGTATTTCGGAGCAGTGCGCTGGGTATTGCGGTGCAGTGCGCTGGGTATTGCGGAGCAGTGCGATGGGTATTGCGGTGCAGTGCGCTGGGTATTGCGGTGCAGTGCGCTGGGTATTGCGGTGCAGTGTTCTGGGTATTGCGGTGCAGTGCACTGGGTATGGCGGCGCAGTGTGCTTGGTATTGCGGTGCAGTGCGCTGGGTATTGCGGTGCAGTGCGCTGGGTATTGCGGTGCAGTGCGCTGGGTATTGCGGTGCAGTGCGCTGGGTATTGCGGAGCAGTGCGCTGGGTATTGCGGAGCAGTGCGCTGGGTATTGCGGTGCAGTGCGCTGGGTATTGCGGTGCAGTGCGCTGGGTATTGCGGAGCAGTGCGCTGGGTATTGCGGTGCAGTGCGCTGGGTATTGCGGTGCAGTGAGCTAGGTATTGCGGTGCAGTGCGCTGGGTATTGCTGTGCAGTGCGCTGGGTATTGCGGTGCAGTGCGCCGGGTATTGCGGAGTAGTGCGCTGGGTATTGCGGTGCAGTGCGCTGGGTATTGCGGTGCAGTGCGCTGGGTATTGCGGTGCAGTGTGCTGGGTATTTCTGAGCAGTGCACTGGGTATTGCGGTGCAGTGCACTGGGTATTGCGGTGCACTGTGCTGGGTATTGCGGTGCAGTGCGCTGGGTATGGCGGTGCAGTGCGCTGGGTATTGCGGTGCAGTGCGCTGGGTATTGCGGTGCAGTGTGCTGGGTATGGCGGTGCAGTGCGCTGGGTATTGCGGTGCAGTGCGCTGGGTATGGCGGTGCAGTGCGCTGGGTATGGCGGTGCAGTGCGCTGGGTATTGCGGTGCAGTGCGCTGGGTATTGCGGTGCAGTGCGCTGGGTATTTCGGTGCAGTGCGCTGGGTATGGCGGTGCAGTGCGCTGGGTATTGCGGTGCAGTGCGCTGGGTATTGCGGTGCAGTGTGCTGGGTATTGCGGTGCAGTGCGCTGGGTATTGCGGTGCAGTGCCCTGGGTATTGCGGTGCACTGTGCTGGGTATGGCGGTGCAGTGCGCTGGGTATGGCGGTGCAGTGCGCTGGGTATTGCGGTGCAGTGCGCTGGGTATTGCGGTGCAGTGTGCTGGGTATTTCTGAGCAGTGCGCTGGGTATTGCGGTGCAGTGCGCTGGGTATGGCGGTGCAGTGCGCTGGGTATTGCGGTGCAGTGCGCTGGGTATTGCGGTGCAGTGTGCTGGGTATTTCTGAGCAGCGCGCTGGGTATTGCGGTGCAGTGCGCTGGGTATTGCGGAGCAGTGCGCTGGGTATTGCGGAAAGTGCGATGGGTATTGCGGTGCAGTGGGCTGGGTATTGCGGTGCAGTGCGCTGGGTATTGCGGTGCAGTGCGCTGGGTATGGCGGTGCAGTGCGCTGGGTATTGCGGTGCAGTGCGCTGGGTATTGCGGTGCAGTGTGCTGGGTATTTCTGAGCAGTGCGCTGGGTATTGCGGTGCAGTGCGCTGGGTATTGCGGAGCAGTGCGCTGGGTATTGCGGTGCAGTGCGCTGGGTATTGCGGTGCAGTGCGCTGGGTATTGCCGTGCAGTGCGCTGGGTATTGCGGTGCAGTGTGCTGGGTATTGCGGTGCAGTGCGCTGGGTATTGCGGTGCAGTGCGCTGGGTATTGCGGTGCAGTGCGCTGGGTATGGTGGTGCAGTGCGCTTGGTATTGCGGTGCAGTGTGCTGGGTATTTCGGAGCAGTGCGCTGGGTATTGCGGTGCAGTGCGCTGGGTATTGCGGAGCAGTGCGATGGGTATTGCGGTGCAGTGCGCTGGGTATTGCGGTGCAGTGTGCTGGGTATTGCGGTGCAGTGCCCTGGGTATGGCAGTGCAGTTTGCTTGGTATTGCGGTGCAGTGTGCTGGGTATTGCGGTGCAGTGCGCTGGGTATTGCGGTGCAGTGCGCTGGGTATTGCGGAGCAGTGCGCTGGGTATTGCGGAGCAGTGCGCTGGGTATTGCGGTGCAGTGCGCTGGGTATTGCGGAGCAGTGCGCTGGGTATTGAGGTGCAGTGCGCTGGGTATTGCGGTGCAGTGCGCTGGGTATTGCGGAGCAGTGCGCTGGGTATTGCGGAGCAGTGCGCTGGGTATTGCGGTGCAGTGCGCTGGGTATTGTGGAGCAGTGCGCTGGGTATTGCGTTGCAGTGCGCTGGGTATTGCGGTGCAGTGAGCTGGGTACTGCGGTGCAGTTCGCTGGGTATTGCTGTGCAGTGCGCTGGGTATTGCGGTGCAGTGCGCTGGGTATTGCGGTGCAGTGCGCTGGGTATTGCGGTGCAGTGCGCTGGGTATTGCGGTGCAGTGCGCTGGGTATTGCGGTGCAGTGTGCTGGGTATTGCGGTGCAGTGCGCTGGGTATTGTGTATAATTCACCACACTCCACTGTATTAACATATTACACTCAGCCGCATCACATCATACTACACCACACTGCTCTACATTATTATTATTATTATTATACTAAAGTACACTGCACTACATTGTATTACATTATATTATGCCACACTGTGCTATATTACGTCACACTACACTGTATTACATTATATTGCACCACACTGCACCATATTATATTGCACTACACTGCATGGTATTATATTACACCACCCTGCACATTATTACACTATACGAGGGTCAGTCAATAAGTAATGCCTCCTATTTTTTTTTCTCCTTTTAATTGGCAAGAAATTCAAATGCAATTACATAGGTTGAAAACCACAACATTAACGATTAATTTGTCACTTTTCAATATAATCTCCATCCATTCCCACAGTCTTGCTCCACCGTTTAACAAGGGCATGTATTCCAGCATGGTAGAAAGCATTCTCGGGACCCGCCGTGCACAAACTTTTCTGTATCCCAGTTGTCCAATAATTTTCATCACACGGCCTTTACTGAGGCAGATAAAGAAGGGGGCAGGAGGCATGGCAACCTACATGGAAGCCCCACATGATCGGGATGGGCCAGGAGGGTGCAATTTTTAAATCCCAATGATCGGGATTGGGTATAGGTTTGGAGGGGGCGGGCAATTGGATGGGGGTGGGGTAGGGGGGGTATAATAGGGAAAAGTGCGGGAAAACGGGCAGTCCATAGAAGAAGTCACAGGGAGAAGTTCTGGAGCACCACTCAAAAAAAAAAAAATAACCTTACCTTTTTACCAATTGCTTGGACACTTTTCTGACCATTATGGAGTCGGTGGAGTCCCTTATCGCCAGGCTCAGGGAGACTGCCAGATCCAGGCGGGGAGGGTGGCTCGAGTCCCAGCTGGCTGGATTGCTGGGGAATGCCGGAGAAGACGAATTACCCGTCGGGATCTGGAAGAATCGCCAGGAGGATGCGGCCCCCCGAGAGGCTTTCCCCGGAGACGATCAGTACAGGCAGCAGGCGCAGGCTGCGGAGCCCCTCAGGGGACCCTGCGTCCGGGGAGCATGCAGGCGGAATACCCCGCCGGCATGCTCGCCACGGCAGGAATCTGCCCAGCCGGTCTGCGGGCTCCTCCAGCATCGAGTCGCGGTCCGCGACTGAAGAGCCCCGCTCCGTTGTGGTGCGGCCTGCTCCTAGGGGCGCCGCAGTACTAGAGCCCAGGCCGCACCGAAAGCAAGGCCCGCGCTGCAAACGCGTCATCCGGGGGGCAGGGCCTCACCGGAAATGCGGCCCACATCACTTCCGGCCCCGGATACAGATGGCAGGGACGCACAGCCAATGAGCGGCGGGCGCATGAACACGCCCCCCGCTCCAAAATCCGGCGGCGATTCAAGGCGCCCAATATTTAAAAGAAAAAAGAGCGCCAATTCTGAGGCGGGGAACGGAGGGACCAGCAGCGCGGCAGGCACACCTGGCGACGTTCCTGTCGGGGTGCCTGCCAGACAGACCAGAGGGGGCAGACAGCAGCGGAGCTACACGGGCAGGCAGCAGCAATTCCAGGACCTGCTGCCTGGCCCAAGTCATACCATGCAGAGGGATGGAGCGGCAGGCAGCGGCACGGGGTTGCCTGGCAGTTATCCACGGACCAACACGGATCGGGCTGGGGAGTCCGGGTCTGAAAATCGCGGAGTTGCACGGATGGCGGAGCAGGGACGAGCGGAGGACGAACGGCGGGGATATCGGAACGGGCTTGGGTCCCCCCTGGTGACGAGGAGGCCAGGGGTGCGGGCCTTGAGCGGCAGGAGTCGGTCGGATTGGATTATGGAGAAGATCAAGGCGAACCAAGGACTCATCAGGACTCGGGGAGTACGGCTGGCGGGGACACAGCACCTGCGCAGCTTCGTGAGTATGTGTCTTTGTATGGTTTGTCGCCCGCGGGGTCATTAGCGGATGGGGTGGGGGATAGGCAGGTGGCTGGGCCCAGCGGGGAAAATGTTAGGGGAGGTAGTGGGTCGGATGTATGTGGGCTTAGGGATTTGTTGGTTAGCATGTCGTGCATTTTGGCTAGAATAGACGACGGTGGAGCCATTTAAGGAGGGTTGTCACCGGCGGGGGCTTGGCTACCTAGTCAACCGGTGTTGTCGCAGGTGGGGAGTGAGTCAGCCAGGTCGGCGGGGTGTACAGCTGGGACACCTTCTGGGGTATCGGTTTGTGTGCAGACAGAAAAGGAAAATGCGGATACTGTAAAACTGGATGATAGGGCGAAAGGGGAGGTATATGTGTGCTTTGAGGGGCCGTTGGGGGCGCACTTAAAAAAAGAGGTTAAAGAAAAAATTTGGCGGGATGAGTATGTTGAAATTTTTTCCCTTCTTCCGTTGGAAAAGTTTAACCTGGATAAGGGAAAAAAGGAAGACAGTAAAAAAGAGGAGGAGGAGAAGCGTAGGTGGAGGTTGATTCCTCAGACGTTTGTTAATTGGTTACAAGCTTTTGCAATAATGGCTAGCGTTATTGGGGAAAAAGCTCCTGATAATTGCTCGGGTTTGTTTTGCTACCTAGATGCTATTGGGGAGGCTCATAGGACTTACGGGGGTCAGGCGTGGTTACGATATGACGAGCAATTTCGGCAGAGGAAGGCAGTCCGCCCGGAGATTAGATGGGATCAAAAGGACATTGGTTTGTGGCTGAAGGTTATGGCTCCGGTGAGGTATGGGCAGTCCTTTCACGGGAGCAGCAGTAATGGGAACCAATCAGCAGGACACGGGGGAAGTAACCAGGGGGCACACAGCACTAAAAGGGAGGCGGGAACTTGCTGGCAATTTAACGATGGCCAATGTAAGTACCGGAACTCCTGCAAATTCAAACACGTGTGCTCCCATTGTAATGGAAGTTCACACGGAGCATCAAAATGCTTTAAGAAGGGTAAGGGAAAGCCGACAGTGGGTACCGGTCAAGGGGGTGACTCCGGTGAGGGTGCACGCGTTGGCCCCCTTTCTAAGTAGGTATCCGGATCAGTTGAAGGCTAAGGTAATTTCGGATGGGTTTTTGGAAGGGTTTAGAATCCCTCCTCCTGAGCACGAGGTCCCCTTTTCAGTAAAAAATTTGACGTTGGCTTCCCTTCATCCGGATGTGGTTAGTGTGAAATTGGCTAAGGAGGTGGAATTGGGCAGGATGGCTGGACCGTTTCGGGTATTACCTAGCAGCAAGGTGATTATTTCGCCGTTGGGGGTAGTGCCCAAGAAAGAGCTGAATAAGTTTTGTTTGATTCAGCATTTGTCGTACCCGAAGGGGCTCTCGGTGAATGATGGCATTGCGCAGGAATTATGTTCAGTTGAATATACATCATTTGATGCGGCGGTGCGATGGGTATGGAGATATAGGTCAGGATCTAAGCTAGCTAAGACTGATATCGAGTCGGCTTTTCGGTTGCTGCCAGTTCACCCGGATAGCATCCCATTGTTAGGTTGTTTTTGGAACGGGGCATATTACATGGATAGGTGTTTGCCAATGGGTTGTGCAATTTCGTGTTCTTTGTTTGAAACGTTTAGTACCTTTTTGGAATGGGTGGTGAAGGACCTGGCATCAGTTAATTCAGTCATTCATTATTTGGATGATTTTTTGCTTATAGGCCCTCCGCAATCGTTGTTGTGTAGGAATTTGTTAGGTACTATGGTGTGGGTGGCAGAGCATTTTGGCGTACCTTTGGCTGAAGAAAAGACAGAGTCGGGAGGTTACGTAAGGTGACTCTGAAGGAGCTACAATCGCTGTTGGGGCGCTTGAATTTTGCATGCAGGATTATGCCAATGGGCAGAATATTTTGTCGCAGATTGTCAGGCGCGACAGCAGGAGTGCGGGCGCCCCATCATTTCATTCGCTTAAATAAGGAACACAAGGAGGATCTGAAGGTCTGGAAGTTGTTTTTGGAAAGCTATAATGGCAGGTCGTTAATCCAGCAGGAGTTTTTAAGCAGTTTTGATTGTGAGATATTTACGGATGCTGCAGGAAGTGCTGGTTATGGGGCCTACTGGAAGGGGCGGTGGAGTGTTGGAGCATGGCCGATTGGTTGGACGGAGAGGGGTCTTACGAGGAACCTGGCGTTTTTGGAATTGTTCCCTATTGTTGTTGCGGTTACTATTTGGGGTGAGTGTTTTGCCAACAGGAGAATTCGGTTTCATTGCGATAACATGGGAGTGGTGTCTGTCATCAACAGCTTGTCGGCCTCGTCTCCTCCGGTGATTAGGCTGCTGAGGGAACTAGTACTTTGTTGTCTTAATTTGAACGCTTGGATTACAGCAGTCCATGTTCCAGGTGTGCAAAATTCCATCGCAGATACCTTGTCTCGTTTTCATTGGGATCGTTTTCGGGCGCTAGCACCAGAGGCAGAGGACGTGGGACAGGAATGCCCTTCGCGTTTGTGGCAGCTGGTTATGGAGGAGTGGGACGGTTAATACGGGAGTCCATCTCAAGGCAGACCTGGTCATCATACGAGGCATCGTGGCGAGTATGGCAAAGTTGGATACTGCAGTGGGGTTTGGTGGAGAATGACGGTGATAGGGAGATGGCGGTGTTGTTTCTTGTGGGTAGGGCAGCGGAGATTGAGTGGTCTGTTTCAAAAGTGGGAAAATTCATTGCAGGACTAGCGTTTGGTTTTAAGTTGCAGGGGATAAGAGATGTTACAAAGTCCTTTTTAGCGAAGCAAGCACTCAGGGGCTTTAGGAGAGGAGGTAAGGTGCCGGATAAAAGAAGACCGGTGTCTTTTAGCATCTTGGAACGTTTGGGTTTAGTGTTAGATGAAATTTGTTGTTCAGTTTTTGAAGCTACACTGTTTAGGTTAGCCTTTTCGTTGGCCTTTTTTGGTGCGCTGAGATTGGGTGAATTGGTGGCACCAAGCAGGGATAGGGTTGGGGGTTTGTTTGCGGAGGATGTGAGCTGTTGGGATAGGGGCATTGAATTTTGGATCAGGCGTGGGAAGACTGATCAATTAGGCAGAGGTAAGCGAGTGGTATTGGGGGCGGTTAATGGAGCTTTCATGTGCCCTAAAAAATGTTTATCGGCGTACTGGCAGGTTTGGTCGGGGCGAGTGGGTCCCTTATTATATCATGAAAATGGGGAGTTGTTGTCACGTTTTCAATTCATAGCAGTATTTAAGAAAGGAGTTCGGGAGTTGGGCCTTCGCCCGGAGGTGTACGGGTCGCATTCTTTTAGAATTGGCGCGGCGTCAGAAGCCGATGGCTTGGGTTTAGGCAAGGACGTGATAAAGCGGATCGGGAGGTGGAGTTCCAATCGTTATTTGTCCTATGTACGGCATTAGGTACGGGGGGCTTAGGTTGTTTTCATCTTGTTAAGTATTGAATACCTTGTGGTTGTTTGTTGCAGATGGCGTCCCGTTGTTAGCGTGGATTCTGGGACATTCCTTCGTCCACTGGGGGGCGCTGCGAGCGGACGTGAGGCCAGACGGTAGGCAGTTGGGTTTTAGTAGAGAGCAAGTTGTGGTTCGGTGGCTCGGCTTCAGAGGCATGGTATGGAGAAGGGTGCTGCCTGAATTTCATAAGGCAGCCCGTTTGGACCGGGCGCCGGATATTTTGGTGGTGCATATGGGTGGGAATGACTTGGGGGCTCGCCCGGTCAGGGAATTGATGAGGGACATTCGATGTGATTTTTTAAGATTATGGACATTCTTTCCTGAGGTGTTGACGGTCTGGTCTGACATTGTGCCAAGGAAAAAGTGGAGGGAGGCTAGATCTTTGAAGGGGATTAATAGGGCAAGAGTGAAGTTGAATAGAGCCATATCAGCCTTTGTGTCCAGGAATGGGGGAGTAAGCGTTCGACATTTTGAACTCAAGGCGGGGGTTGGAAATTTTTGGGCAAAGGATGGTGTGCACTTGAATGACATTGGTACCGATTTGTGGGTATTGGCTATACAGGAGGGGATTGAGAGGGCTTTGGCGGTGTTGGGGCGCTCACGAGCCTGAGGTGGTCAGGGCTGTTCGTTGGTGGCGGGGGGGTGGGGTTCTTGGAGTTGGCACAGAAGTGTCGGTGGGAAGAATTTGGTTAAAATTACAGGCAGTTGGTTAATTCGAGCGGGGTGATCTGGCATTTGGTTTCTGGGCTCTGGACGGGGTTTTACCCTGGGAGCTTTTGGTGCCCTTGAGCTGGTGATGGACGGCTGAGGGTAGCATGGCGGTTCGAGTTCGGTTTAATTTATGCCAGATCTCATTTTAACTCCAAGAACCCTCCCTTCTTATTTATTTTATAACACTGTTAATTTATTAATGTTGTTTGTTAATAAAATAAAATAGTATGGCCGCCTTTAGTATGGCCGACTCTAGTATGGCCGCGTCTAGTATGGCCGCCTTTAGTATGGCCGACTCTAGTATGGCCGCGTCTAGTATGGACGCCTTTAGTATGGCCGACTCTAGTATGGCCGCGTCTAGTATGGACGCCTTTAGTATGGCCGACTCTAGTATGGCCGCGTCTAGTATGGACGCCTTTAGTATGGCCGACTCTAGTATGGCCGCGTCTAGTATGGACGCCTCTAGTATGGCCGCCTCTAGTATGGCCGCGTCTAGTATGGCCGCCTCTAGTATGGCCGCCTCTAGTATGGCCGCCTCTAGTATGGCCGCCTCCAGTATGGCCGCCTCCAGTATGGCCGCCTCTAGTATGGCCGCCTCTAGTATGGCTGCCTCTAGTATGGCCGCGTCTAGTATGGCCGCCTCTAGTATGGCCGCCTCTAGTATGGCCGCCTCTAGTATGGCCGCCTCTAGTATGGCCGCCTCTAGTATGGCTGCCTCTAGTATGGCCGCGTCTAGTATGGCCGCCTCTAGTATGGCTGCGTCTAGTATGGCCGCCTCTAGTATGGCTGCGTCTAGTATGGCCGCCTATAGTATATCCGCGTCTAGTATGGCCGCCTTTAGTATGGCCGCCTCTAGTATGGCCGCCTCTAGTATGGCCGCCTCTAGTATGGCCGCCTCTAGTATGGCCGCCTCTAGTATGGCCGCCTCTAGGACTGCGGTTGCTGGAAGCAGACGATAGCCGTGGCCTCAGACACAAGTCACATGGAAACACCAGACGCCAAGACATGGACCGGAAAAGCCCCGAAAAATGGCACAAATAGTGATGGAAGTGACTCCGCCGCGTATCAATCACCGTCCTGAACATCTCTGCTGTCACAGACTGACAACCCTTCTTTTCTTATTCCTGCTCGCAGCTGGAGGTTTGTTACCAGGGTATCCAGTCCGGAGCTTCAGTCATTACTGTAATTTCTACAAACTTTATGTAAATTAATAGTACAAGGGAGTATAAGACAATCTGGAATATTTCGTATTGAAGAAATCCCCTTCTTTCTCCACTTTTGAGCCACCTTTTCCTGGTCTCCCCTTCACCCCACCTCCTGAACTCAGCAATCACTTTGAAAAAATATCGAGTTCCCTGAGGGATCACATTACAGCTTCCTTTTAAAGTCTATATAGATGGGAGAGAAAGGAGAGAGGCGCAGAAAGTGGCTGAGAGACTGGAAGATCACACTGCAGTTTCTAGTAAATGTTTTATCTCACCCCAGATTTGGATTCACATCTACACTGCTCAGTACTGCTGTATAATGTCCTACATGCTGCTGGCTGCAACTTCTAGTAAGTGTTTTATCTCACCCTAGTGCTAGATTCACATCTACACTTCTCAGTACTGATTAGAAGTTGCAGCATGGAGGACATTATAAAGAAATACTGAGCAGTGTAGCTATGAATCCAGCTACGGGGGTGAGATAAAACACTTATTAGAAGTTGCAGCATGCAGGACATTATACATACGTTTTTTATCTCACCCCCATAGCTGGATTCACAGCTACACTGCTCAGTAATACTTTATAATGTTCTGCATGCTGCAAATTGTAGTAAGTGTTTTATCTCCCCTACAGCTGGATTCACATCTACATTGTTCAGTACTGCTGTATCATGCCCTCCATGCTGCAAATTCTACTAAGTGTTTTATATAAAGCCAGAGCTGGATTCACAGCTACATTGCTTAGTATTGCTGTATAATATCCTGCATGCTGCTGCAACATCTAATAAGTGTTTTTATCTCACCCTAGTGCTGGATTCACAGCTACACTGCTCATTTCTGCTCCATAATGTTCTGCATGTGGCAAATTGTAGTAAGTGTTTTATTTCCCCTAAAGCTGGATTCACATCTCCACTAATCAGTACTGCTGTATCATGTCCTACATGCTGCTGCAACTTCTAGTAAGTGTTTCATCTAAACCTGGACCTGGATTCACAGCTACACTGCACAGTACTGCTGTATTATGTCACCTTGTTGCTGCTTCTGAACATGTGCTATATTGATGAAAAACAAAACTACTATCTGACCAGACACCGTTAATTAAGAGTCCAAGCAGCAGCCACAGAGAAGCGTAATAAACATAACCGATAATCAGTAATGATTCATTATAATGAAGAGACGACATCAATTTATATTCCCATAAGTGGAGACAATAAATGAATGATACGAGACGCGCGTTCACCAGGGAAGCACAAGTCAGCGCATGCAGTGATGTCACTGGGAGAACACTGTGCCCCCCCCACTGTGCTCCTCCCCACTGTGCTCCCTCACTGTGCCCCCTACTGTACCCCACCACTGTGCTTCCACACTGTGCCCCCCACTGTGCTTTCACACTGTGCCCCCCACTGTGCTTCCACACTGTGCCCCCCACTGTGCTCCTCACTGTGCCCCCCACTGTGCTCCACCACTGTGCCCCCTCACTGTGCCCCCCACTGTGCTCCACCACTGTGCCCACCACTGTGCTCCTCACTGTGCCCCCCCACAGTTCCCCACACTGTGCTCCCCCACTGAGCCCCCTCACTGTGCCCCCCACTGTGCTCCACCACTGTGCCCACCACTGTGCTCCTCACTGTGCCCCCCCACTGTGCTCCTCACTGTGCCCCCCACTGTGCTCCTCACTGTGCCCCCTCACTGTGCCTCCTCACTGTGCCCCCCTCACTGTGCTCCCCCACTGTGCCCCCCTCACTGTGCTCCCCCACTGTGCCCCCCCACTGTGCTCCTCACTGTGCCCCCCTCACTGTGCTACTCACTGTGCCCTCCTCACTGTGCTCCTCACTGTGCCCCCTCACTGTGCCCCTCACTGTGCCCCTCACTGTGCTCCTCACTGTGCCCCCTCACTGTTCTCCTCACTGTTCCCCCCACTGTGCTCCTCACTGTGCCCCCCTCACTGTGCTCCTCAGTGTGCCCCCCTCACTGTGCTCCTCAATGTGCCCCCCCCACAGTACTCCTCACTTTTCCCCCTCACTGTGCCCTCTCACTGTGCTCCTCACTGTGCCCCCCCACAGTACTCCTCACTTTGCCCCCTCACTGTGCTATCTCACTGTGCTCCTCACTGTGCCCCCTCACTGTGCCCCCCCACTGTACCCTCTCACTGTGCTCCTCACTGTGCCCCCCTCACAGTGCTCCTCACTTTGCCCCCTCACTGTGCCCTCTCACTGTGCTCCTCACTGTGCTCCTCACTGTGCCCCCCTCACTGTGCTCCTCACTCTGCCCCCTCACTGTGCCCTCTCACTGTGCTCCTCACTGTGCCCCCCCCACAGTGCTCCTCAATTTGCCCCCTCACTGTGCTCCTCACTGTGACCCCCACTGTGCTCCTTACTGTGCCCCCTCCCTGTGCTACTCACTGTGACCCCCACTGTGCTCCTTACTGTGCTCCCTCACTGTGCCCCCCCACTGTGCTCTTCACTGTGCCCACTCACTGTGCCCCCCCCACTGTGCCCCCCACTGTGCTCCTCACTGTGCCCCCCCGTGTGCTTCTCACTGTGCCCCCTCACTGTGCCTCCTCACTGTGCGCCCCTCACTGTGCTCCTCACTGTGCCCCAATCACTGTGCTCCTCACTGTGCCCTCGTCACTGTGCTCCTCACTGTGCCCCCTCACTGTGCCCCCTCACTGTGCCCCTCACTGTACTCCTCACTGTGCCCCGTCACTGTGCTCCTCACTATGCCCCCCCACTGTGCTCCTCACTGTGCCCCCTTACTATGCCCCCCCCCACTGTGCTCCTCACTGTGCCCCCCTCACTGTGCCCCCTCACTGTGCCCCCTCACTGTGCTCCTCACTGTGCCCCCCCCACAGTGCTCCTCACTTTGCCCCCTCACTGTGCCTTCCCACTGTGCTCCTCACTGTGCCCCCTCACTGTGCCCCCCCCCACTGTGCTCCTCACCTTGCCCCCTCACTGTGCCCCCCTCGCTGTGCCCCCTCACTGTGCACCCCTCACTGTGCTCCTCACTGTGCCCCCCCACTGTGCCCCCTCACTGTGCACCCTCACTGTGCACCCTCACTGTGCACCCCTCACTGTGCCCCCTCACTGTGCCCCCCTCACTGTGCCCCCTTACTGTGCCCTTTCACTGTGCTCCTCACTGTGCCCCACCACTGTGCTTCCACACTGTTCCCCCCCACTGTACTCCTCACTGTGCCCCCCACTGTGCCCCCCGCACTGTGCACCCTTACTGTTCCCCGCACTGAGCTACCCCATTGTGCTCCCCTACTGAGCCTCCTCACTGTGCCCCCCCACTGTGCTCCCCCACTGTTCCCTCCACTGTGCTCCTCACTGTGCCCCCCCACTATGCTTCTCACTGTGCCCCCCCACTGTGCTCCTCACTGTGCCCCCTCACTGTGCCTCCTCACTGTGCTCCCCCACTGTGCCCCCCCACTGTGCTCCTCACTGTGCCCCCTCACTGTGCTCCTTACTGTGCCCCCCTCACTGTGCTCCTCATTGTGCTCCTCACTGTGCCCCCAAACTGTGCCCCCAAACTGTGCCCCCAAACTGTGCCCCCTAACTGTGCTCCTCACTGTGATCCTCACTGTGCCCCCCACTGTGCTTTTCACTGTGCCCCCTCACTGTGACCCATCACTGTGCCCACCCACTGTGCCCCCCACACTGTGCTCCTCACTGTGCTTATCACTGTGACCCCCTCACTGTGCTCCTCACTGTGCCCCCCTCACTGTGCTCCTCACTGTGCCCCCCCCCACTGTGCTCCCTCACTGTGCCCCCCCACTGTGCTCCCCCACTGTGCCCCCCCACTATGCTTCTCACTGTGCCCCCTCACTGTGCACCCCTCACTGTGCCCCCCACTGTGCTCCTCACTGTGCCTCTCACTGTGCCCCCCTCACTGTGCTCCTCACTGTGCCTCCTCACTGTGCTCCTCACTGTGCCCCCTCACTGTGCCTCCTCACTGTGCCTCCTCACTGTGCTCCTCACTGTGCCCCCTCACTGTGCCCCCTCACTGTGCCCCCTCACTGTGCTCCTCACTGTGCCCCCTCACTGTGCCCTCTCACTGTACTCCTCACTCTGCTCCTCACTGTGCCCCCTCACTGTGCTCCTCCCTGTGCTCCTCACTGTGCCCCCTCACTGTGCTCCTCACTGTGCCCCCTCACTCTGCTCCTCCCTGTGCTCCTCACTCTGCTCCTCACTGTGCTCCTCACTGTGCCCCCTCACTGTGCCCCCTCACTGTGCTCCTCACTGTGCCTCCTCACTGTGCTCCCTCACTGTGCCCTCTCACTGTACTCCTCACTGTGCTCCTCACTCTGCTCCTCACTGTGCTCCTCACTGTGCCCCCCCCTGTGCTTCTCACTGTGCCCCCTCACTGTGCCTCCTCACTGTGCGCCCCTCACTGTGCTCCTCACTGTGCCCCAATCACTGTGCTCCTCACTGTGCCCTCGTCACTTTGCTCCTCACTGTGCTCCTCACTGTGCCCCCTCACTGTGCCCCTCACTGTACTCCTCACTGTGCCCCGTCACTGTGCTCCTCACTATGCCCCCCCACTGTGCTCCTCACTGTGCCCCCTTACTATGCCCCCCCCACTGTGCTCCTCACTGTGCCCCCCTCACTGTGCCCCCTCACTGTGCCCCCTCACTGTGCCCCCTCACAGTGCTCCTCACTTTGCCCCCTCACTGTGCCTTCCCACTGTGCTCCTCACTGTGCCCCCTCACTGTGCTCCTCACTGTGCCCCCTCACTGTGCCCCCCCCACTGTGCTCCTCACCTTGCCCCCTCACTGTGCCCCCCTCGCTGTGCCCCCTCACTGTGCACCCCTCACTGTGCCCCCCCACTGTGCCCCCTCACTGTGCACCCTCACTGTGCACCCCTCACTGTGCCCCCTCACTGTGCCCCCCTCACTGTGCCCCCTTACTGTGCCCTTTCACTGTGCTCCTCACTGTGCCCCACCACTGTGCTTCCACACTGTTCCCCCCCACTGTACTCCTCACTGTGCCCCCCACTGTGCCCCCCGCACTGTGCACCCTTACTGTTCCCCGCACTGAGCTACCCCATTGTGCTCCCCTACTGAGCCTCCTCACTGTGCCCCCCCACTGTGCTCCCCCACTGTTCCCTCCACTGTGCTCCTCACTGTGCCCCCCCACTATGCTTCTCACTGTGCCCCCCCACTGTGCTTCTCACTGTGCCCCCCCACTGTGCTCCTCACTGTGCCCCCTCACTGTGCCTCCTCACTGTGCTCCCCCACTGTGCCCCCCCACTGTGCTCCTCACTGTGCCCCCTCACTGTGCTCCTTACTGTGCCCCCCTCACTGTGCTCCTCATTGTGCTCCTCACTGTGCCCCCAAACTGTGCCCCCAAACTGTGCCCCCTCACTGTGCCCCCTAACTGTGCTCCTCACTGTGATCCTCACTGTGCCCCCCACTGTGCTCCTCACTGTGCTTTTCACTGTGCCCCCTCACTGTGACCCGTCACTGTGCCCACCCACTGTGCCCCCCACACTGTGCTCCTCACTGTGCTTATCACTGTGACCCCCTCACTGTGCTCCTCACTGTGCCCCCCTCACTGTGCTCCTCACTGTGCCCCCCCCACTGTGCTCCCTCACTGTGCCCCCCCACTGTGCCCCCCACTGTGCCCCCCCACTATGCTTCTCACTGTGCCCCCTCACTGTGCCCTCTCACTGTGCCCCCTCACTGTGCACCCCTCACTGTGCCCCCCACTGTGCTCCTCACTGTGCCTCTCACTGTGCCCCCCTCACTGTGCCCCCCTCACTGTGCTCCTCACTGTGCCTCCTCACTGTGCCCCCTCACTGTGCTCCTCACTGTGCCTCCTCACTGTGCCTCCTCACTGTGCTCCTCACTGTGCCCCCTCACTGTGCCCCCTCACTGTGCCCCCTCACTGTGCTCCTCACTGTGCCCCCTCACTGTGCTCCCTCACTGTACTCCTCACTCTGCTCCTCACTGTGCCCCCTCACTGTGCTCCTCCCTGTGCTCCTCACTGTGCCCCCTCACTGTGCTCCTCACTGTGCCCCCTCACTCTGCTCCTCCCTGTGCTCCTCACTCTGCTCCTCACTGTGCTCCTCACTGTGCCCCCTCACTGTGCCCCCTCACTGTGCTCCTGTCACACTGTCACAGAATACTGGAGGTAGGGGGCCTAAGCTGACCCTAAGCTGGGGCCCTGACTAATCCCTCAACCTGGAGGTACTGTTAAAGGTACAGAGGTCCAGGCCGCCAGCGTAACCCCTACCTCCTGAGGATCCCTGCACCTCAGTAATCTAGTCCTGAGAAGGACCCCGATCACAACAATTGGGAACCAGAAATAATATGCCCACACACAGTATTTAGACGAACGAGACAGTACAAGGGAAAAACCAAAACCACCTTGCATACAACTTCTACACAACTACAACAGAGGGAACACCAACGGGAAAGGAGATAAATGATAAAGCGAGGAAAGGGAAAAAACACTTCCAAATACACTTATCTCAGCAACTCCAAACACCACGATCCGCTCTGTAGGTCTGAATGAAAAGCTTTCACCGACACCTCCCAAACAGACCTGCAGGAATATGAAGGAGTCTCACTAAAGAAGCATTGATTGCAGCTGGGCGAGGCTGGACCTCAGCTAGCCCAGAGAGAGAGAGAATTAACTCCTTCACTGCCGAAAAAACACAAAGCACCAACAAGTCAGCTGCGAGAAGTCAGGCTGTGTACTCGTGACGATCTTCGTGGCAACACACCCGTGACAGTACCCCCCCTTCTACGAGGGGCCTCCGGACCCTCAGGGCCAGGTTTATTCGGGTGAGTCGTGTGGAAGGCCCGAACTAATCGGTCTGCGTTAATATCCGACGCAGGAACCCACATCCTCTCCTCAGGACCATACCCCTTCCAATGAACCAAGTACTGAAGGGACCGGCGATTAAAGCGTGAATCAATGACCCTCGATACCTGGAACTCCAAGTTACCATTGACAACCACAGGAGGGGGAGGTAAAGGTGACGGTACCACCGGCGCCACATACCTCTTAAGCAATGATCTGTGAAACACGTTGTGAATTTTAAACGTAGGGGGGAGGTCAAGACGGAATGCCACCGGATTAATAACAGAACTGATTCTGTACGGCCCGATGAACCTGGGACCCAGTTTCCAGGAGGGAACCTTAAGTTTAATATTCCTGGTAGACAACCATACCTGATCGTTCACACTTAGGTCCGGACCAGACACTCTCCTCCTATCAGCCATACGTTTGTATCGGTTCCCCATAGTATTCAGATTCTTCAGCACTCCTCTCCATACTGAAGCGAGAGATGAGGAAAATCGTTCCTCCTCCGGAACCCCCGAAGAGCCCCCCCTACTGAAAGTACAAAACTGGGGGTGAAAACCATATGCCCCAAAAAACGGGGACTTACCAGTGGACTCGCTCCGCCTATTATTGAGAGCAAACTCTGCCAGAGGTAGGAAAGAAGCCCAGTCCTCCTGGTTCTCTGACACAAAACACCGAAGATATGTCTCCAAGCTCTGGTTCATACGTTCCGTCTGACCATTGGTCTGAGGATGAAAAGCCGACGAGAATGACAAATGCATCCCCCGCCGTGCACAAAACGCCTTCCAGAACTTGGACACAAACTGAGACCCCCGATCAGACACCACCTCGGAGGGTACCCCGTGAAGCCTCACAATCTCCCCAATGAACACCTGCGCAAGAGTTTTAGCATTAGGGAGAGCCGGAAGAGCGATAAAATGTGCCATCTTGCTGAACCTGTCCACTACAACGAGTATGACCGTTTTACCCGAAGACGGAGGGAGGTCCGTAATAAAGTCCATAGACAGATGAGTCCAAGGACGCTCCGGGATCTTCAAAGGTAAAAGGGCCCCAGACGGACGGGTATGTGAGGTCTTAGAGCGCGCACAAACCCCACAGGACGCGACAAAAGTTACCACCTCTTTATGTAAGTTAGGCCACCAAAACCGACGCGAGAGGAGATCCACAGTTGCTTTACTCCCCGGGTGTCCTGCAAAAACTGAGTTATGGTGTGCCTCGATCACCTTTTGTCGCAACTGATCTGGAACGAACAGTCTCCCCGGAGGTCCAACAGGGGCGTCCCCCTGAGCCTCCAATATCTCCTCCTCCAGCTCAGAGCATACTGCCGAAACCACCACCCCCTCCTGAAGAATAGGAATCGGGTCGTCCGTATTCCCGGCCCCAGGGAAACTACGAGATAAGGCATCCGCCTTTACATTTTTAGACCCAGGACGATATGTAACGACGAAATTAAACCTGGTAAAAAACAATGACCACCTAGCTTGTCTGGGATTCAGACGTTTAGCGGACTCCAGATATAGCAGGTTCTTGTGATCGGTGATGACGGTGACCGGATGAACTGCCCCCTCCAAAAAATGGCGCCACTCCTCAAAAGCTAACTTAATGGCCAAGAGTTCCCTATTGCCGACATCGTAATTCCTCTCAGCGGACGACAATTTTTTAGAGAAAAAGGCGCACGGATGCCACTTACCAGGGGACGAACCCTGTGACAATACTGCTCCCACCCCTACCTCGGAAGCGTCTACCTCTACAAAGAATGGCTGAGACGCATCAGGTTGAATGAGTATGGGTGCCGAGGCAAAACATTTTTTCAAGGAGGAGAATGCTTGACAAGCCTTGTCAGACCACCTAGAAAAATCCGTCCCCTTTTTAGTCATGTCTGTGAGAGGCTTAACCATGGAAGAGAAATTACGAATGAACTTCCGGTAATAGTTAGCAAACCCCAGGAAACGTTGTAGTGCCTTAAGATTCTCCGGCCGATCCCACTCAAGAACTGCCCGCACTTTCCCAGGGTCCATACGAAAACCGGACGCTGAAACCAGGAAGCCTAAAAACTGGAGTTCCTGTACGGCGAACACACACTTTTCCCACTTGGCATACAGTTTATTATCCCGCAAGATCTGTAACACCTGTCTAACGTGCTCCTGATGAGACACCAGATCCGGCGAGTAAATTAAGATATCATCCAGATATATGACAACAAACTGTCCCACCAGGTGGCGAAAAATATCATTAACAAAGTGTTGAAACACCGCCGGGGCATTAGTCAGACCGAATGGCATGACAAGGTTCTCATAATGCCCCTCCGGAGTGTTAAAAGCCGTCTTCCACTCATCCCCCTCCTTCATCCTAATCAGATTGTACGCCCCCCTGAGATCCAACTTAGAGAACCATTTGGCGCCCACGATCTGATTAAAGAGATCGGGAATAAGTGGGAGCGGATACGGATCTCGGACCGTAATCCGATTAAGTTCACGGAAATCCAGGCAAGGGCGTAGGCCTCCATCTTTCTTCTTAACAAAGAAGAACCCCGCGGCCACCGGTGAAGATGAAGGTCTAATATGCCCCTTAGCCAGACTTTCAGAAATATAATCCTTCATGGCCTGCCTCTCAGGACCAGAAAGGTTATACAACCTAGCTTTAGGTAACTTGGCCTCAGGGAGCAGTTTTACAGAACAGTCATACTCGCGATGAGGAGGTAGTTCCTGACACCCATTCTCCGAGAATACATCCTCAAAGTCCGCCAGAAATGGAGGTAAGACCCAAGGAGTAACCGCACCGATGACCGTGTTCATGCAGTTTTTATTACAGAATTTACTCCATTGGCTTATCTCTCTGGTTTGCCAATTAATAACCGGGTTATGCTTAGCTAACCAAGGAAGGCCCAACACTATAGGAGTGGGAAGACCCTCCAACACGTAGCAAGACAACAGTTCTTTATGTATTGCCCCCACTTGAAGTTTTACGCCATGCACAGCTTGCAAAAAACTTCCCTGACCGAGAGGCCTGGCATCGATCGAGAATATGGGGATGGGTTTAGCCAACTCACTCAATCGCATACCTTGAACCCGGGCAAACCGAGCATCAACCAGATTAGCCCCGGCCCCACTATCCAGAAGAACAGATATCCTCTCAGTTCTCGCACCCACCACCACCTCCGCCGGTACGAGAAACTGAGACGAACCTAGGGACGAAATACCTACTCCCAGATTGCCGTCCACCACACAACCTGGGATCAACAGTTTTTTCGACGACTCTTTACTCTGCAAGGGACGGGATGGACACCCCCCAATAAAATGTCCCTTTTTCCCGCAGAGGAAACACCTTCCTGTCTTATGGCGCTCCACCGGTCCCCTTCCCCGAAATGATGTCCCTCCTAATTGCATAGGCTCCTCCGGACTGACCAGGGGAACCACCATATGAGGGGACCTTGTAGGAGGTGGAGACATTACAGGGGGTAGAGTTATCCCGCACCTCTCCCGAAGCCGTCTGTCAACGCGAATGGCAAGGGCCATAGCGGCTTCCAGTGACGCGGGAGAGTCATACTGTGCCAACACATCCTGTAATTTGTCGGATAAACCATGACAAAACTGGCTCCTAAGAGCCGGGTCATTCCACTGGGTGTCCGTGGCCCACCTACGGAACTCCGAACAGAATTCCTCCGCCGGACGATCTCCCTGCTGAATCCTACGTAACTTAGACTCAGCAAGGGAGATCCGATCTGGGTCATCATATACGAGTCCCAGAGCAGCGAAAAACCTATCCACTGACTGGAGAACCGGGGAGCTTGGGGGAAGAGAGAACGCCCAAGATTGTGGGTCCCCTTGTAGGAGCGAGATGACAATTCCCACCCTTTGTTCTTCGCTGCCCGATAACCGAGGCCGCAGCCGAAAGTACAATTTGCATGCCTCCCGGAAAACAAAAAACTTGTCCCGCCCCCCAGTGAACCTGTCAGGGAGAGCTACTTTAGGTTCTGGTCCGGCTTGCTCCAGAGGATGCAAAACCTTGGACCTAACGTCCGCCAGCCCCATGGACAAACTCTGCAACTGCCGAGCTAGACCGGCTACTGGATCCATGGTAGCTGGAGAAAAACTAAGTTGGTCGGTGAAAATGTCACACTGTCACAGAATACTGGAGGTAGGGGGCCTAAGCTGACCCTAAGCTGGGGCCCTGACTAATCCCTCAACCTGGAGGTACTGTTAAAGGTACAGAGGTCCAGGCCGCCAGCGTAACCCCTACCTCCTGAGGATCCCTGCACCTCAGTAATCTAGTCCTGAGAAGGACCCCGATCACAACAATTGGGAACCAGAAATAATATGCCCACACACAGTATTTAGACGAACGAGACAGTACAAGGGAAAAACCAAAACCACCTTGCATACAACTTCTACACAACTACAACAGAGGGAACACCAACGGGAAAGGAGATAAATGATAAAGCGAGGAAAGGGAAAAAACACTTCCAAATACACTTATCTCAGCAACTCCAAACACCACGATCCGCTCTGTAGGTCTGAATGAAAAGCTTTCACCGACACCTCCCAAACAGACCTGCAGGAATATGAAGGAGTCTCACTAAAGAAGCATTGATTGCAGCTGGGCGAGGCTGGACCTCAGCTAGCCCAGAGAGAGAGAGAATTAACTCCTTCACTGCCGAAAAAACACAAAGCACCAACAAGTCAGCTGCGAGAAGTCAGGCTGTGTACTCGTGACGATCTTCGTGGCAACACACCCGTGACAGCTCCTCACTGTGCCTCCTCACTGTGCTCCCTCACTGTGCCCTCTCACTGTACTCCTCACTGTGCTCCTCACTCTGCTCCTCACTGTGCCCCCTCACTGTGCTCCTCCCTGTGCTCCTCACTGTGCCCCCTCACTGTGCTCCTCACTGTGCCCCCTCACTGTGCTCCTCACTGTGCCCCCCTCACTGTGCCCCCTCACTGTGCCCCCTCACTGTGCTCCTCACTGTGCCCCCTCACTGTGCCCCTCACTGTGTCCCCTCACTGTGCTCCTCACTGTGCCCCTCACTGTGTCCCCTCACTGTGCTCCTCACTGTGCTCCTCACTGTGCCCCCTCACTGTGCCCCCTCTCTGTGCTCCTCACTGTGCTCCTCACTGTGCCCCCTCACTGTGCTCCTCACTGTGCCCACTCACTGTGCCCCCTCACTGTGCTCCTCACTGTGCCCCCTCACTGTGCTCATCACTGTGCTCCTCACTGTGCCCCTCACTGTGCCCCCTCACTGTGCCCCCTCACTGTGCTGCTCACTGTGCCCCCTCACTGTGCTCCTCACTGTGCCGCTCACTGTGCCCCCTCACTGTGCCCCCTCACTGTGCTCCTCACTGTGCTCCTCACTGTGCCCCCTCACTGTGCTCCTCACTGTGCTCCTCACTGTGCCCCCTCACTGTGCTCCTCACTGTGCCCCCTCACTGTGCCCCCTCACTGTGCCCCCTCACTGTGCTCCTCACTGTGCTCCTCACTGTGCTCCCTCACTGTGCTCCTCACTGTGCCCCCTCACTGTGCCCCCTCACTGTGCTCCTCACTGTGCTCCTCACTGTGCCCCCTCACTGTGCCCCCTCACTGTGCCCCCTCACTGTGCTGCTCACTGTGCCCCCTCACTGTGCTCCTCACTGTGCCCCCTCACTGTGCCCCCTCACTGTGCTCCTCACTGTGCCCCCCTCACTGTGCCCCCTCACTGTGCTCCTCACTGTGCTCCTCACTGTGCCCCCTCACTGTGCTCCTCACTGTGCCCCCTCACTGTACTCCTCACTGTGCCCCCTCACTGTGCTCCTCACTGTGCCCCCTCACTGTGCTCCCTCACTGTGTTCCTCACTGTGCCCCCTCACTGTGCTCCTCACTGTGCCCTCTCACTGTGCTCCTCACTGTGCTCCTCACTGTGCCCCCTCACTGTGCTCCCTCACTGTGTTCCTCACTGTGCCCCCTCACTGTGCCCTCTCACTGTGCTCCTCACTGTGCTCCTCACTGTGCTCCTCACTGTGCCCCCTCACTGTGCTCCTCACTGTGCTCCTCACTGTGCCCCCTCACTCTGCTCCTCACTGTTCCCCCTCACTGCGCTCCTCACCGTGCCCCCTCACTCTGCTCCTCACTGTGCCCCCTCACTGTGCCCCCTCACTGTGCTCCTCACTGTGCTCCTCACTGTGCTCCTCACTGTGCCCCCTCACTGTGCTCCTCACTGTGCTCCTCACTGTGCCCCCTCACTCTGCTCCTCACTGTGCCCCCTCACTGTGCTCCTCACTGTGCCCACTCACTGTGCCCCCTCACTGTGCTCCTCACTGTGCCCCTCACTGTGCCCCCTCACTGTGCTCATCACTGTGCTCCTCACTGTGCCCCTCACTGTGCCCCCTCACTGTGCCCCCTCACTGTGCTGCTCACTGTGCCCCCTCACTGTGCTCCTCACTGTGCCGCTCACTGTGCCCCCTCACTGTGCCCCCTCACTGTGCTCCTCACTGTGCTCCTCACTGTGCCCCCTCACTGTGCTCCTCACTGTGCTCCTCACTGTGCCCCCTCACTGTGCTCCTCACTGTGCCCCCTCACTGTGCCCCCTCACTGTGCCCCCTCACTGTGCTCCTCACTGTGCTCCTCACTGTGCTCCCTCACTGTGCTCCTCACTGTGCTCCTCACTGTGCCCCCTCACTGTGCCCCCTCACTGTGCTCCTCACTGTGCTCCTCACTGTGCCCCCTCACTGTGCCCCCTCACTGTGCCCCCTCACTGTGCTGCTCACTGTGCCCCCTCACTGTGCTCCTCACTGTGCCCCCTCACTGTGCCCCCTCACTGTGCTCCTCACTGTGCCCCCCTCACTGTGCCCCCTCACTGTGCTCCTCACTGTGCTCCTCACTGTGCCCCCTCACTGTGCTCCTCACTGTGCCCCCTCACTGTACTCCTCACTGTGCCCCCTCACTGTGCTCCTCACTGTGCCCCCTCACTGTGCTCCCTCACTGTGTTCCTCACTGTGCCCCCTCACTGTGCTCCTCACTGTGCCCTCTCACTGTGCTCCTCACTGTGCTCCTCACTGTGCTCCTCACTGTGCCCCCTCACTGTGCTCCTTACTGTGCCCCCCTCACTGTGCTCCTCATTGTGCTCCTCACTGTGCCCCCAAACTGTGCCCCCTCACTGTGCTCCTCACTGTGCTCCTCACTGTGCCCCCTCACTGTGCTCCTCACTGTGCTCCTCACTGTGCCCCCTCACTCTGCTCCTCACTGTTCCCCCTCACTGCGCTCCTCACCGTGCCCCCTCACTGCGCTCCTCACCGTGCCCCCTCACTCTGCTCCTCACTGTGCTCCTCACTGTACCCCTTGGGAATCTTTGAGGTTTTGTGTTGTCTGTTTTTGCTGTTTCCTCCTCAGTGTCGGTTGTTTTTGTGTTACTTGGAGACTTCAGAGCAGCTCGACTCCCCACCAGCTCAGAGACAACTGAAAATTAGAGACAAAGCCTACAAAGCGGAAACTGCTGATAAATGAAGCGTCCACGTCTTATAATGGCCAGGAATAGAGATATTCCTCATCTACACACAGACCTGCTTAGGCAAGGTTCACACACAGCAGATTTGTCGCAGATTCGGGTCCGCACGTCTGCAGCACTTTACTCTACAATACAAGTTAATGGATGTTTCAAAATCCCAATCAGATGTTGTGGGAAAAATCCAACACAAATGAAACCATAGTGAGGATATCAGATCGTCATGGCGATGATTGTCCTCCAGATTTTTACCCTAAAGGAGACGGGAGAAATCTGCAACCAAATCAGCAACGAAATCCACAAGTGACTGGAACGGTTACAGAGCGGAAATGTAAGTGTGAACAGGAGCAGAGGGAGCAGTCACCTGAATGGCAGAGAAACGTTATTACCACCTGAGCCGCTACATTGTATCCATAAAAGGATGCACACTGCATAAAATACTCTGTGCTGCTGAGCGACCCGGCTTCTTCTGGTGTCTTAACTTTCAGTCTGTGACTCCTCACAGGAGCAGCTGAAATACTCTGTGCTGCTGGGAGAGCTGATGTTCTCAGCACTATAACGGCTGGGATGATGTCGAGGGGCAGATGAGCGGGGGTCTCCTGCAGGGTGGTGGATGTGTCTGTAAGTTGCACTCTGTCCTCAATGAGGTAAATACTAATAATCCCATAAATCTCCTCTTCCTGGCCCCCCACACTGCGGCCGGGGGGTCGCGTCTTGGGGCGGCAGATCAGTGATGTCAGGACCGCCACAAATCCCCCGAGAGTCACGCACACAGGAAGACCACGTCTGCGCCAAATTACAGCGGCTGCATGCCCACCAAGGACGTGAAGAGATGGGGGTCCACAGCGGCTCCTGCGGCGTCTGCACTGGAAATAGGGGGAAAATCTGAGAATTGGTGGCAATCATGATGGAGGGGAGCGGTGGTGATGATGGGGGTTGTGGTGCTACACGCGGAGGTCAATGGATCCGGATTTTGGTATTTCCACCCGATAATAGATCAGAATTGTTTTCCAGGTTCTCTCGTGTATAAGAAGTGGGGAGGTAACGTCCCTGGTGGTCCACAGCGGCTAATGGGTTAATTCGTAAATGAGGGAACCCTGGGGAATGAGGTTGTGTAAGGGGTTAACATGAACATACCAGGGTAGTGAAGGGGTTAATACCAGCCTCTGCTGGCGGTCTCCTGTAGTGACGGGGTTAATACCAGCCCCGCTGGCGGTCTCCTGTAGTGAAGGGGTTAATCCCAGCCTCTGCCTGGCACCCCACCAGTCGGGCAGCTGTAATGGGCGCCCCCCCGGCAATATTAGGAATGTTTTGGTTTTCTCGTTTCTGTTCAGGGTTTCTTGGTCTTAAGGGAAAATTTCCCAATTTTCCTCCCCTAAACGTGATTGTCAGGTGGCGCCGAGCGATTCCAACCCCTAAAAGTGATTGTCAGGTGGCGCCGAGCGATTCCAACCCCTAAAAGTGATTGTCAGGTGGCGCCGAGCGATTCCAACCCCTAAAAGTGATTGTCAGGTGGCGCCGAGCGATTCCAACCCCTAAAAGTGATTGTCAGGTGGCGCCGAGCGACGTAATGACGGGTTTACAGGTGAGGATGTGCCGAATATACACGGGAGGCGACCATGTCTGACCGGCAGGAAATGTGACGATCGCGTCCCGGGACGCACAAGATGACGGAAAACTCTGCAAGAAAAGAAAAAGCAGCAACAAAAGCGGAGACATCAGGCCCATGTAACGAGCAGACTGCAAAAGTAACGTAACAGATGTTCGAGCGGAGTGACCGCTAGTTACCTCCAACATCTGTCAGCCCAGACAGCCACAGGGACACACTGCCCCCTACAGTAGAAAAGAAAGAGGTGCAGCCCAGAGCTGCAGACAGCCACAGGGAAACACTGCCCCCTACAGGAGAACAGAAAGAGGTGCAGTCCAGAGCTGCAGACAGCCACAGGGACACACTGCCCCCTACAGGAGAACAGAAAGAGGTGCAGCCCAGAGCTGCAGACAGCCACAGGGACACACTGCCCCCTACAGGAGAACAGAAAGAGGTGCAGCCCAGAGCTGCAGATAGGGACAGGTACACACTGCCCCCTACAGGAGAACAGAAAGGTGCAGCCCAGAGGTGCAGACAGCCACAGGGACACACTGCCCCCTACAGGAGAACAGAAAAAGGTGCAGCCCAGAGGTGCAGACAGCCACAGGGACACACTGCCCCCTACAGGAGAACAGAAAGAGGTGCAGACAGCCACAGGGACACACTGCCCCCTACAGGAGAACAGAAAGAGGTGCAGCCCAGAGCTGCAGACAGCCACAGGGACACACTGCCCCCTACAGGAGAACAGAAAGAGGTGCAGCCCAGAGCTGCAGACAGCCACAGGGACACACTGCCCCCTACAGGAGAACAGAAAGAGGTGCAGCCCAGAGCTGCAGACAGCCACAGGGACACACTGCCCCCTACAGGAGAACAGAAAGAGGTGCAGCCCAGAGCTGCAGACAGCCACAGGGACACACTGCCCCCTACAGGAGAACAGAAAAAGGTGCAGCCCAGAGGTGCAGACAACCACAGGGACACACTGCCCCCTACAGGAGAACAGAAAGAGGTGCAGCCCAGAGCTGCAGACAGCCACAGGACACACTGCCCCCTACAGGAGAACAGAAAGAGGTGCAGCCCAGAGCTGCAGACAGCCACAGGGACACACTGCCCCCTACAGGAGAACAGAAAGAGGTGCAGCCCAGAGCTGCAGACAGCCACAGGGACACACTGCCCCCTACAGGAGAACAGAAAGAGGAGCAGCCCAGAGCTGCAGACAGGGACAGGTACACACTGCCCCCTACAGGAGAACAGAAAGAGGTGCAGCCCAGAGGTGCAGACAGCCACAGGGACACACTGCCCCCTACAGGAGAACAGAAAAAGGTGCAGCCCAGAGGTGCAGACAGCCACAGGGACACACTGCCCCCTACAGGAGAACAGAAAGAGGTGCAGCCCAGAGCTGCAGACAGCTACAGGGACACACTGCCCTCTACAGGAGAACAGAAAGAGGTGCAGCCCAGAGCTGCAGACAGCCACAGGGACACACTGCCCTCTACAGGAGAACAGAAAGAGGTGCAGACAGCCACAGGGACACACTGCCCCCTACAGGAGAACAGAAAGAGGTGCAGCCCAGAGCTGCAGACAGGGACAGGTACACACTGCCCCCTACAGGAGAACAGAAAGAGGTGCAGCCCAGAGCTGCAGACAGCCACAGGGACACACTGCCCCCTACAGGAGAACAGAAAGAAGTGCAGCCCAGAGCTGCAGACAGCCAAAGGGACACACTGCCCCCTACAGGAGAACAGAAAGAGGTGCAGCCCAGAGCTGCAGACAGCCACAGGGACACACTGCCCCCTACAGGAGAACAGAAAGAGGTACAGCCCAGAGCTGCAGACAGCCACAGGGACACATTGCCCCCTACAGGAGAACAGAAAGAGGTGCAGCCCAGATCTGCAGACAGCCACAGGGACTCACTGCCCCCTACAGGAGAACAGAAAGAGGTGCAGCCCAGAGCTGCAGACAGCCACAGGGACACACTGCCCCCTACAGGAGAACAGAAAGAGGTGCAGCCCAGAGCTGCAGACAGCCACAGGGACACACTGCCCCCTACAGGAGAAAAGAAAGTGATGCAGCCCAGAGCTGCAGACAACCACAGGGACTCACTGCCCCCTACAGGAGAACAGAAAGAGGTGCAGCCCAGAGCTGCAGACAGCCACAGGGACACACTGCCCCCTACAGGAGAACAGAAAGAGGTGCAGCCCAGAGCTGCAGACAGCCGCAGGGACACACTGCCCCCTAGAGGAGAACAGAAAGAGGTGCAGCCCAGAGCTGCAGACAACCACAGGGACACACTGCCCCCTACAGGAGAACAGAAAGAGGTGCAGCCCAGAGCTACAGACAACCACAGGGACACACTGCCCCCTACAGGAGAACAGAAAAAGGTGCAGCCCAGAGGTGCAGACAGCCACAGGGACACACTGCCCCCTACAGGAGAACAGAAAGAGGTGCAGCCCAGAGCTGCAAACAGCCACAGGGACACACTGCCCCCTAGAGGAGAACAGAAAGAGGTGCAGCCCAGAGCTGCAGACAGCCACAGGGACACACTGCCCCCTACAGGAGAACAGAAAGAGGTGCAGCCCAGAGCTGCAGACAGCCAAAGGGACACACTGCCCCCTACAGGAGAACAGAAAGAGGTGCAGCCCAGAGCTGCAGACAGCCACAGGGACACACTGCCCCCTACAGGAGAACAGAAAGAGGTGCAGCCCAGAGCTACAGACAACCACAGGGACACACTGCCCCCTACAGGAGAACAGAAAGAGGTGCAGCCCAGAGGTGCAGACAGCCACAGGGACACACTGCCCCCTACAGGAGAACAGAAAAAGGTGCAGCCCAGAGGTGCAGACAGCCACAGGGACACACTGCCCCCTACAGGAGAACAGAAAGAGGTGCAGACAGCCACAGGGACACACTGCCCCCTACAGGAGAACAGAAAGAGGTGCAGCCCAGAGCTGCAGACAGCCACAGGGACACACTGCCCCCTACAGGAGAAAAGAAAGAGGTGCAGCCCAGAGCTGCAGACAGCCACAGGGACACACTGCCCCCTACAGGAGAACAGAAAGAGGTGCAGCCCAGAGCTGCAGACAGCCACAGGGACACACTGCCCCCTACAGGAGAATAGAAAGAGGTGCAGCCCAGAGCTGCAGACAGCTACAGGGACACACCGCCCTCTACAGGAGAACAGAAAGAGGTGCAGCCCAGAGCTGCAGACAGCCACAGGGACACACTGCCCCCTACAGGAGAATAGAAAGAGGTGCAGCCCAGAGCTGCAGACAGCTACAGGGACACACTGCCCCCTACAGGAGAACAGAAAGAGGTGCAGCCCAGATCTGCAGACAGCCACAGGGACACACTGCCCCCTACAGGAGAACAGAAAGAGGTGCAGCCCAGAGCTGCAGACAGCCACAGGACACACTGCCCCATACAGGAGAACAGAAAGAGATGCAGCCCAGAGCTGCAGACAGCCACAGGGACACACTGCCCCCTACAGGAGAACAGAAAGAGGTGCAGCCCAGATCTGCAGACAGCCACAGGGACACACTGCCCTCTACAGGAGAACAGAAAGAGGTGCAGCCCAGAGCTGCAGACAGCCACAGGGACACACTGCCCCCTACAGGAGAACAGAAAGAGGTGCAGCCCAGATCTGCAGACAGCCACAGGGACACACTGCCCTCTACAGGAGAACAGAAAGAGGTGCAGCCCAGAGCTGCAGACAGCCACAGGGACACACTGCCCTCTACAGGAGAACAGAAAGAGGTGCAGACAGCCACAGGGACACACTGCCCCCTACAGGAGAACAGAAAGAGGTGCAGACAGCTACAGGGACACACCGCCCCCTACAGGAGAAAAGAAAGCGGTGCAGCCCAGAGCTGCAGACAGCCACAGGGACACACTGCCCCCTACAGGAGAACAGAAAGAGCTGCAGACAGCCA
This sequence comes from Phyllobates terribilis, assembly GCF_046119375.1. Taxonomy (NCBI): domain Eukaryota; kingdom Metazoa; phylum Chordata; class Amphibia; order Anura; family Dendrobatidae; genus Phyllobates; species Phyllobates terribilis. Next base: position 652,482,322 of record NW_027362763.1, read on the forward strand.
CAGGGACACACTGCCCTCTACAGGAGAACAGAAAGAGGTGCAGACAGCCACAGGGACACACTGCCCCCTACAGGAGAACAGAAAGAGCTGCAGACAGCTACAGGGACACACCGCCCCCTACAGGAGAAAAGAAAGAGGTGCAGCCCAGAGCTGCAGACAGCCACAGGGACACACTGCCCCCTACAGGAGAACAGAAAGAGCTGCAGCCCAGAGCTGCAAACAGCCACAGGGACACACTGCCCCCTACAGGAGAAAAGAATGAGGTGCAGCCGAGAGGTGCAGACAGCCACAGGACACACTGCCCCCTACAGGAGAGCAGAAAGCGGTGCAGCCCAGAGCGGCAGACAGCCACAGGGACACACTGCCCCCTACAGGAGAACAGAAAGAGGTGCAGCCCAGAGGTGCAGACAGCCACAGGGACACACTGCCCCCTACAGGAGAAAAGAAGGAGGTGCAGCCCAGAGCTGCAGACAGCCACAGGGACACACTGCCCCCTACTGGAGAACAGAAAGAGGTGCAGCCCAGAGCTGCAGACAGGGACACACCGCCCCCTACAGGAGAACAGAAAGAGGTGCAGCCCAGAGCTGCAGACAGGGACACACCGCCCCCTACAGGAGAACAGAAAGAGGTGCAGCCCAAAGTTGCAGACAGCCACAGGGACACACCGCCCCCTACAGGAGAAAAGAAAGAGGTGCAGCCCAGAGCTGCAGACAGCCACAGGGACACACCGCCCCCTACAGGAGAACAGAAAGAGGAGCAGCCCAGAGCTGCAGACAGCCACAGGACACACAGCCCCCTACAGGAGAACAGAAAGAGGTGCAGCCCAGAGCTGCAGACAGCCACAGGAACACACTGCCCCCTACAGGAGAACAGAAAGAGGTGCAGCCCAGAGCTGCAGACAGCCACAGGGACACACTGCCCCCTACAGGAGAACAGAAAGAGGTGCAGCCCAGATCTGCAGACAGCCACAGGGACACACTGCCCCCTACAGGAGAACAGAAAGAGGTGCAGACAGCCACAGGGACACACTGCCCCCTACAGGAGAACAGAAAGAGGTGCAGCCCAGAGCTGCAGACAACCACAGGGACACACTGCCCCCTACAGGAGAAAAGAAAGAGGTGCAGCCCAGAGCTGCAGACAGCCACAGGGACACACCGCCCCCTACAGGAGAACAGAAAGAGGTGCAGCCCAGAGCTGCAGACAGCCACAGGGACACACTGCCCCCTACAGGAGAACAGAAAGAGGTGCAGCCCAGAGCTGCAGACAGCCACAGGGACACACTGCCCCCTACAGGAGAACAGAAAGAGGTGCAGCCCAGAGCTGCAGACAGCCACAGGGATTCACTGCCCCCTACAGGAGAACAGAAAGCGGTGCAGCCCAGAGCTGCAGACAGCCACAGGGACACACTGCCCCCTAAAGGAGAAAAGAAAGAAAGAGAGAACGAAAGTGTTACGCTCGCGCCTGGACTGAATGGCGTGAGCGTGTTTAGTGATCCCACTGTACCATGAACCAAGGAGTGCCTGGAGGGGCGTAACTAAGTATCACCCAGATCCAACCAAGGTCGCACGGCGGCTCAGTCGACTCCGTGAACCAAGGATGAACCTAGCAGAGGGACCAGGTGCTACTCAAGGTCAGACCCCGGGTCACAGCTGTTGACCCACACCGGGGAATGCAGGAACAGGCAGGTTAGACTGGCATACAGACAGGTGGGTATTGGCAGGCACGGCTTGTATGCAGACAGGTGGGTACTGGTAAGCACGGCTGGTATGCAGACAGGTGGGTACTGGCAAGCACAGCTGGTATGCAGACAAGTGGGTACTGGCAAGCACGGCTGGTATGCAGACAGGTGGGTACTGGTAAGCACGGCTGGTATGCAGACAGGTGGGTACTGGCAAGCACGGCTGGAGTGCAGACAGGGAGATACTGGCAAGCATGGCTGGAGCACAGACAGGGAGGTACTAGCAGGTTGGAGCGCAGGCTGGATAGGGTCCAGTACAGACTGGGAGACAGCAACAGAGCCGAAGATGCGGTAGACAAGCAGAGAAAAGCGAAACCGCCGGAGCGGAGTACAAGGCAGAGCAGAGCGGAACCGCCGGAGCGGTGGACAAGGCAGAGCAGAGCGAAACCGCTGGTGCGGTGAGCAAGCAGAGCAGAGCGAAACCGCAGGTGCGATGGACAAGGCAGAGCAGAGCGAAACCGCCGGAGCGGTGGACAAGGCAGAGCAGAGAGGAACCGCCGGATCGGTAGACAAGGCAGAGCAGAGCGAAACCGCAGGTGCGCTAAACAAGGCAGAGCAGAGCGAAACCGCCGGTGCGGTGAGCAAGCAGAGCAGAGCGAAACTGCAGGTGCGTTGGGCAAGGCAGAGCAAAGCGAAACCACAGGTGCGGTGAACAAGGCAGAGCAGAGCGAAACCGCTGGTGCAGTGAACAAGGCAGAGCAGAGCGAAACCGCCTGTGCGGTGAGCAAGCAGAGCAGAGCGAAACCGCAGGTGCGGTGAACAAGGCAGAGCAGAGCGAATCCACCGGGGCGGTTGACAAGGCAGAGCAGAGAGGAACCGCCGGAGCGGTGGACAAGGCAGAGCAGAGCGAAACCGCAGGTGCGGTGAACAAGGCAGAGCAGAACAGGGCTGAAGGTGCAGGCAGAGAGGACAGGGCTCTGTTCACATGGAACAGACTGGAAGATGCAGGAAGATGGCTAGAACACAGGAGGTAGATACGGAGGAAGGGAAAAGGGACAAGCAGAACCAGATACACACAAGGTACTTACAATGAAGTAGCGAGTGGACACAAAACTCACAAACAGAAGTACAGAGACAACGAGTTGGAGTTAGGTGCAGGTTCAGACACTGCAGGAAAAGGGAGGGTACGGACATAGAGACAGACAGGTAACAGGCTAGGAGACAGTTCAGACAGGAACTGATACTGAAACATGATACAGGAAGGAGTCTGGGTATACGGCCCCCAGAGGCGGAAACAGACTAGAAGTCACAGGTAACAGGCCTGGGTATACAGCCCCCAGGGTGGCAGAAACAGACTAAAAGTCAGAGATAACAGGCCTGGGTATGCAGCCCCCAGGGTGGCAGAAACAGACAAGATACAGGACCTGGCAACTCAGAGGCAGAGAGCACACTGATAGATAGTGTTGCTCAAGCACCTCCTTCTGGGTGGAGGGGGTTTAAATATCCAGTGACTCACAGCAATAGGCTGGAGACGCATTAGGGGTGTGTCCACAGCAGCTATAAGAATCAGGAAGTGATCGGGCCGCCGCCCTAAGCAGTCAGACAAGAGACATGTACACAGCATGAACTGGAGCAAGGTTTGCAGGCTGGACAGATGGGTAAGATTGCGGTCTTGCATAGTGGGAGGTGGTGCACTATGCAAACACGCCACCAGGGATGTTACAGAAAGAAAGGAAGGAGAGAAAGAGAAAGAAAAGGGAAAAAGAAAGAAAGAGGTGCAGCCCAGAGCTGCAGACAGCCACAGGAACACACTGCCCCCTACTGGAGAAAAGAAAGAAAGAGAGAACGAAAGGAAAGGAAGAAAGAGAGAAAGAAAACAGAAAGGGAAAAAGAAAGAAAGAAAGAGGTGCAGCCCAGAGCTGCAGACAGCCACAGGGACACACTGCCCCCTACAGGAGAAACGAAAGAGAGATCGAAAGAGAGAAAGAAAGGAAGGAGAGAAAGAGAAAGAAAGAAAGAGGTGCAGCCCAGAGCTGCAGACAGCCACAGGGACACACTGCCCCCTACAGGAGAAAATAAAGAAAGAAAGAACGAAAGAGAGAAAGAAAGGAAGGAGAGAAAGAGAAGGAAAGAAGAGGTGCAGCCCAGAGCTGCAGACAGCCACAGGGACACACTGCCCCCTACAGGAGAAAAGAAAGAAAGAGAGAACGAAAGAGAGAACGAAAGAGAGAAAGAAAGGAAGGAGAGAAAGAGAAAGAAAGAAAGAGGAGCAGCCCAGAGCTGCAAACAGCCACAGGGACACACTGCCCCCTACAGGAGAACAGAAACGTGGAGAAAGAAAGAGAGAACGAAACAAAGAGAGAGAAAGAAAGAATGAAACAAAGAAAGATGGGGAGGGGGAGAAAGAGAGAGACAAAGATGGATAGAAGCCAAATATATACAACACTAAAGAAAGCATTTAAAAAAAATAGATTTTATTGGCCATCGGCAATGCCTACAGTAAAGCACGGTGGGGACTCAGCAATGCCTACAGTGAAGCACAGCGGGGGGCTCGCCAATGCCTACAGTGAAGCACGGTGGGGGCTCGGTGAAGCCTACAGTGAAGCACAGCGAGGGCTCGGCGATGTCTACAGTGAAGCATGGTGGGGGCTCGGCGATGTCTACAGTGAAGCACGGCGGGGGCTCAGCGATGTCTACAGTGCAGCACGGCAGGGGCTCGGCGATGCCTACAGTGACGCACATTGGGGGCTCGGCGATGCCTACAGTAAAGCATGGTGTGAACTCTGTAATGTCTACAGACTGGGCTAATACCCTTCAAGAACACTGCCAGAAGCTGGTGTCTGGCGATGCATCAGGTTGTAACAGCCAGACAGGCTCTATGGTGTGCTAAAGACGCTGGTCATGAGAGGTGAGTAGTCCTGAGGCTGCAGGAGTCAGTGAGAGCTGGATTTTTGGGTGAATTTTGAGAAATCTCTTGTCATTTTACTTATTTTCAGCGATTTACGTTTTTACCATCCCTATCATACACTCGGTCCCTGTACAGGATCCCGTCTGCCGCTTGTGCCTTCCTCTGTGCCGTCCTCTGTGCCAGGTGCATGAAGCCTGATGTCATCAGCTGCTCCACAGTCACTGGGCCAACACCGCGTCCTCGGGGCCACATTGGACACGGATGATTAATGGCGGTCTGGGACTCTGGAGCGCAGAACGAGGGTCTCCATTCAGGATTTGCAGTTTCTGGCCCGTCCTCGCCTCTCCAGCTCTGAACCTTCCAGGCCTGGCACCAGATCGTTGTTTTTGGAAGCTGCACTAATCCATTCCTTGTAATAACGATTCCCGCGCCGCGTTCTTAGAAAAACAGCTGGACCGTGTTACTGCGCGTTTCACGAGGATTCTAATACATCGCACCGGTCTAAGTGCAGAAAATGCATTTATAATTATGTGCACCCCTCTCCCTCGATGACAGATTGGCGCCATCACATGGGGGCACAAACGCTGGGATTTGGGGACTTGGGGGATATGTTACAGTTGTACGGGGTAAGCCATCGTTCATTGTAGATAATTAATTGTGCCTTGGGGTTTCAGAGCGGCGGCGTCTTTCAGTAACGTGTATAAATCGCTGACATAATCTGAGGAGCTTTCCTGCCCCCTCCTGACGCTGATGTAAGATTTGCCTGATGTTTCCTTCTTGGTTCTATCAACAGAATATGAAAAATGACCGGAGCTTTGTGACCATCCAGAGGGCGAGGATGGCGGCCCAGCCCATATCAATCCCTCTGATATCCAGACGTCCCACCATCTCCCTGAAAATCACAGCCTGGATCCCCTCAGCCAGTAACACAGCCCCGTGCCAGATCCTGTTAGATCCAGTACATCCCCCCATACCAGATCAATAGCCCACCATACTAGATCCAGTACACCCCCATACCAGATCCATAGCCCATTATGTTAGATCCAATACACCCCCCATAACGGATCCATAGCCCACCAAGATAGATCCAATACACCCCCATAACGGATCCATAGCCCACCATGATATATCCAGTACAAATTCCCTCCATACCGAATCTTTAGCCCACCATACAACATCCAAAACACCCCCCATACCAGATCCGTAGCCCACCATGTCCAAAGATCCCCCCGCCCGTGGCTGATCTAGAGCCCCCTATACCCGACCTACAGCAATCCACATAATCAGATGTCAGCTGGATTTTTTACTTTTTCAGCCCAAATTATCCAAAAATCATGGACAGCGAACAATTATAATGGACACATTGGAAAACTGTAATGAATCAGTAAGATTGTGAGTGACACAAGTCTGCGGCCCACGGGTGGGAAATACAACGTCTGGCGTGGTCACCGTGACCTGGAAACTGACCACAACGACATCGTACTAATCTCATAGTAATCCATATCGCAAATAAAAGGACACATCACATTCTTATTACAGACTGTCCTGGAATATCCTGCCCATAATGGATCCCAAGATAGATAGTGACCCCCAAATATCAGGTCCAGGCCCCCCCACGTTCCATCCTGAGAACAACCCTGTGACTGTGACTCGTTATTACTGATACATTGTGATCGGCCTCGTTATTACTGATACATTGTGATCGGCCTCGTTATTACTGATACATTGTGATCGGCCTCGTTATTGCTGATACGTTGTGATCGGCCTCGTTATTACTGATACATTGTGATCGGTCTCGTTATTACTGATACATTGTGATCGGTCTTGTTATTACTGATACATTGTGATCGGCCTCGTTATTGCTGATACGTTGTGATCGGCCTCGTTATTACTGATACATTGTGATCGGCCTCGTTATTACTGATACATTGTGATCGGTCTTGTTATTACTGATACATTGTGATCGGCCTCGTTATTGCTGATACGTTGTGATCGGTCTCGTTATTACTGATACATTGTGATCGGTCTTGTTATTACTGATACATTGTGATCGGCCTCGTTATTGCTGATACGTTGTGATCAGCCTCGTTATTGCTAATACATTGTGATCGGCCTCGTTATTGTTGAAACATTGTGATCGGCCTTGTTATTGCTGATACATTGTGATCGGCCTCGTTATTGCTGATACATTGTGATCGGCCTCGTTATCGCTGATACATTGTGATCGGTCTCGTTATTGCTGATACATTGTGATCGGCCTCGTTATTGCTGATACATTGTGATCGGTCTCGTTATTGCTGATACATTGTGATCGGCCTCGTTATTGCTGATACGTTGTGATCGGTGTGTGCTAGGTCAAAGGCTTCACATACCCCTGCTGCGGGGTTGCTTTGCCCTCTGGAGGTTCCTAGTGCGCCTTGGACGCATCTCTCTATGGATTTTATTACTGATCTTCCGATGTCTGAGGGTTTTACTGTCATCTGGGTGGTCGTGGACCGTTTTAGTAAGATGTGTCATTTGGTTCCATTAATTAAGTTGCCCTGCGCCAAGACACTCGCTAAGGCGTTTGTTAAGGAGATTGTCAAGCTCCATGGCGTTCCCACGGATATTGTTTCTGATAGAGGACCTCAGTTTGTGGCTTACTTTTGGCGTGCTTTTTGTGACAGGTTGGGAGTCTATTTGTCATTTTCGTCTGGGTATCATCCTGAGTCTAATGGACAGACTGAAAGAAAGAGCCAGGATGTTGAGCAGTTTTTGCGGCAGACAATCAAGAGGGGTGGTCTGAGTTTCTGCCTCTCGCAGAATTTGCTCTTAACAATCATACATCCTCCTCTGCTGGGTGTTCGCCTTTTTTTTGTTGTTCTGGGAGACATCTGTCTTTTGGTTCGATCTCCAAATTGGAGTCGGCGGTGCCGGAGGAGGAGAATTTTTCCGGTGATTTGGAGAGAGTTTGGACTAATGTACGTTGCAACCTTCAATACGCTAACAAGAAGTCCAAGAAGCATTTTGACAGGAAACGTAAAGAGGTTTTGTTTACTGTGGGTGACATGGTTTGGTTGTCCTCGAAGAACCTGCGGTTGAGGATTCCCTCTAAAAAACTGGGTCCTAAGTTTGTAGGTCCATTTAAGGTGCTTCAGGTGGTTAACCCGTCTGCGGTTAGGTTGGAGGTTCCTACTTCCTGGAAGATTAATCCGGTGTTTCATGTTTCCTTGTTGAAAAAGGCTGATGTATCTGATAGGGACGCCACTGTCACAGTTCCTCTTGTGGTGGAAGATGGTGAATATGAAATTTCTCGTATTTTGAATTCTAGATGGCATAGAGGGAGATTACAGTATCTTGTCTCCTGGAAGGGTTTCGGTCCCGAAGACAACTCCTGGGTAAGGACGGATGATGTCTCTGCTCCTAGGCTTGTTAGAGCTTTCCACAGGAGGTTTCCTGATAGGCCTGAGCCTGGAGAATCCGGAGGATCCTCATAAAAGAGGGGGTGATGTTAGAACCCTCCTGTTAGTTTTTGCTATCTATTGTTTTGCGGTCACGTGACCTGCTGCCTATATATTCCAGCTCCGTCCTTCTGGCTTTGCTGGACTTCAGTGTTGTTTGACTGTCTCTCTAGCCAGGTGCTTCGGTGCCTTTCTCTGTCAGTTCACTTGGTCCTCTGGGACCTCTAGTACTTTTGTCTTTTGTGCTCTGCAACAACTTCTGTTTAGGAGGTGTCCCATTTTTGTCCCAGTCCTTAGTTCTTTTAGGGACCCCTCCCTTATTTCTATAGGTCTTCGTTCAGACTAGCCGAGGACTAAGGCGGGTCTGTTCACAAGGAACAGGCAGCCCGCTACATCATAGGGATTCAGCTTAGTCTTACTGTAGGAACAGCTTTCCTCTTTCTTTCCTTAGTTCTTGTTGCAGATCATAACATAATGACTGTCACCCAAAATTTTGAGAACGCGAGGGTCATGGGAAAGGTAGCGTAGCATAAACTCAGTCATGCGTGCCAGACTACTAACAGGCAAGACTTCCGTGTCCTCACCAAGAGGATGACTGACCATGCTCTCCTCCTCCTCCTCCTCTCTGTCCTCTGGCCATCCATGCTGAACCGACGGTATGACAGCTGTGCAGGTAGTACCGTCTATAGCGCATGAAACTAGCTCCTGTTCTTCCTCCTCCTCTTCCTCGTTGTCACCCAATCCACGTTGGGATGAGATGAGGCTTGGCTGTGTGTAATCACCGTGTATGGTTCCTTGCTCCGTCTTATCATGCTCCGCCTGCAATGCATCCTATTTGATTGTGAGCAGAGAGCGTTTCAGAAGACAGAGAAGCGGGATGGTGATGCTAATTATGGCGTCCTCGCCGCTCACCATCTTGGTGGAGTCCTCAAAGTTTTGGAGGATGGTACATATGTCTGACATCCATGTCCACTCCTGAGGTCTTGTGTGGAGTCTGAACTGTATACCGACGGCCTTGTTGATGCTGCTAGTCAATAATTGCCCTCTTCTGCTCACAAATCCTTCCCAACATCTGCAGTGTAGAGTTCCAACTTGTGGGGACATCACACACCAGTCGGTGAGCCGGAAGCTGCAAACGCTGCTGAAGCACAGCAAGGGTGGCGGAAGCTGTAGCTGACTTTCTAAAATGGGCACACAGGCGGTGTGCTTTGACAAGTAGATCCGACAGCTACGGGTAGCTTTTGAGAAACTGTGGAACCATGAGAGTAAGCACATGGGACAGGCATGGTACATCTGTGAGCTCGCATCAGAGCCGCCAAGAGGTTCTGGCCATTGTCACACACGGCCATGCCTGGCTGCAGGTTCAGCGGTGTCAGCCACAGATCTGCCTGCTCTTTCAGAGCTGTCCACAACTCTTCAGCATTGTGCGGTTTCTCTCCTAAGCATATTAGCTTCAGCACAGCCTGTTGATGCTTCGCCTGTTAGAACCCTCCTGTTAGTTTTTTTCTATTTTGTGGTCACGTGACCTGCTGCCTATTTATTCCAGCTCCGCCCTTCTGGCTTTGCTGGACTTCAGTGTTACTTTGACTCTTAATCTAGCCAGGTGCTTTGTACCTATCTCTATAGTTTGCTTGGTCCTTGGACCTCTAAGTATTTTTGTCTGTTTGTCTTTTTGCTCCGCTACAACTTCTGCTAGGAGGTGTCCAATTTTTGTCCCAGTCCTTAGTACTTTTAGGGACCCCTCCCTTATATCTATAGGTCTGCGTTCAGACTAGCTGAGGACGTAGGTGGGTCTGTTCACAAGGAACAGGTTGCCCACTGCATCGTATGGAATCAGCTTAGTCCTATTGTAGGGACAGTTTTCCTACCTTTCCTTAGTTCTTGTAGCAGATCATAACAGTAAGTCCAGCCCAAAATCAAAAGAAAAAAAAATCCTAAGGAACGAGATCCGGAGATCAGCATGGTGTCTGTTCAGGAATTGGCTCAACGCCTGCAGGGATTGTCTCTTGAGGTGGCCGAGCTCCAGCAACACGTGAGTATCTGTCCTGGAGCACATTTTGTTGAACCGAAGGTAGGACTGCCTGATTTTTTTTATGGTAAACAACAAGATTTTTTTTCCTTTAAAATGCTTGTTTATTATATTTTTGTTTGAGACCCACTCAGGTCCTTTGGGAATGAATCACAGCGCATTGGGTTTATCATGTCACTTTTGCGCAAGGAACCACAGGGGTGGGCCTTTTCTCTCCAACCTAATGATCCGTGTTTTAGTTCAGTGGAGGATTTTTTTTCTGCTATGGGGTTGTTGCATGACGATCCTGATCGAGTCTCTTCTGCTGAGACACAACTGAGACGTTTAAAGCAGGGGTCAGGTGATGTTGAAAATTATTGTACACACTTCAGAAGGTCGTCTTCTGAAGTGAGATGGAATGATTTGGCGTTGAAATGTTTGTTTCTTGCTGGTCTAAGTGGTAGGGTTAAGGATCTGCTTTCCCTGCACCTGGAAACTTGCAAGAAGCCATGCAATTAGCTATACGGGTGGACAGGAGACTGTGTGCCAGGGTTAATGAGGAGAAAACTCCTGCTATGGCAGCTCCTAGTCATCAGAGGGTCTGCTCGGACAGCGGAGAACCGATGGAGATTGGGGTGATGCCACTCCGCTCTCAGGAAAAAGACCGCAGGTTTTCCAAGGGATTGTGTTTTTACTGTGGTAAATCTGACCATTTTGTTAAGAACTGTGAACTTCTGTTAAACAAAGAAAAAAAAAAGGTCAGTTACGCCCGTATTACTTGTTTAAACTCTAAGGGAGTATATCTTTCCGGGAGTAGCTCATTGCAGGAGGAGTTGATTGAATTTCAGGTTTTTGTGGATTGTGGTTCTACACTGAATGTGATTGATGGGGGATTTTTGGAAAAACTTAAATTGGAACCTAAACCTTTGTCATCTCCTATTTCTGTGGTTGCTGTTGATAACACTCCTTTGAAATGTGTTACTCACAAGGTTTTTGAATTTCCCCTCACTATTAATGGTATTCACCAAGAGAAGTTGGATTTAGTGGTATTAAATAATTTACATTCTCCAGTAGTGTTAGGTTTGCCTTGGTTAAAACTGCACAATCCTTTATTGGACTGGTCTACTGAAATTAAGTCTTGGAGTCCTAAGTGTTATGATAAATGTTGTAACGGTCGCATTGCTGCAGTGGAAAGAGGGGAATTACCTGTACCTATTTAGGATTTTTGGAAGTTTTTTTCAGAGGAGGAGTCGCAAATTCTACCTCCTCATAGGGACTATGATTGCACCATTGAGTTTGTTCCTGGAGATACTCTTCCCAAGAGTCGCTTATTTAATCTGACTATCCCTGAAAGAAAAGCCTTGGAGGAGTACATACAGACTAGCCTGGCTGCTGGTCACATTAGACCTTCTAAGTCACCTGTGGCTGTTGGATTTTTTTTTGTTGTACTGGGAGACATCCGTCGTTTGGTTCGTTCTCCAAATTGGAGTCGGCGGTGCCGGAGGAGGAGAATTTTTCCGGTGATTTGGAGAGAGTTTGGACTAATGTACGTTATAACCTTCAAGAGGCTAGCAAAAAGTCTAAGAAGTATTTTAACAGGAAACGTCAAGAGGTTTTGTTTGCTGTTGGTGACATGGTTTGGTTGTCCTCAAAGAATCTGCGCTTGAGGATTCCTTCTAAGAAATTGGGTCCGAAGTTTGTGGGTCTATTTAAAGTGCTTCAGGTTGTTAACCCGTCTGCGGTTAGGTTGGAGGTTCCCTCCTCCTGGAAGATTAATCCGGTGTTTCATGTTTCCTTGTTGAAAAAAGCTGATGTATCGGATAGGGACGCCACTGTCACAGTTCCACCTGTGGTGGAAGATGGCGAATATGAAATTTCTCGTATCCTGAATTCCAGAGAGCATAGAAGGAGATTACAGTATCTCGTCGCTTGGAAAGGTTTCGGTCCCGAGGATAACTCCTGGGTAAGGGCGGATGATGTCTCTGACCCTAGACTTATCAGAGCGTTTCACAGGAGGTTTCCTGATAGACCTGGGCCTGGAGGATCTGGAGGATCCTCATAGAAGAGGGGGTACTGTTAGAACCCTCCTGTTAGTTTTTTTTCTATTTTGTGGTCACGTGACCTGCTGCCTATTTATTCCAGCTCCTCCCTCCTGGCTTTGCTGGACTTCAGTGTTACTTTGACTCTTAATCTAGCCAGGTGCTTTTGTACCTTTCTCTATAGTTTGCTTGGTCCTTGGACCTCTAAGTATTTTTGTCTGTTTGTCTTTTTGCTCCGCTACAACTTCTGCTAGGAGGTGTCCAATTTTTGTCCCAGTCCTTAGTACTTTTAGGGACCCCTCCCTTTATTCTATAGGTCTGCGTTCAGACTAGCTGAGGACGTAGGCGGGTCTGTTCACAAGGAACAGGTTGCCCGCTGCATCGTAGGGAATCAGCTTAGTCCTATTGTAGGGACAGTTTTCCTATCTTTCCTTAGTTCTTGTAGCAGATCATAACATGGCCGAGGCAGTGCTTCAGTGCTTCCAGCTTGTGACTGATGTGGTCATTTCGGAGATAGAGGCTGAAGAGGAGGAAGAGGCTGAGGAGGATGAGTTGCAGGAGCTGTAGACTTTGGGGGCAACCTTGATTGACCTAGGGCCCACAATCCTCAGCGTCGGAAGGATGTGTTCTTTCCCAAGGTCTGACTGGGTCCCGGCTTTCACTAGGTTAACCCAGTGTGCAGTCAGCGACATGTACCGTCCCTGCCCACAAGCACTTGTCCACTTGTCTGTGGTTAGGTGGACTTTCCCTGTAACTGCATTGTTGAAGACACGGTTAATTTTGTGGGACACATGCTTGTGTAATGCGGGGACGGCACACCGGGAGAGATAGTGGCGACTGGGGATCGAGTACCGAGGGACGGCCACCGCCATCAGGTTGCGGACAGCTTCCGTCTCCAAGAGCCTAAAAAGCAAAATTTCGAGCTCAAGCAGTTCCAAGGACTGGGGTATGGACAACTGAACACTGCGCTGTGACAAGGACATGCTTGCTGATGGTACTATTTGAGAGTGTGCAATGACCGGTACAGGGTAGGAGGCATCTTCGCATGCACTATGGACAGGGGATTGTCTTGCACGCACAACAGCGGAAGAAGCAGTGGTATCACCCACAGACACTGTTCCTGTTTGTGGGGTTCGGCCCACAAAGTCGGATGTGTAGCATCGGCGACTCTGCCCCGTACTAGGCAGAGACGCCGTCCCTCTCACCTCCCCGCTCCTGGCGCGGCGTCCTCCAGCGCTTCTCTCCCCGCTGCTTCCGGCACGCGCTCCTTCCCCGGCAGTGTGCTTAGGGCGCGCGCTCCCCCTCTCTTAGAGGGACCGCACGCGCCGTCCTAAGGAGTCCCTGGCCAATTGCCGGAGGACCTCCCATATTTAAGGCACCTCCTCCAAAATGGAGGTGCCCGAGCAATGTTGTTGCAAAGCCTTCACTCTGCTTCAGCCCTCAGGTCCCGTTACCAGTTACCAGCCAGTCACCTGCCAGATTCCTGCCTGTTACCTGCCAGTCACCTGCCAGATTCCTGCTTGATACCTGCCTGATATCCGTTTACCTGCTTGCAAGCCTGCGGACCGACGGTCTGCCTTCCGACACCTGTCAGTCTGTCTATGGACCAGCCTGCCCGCTCACCTGGGAGCGCTCATCTGCTACCTGCCTGCTAGCCTACCTGGAGGCTCCGCCGTCACTTGCCGTGACCACCTGCCTGTCCAGAGACTCTTGCCTGCTCACCTGGGAGCGCTCACCTGCTACCTGTCTGCTAGCCTACCTGGAGGCTCTGCCGTCACTTGCCGTGACCACCTGCCTGTCCAGAGACTCTTGCCTGCTCACCTGGGAGCGCTCACCTGCTACCTGTCTGCTAGCATACCTGGAGGCTCTGCCGTCACTTGCCGTGACCACCTGCCCGTCCAGAGACTCTCGCCCGCTCACCTGGAAGCGCTCACCAGCCACCTGCCTGCTGTCCTTCTACCCAGAGACTGTCCCTGTCACTTGCCGTGACTACTTGCCCCTCTACCCAGAGACTGTCCCTGTCACTTGCTGTGACTACCTGCCCCTCTACCCAGAGACTGTCCCTGTCACTTGCCGTGACTACCTGCCCCTCTACCCAGAGACTGTCCCTGTCACTTGCCGTGACTACCTGCCCCTCTACCCAGAGACTGTCCCTGTCACTTGCCGTGACTACCTGCCCGTCTTCCCTGGGAGCCACCCGCTTCCTTACAAGGACCGCCCCCTTGTATAGTTGCACAGAGGATCCACCTCCCAGACCCGTTACAGGATGCTTTGCTGCCATGTGCCTGATCATGCTGGTTGTGGTCAGGCTGCTAGTTTTGCTACTCCTGCTGATGCTGGCCTGGCAGGTAATGCAAATGGCTTTTTTGGGGTTATCGGCAAAGTCTTTAAGAATCAACCAGACTCGAGAAGATCTAACAGTTCTACTGGCAACATCCGTCGTGTTGATGTTACCGGGATAGTTGCCCGCCTTCTGTCTGCGGCCACCACACTGCTTCTTCCTACCTGTTGGGGTGCTCTGCCTCCCTCCCCCTGTGTGCTGCTGTCCTCGCTCTGCATGTCCTCCTGCCAGGGTCAGTTACTATATCATCCACCACCCCGTCTTCCACTTCCGCACCCTGTTCGTCCTCCTGACTTTCTGGCAATAGTGTCTCATCATCGTCCACCTCTTTTGACACTTTCCCACCATCGCCTTCATGTGACCGTGGCTGCTCAAATATTTGGGCATCACTACATGCGATCTCCTCTTGCCCCGCTTTAAGTGAACCGGGCGAGAGGCCCGAATCTATAAATGGAAAAGTGAACAGCTCTTCAGAGTGTCCAAGTGTGGGATCAGTTGTCTCCAGGCACTCGGCATGGTGGGAGGAAGGAGGATCAGGGTGAGGAATATGCGGTCCCGACTCACGGCTACTGAGACTTGACCGTGTGGAAGACAGGGTGGTGGTGGTGGTGGCTAAGTGACTGGAAGCATTATCTGCCATCCAACCAATAACCTTTTGACACTGCTCTGGGTTCAATAGTGGTGTTCCGCAGTCCCCTATTAATTGGGACAGGAAGGTCGATCGAGAATATGTGGGTGTTTGTTGTGGCACAATTTCGGCTTGCCCACGACCTCGGCCTCTGCATGCACCATCACCATCACGTCCAGTTCCCTGTCCATTGCCACGTGCCTTACCCATTTTAAATGGAGGACAATATCTTCCACACTCACTACAAATGGCTGAATTTGAAGCGAACTTATATGTGATCCGTGTGATGGACAAACCACAGTTTTAAATTTCTGGATTTTTATCGCTGTAATATGGAAAGGACCTGGCTGTATTCTGCAGTGTCAACAAGCAAATGGCGCAGAAAAACGGTGTTCTCTGAATTGCTTTTTAAGAAAATAATCAGGATTAAGATCCAAAAAAAAATATTCCTGGCCCCTGAGACCTGGGGCTATTTCTAGAAATATCTGTAAAAGCACCAGCAGACAGAACTGGAATGGACCCTCTTACTATAAGCACTGCAGTCTGCCACTTACACTGCCTGCCTAGCACTGATATCTCTGCAGCTGGATTAGTCCTCAGAAGGACTGTTTGTTGAGATGGATATGTGTCTCTAATATAGTTTGGTACACCTACACTAACTAAGAAACAAGCAAATCTCTCCCTAGCTCAGCAGCACCTCTCCCTACATTGCCTGATTCTGGAGTAGGCTGTGACGAGCATGGCGGTGCCCGGTCTGATATACACCTGATGACGCTGTGGAGCCAGCCAATCACTGTAATGCCACAACCAACATGGCTACGGCATTGCAGTGAGTGGCAGACAATCCCTGCATGTTCATTGACTCTCTAAAGAGCGCCAAACATGCAGGGAGGGGACCCGAGCTCCCGCCGAGCAACCCGGAAATCTGGAGCAGTGAGATGCTCGGGCGAGTACCGAGCAGCAGGGAGCATGCTCGTGTGACGCCTCAAAGCCTTCTGTAAGCCCCTTACCCTGGGAGATGGGGGACTCGGAGTCGGGTCCTGTGATGGAGAGATGGGGTGCAGCCGTGGCCCGGGACCCTCTCCGTGCCCAGGGCTGTCACATTAAAAAGGATGGTGTGGGCTTATCCGGGTTGAGTGGCTGATTACGACTACGCAACCTGTGGCACCTGGTGAAGGCCACCAGCGCCGCCGCAGTCCGCTGAGGCATGGTGGTATGGCGGCCGATGTTGTTACTACTCCCCACAGGCGGAGCAAGGCCTCAGGGCAGCGAGACAGGATGGAGGGGGTAGTAGTCCAGAAAGTCCGTGTAGTGCGGTGTAGCGCAGAATAAAGAGTCCGGAGGCCATAGGGGTGAACTTCCAAGGCTTTACTCACATAAGAGATGGCAGAAGGAAGGCGACTCCCTGCTCCCCGCGGACAGTCTCTGCGGTCACCAGGAACGGGGGTCCGACAACCTCCAAGTAAGTTCAGCGTTCAATCTGGACCCCGCACCAGAGTGTTCCTGAACTACAGACAGTATCCTTTCCCGTCTGTGTGTGTGTAGATAAGCCGGGTCTCCCTCTGAACTCCTCTCAGAAAAAGGGCACGGGAGGCAGCTCCGCTCCTTCCGATGCCCGGTGGGATCCTCAGGGCCTACCGGGCTTTCCCGACCAGGACGTGGAGTAGCAAGGTCGGGTGTCGGGGGCCGGTACCCCTCTTGCAGCCGGACTCCCTCTGAATATATCAGGTTGGCGAGGACAGGTGGCGTAAACCGCTCCGTCTGCATCCTCCCCGGGATCCATTTCCTTTGGAGCCAAACTCTTGAGCTCCGGGCCTTCTTGGTCCTGATCCTTGACCGGGTTGAGACATTCATTGTCTGCAACCTGCCCCTCGACCCAAGGCCAAGGTACGAGGGCTGTGTCTCCATCCGCTGCAGGCCCACACAGGATCCACATTCAGGGAGGAAGGTCACAATAAATGACAGTCAAAAGAACCAAGATGGCTGGGTATTAAATATGAATTATTAATTGTCACTAAAATGTGAGTCCTCCACCCTCACCCACTAAATGGTTCCCCTAGCTCTTGGTTCCCCAGTCTCCCGATTACCAGGAGGGGCAGCACCTAGTGCATTCTAGCCTCCTCTGATGGAAGAAATGTGGTGTTGGATGTGGAGGAAGGGTCCTGATCATCGCACTGTTTTTACCTCAGAGGAGGAACACTACACTCTATTAAAGAAGTGCAGCATCCCTGTGGCGGTCGAACCCTCAGGGGCGCCATACTCGCTCATCACTAGTAATCATTGTTTTTTTTAAGTCACAAGCTCCACAACTTTCTAATGTACAGTCAACCTGTAAGGAAGGATTAGATCCCCTGATCCCATAGCCAAAATGATAACAAATATATAAATCAGCAGAAAGAAAGAACCCAATGAACGAGACTCATTATTTAGATGGCATTGGCAACATTTATTTGTGATTGGGCCACCATGCATGTAATAGTCAGCGTCACAATTACCAAATGAGCAGGGACTTTCCATCCTCTTTGGCTAAATACGCCAGACAGTTGAGAATTATTAGGATGTCCTTCGCTTTCGCCTCACATGGCATGCACTCCATTACCACATTGCTCAGGTATTCTGGATCATTAATGGAGGAAAGGTCATCAATTCCGGCGTGTTTGTCCTTCACGATCCCGTAAGTGTTTACTAGGTGTTCCGTTAGGTGGACATGCACTGCGGGGTCATAGCCCAACTTCTTCAGCTGACTCATTGTATGATGGTAGCGCATATGCAGCTCGGATCTTAAATTCTCATCCACTTTGCCGGTTCGTGGACAGGTGGTCACCTGTAATCATGAAATCAACAGTCAATATACATTTAGCATAGCCCCTTTTTGGAATTTTTTATTTCCCCCTTTTTTGCACTCATTTGCATTTTTCTCACTTCACCGGAGCTTAAAAATTAGCAAAATTACTATGAGCAATAAATGTTGTCAAAGAATAACATAACTTCCAACTCCTATGAATTCCCTAGCCATTCCAGCACCATCACTTTCGTTGGTCCCGCCCGGTCTGCTGGCTTGTCTTGCAGTGATCATGTGCTGTACATGCGCACAAGACAAACTCTCGCACAAACAGGCATCGTCACAGAGATCAGCGATTTCCTGCAGCAAGTGCATTTATGGCACGTCAGAGATGAGCCGAGATCTTTGGAGAGCTGGTCCTGGACTGTGGGGGAATTAAAGGGTAGGTATATATCAATTATCACTTATTCCCTGGATAAATCCCTTCAATTCTATAGGCGGAAGCCATTTTTTTTTTGGTAACAACTAGTATTATATTGATATCTAGCGCCTCTGTAACATTGTTGGTACAATCTATCTGGAAGTCACATTGATAAACTTCTCTATTTATTAAAATAAATAAGTATTTAATAGTAATTTAGGTTTGTCCACCTGTAAAATCTTCTCCTCTATATCAGCCACGCTGTATCCGTACAGTCGTTCTTGTTCCTGGAAGATGGTACATAGAATCCGGCGGTCTAGCTGAAAGGCTATCTCTCCGACAATGCGCTGAAACTTCTTCACTTTTTCTGGGTTTTCAAAAATGAATTAGTAAAATCACATAAAAGCTTAAAAATTTTCTGAATCAATGCAAACTGAAACCGGCACCATGTGCCCAGGGGGTAATAATAATATCCAGCTACTTACCTAGCTGTGAGCAGGAGTCTGACTTTTGTTTTCTGTCTATGATTTCTGGAATAGTCAAATAAAATGTTTTCCATATATCAATGTCCAAACCCTATATGCATAAAAGGTTGCCTCCTGAGGGAAGGGCCTCATGAAAGGTGCATATACCTGGACCACTGGTTACGAGGCATATCTCTACTCTATATAGACTACACTGTGATTGCGCACCACCGAGAGCCAGAGCTAGGTCCCTTCCTAAAAGTTCCTCTGCCACAAAATATTATAAATGGTGCATGGTCTGTTCCATAAATCCTAAATTACTAAGATTTCTCTAAACTCGAGAGGTTTTCTTTATGAATGTCTGCATTACGAAGGCTATAACTTCTAGCTCCAAGGCTTTGAGGGATACTAGTGAACAGACATAGACGTACGTCTAATGTAATAATCGGAATATCACATATTAAGAACATACCGGCTTAGGAAAAATAACTTGCATTCATAGTTGTTTCCTGTCTAGAATATGCAAAAAAAAGTCATCTATAATACAAATAGTAGGCCTACAAAACCTGATTTCATGGAGAATTCTTGACAGTTTTATTATGAAAGTTCTACTACATTTTAATTTCCATCATTCTGATTTATTGCAGATCACAGGTTGATTTTATGAGCCAATCTATAGTGTCATTTTACCAGGGATGTGTACTTTATATAGGAACACATGCAATGAATATATATACCTTCTTGTCAATGTGTGGCTGCACCATTGAGATGACACCAATTCTTTTAGAAAATGTCAAACATTACATTGCAATTTATGATTTAGGGGAATTCCATATGTGTAAACCCAGTCTTACTCTTACCCTTACCCAGTCTTAAACCCAGCCTTACGCTTAGCCTTACCCAGTCTTAAACCCAGTCTTACCCTTACCCTTACCCAGTCTTAAACCCAGCCTTACTCTTAGCCTTACCCAGTCTTAAACCCAGTCTTACCCTTACCCTTACCCAGTCTTAAACCCAGTCTTACCCTTACCCAGTCTTAAACCCAGCCTTACCAGTCTTGTGGTGGTCTTTTTGTTGCTGTGCAGGAGTCATGGTTTGTGCTGTTTTCTCGTGTTTTTTTAAAATCATGCGAAGTTCCACGTTCTCCTGCATTAACCCCATGCGTTTGCGCAATTCAGCATTCTCCTTTAATAGACGCGAGGTGTCGGTGACGATAACTTTTTGATCATCACAAGTAATCAGACTATTTGCGGTAAAGTCCATGGTGTTACTTGCAGATGTTCCTGAGGATGTCTTCACAGATTCTCTTCACCAGATTAATGTCTGTTATGGAACACTCATGATCCTAACATTCTAAAGTTCTGTGATGTCATCAGCCGTTTCATGGGGAACCTGGTTATGAGCTCATCGTTCACTGCAGCCAATAGGAATTGGAAAAATTCTGCAAAATCTCAGGAATACTGTATTGATAATATTCATTGTGGAAGTTTAAGAAGCCAATGAAATTAAAATATTCTCTTTTTTTAGGATCTAATATTAAAAATGTAAAAATAAAAATCTTGCCATTTGAATGTTCAATTTTGAAAATATAAAGTTGAAAATTACAGACATGACATACATGTGTTTTCAGCCCCACCCGAGTTAATACTTTGTAGGACCACCTTTCGCTGCAGCTTTTTGCCCCTTCTTCTATGCACACTCGCTCTCGCTCAGTGAGATTGGATGGAGACATTGGTGAACGGCAACTTCCAAGTCTTGCCACGGATTCTCAATGAGATTTAGGTCTGGACTTTGACAAATGAATATGCTTTGATCTAAACCTGGGATGGGTAATACATTTTCCCGAGGGGCCACATGAGTGACAGAGACTGTTGTGGAGGGCTGAACAAACTGGCCGAAAATAATTCTATACAATATTGATATTAACATATTAATTACATTTAGTATTAATATAAAATAATTGTATCAAGTAATATTCAGCATAATTAAGTATGCTAACATCCTCCTACATACCATATGAGTCCGCAAACAGCCCGCTATATGCCATTTGAGCCTACATACAGTCCCCTATATAAAGTATGAGCCCTCACATAGCCTCTCTATATACATTATGAGCCACTACATAGCCTCCTATATACAATATGAGTCCTTACATAGCCTCCTATAAACAGTATGAGCTCCCATATAGCCTCTATATACAGTTTGAGTCCCCACATAGCCTCCTATATACAATATGAGCCTTCACATAACCTCCTGTAAACGGTATCAGCCCTCACATAGCCCCTCTATATATAATATGAGCCCCCAAATAGCCTCTCTATATACAATATGAGCCCCCACATAGCCTCTCTATATACAATATGAGCACTCTCACACCCCCCTGTTTACAGTATGAGGCCCCACAAAGTCTCCTGTATACAGTATGAGCGGACACTGACAGCTTTGGCTCCTGTGCAGCAAATGTGTTTGGTTCACCCTACTTTTATGGCAATCAAGCTACAGATATAATAAACATATATAAATATATTTACAGTACAGACCAAAAGTTTGGACACACCATCTCATTTAAAGATTTTTCTGTATTTTCATGACTATGAAAATTGTACATTCACACTGAAGGCATCAAAACTATGAATTAACACATGTGGAATTATATACTTACCAAAAAAGTGTGAAACAACTGAAAATATGTCTTATATTCTAGGTTCTTCACAGTAGCCACCTTTTGCTTTGATGACTGCTTTGCACACTCTTGGCATTCTCTTGATGAGCTTCAAGAGGTAGTCACGGGAAATGGTCTTCCAACAATCTTGAAGGAGTTCCCAGAGATGCTTAGCACTTGTTGGCCCTTTTGCCTTCACTCTGCGGTCCAGCTCACCCCAAACCATCTCGATTGGGTTCAGGTCTGGTGACTGTGGAGGCCAGGTCATCTGGTGTAGCCCCCCATCACTCTCCCTCTTGGTCAAATAGCCCTTACACAGCCTGGAGGTGTTTGGGGTCATTGTCCTGTTGAAAAATAAATGATGGTCCAACTAAACGCAAACCGGATGGAATAGCATGCCGCTGCAAGATGCTGTGGTAGCCATGCTGATTCAGTATGCCTTCAATTTTGAATAAATCCCCAACAGTGTCACCAGCAAAGCCCCCGCACACCATCACACCTCCTCCTCCATGCTTCACGGTGGGAACCAGGCATGTAGAGTCCATCCGTTCACCTTTTCTGCGTCGCACAAAGACACGGTGGTTGGAACCAAAGATCTCAAATTTGGACTCATCAGACCAAAGCACAGATTTCCACTGGTCTAATGTCCATTCCTTGTGTTCTTTAGCCCAAACAAGTCTCTTCTGCTTGTTGCCTGTCCTTAGCAGTGGTTCCCTAGCAGCTATTTTACCATGAAGGCCTGCTGCACAAAGTCTCCTCTTAACAGTTGTTGTAGAGATGCGTCTGCTGCTAGAACTCTGTGTGGCATTGACCTGGTCTCTAATCTGAGCTGCTGTTAACCTGCGATTTCTGAGGCTGGTGACTCGGATAAACTTATCCTCAGAAGCAGAGGTGACTCTTGGTCTTTCTTTCCTGGGGCGGTCCTCATGTGAGCCAGTTTATTTGTAACGCTTGATGGTTTTTGCAGATGCACTTGGGGACACTTTCAAAGTTTTCCCAATTTTTCGGACTGACTGACCTTCATTTCTTAAAGTAATGATGGCCACTCGTTTTTCTTTACTCAGCTGCTTTTTTCTTGCCATAATACAAATTCTAGCAGTCTGTTCAGTGGGACTATCAGCTGTGTATCCACCTGACTTCTGCACAACACAACTGATGGTCCCAACCCCATTTATAAGGCAAAAAAAACCACTTATTAAACCTGACAGGGCACACCTGTGAAGTGAAGACCATTTCCGGTGACTACCTCTTGAAGCACATCAAGAGAATGCCAAGAGTGTGCAAAGCAGTCATCAAAGCAAAAGGTGGCTACTGTGAAGAACCTAGAATATAAGACATATTTTTAGTTGTTTCACACTTTTTTGTTAAGTATATAATTCCACATGTGGTAATTCATAGTTTTGATGCCTTCAGTGTGAATGTACAATTTTCAAAGTCATGAAAATACAGAAAAATCTTTAAATGAGAAGGTGTGTCCAAAGTTTTGGTCTGTACTGTATACAGATACTGTTGAAACCAGAAGTTTCCATCCACTATATATAAAGACACATCTGCAGGTTTTTCTCAATATCTGACATGAAATCAGTATAAACCTTTCCCGTTTTAGGTCAATTACCATAATTTTTAATATTTGCCCAATTCCAGAATAATGAGAGAGAGAATGTTTTAAGGCATTTTTATTACTTACTGCAACGTCAAAAGTTTCCATACACTAAGATTACTATGCCTATAAACAATTCTGGACGGCCCATATGATGAGGTCAGGTGTTTGGAAGCTTCTGATAGTTTTTTTGGCAACATCTGAGTTAATTAGAGACACACCTGTGGATGTAATTTAATGCACACCTGAAACACACTGCTTCTTCCACCCTACGGTTCCACAAATATGGAAATATTGGCATTTTTATTTGGAGCAAATTGTTATGGTCTTTCCAAGTGGTTGTAGCTCAAGTAATTTTCTGGGGTGTATCATTAGGTTGCACTGTATAATTACCCTGTGAGCCACAGCCCCTTGGAAAGACCATAAAAATTTGCACTATCAAATAAGGCCCATATCTCTAAACGGCAACTTTTCCCTGGTGACAGGTCCTCTTTCAGTGAAATAGTTGCTTGAAGCTACAGCACAAAAAAAAGGTGTCAAAACTGGTTCCACACTCTCTCAATCCCCCTCTTCTCTCCATAGAGTTTCCTAAGAACTGTTCCCTGATGCCACTGAGAGTTGGCAGTCCATCTCGCTTTATCGTGATTAATTTGAGCTGTTTTTCATTGTGGATATGCTATGAGAGGTTCAGGAGGCAGGAGGAAAGGGAAGAAGTGGCTCATAAGTGGAGAAATAGATGATTTCTTTCATAAGTTATATGACAACGTTTCTTTGGTATTACCGATTTAGGCAAAGTTTGTGGAAGCAACCATTTTATATGCTTATTGGTATCAGATTGATGGTCTTATCACTGTCAATTAGGAAAAATGCAGGGTAAGAAGACCCTTTCAGGTCTTGTATAAAGCAACCAGCGGAGACAAGAAACAAGGGCTGATTAGAAGCCTTATTAAGCATGGTGTATTGCAGTCAAGGGGATGGGCAAAAGAAGAAGGTGGAGGGATGGGACAGAAAGTAGTTTAGTGTGTGGAAGGAACAAATGGCACTAAGAAGAACAGCAGAAAGGGAGAGAGTTGAATTGAATCGATGGTGAGCAAGAAATGGAATCCGCTCAACAAAGACTAGGATAACAGGGTATGTAGGATGACAGACAGACAAGTATTGCAGGAAGCACCAGTTGAAGCAGAGCCAAGTGTGCAAATATACATGAAAATAGTATATGTGACATGCACAAGAAGTGCTGTTGCTTCAAAAGCATCCAGCAACTATTAGAAGTAACACAGGCACAGGAGTCAGGAAGTGTTGTGCTCCAGAAGTATCCAGCAACTAGAGGGGTTAACACAGTCACAGGAGACAAGAAGTGTTTAGCAGAGCCCCAGGGGGATTGTGGGGAAGTTGTTTGCTGTCTGGCTGGAGCCAAAGAGAAAGGTGGTGTGTGATCTGTATCTCACAAAAGGCAAGGGAACAGAATTCAGGTCAGGAGGGAAGTAAACCTCGTCAGATAGACTCCCTGAGCTAACAGTGCGGAGTATTATCGGGCAGAAAGAAAATGACTGGAAGGAATCGTGTCATAGGGATCATCTCCCTCATCAAGCCCGCCCCCCCACCTCCATCTCCATGCAGGATAAAAAATGCTGTGTACTATTGAGTCCATGTGAAGGATAAGCCTGTGGTTGTGTATTCATAGAAGTGTGCTGCTAAGAGAACTAATCTGTGCTGAATTATGCTACTGAACAGACTGACGTTACTGTGCCTGCTTTAATAGACTGCACTGTAATGAAGATTGTTGCTGTAATATCCCTGAATTGCACTGCCCGTGCTTCAGATTAAATTCCACTGTTAAACAGTTAAAAAAAGACTCTTGTCAGATGTGTCTGGTCAGCAACTGAATCTATCGTGTGCCTGAGAGAAGCTGCAACCTATGGTAGCCATGAGTAACGGTTCCCCCAGGATTCCAAAGAATCCATGAAAACCCGTCTCGCCCTATCTGAATTTAGCGGCGTGCGTGTAACATTGGTGGCCCGTACGGGGAATCCTGAGTGGGAATTAGCGTGAAAAGGAAAAGTGTCTGGAAAACCACAGCAGCACAGCAACTCAACTCAACTCTGCTACACCAGTTAAAGGGGACCAGCCCTAAAGATAACTCACTAGCAGCAATGGATGTGGAAATACAAATGGACAGAATAAGTGAGCTGCTTCTTCAGTTAACCTGTGAAGAATTGAGAACTGTAGCAGAACATATAAAGATGTCAGAAGAACAGATTTCCAAAGCACACAACCGCAGGAAACTGTTAGCTGCCATTAGTGCAAAAATGGATGAGCTGGGGGAGAAAGAAGCTGAAGACGTCATGTGGACGTTCCTCCAGGAACTAACACAGTTTCTAACCAGGTTGAAGTTGGAGGATGGAGGGGCAGAACCAATTACCAAAAGCGGGAATCTCCATCAGCAGACTGAACTACAGGAATTGAAAGAACAATTCAAAGCCCTAACAACAGCCCTGCAGGAATCGACCAAAACCTCTGAAGGGTGATAGACTCAGACAGGACCTTTACCCTGCTCGGTTAGATAAATCAGGAAGACAGTCCTCTCTAACACCACAAATCACCATAAGGAAAGAATTCAAGATCCTGGGACAGATTGGAGAGTGTGAACAGAAAGAGAGACTGTCTTATATGAACTTGTTGCACCAGATCGATGCAGCCTTACAGAAAAGCTACCAGCCAGATGAGATCGTTGAGGGGGTGGTGAAAGCGATCATCCCAGGACTGAACCTCCGTAGTATGCTAGAAATGAAGAGTCAATTGACCTTGCAACAGCTGAAGATGATTTTAAAAGGGCACTATAAAGAAGAGAGTACTTCAGAATTGTTCCACCGACTCATTAACCTCTCACAGAAAAATAATGAATCACCCCAAAATTTATTGTTCAGAGCAATTGAACTGAAGGATAGACTGTTTGATGCTGGACTAATCCAGAAGAAGTTCTTGAGATTGGTGGGTACGGGGTTAATCAGCAAAGACATCAAGTTGCAGCGGAAACAGTGTCTAGAAGATCCTGAAATTTTGGACGAAGACCTAATTGGAAAAATGAATGAGACGGCTAGTTTGGAGTCAGAGAGCAACAGAAGTTAAAGAAAGGATCTGGTCCTAAAATCACCAAAATGAGTCAGCTGAAGTTGGAGACCCCCGGTGGCCAGTCCGAAGATCATCATAGAGACCCTCCAGTGCCACCTCCGAGAAGGAACCTTAAATCACGAACAAAAGAGAGGACCGCCAGTGCTGACTAGGAGGAAGTAATAGGAGAACTGCGAGCCGAGTTGATTGAGGTGAAAAAGTTGATTTGTTCCAGGCCAGAACCGGTATCTCTCAGACTCCGGAGTGGTTTCCAAAACTGAAGATATCCGGCTTGTGAAGCGTGCTGTTCATCAAATCAGAGTGCGGTGTGTGTCCACTGTCTAAGATGTGGTGAGGAAGGACATTATGCCAAAGAGTGTCAATGGTCACGGTCGTTTGAGTTAAAAGACAGGAGGTTGCCAGTGCGGGGCGACTGGTAACGGCAACACAGAGGAGGCCCCAGTAGCAAATCCAAATCTCAACAAACCCCAGGACGGCGTATGAGGTAACACGGCTGCGTCAGTACTATCCCCAAGTGTGTTCCCATCTACAACAGCTGCAAGAGAGACAGGGACATCAGTTACTTAATGCCCAGTGCGGAGGTCAAACATTGTACTCCTGGAAGGAGGATTCCTCGGTCAGTAAAGATAGCCTCATCAGCCTAATCGGTGAAAGGTGATTTATACAGTGCCAGCTAGATGGACTCGTAGTAAAAGCACTGTGGGACACAGGAGCCCAAGCGAGCCCTTTAAATGAAGAATGGAGAAGGCGCTACCTGCCACATACCTGCCATCTGTCATTAAAAGAACTTTTGGGAGCAGTGGAACTCCACGGCAAAACCGTCAACCAGACAGAAATCCCTTTCATAGGCTGGGTGGAAGTGACTTTACAACTGAGGGCCACGAAGAACAGCAACACCATCGAGCTCTTGATACCTTTTCTCGTGTCCAGTGATCAGAACGTGGCAGAGGATCCTATCCTGGGTTATAATGTAATCAGTGAGGTCATCACGAAACACAAGTCAGGGGCGCTGGTGGTGGATGCAATTGCCACATCACTTATCATACCCAACACCATGGCGGAAAATGTGATTCATAGAGTAAAGATAGCACAGAATACAATGGACCTAAAAGAAGTCAAGGTAGGCTGGCGTCCAACCATCATCCCTGCAAACCAAATGGTGGGGGTGAGGTGTGGAGTCCGGGTAGAACCAGGAAGAAAAGTCCAGAAAAGACTGTTCGTGCCAAAAGACTCCTCAGAACTTCCGGAAGGCCTAGTTGAAGGTGAGACTGTGCTTACGATTCCTGCTGCTGGGCTTGCTCGAGATACACTTCTGGTGATAAATACTACGAGACACGAAATTAGACTGGATCCAAAGACTGTGTTAGGTCACATTGAAACCGTTAAAACGGTACATCCAGCCAGTGTGAGACCCGCCCAGGGGCCTACCGTGAATTCAGTCTCCCCACCAAAGGAAGAGGAGTTGCCCAGGCGAAGAAATTGTACGACCCACCTCGGAGTCCTGGGATTCCCCAGTACCCCTGGAACAGATGCTGAGAGAAGAGTGTCATTCATTCTCCAAAGATGATTCTGATATAGGTTGTATCCCATCGTCGCAGTTGAAAATCAATTTGAAAGGCACGACCCCAGCAATAAGAAGTTACATGTCTGTGCCGAAACCATTACACCGTGAAGTGAAAGAGTATTTACAAGATCTCATCAACAGAGGTTGGGTCCAAAAGTCGAAGTCGTCTTATTCTTCTCCTATTGTCTGTGTTAGGAAGAATTACGGTACATTGGACTTTGCTGTGATTACCAGGAACTAAACCAAAAGTCAGTACCTGATCAGCACCCGATACCAAAGATCCAAGATATGCTGGATAGCCTATCAGGAAGTACCTGGTTCCTGTCCTCAATCAGGGTAAAGCATACCATCAAGGGTTTGTTGAGGAGTCCAGTAGACCTTTGACAGCATTCATCACACCGTGGTGATTATATGAGTGGATGTCACGGGTGTGTCGCCACGAAGATCGTCACGATTACACAGCCTGACTTCTCGCAGCTGACTTTTTGGTGCTTGGTGTTTTCGGCAGTGAGGGATTTAATTCTCTCTCTCTCTGTTCTAGACGAGGTCCAGCCTCGCCCAGCTGCAATCAATGTTGCTGTAATGAGACTCCTTCATATGCCTGCTGGTCTGTTTGGGAAGTGTCGGTGAAAGCATTTCACACAGACTTACAGAGCGGATCGTGGTATTTGGAGTTTCTGAGATAAGTGTATTTGGAGTGTTTTTTCCCTTCCTCGCTTTATCATTTATCTCCTTTCCCGTTGGAGTTCCCTCTGTTGTAGTTGTGTAGTTTTTGTATGCAAGGTGGTTTTGGTTTTTCCCTTGTACTGTCTCGTTCGTCTAAGTACTGTGTGTGGGCATATTATTACTTGTCCTCTTTTGTTGTGATCGGGGTCCTTCTCAGGACTAGATTACTTAGGTGCAGGGATCCTCAGGAGGTAGGGGTTACGCTGGCGGCCTGGACCTCTGTACCTTTAACAGTACCTCCAGGTTGAGGGATTAGTCAGGGCCCCAGCTTAGGGTCAGCTTAGGCTCCCTACCTCCAGTATACAGAGACAGCGTGACATTTTCACCGACCCACTTAGTTTTTCTCCAGCTACCATGGATCCAGTAGCCGGTCTAGCTCGGCAGTTGCAGAGTTTGTCCATGGAGCTGGCGGACGTTAGGTCCAAGGTTTTGCATCCTCTGGAGCAAGCCGGACCAGAACCTAAAGTAGCTCTCCCTGACAGGTTCACTGGGGGGCGGGACAAGTTTTTTGTTTTCCGGGAGGCATGCAAATTGTACTTTCGGCTGCGGCCTCGGTCATCGGGGAGTGAAGAACAAAGGGTGGGAATTGTCATCTCGCTCCTACAAGGGGACCCACAATCTTGGGCGTTCTCTCTTCCCCCGGGCTCCCCGGCTCTCCAGTCAGTGGATAGGTTTTTCGCTGCTCTGGGACTCGTATATGATGACCCAGATCGGATCTCCCTTGCTGAGTCTAAGTTACGTAGGATCCAGCAGGGAGATCGTCCGGCGGAGGAATTCTGTTCGGAGTTCCGTAGGTGGGCCACGGACACCCAGTGGAATGACCCGGCTCTTAGGAGCCAGTTTTGTCAATGTTTATCCGACAAATTACAGGATGTGTTGGTACAGTATGACTCTCCCGCGTCACTTGAAGCCGCTATGGCCCTGGCTATTCGCGTTGACAGACGGCTTCGGGAGAGGTGCGGGATAACTCGACCCCCTGTGATGACTCCACCTCCTACAAGGTCCCCTCATATGGTGGTTCCCCTGGTCAGTCCAGAGGAGCCTATGCAATTAGGAGGGACATCTTTTCGGGGGAGGGGACCGGTGGTGCGCCATAAGACAGGAAGGTGTTTCTTCTGCGGGAGAAAGGGACATTTTATTGGGGGGTGTCCATCCCGTCCCTTGCAGAGTGAAGAGTCGTCGGAAAACTGTTGATCCCAGGTTGTGTGGTGGACGGCAATCTGGGAGTAGGTATTTCGTCCCTAGGTTCGTCTCAGTTTCTCGTACCGGCGGAGGTGGTGGTGGGTACGAGAACTGAGAGGATATCTGTTCTTCTGGATAGTGGGGCCGGGGCTAATCTGGTTGATGCTCGGTTTGCCCGGGTTCAAGGTATGCGATTGAGTGAGTTGGCTAAACCCATCCCCATATTCTCGATCGATGCCAGGCCTCTCGGTCAGGGAAGTTTTTTGCAAGCTGTGCATGACGTAAAACTTCAAGTGGGGGCGATACATAAAGAACTGTTGTCTTGCTACGTGTTGGAGGGTCTTCCCGCTCCTATAGTGTTGGGCCTTCCTTGGTTAACTAAGCATAACCCAGTTATTAATTGGCAAACCAGAGAGATAAGCCAATGGAGTAAATTCTGTAATATAAACTGCATGAACACGGTCATCGGTGCGGTTACTCCTTGGGTCTTACCTCCATTTCTGGCGGACTTTGAGGATGTATTCTCGGAGAAAGGGTGTCAGGAACTACCTCCTCATCGCGAGTATGACTGTTCTGTAAAACTGCTACCTGAGGCCAAGTTACCTAAAGCTAGGTTGTATAACCTTTCTGGTCCTGAGAGGCAGGCCATGAAGGATTATATTTCAGAAAGTCTGGCTAAGGGGCATATTAGACCTTCATCTTCACCGGTGGCTGCGGGGTTCTTCTTTGTTAAGAAGAAAGATGGAGGCCTACGCCCTTGCCTGGATTTCCGTGAACTTAATCGGATTACGGTCCGAGATCCGTATCCACTCCCACTTATTCCCGATCTCTTTAATCAGACCGTGGGCGCCAAATGGTTCTCTAAATTGGATCTCAGGGGGGCGTACAATCTGATTAGGATGAAGGAGGGGGATGAGTGGAAGACGGCGTTTAACACTCCGGAGGGGCATTATGAGAACCTTGTCATGCCATTCGGTCTGACTAATGCCCCGGCGGTGTTCCAACACTTTGTTAATGACATTTTTCGCCGCCTGGTGGGACAGTTTGTTGTCATATATCTGGATGATATCTTAATTTACTCGCCGGATCTGGTGTCTCATCAGGAGCACGTTAGGCAGGTGTTACAGATCTTGCGGGATAATAAACTGTATGCCAAATGGGAAAAGTGTGTGTTCGCCGTACAGGAACTCCAGTTTTTAGGCTTCCTGGTTTCAGCGTCCGGTTTTCGTATGGACCCTGGGAAAGTGCGGGCAGTTCTTGAGTGGGATCGGCCAGAGAATCTTAAGGCACTACAACGTTTCCTGGGGTTTGCTAATTATTACCGGAAGTTCATTCGTAATTTCTCGTCCATGGTTAAGCCTCTCACAGACATGACTAAAAAGGGGACGGATTTTTCTAGGTGGTCTGACAAGGCTTGTCAAGCATTCTCCTCCTTGAAAAAATGTTTTGCCTCGGCACCCATACTCATTCAACCTGATGCGTCACAGCCATTCATTGTAGAGGTAGACGCTTCCGAGGTAGGGGTGGGAGCAGTATTGTCACAAGGTTCGTCCCCTGGTAAGTGGCATCCGTGCGCCTTTTTCTCTAAAAAATTGTCGTCCGCTGAGAGGAATTACGATGTCGGCAATAGGGAACTTTTGGCCATTAAGTTAGCTTTTGAGGAGTGGCGCCATTTTTTGGAGGGGGCAGTCCATCCGGTCACCGTCATCACCGATCACAAGAACCTGCTATATCTGGAGTCCGCGAAACGTCTGAATCCCAGACAAGCTAGGTGGTCATTGTTTTTTACCAGGTTTAATTTTGTCGTTACATATCGTCCTGGGTCAAAAAATGTAAAGGCGGATGCCTTATCTCGTAGTTTCCCTGGGGCCGGGAATACGGACGACCCGATTCCTATCCTTCAGGAGGGGGTGGTGGTTTCGGCAGTATGCTCTGAGCTGGAGGAGGAGGTATTGGAGGCTCAGGGGGACGCCCCTGTTGGACCTCCGGGGAGACTGTTTGTTCCAGATCAGTTGCGACAAAAGGTGATCGAGGCACACCATAACTCAGTTTTGGCAGGACACCCGGGGAGTAAAGCAACTGTGGATCTCCTCTCGCGTCGGTTTTGGTGGCCTAACTTACATAAGGAGGTGGTAACTTTTGTCGCGTCCTGTGGGGTTTGTGCGCGCTCTAAGACCTCACATACCCGTCCGTCTGGGGCCCTCTTACCTTTGAAGATCCCGGAGCGTCCTTGGACTCATCTGTCTATGGACTTTATTACGGACCTCCCTCCGTCTTCGGGTAAAACGGTCATACTCGTTGTAGTGGACAGGTTCAGCAAGATGGCACATTTTATCGCTCTTCCGGCTCTCCCTAATGCTAAAACTCTTGCGCAGGTGTTCATTGGGGAGATTGTGAGGCTTCACGGGGTACCCTCCGATGTGGTGTCTGATCGGGGGTCTCAGTTTGTGTCCAAGTTCTGGAAGGTGTTTTGTGCACGGCGGGGGATGCATTTGTCATTTTCATCGGCTTTTCACCCTCAGACCAATGGTCAGACGGAACGTATGAACCAGAGCTTGGAGACATATCTCCGGTGTTTTGTGTCAGAGAACCAGGAGGACTGGGCTTCTTTCTTACCTCTGGCAGAGTTTGCTCTTAATAATAGGCGGAGCGAGTCCACTGGTAAGTCCCCGTTTTTTGGGGCATATGGTTTTCACCCCCAGTTTTGTACTTTCAGTAGGGGGGGCTCTTCGGGGGTTCCTGAGGAGGAACGATTTTCCTCATCACTCGCTTCAGTATGGAGAGGGGTGCTGAAGAATCTGAATACTATGGGGAACCGATACAAACGTATGGCTGATAGGAGGAGAGTGTCTGGTCCGGACCTAAGTGTGAACGATCGGGTATGGTTGTCTACCAGGAATATTAAACTTAAGGTTCCCTCCTGGAAACTGGGTCCCAGGTTCATCGGGCCGTACAGAATCAGTTCTATTATTAATCCGGTGGCATTCCGTCTTGACCTCCCCCCTACGTTTAAAATTCACAACGTGTTCCACAGATCGTTGCTTAAGAGGTATGTGGCGCCGGTGGTACCGTCACCTTTACCTCCCCCTCCAGTGGTGGTCAATGGTAACTTGTAGTTCCAGGTATCAAGGGTCATCGATTCACGTTTTAATCGCCGGTCCCTTCAGTACCTGGTTCATTGGAAAGGGTATGGTCCTGAGGAGAGGATGTGGGTTCCTGCGTCGGATATTAACGCAGACCGATTAGTTCGGGCCTTCCACACGACTCACCCGGATAAACCTGGCCCTGAGGGTCCGGAGGCCCCTCGTAGAAGGGGGGGTACTGTCACGGGTGTGTCGCCACGAAGATCGTCACGATTACACAGCCTGACTTCTCGCAGCTGACTTTTTGGTGCTTGGTGTTTTCGGCAGTGAGGGAGTTAATTCTCTCTCTCTCTGTGCTAGACGAGGTCCAGCCTCGCCCAGCTGCAATCAATGTTGCTGTAATGAGACTCCTTCATATGCCTGCTGGTCTGTTTGGGAAGTGTCGGTGAAAGCATTTCACACAGACTTACAGAGCGGATCGTATTTGGAGTTTCTGAGATAAGTGTATTTGGAGTGTTTTTTCCCTTCCTCGCTTTATCATTTATCTCCTTTCCCGTTGGAGTTCCCTCTGTTGTAGTTGTGTAGTTTTTGTATGCAAGGTGGTTTTGGTTTTTCCCTTGTACTGTCTCGTTCGTCTAAGTACTGTGTGTGGGCATATTATTACTTGTCCTCTTTTGTTGTGATCGGGGTCCTTCTCAGGACTAGATTACTTAGGTGCAGGGATCCTCAGGAGGTAGGGGTTACGCTGGCGGCCTGGACCTCTGTACCTTTAACAGTACCTCCAGGTTGAGGGATTAGTCAGGGCCCCAGCTTAGGGTCAGCTTAGGCTCCCTACCTCCAGTATACAGAGACAGCGTGACAGTGGATCCGCATACCATTTGGGCTGAGTTTAGCTCCAGCAGAATTTCAGAGGAGCATGGAGACCTGTTTAGAAGGACTGACGGACGATATCTGCCAGCCATACTTGGATGACAATGTTGTACACAGCAAAACCTTCCAGGAGCATGTTGAACATGTGAGGATCGTATTACAACGGTATCAACAACACGGAGTTAAGTTGACCCCAAAGAAGTGTGAACTGTTCAAAAGACAAGTCAGATTTCTAGGGAAAATTGTGTCCGGAGAAGGATATACCATGGACCCAGCAGAAATCGCTCCGGTACTGGCCTTAGAAGACAAGCAGCCCTCTACCGTCAGGGACTTGAGGCAGATATTAGGATTCCTCTCCTACTATCGTACTTACGTTTGGAACTTCTCCAGGATTGCCGCACCACTATACCTCCTTTTGGGGGAGACGACAGAGACATCAACACCCAGGGAGAAAAAGAAGAACACGGGTAGGACGTGGCTTAAAAGAAACAATGCCGTTTCGTCCCAACAGCCCATTCTCTGGACAGCAGACCACCAGGAGGTATTGGAAGAACTAGTAGACTACCTGGTAAAACCACCGATCTTGGGATATCCTGATTTCAATTTACCATTTGTTATTCATTGTGACGCTTCTCAAATTGGACTGAGAGCTGCCCTGTATCAGCATCAAGATGGAAAACTGAGAGTCATCGGTTACGGTTCTAGAACGTTGACAAACGCCGAGAAGAATTACCATCTACATTCCGGAAAACCGGAGTTCATGGCATTGAAATGGGCTATCTATGAACGATTTAGAGATTATCTCTACTACAGCAATTGGATTTCATACACTGGGCTGTCATCAGCTTTCCTCCTTACGACCACATACACCTTGTCTTCCCAGTATGAACAAAGTTTTCCTGGACCGGCTTTCTCACGTATGTTCTTGACTAGTACCCGGCTTCCCGGTGCCAATTCTGCTCCATAAAATTTTTGATTTTAGTAGTCCTTACTCTTGCTCTGTCTGTTAGAACCCTCCTGGGTTTTTTTTTCCATCTTGTGCTTTGCGGTCACGTGACCATCTGCCTTTATATTCCAGCTCCGCCCTTTTGGTTCTGCTGGACTTCTGTGTTTGACTGTTTCTCTAGCCAGGTGCTTCTGTGCCTTTTTCTGGCAGTTCTCTTGGTCCTTCTGGGACCTCTAGTACCTTTTTGTCAGTTTGTCTTTTTGTGTTCTGCAACAACTTCTCTGTTTAGGAGGTTTCCCATTTTTTGTCCCAGTCCTTAGTTCTTTTAGTGACCCCTTCCTTTATTCTATAGGTCTTCGTTCAGACTAGCCAAGGACTAAGACGGGTCTGTTTGCTAGGAACAGGCAGCCCGCTACATCGTAGGGATTCAGCTTAGTCTTACGGTAGGGACAGCTTTCCCCTATCTTTCCTTAGTTCATGCTGCAGATCACAACAGCAGCGACTGCACCACCACCAATTTGGCAAAGTGCATGTTTAGTTGGCAAACTAATGACTGGGAGCGTACTGTTGTTTCCTCAGACTCACAATCGGCGATGGATATTTGTTGTTGGAGTAGAACAATGATGGTTGTGATGATGACACCAAACAGGTGTGACTAGGCTGACCGAAAGATAAATGTAGTGAGAAGGGAGAGGAGGACAACTCGAAGCTCGCTCTGATTGCTGGCCGGCTGGACTTCATGCGCTGAAGGAGAGCCGTAGTTCCTTGCCTATAAGAGCTGAGACATCAGCGGTTTATTTTCCTCTTTCAGAGCCTGCAGACTGCCAAAGAATCGTCTGGTAGCAACGTGCAAAAGAAATCCCACACACGAGGAGCCCGAGGATACGACTCGCCACCACCACCACGACCAGACCTCCTCCACCAGCAGCATCTGCGGCACAACACTGCTCCAGAGCCGACCGCTGCAAAAGCTGATTTTGATGCACGTCGCCAGCACTGAGTACGGCCGAGGCCTCTGATCACCTCACCTCCTCTGCATCATGTCACACAGTTGATGATCATACACCATCTTCCTTATTAAACATATCTCTAAAACACAATGCGTTTCAGGGCTCAGGAGCTGCTTTCTGAAGCGAGCTATCAGTGACTTGATAAATCTGTCTTGATCACTGTCTCTTGATAAAGGGGCTCCCGAGTTATATATGAGGTTTCTTACGAGATATCTTTAATGAAGAAGACTGTGTGTGATCATGAACTGTTGGCTGCATATAGCTTGCGCCAGGAACAGTCTGCTAACTTGGTTTGGGCATCTACCCACATGCATTATATTCCTGGATAACCTCATCTGAGAACAAAAGCTGACTATTAGTCTCATCCAATAAATCAACTAGAAAAAAGTTTTTTTTTTCTGGTGTAATATGTTCCTTAACCCATGGGGTGTTATGGGTTAGGTGGCAGAACAGACACCGGTGTCATTGACAGATTGGAAATTCTGTATGTATCAGTAAGTGTTAGGGCAGCAGAGGAGGTGAACTGAGCAGAACATTGACTTCAGCTGATGGTGTCGCTTTCAGAGGCTACATCTTCATACTTTGATTGAGATAATTGCTGTGACAAATATTCCAATACTCCCTCTACTTTCTCCTCATTAATACTCTTGCTGGAACCAAACGAGGAAAATGTAACTTGTGTTTGGCACCACTACTGCTGCCAGCATTGCTGGTGAAGTCGCTGCTGCTAACAGTTCCCATATTTTCTCTGTGATATTAGGGGATTTTTTTTTCTATCACCCTACCACATCAGTTGCCTGTGCCTTGTTTGGATTTAGCAAACCATTTTTTTACACAAGTGTAATGTTTAATTTGTGCCCATATTTAGTCAACCCAGGAAAAAACATGAAATCATCCAGAAATTCTAGGTATTGGCAGGTTTCAATGGATAGATAAGAAGGATCATTTCACAACAGCCTGCGGGTTTGAAAAAAACAGACCTGCACCGATAAATGTCTCCATTTACTGTAATAATTTCTTTGCAAATTTTGGGTTAAAACCCATGAATTCCTCCTGGCCAAAAAAGGACCACGTAAAAACTAATGTCAAGAGGTTGGAACAATGCCTAAAAATGCTGAAACAGACCGCAGAATGGATGTGTGGTGCACCGATGCCAAAATGGAATATTCAATTTGGTAAACAGAAAGTAAAACCTGCATCAGCGAGTGAGTCTTAGCCCACAGTCCCACTATCAGTATTTGGTCAGTATTCGGTCAGTATTATTTCTCAGCAGTGGGAGCCAAAACCAGGTGAGGAACAATCAGAGAAAAGGTAGAATAGAAACAAGTCACCAATTCTGCATTTATCACCCACTCCTGGTTTTGGCTCCCACTCCTGAAAAAAAATACTGACTGAATACTGACAAGATGCTTATAGTGGGGCCGAAGCCTTACTTCCATACCAGGAAAGATCTTTGTACACATTATTAAACAACATGTATGTAAGTACTTGGATAAGAATACAATAATGAAACAAATCCAAATAAGTCCTGCCAGACTCATCTAATTTCCTTTTATGATGGAATCACTGACTGGGTGTATCAGGGAAAAGCAGTAGATATGTCACACACAGTGTAAGAAAGACAAAGTGTGATACAAAGGGATGAGGGGAAGGGAGCCCAGACTCTAGGGAAAGGGGAAGTGGAGACCTCATAGGCTGATCTACAATCACCCTGCCTACCACTACCATCCCTATATTGTTCCTCACCAATCGCCGCACAGGAACCTATCCCTGTATTTCCTTAGCGCTTGGCCCTAGATAGGGAAGGGGGGGCTGAGCGCTAGTCGATCTCCATTGACAACTAAAGACAGCAAGGAGAGACAGACACAGGGGAAGTAGCTTAACTTGAGTCGACTTCAGAGAGATGGCACACACGTCCTCTTAGCACCAGTGAAGAAGAAAGAACTGCACTTGCTCCAAGCCTTCACAAAGGGTCATGTGAATATCACCGGCACCTCCCTCTAGCAACAGCTAGTATTTAAACACCCAGCCTGGGTGTCAATTAGCCGGAGGGAGATAGCCACTGGGTCCTAGGGTGAGACAGCTAAGAAGGTGTCTGTAATGTCAAACGAAGAGATATTCTGCAGTCAACTGCAGGGCGACTGTCTGACACACCCATGACAAGATATAGTATATCTCGACTTCCGCAAAGCATTTGATATCTCATACTATCATTATTGACAAAATTACCAAATATGGGATTGACAAGGCTACGGTTAGGTGGATTCATAACTGGCTCAGAGATTGTACTCGGGGTAGTAACAAATGGTTGCACATCTAATTGGAAGAATGTCCAAAGTGGAGTACCACAAGGCTCTGTCCTGGTCCCCCTCTACTCCTCCTTGGTCAAACCTGTGTCCAATTCTCGGCTCCACATTTTAAAAAAAGACATTGAAAAACTGGAGCAAGTTCAGAGAAGAACTACCAGGATGGGAAGTAGACTGCAAACTATGTCCTACGAGGAACAGTTAAAGGACCTGGGAATGTTTAGTTTATAAAAAAAGAAGACTAAGAGGAGTCTTAATAGCTGTCTACAAATATCTGACGGGCTGTCACATTGTAGAGGGATCATCCTTATTCTCATCTGCACATGGAAACACGAGAAGCAATGGAAGAAACTGAAAGGGAGAAGATACAGATTAGATATTAGAAAACACTTTTTGACAGTGAGGTGATCAATGAGTGGAACAGGCGGCCACGAGAGGTGGTGAGTTCTCCTTCAATGGAAGTCTTCAGACAGAGGCTGGACAGACATCTGTCTGAGATGGTTTAGAGAATCCTACAGTGAGCAGGGGGTTGAACACGATGACCCTGGAGGCCCCCTCCAATTCTAACATTCTATGATTCTATTACAAGAACAACAAGGCGTGCAAAAAAACAATTTTTTACAGTACAATGCCCAGATCTTTTGAGGTAGACAGTTGTGTTTAATTTTCAGGATTATGGAGACCTTTCTTTAGGATGTAAAAAAATGGCTTGTTTGTCTTACAATGCAGGAAGCAAACTTTCTGTGACACGCAAGCTTTGGATTCAAGACTTTGTTTTACTTGCACTAAAGGGTTCAATATTGCCATCCTTGTTTACCTAGTGTGAAGAATAAAAAAATGCTGTTATAACGGTGCTGTTACAGCAATATATCTAAGATCAATTCAATTACATTGAGTGACTACACAGGTCCTGCACGTCCCTATATATCACACTGACTATACAGGTTTAGAATTTCCCTATATATTATACTGAGTGACTATACAGCTACAACACATCACTATATTTCACACTGAGGGACTACACAGCTAAAGCACGGCCCTATATGTAGCACTGACTTTACAGCTAGGGCACATTCCTATATATCACACTGAGGTTTTACACAGCTACAGTACTTCCCTATATATCACAAAGTTACTATACAGGTCTAGCACCTCACTATATATCACACTGAGTGACTATACAGCTAAAGCACTTCCCTATATATCACAGAGTGACGGTACAGGTCCAGCATCACCCTATATTTATATCACACTGAGTGACTATAAAGCTACAGAACTTCCCTATATATCCCAAAAAGTGACTATACAGGTCCAGCACCTCCCTATAAATCACATTGAGTGACTATATAGCTAGAGCACTTCCTTATATCTCCCAGAGTGACTATACAGGTTAGCAACTCCAATATATATTACACTAACTATATAGCTACTGAACATCCTTATGTATCATGGAGTGGCTATACAGGTCCAGCACCTCCATAAATATCACACTGAGTGACTACACTTGTCAGACACCTCCCTACATATCACACTGAGTGACTATACAGCTGGAACAATTCCCTATCTATCACATAGTGACTATACAGGTCTAGCACCTCCATATATGTCACACTGAGTGACTATACAGATACACCACTTCCCTATATATCACAGAGTGACTATACAGATCTATAACTTCCCTGTAAATCACACTGACTATACATCTGCAGCACTTTTCTATGTCACAGAGTGACTATAGAGGTCCAGCACCTCCCTCTATATCAGAGTGACTATACAGCTACAGCACTTCCCTATATATCACACTAATTGACTACACAGCGACAGCACTTCCCTATATAGCACAGAGTGGCTATACAGCTACATCACTTCCCAATTTATCACACTGACTTTACAGGTTCAGAACCTCCCTATATATCACACTGAGTATCTATATAGCCACAGGACTTCCCTATATATCACAGAGTGACTATACAGGTCCACCACCTCCCTCTATATCAGAGTGAATATACAGTTACAGCACTTCCCTATATATAACACTGAGTGATTATACAGCTACAGCATTTCACTATATATCAGAAAGTGACTACACAGATTCAGCACTTCACTATATATCACAGTGACTATACAGCTAGAGCAATTCCCTATATATCACAGTGACTATACAGATCTATTACTTGCCTGTTTATCACACTGAGTGACTATACAGCTACATCACTTCCCTATATATCACCGTGTGACTATACAGCTACAGCACTTACCTATATGTCACACTGAGTGACTTTACAGGGCCAGCACTTCCCTATATATCACAGAGTAACTATACAGGTCCAGCCTCTCCCTCTATATCAGAGTGACTATACAGCTACAGCACTTCCCTATATATCACACTAATTGACTATACAGCTACAGCACTTTCCTATATATCAGAGAGAAACTATGCAGATCCAGCACTTCTATATACATCACAGAGTGATTATACAGCTACAGCACCTCCATATATATCACACTGATTGACTATACAGCTACAGCACCACTCTATAAATCACAGAGTGACTATACAGCTACAGTACTTCACTATATATCACATTGAGTGACTATACAGGTCCAGAAACTCCCCATATATCACACTATTTGACTATACAGCTATAGCACTTCCCTATATACAGTGGCGACCAAAAGTTTTGCATTTTTTTTAAAGTGTGATTACTTCTGTCTGGTTGATGAATTGAAAGTGCATGAAGTTGTCAGCATACAATACCTTAATTTTAACCAAAATGCTTTTGAATATAGGTCTGGTCATTTAATTAAAGAAAACTACCAAAAGTTTTGCATATATTATTTATTGATCACAACATAGAGAGTAATTCATTGGTTACAATGCCATAACTCAGTATTTTGTAGCATAACCTCTTGCTTCAATTACTGCACCGCACCGACGGGGCATTGAAGGCAGTGGGGTATTCGAGACATCCTGAGGGATCTTGCTCCATTCCATTTGCAAATCTTCAAACAATTCATCTTTATTGCTATGGATACGGGCCCTAACTCACCGCTTAACTCATCCCAAAGGTGCTCTTATAGGGGGTAAATCAGGTGATTGGCTCGGCCATTGCAACAGGCGAACATTTTTCTTTGCTATCCAATTTTTTACTAAATTGGATGTGTGCTTAGGATCATTGTCTTGCTGGAATTTCCATCCCTGCCTACATTGGTTTAACCATGTAGCAGCATTACATTCTCCAGTATATCCTTGTACATGGTAGCATTCATATTTCCATCAATTCTTTGCAGAGAGCCAATGACAGATGCAGGAAAGCAGCCCCAATCCATGACATTGCCTCCACCATGTTTCACTGTAGGCGTTTGGTACCTTACAGCATTATGTTTTCTCACTTTAACCTAATATTCTTCCTTCATTTCGTGTGATATCTGTACAGCACTTTTTATGGACATCAGGCGATTCCATAGCTCCTCTTTATGGCTTTATGACTTCACTCTCAGAATAATAAACTTCCTGACATCTGGTGAGAAATCTGCCTTTGTCTTTATCATGTTTTAACCTTATATACACACGCATAAAAAAAAAAAAAAATAAGCAAAATTCAACTACCCACGACAAAAGATGCAAAACAAATGCTGAAAATGAACACATAAAGGGATAAAACAACGTCACACACCATTCTCCTCCAGATAATAGCAAGGGGTTAAAAAACTTTATTGAATTAATTATTCCCTATCGGAAAGGATTGGTGGGAACTTTCCAACTTTTTGTGCCTAACACATCACCGTTTCAGAGATGTATTCTGTTATGGAAAATACAGTGTATAGATAATGCTGGTTATCATATGCATTTGGAGTTTTCTCAGTATGGTCCGAATGGTAAAATGACTCCTATCATGGAAAATAATTATTATTATTATTGTTAATTTATATATCGCCATTGATTCCATGGCGCTGTACATAAGGAGGGGTTACATACCAAATACAGATATCACTTACAGTAAACAAACTAACAATGATAGACTGGTACAGAGGGAAGAGGACCCTGCCCTCGGGGGC
This sequence comes from Phyllobates terribilis, assembly GCF_046119375.1. Lineage (NCBI taxonomy): Eukaryota > Metazoa > Chordata > Amphibia > Anura > Dendrobatidae > Phyllobates > Phyllobates terribilis. The sequence continues at coordinate 652,524,171 of NW_027362763.1, forward strand.
TTACATTCTACAGGAATGGGGAAGGAGACAGTAGGTTGAGGGGTTGTGGTGGTCGGACAGTAAAGACTTGCCTTGTTTGGTCAATCTTGTTTTTGAAGTGTGTGGCAAACTCCTCAGCAGAGATGACGGAGGTCGGAGGGGGCAGTGGAGGACGGAGGAGAGATTCAAAAGTGTTGAATAGCTGTTTGGGGTTGTAGGATAGGGAGGATATGAGGGTTGTGAAGTAGGCCTGTTTAGCAGAGGTGAGGGCTGATTTGAATGCGAGTGTTGCTTGTTTGAATGCAGTGAAGTCATCTTGAGAATGTGTTTTCTTCCAACGCTGCTCCGCAACCCTGGACGCTTGTCGAAGCTGTTTAGTAAGGTTGTTGTGCCAGGGTTGCCTGTTGACTCGTCGCGCTCTGCCATGCACAAGAGGGGCGACCGAGTAAATAGCTGATGCGAGAGTGGCATTGTAGAAAGCGGTGGCGCTGTATGTCTGTGTCATGGAGTGAGGATATGGATGTCGTGGTAGAACAGAGTCAGAGAGTGTGTGAGGGTCTAGATGTGCAAGGTTTCTGCGGGGTGTGCTAATTGCTGGACATGGGTGACAGGTGAGGAGGACAGGGATGAGAATGTGAGTAGATGGTGGTCAGATAGGGGTAGAGGGGAGGTTGTGAGGTTAGATAGGGAGCATAGTCGGGTGAAGATGAGGTCTAGTGTGTGTCTGTCTGTGTGGGTGGTTGAGGAGGACCACTGAGTAAGTCCAAAGGATGAAGTAAGTGACAGGAGTTTGAATGCTGCTGACTGGCGAGTGTCAGTGGGGATGTTGAAATCGCCCATGATGATTGTGGGAATGTCAGCAGGGAGAAAGTAAAGAAGCCCGGTGGAGAATTGGTCAATAAAGGCAGTGATCGGGCCCGGGGGTCGGTATATGACAGCCACTTGGAGGTTGGAGGGAGAGTAAATGCGGCGGAGTGGACTTCAAAAGAAGGGAGAATAAGGGAGGGAAGAGGAGGAGTAAGGCTAAAGGTGCAGTTGTTAGAGAGGGGAATACCCACTCCTCCACCATGTCTGTTACCAGGGCGAGGAGTGTGGGTGAAGTGGAGGCCGCCGTAACACAGCGCAGCAAGGGAGGCAGTGTCAGAGGGTGTTAGCCATGTCTCTGTGATGCCCAGGAAGGAGAAATTGAGAGAGGTAAAGAGGTCGTGGACAAAATGGAGCTTGTTGCAGACAGAGCGTGCACAGTGCTCCAGAGAGAGGGAGCAGCGGGGTGGGCGTCAGGGGGACCGGTTTTGCGTAAGAGAGGTTGTGGTAGTTTGCAGTTGGTTTGATGCGATAGGTGGGGGAATTGGTGGAAGGCGCAAGCTGTGGGGGTCCAGGATTGGGAGATATGTCACCAGCAGCGAGGAGAAGCAGAGAGAGGGAGAGCAGGTGGGAGAAGGAGCGTGTCCAGCTTGTCTTATGTTTCAGTAGGATAGATCTGAGGTTGAGGAGCAGGTCAGTAGATGAGGTTAGGTGGGGAGGTAAGAGGAAAGGAGAGATGGTGATTTGGTTAGAGGGTGCTGGGGTTTGGGGATAGCGAAGGAGAGTGAGGATTAGTGGGGCAAAAACAGTAAGGGAATGTAAGCATGATGAAAGTGTAAGGGAGAATAATTAATCGTGTATCCTTGGTAGAATTTAGCTAAGGCTACGACTCGCCACCAGGCATTAGATAGAGTTAACCTTGGGTATAGGATGATAACAAAATTAGATTGTACTATCTAGAAGGACTATTGTTTCGTCTTACTAGGCCTGTATTCTAACATAAAAGATTTTTTCAGGCATCGTTTTAATTCACGTTATACGGTTACAGCTATATAATCAGCCGTCTGTGTTGTGGTTATGCACATTGCACTTTGAGTGTGAACTATCAGCTTTTAGTGAGATTCAATAACTTTTTTTTAACCCTTTGCTATTATCTGTAATCAAAACTTGGGAAACCACAGAACCCTGAACAATTGTACCATTTGCTTCCGGTTTACTAAAATCACTAGGAAAATGCCATCACAACAACCAGAAAGGAGGAATCACACTTCTAAAAAAAAGGCAAAACTTTTGGTCGTCACTGTATCACACTGAGTGACTATACAGCTATAGCACTTCCCTATATATCACACTGACTTTACAGGTCCAGCACTTCCCTATATATCACACTGACTTTACAGGTTCAGCACTTCCCTATATATCACACTGACTTTACAGGTCCAGCACTTCCAAATATATCACACTGACTTTACAGGTTCAGCAGTTCCCTATATATCACACTGACTTTACAGGTCCAGAACTTCCCTATATATCACACTGACTTTACAGGTTCAGCACTTCCCTATATATCACACTGACTTTACAGGTCCAGCACTTCCCTATATATCACACACACTGATTTTACAGGTCCAGAACTTCCCTATACATCACACTGACTTTACAGGTTCAGCACTTTCCTATATATCACACTGACTTTACAGGTCCAGCACTTCCATATATATCACACTGACTTTACAGGTTCAGCCCTTCCCTATATATCACACTGACTTTACAGGTTTTGCACTTCCCTATATATCACACTGACTTTACAGGTTTAGCACTTCCCTATATATCACACAGCACTGGCTACACAGGTCCAGCACTTCCCTATATATCACACTGACTTTACAGGTCCCGCACTTCCCTATATATCACACTGCACTGGCTACACAGGTCCAGGACTTCCCTATATAAGACACTGACTTTACAGGCCCAGCACTTCCCTATATATCACACTGACTTTACAGGTCCAGCACTTCCCTATATATCACACTGCACTGGCTACACAGGTCCAGCACTTCCCTATATATCACACTGACTTTACAGGAATATGTTGGCACTATATAAATAAAAATATTATTATCATTATTCTCTATGTGCTTGAGCACTGAAGTAGTGCATCACAAGCAGACTGTGGAATCATCTGTGTGCTCTGACCTCGTACCAGCCCCCATCTTTAATTCTGCCTGGGATAGTCCCCCCTGATTGGATGTGCTTGACCATGTGATGCTTCAAGGCAATATGGAGAAGCCCACGTGGCCACGCCTGTCGTCATTAGCCTGTTCTCTGGTCTTCAGCAATGTGTGAAATTGCCCCAGGCTTTTTTGGGGGCTGATCCTCATGAATCCAATCACAGAGTGTTCAAATTTGCAGGAAATTCAACTTGACGTTGATCCTCCGTGGATCGATCCGTAAATCTCTAGGCTGCAGTCCAGGGTCCTTAGCTTACAGAGTATTACAGAAGATGTGGCACCATGGCGGTCGGCATCAGAGCGGCACCATGGCGGTCGGCATCAGAGCGACACCATGGCGGTCGGCATCAGAGTGGCACCATGGCGGTCGGCATCAGACCGGCACCATGGCAGTCGGCATCAGAGCGGCACCATGGGGTCGGCATCAGAGCGGCTCTGCGATTCTTGTCATGCAGCCCAGAGTTGCAGACAGCCACAGGGACACACTGCCCCCTACAGGAGAACAGAAAGAGGTGCAGCCCAGAGCTGCAGACAGCCACAGGGACACACTGCCCCCTACAGAAGAAAAGAAAGAGGTGCAGCCCAGAGCTGCAGACAGCCACAGGGACACACTGCCCCCTACAGGAGAACAGAAAGAGGTGCAGCCCAGAGCTGCAGACAGCCACAGGGACACACTGCCCCCTACAGGAGAAAAGAAAGAGGTGCAGCCCAGAGCTGCAGACAGCCACAGGACACACTGCCCCCTACAGGAGAACAGAAAGAGGTGCAGCCCAGATCTGCAGACAGCCACAGGGACACACTGCCCCCTACAGGAGAACAGAAAGAGGTGCAGCCCAGAGGTGCAGACAGCCACAGGGACACACTGCCCCCTACAGGAGAACAGAAAGAGGTGCATCCCAGAGCTGCAGACAGCCACAGGGACACACTGCCCCTACAGGAGAACAGAAAGAGGTGCAGCCCAGAGCTGCAGACAGCCACAGGGACACACTGCCCCCTACAGGAGAACAAAAAGAGGTGCAGCCCAGAGCTGTAGACAGCCACAGGGACACACTGCCCCCTACAGGAGAACAGAAAGAGGTGCAGCCCAGATCTGCAGACAGCCACAGGGACTCACTGCCCCCTACAGGAGAACAGGAGGTGCTTCGTTGCCTATCTCTGTCTAGTTCGCTTGGTCCTCTGGGACCTCTAGTACTTTTTGTCTGTTTGTCTTTTGTGCTCTGCAACAACTTCTGTTTAGGAGGTGTCCCATTTTTGTCCCAGTCCTTAGTTCTTTTAGGGACCCCTCCCTTATTTCTATAGGTCTTCATTCAGACTAGTCGAGGACTAAGGCGGGTCTGTTCACAAGGAACAGGCAGCCCGCTACATCATAGGGATTCAGCTTAGTCTTACTGTAGGGACAGCTTTCCCCTTTCTTTCCTTAGTTCTTGTTGCAGATCATAACATAATGACTGTCAACCAAAATTTTGACAACGCGAGGGCAGGGGCGTACATAGGAATCATGGGGCCCCATAGCAGAAGCTCTAATTGGGCCCCTCCCCCCCAAAAAAAATGTAAATAATTGTTGGGGTCACCAAATGTCAGATCTCACATCCTTCACACAGTAATTTTCCTCCTCCTGACGTCCTAGATCTCTCTTTCATTGCCCCATAAAGTATGATGCCAATAAAAGTGTCCCCAAACACAGTATGATACCCCCATGGTGAATTCCTCCACATTCACAATATAATGACCATATTGTACCCCACCTCAACTCCCAGGGTAAAGTATGGTGACCCCAACACAGCGTGATCCCCCAACTGTGAGCCGCTAGAGAGAATGGTACATAATAAGGGACGGCGCTATACATAATAAAAGAGGAAACTATATAACTAAGGATGGCGCTATACATAATAAGTGATTACACTATATACTAAGGGACTATGCTATACATAATACGGCTACATTCTTGCATGTGTAATAAAAAACACTTGGGCCAACATATCAAAGAGCTCACGAATCAGTGGTGACAACACAAACCAGTTCACCACTCATAATCATGAGCAAAGCATTGCCTACTCAGGGAAAGATATGAAAAAAACGCGAGATTGAGTACAAATGGCATAAAAACATTGAAGTTTATTAATCAATTAAAAATGTACAGAAATAATAATACGCAATATATACACAAATATAATTATACAGACACTAGGTGAGTATTGGATAACCAAAGGAAAAAGAAAAGAAGGAAAAAATAGCCCCCATGAGAGCCTCAAAATCTCCCATAGAAATACATTACAAATTGCAATGGTGCAAATAAATTCCACACAAGGAGAAGTCAAGCGGGAGAGAAGAGACCAGGGGAAAAGAAAAGAAAAGAAAATGTAAAAGACGGTGGGGTCGCAAAGAGCGCATGCAGTCACAATCAGATATAAGGGATAGAGTACCCCTTACATATAGCTCAGCAATATCGGAGTAAAGAGTAAGTCGGGGCACTCACCGAACTGACTGGTAGCTCACGCAAACAGGCAGGGCACAGAGGGGCAGAGAAAGGACATTCACCAGGGGCCTCGACGCGCGTTTCGCGTGGGGCTTTATCAAGAGGCGCGTCATTGCCATTTTTATCCTCGAGCTCCTCGAATTCGTCCTCTGCCATAATTATTTTTTATTCAAGGATAGGGTATATCTTCAGGTCCGCGGCACGGCGATGGGGGCGGCCTGTGCCCCCTCATACGCCAACCTCTTCCTGGGAGCATGGGAGAGGGAACTTTTTGGCGATGGGGGGATGCGGGGCATCGACCATGTCGTGTCATGGATGAGATACATAGATGACATCCTATTCTTTTGGCAGGGGACGGTGGAGGAGCTCGAGGACTTCATGACTTTACTGAACTCAAATAATCGTGCAGTGAGGCTTTCCTATAAATACAGACCGAAACAGATTGATTTTTTGGACATCACTTTAGAAGTGGATGCTGAATGTCGTATCCAAACGGATCTGTTTAGGAAGCCCACTGCCGTGAATTCCCTCATCCACGCTATGTCTGCACATGACTCTTCCACTATTAGGGTCGTCCCGATCGGACAGTTTCTCAGGGTGAGGCGGATCTGCTCGACCAGCTCTAGATTTGAGAAGCGGGCTTTGGACTTAGCTGAACGCTTCAAATGCAGGGGTTACAGCAATCGTTGTGTCGGCCGTGGCTTTAGGAGGGCGCGGAATACTCCCCGGGATCACCTCATCTATCCCCCTCCCTCTGATAGATGCAAAGGTCTGGAGAGGATCCGCTTCATTTCCACATTCAATTCTGAGTGGTGTGGGGTGAGGCGTTTCTGTACATTTTTAATTGATTAATAAACTTCAATGTTTTTATGCCATTTGTACTCAATCTCGCGGTTTTTTCATTCTTGCATCTGTGTGCAGTGTCGGTGTGCTGCCCTGCTTTACTGACGCATTGAGCATGTCCTATTCTAATCCTCAAAATCGGATCAGAACAGGACATTCTCTGACCCTCTTAGATCTCATTCTCAGATCCGTGATTTTCATGGATGTGTGAAAGGATCTATAAAACTCTACGAGTCCGTGGACCATCCGATAAAAAGATCTGGCAGCACACGGACATTTCACACAAATGTGAGAATGTGGCCTAAGGGATTTTACAGATAACATTATCACTCCAAGTCACACAGCGCAGATACAGAATAATATCTACATCCAGGCACTTACCGCTGACGTCTCATCTGATCAGAGGTGGTGTCTGCTGCTTCTTCTCCGTCTGGTCAGACCTTAATGCCGACATCTCCCAGCCACGACTCGTCTTGTCACGATGATCGCCAGCCTAGAAAATAACAAGGTCACATATTGTATATATACATGTGTCTCCCCCACACTGCGCCCCTGAATACAGATATGTAACCCCCCCCATTAATATACTATTAGCCACTTAGTAATCAAAATATAAAGTGATCAGCAGCACTGTGTCCCCCATTAACTATAATCTGCAGCGGCCAATAATATAAATTATTCAGTCTCTGTGACTCTCCCCAATTAACTGTAAGGCTATGTGCACACGGAAAACATACAAGGCTTCACAGTACAAGCAAAGTGAAACCCCCATCATTGCTCTCTCCCAGCACCCCCATCATTGCTCTCTTCCAGCACCCTCGTCATTGCTCTCTCCCACCACCCCTGTCATTGCTCTCTCCCACCACCTCCATCATTGCTCTCTCTCAGCACCCCCATCATTTCTCTCTTCCATCACCCTCGTCATTGCTCTCTCCCAGCACCCCCGTCATTGCTCTCTCCCACCACCTCCATCATTGCTCTCTCTCAGCACCCCCATCATTTCTCTCTTCCATCACCCTCGTCATTGCTCTCTCCCAGCACCCCCGTCATTGCTCTCTCCCACCACCTCCATCATTGCTCTCTCTCAGCACCCCCATCATTGCTCTGTCCCAGCACCCCCGTCATTGCTCTGTCCCAGCACCCCCGTCATTGCTCTCTCCCACCACCTCCATCATTACTCTCTCCCAGCACCCCCATCATTGCTCTGTCCCAGCACCCCCGTCATTGCTCTGTCCCAGCACCCCCGTCATTGCTCTCTCCCACCACCTCCATCATTACTCTCTCCCAGCACCCCCATCATTGCTCTGTCCCAGCACCCCGTCATTGCTCTGTCCCAGCACCCTCATCGTTGCTCTCTTCTAGCACCCCCATCATTGCTCTCTCCCAGCACCCCCATCATTGCTCTCTCTCAGCACCCGCATCATTGCTCTGTCCCACCACCCCCATCATTGCTCTCTCCCAGCCCCCATTATTGCTCTGTCCCAGCACCCCCATCATTGCTCTGTCCCAGCACCTCCAACATTGCTCTCTCCCAGCCCCCCTTCATTGCTCTGTCCCAGCACCTCCATCATTGCTTCTCCCAGCACTCCCATCATTGCTCTCCTAGCACCCCCATCATTGCGCTCTCCCAGCACCCCCATAATTTCCTCTCAGCACCCCCATCATTACTCTGTCCCAGCACTTCCAGCATTGCTCTCTCTCAGCCCCACATAATTGCTCTCTCCCAGACCCCCACCATTGCTTTGTCCCATCACCCCCATCATTGCTCTCCCCAGCCCTATCAGCCCCATTATTGCTCTTCCCAGCCCCATCATTCCTCTCCCCAGCCCCATCAGCCCCATTATTGCTCTTCCCAGCCCCATCAGCCCCATTATTGCTCTTCGCAGCCCCATCATTCCTCTCCCCAGCCCCATCAGCCCCATTATTGCTCTCCCCAGCCCCATCATCCCATCATTCCTCTCCCCAGCCCCATCAACTCCATTATTCCTCTCCCCAGCCCCATCAGCCCCATTATTGCTCACCCCAGCCCCACCATCCCATCATTGCTCTCCCCAGCCCCACCATCCCCATCATTGCTCTTCCCAGCCCCATCATTCGTCTCCCCAGCCCCATCATTGCTCTCCCTAGCCCCACCATCCCATTATTCCTCTCCCCAGCCCCATCAACCCCATCATTCCTCTCCCCAGCCCCATTATTGCTCTTCCCAGCTCCATTAGTCCCATTATTCCTATCCCAAGCCCCATCACTCCTCTCCCCAGCCCCATCAGCCCCATTATTGCTCTCCCCAGCCCCATCAACCCCATTATTCCTCTCCCCAGCCCCATCAACCCCATTATTGCTCTCCCCAGCCCCATCAACCCCATTATTCCTCTCCCCAGCCCCATCAGTCCTCTCCCCGGCCCCAATATTTCTCTCCCCAGTCCCATCAGCCCCATTATTGCTCTTCCCAGCCCCATCATTCCTCTCCCCAGCCCCACCATCCCACCATTGCTCTCCCCCCACCTCCCCTCCCCAGCATTTCAGTAAAAAAAAAAAAAAAAAACCCCAACAACTTACCTCAGCTCGCTCCCCTGCAGCAGCATCCTCCTGGTTGCCGGCAGCTTTCTTCCTGACCCAGTCGCGCGCTGCATGATGACGTCATCAAGCTGCGCGCACCTGGGTCAGGAAGGAAGCAGAGGACGAACCCTCCAGCTCGGCTGCTATTCTCCTCCTGACAGCAGCAGAGCTGCAGGGATCGCTCCCTGACTGCCCCGTGCAGGGAGCAGCTGCACCTTGCGGGCCCCTTGGTGCAGCTGCATGGTGGGGACCCGGCGCAGATGCATCGGTGGCGGTATGTCCACCCCTGGACTGCTATGGGGCCCCCCCGGCTCACGGGCCCCATAGCAGTCGTGTGGTCTGCCGCCATTGGCGGTACGCCACTGCGCGAGGGTCATGGGAAAGGTAGCGTAGCATAAACTCAGCCATGCGTGCCAGACTGCTAACAGGCAAGACCTCCGTGTCCTCACCAAGAGGATGACTGACCATGCTCTCCTCCTCCTCCTTCCTGTTCTCAGGCCATCCACACTGAACAGACAGTATGACAATTGTGAAGGTAGTACCGTCTATAGCGCATGAAACTAGCTCCTGTTCTTCCTCCTCCTCTTCCTCATTGTCACCCAATCCACGTTGGGATGAGATGAGGCTGGGCTGTGTGTAATCACCCTGTATTGTTCCTTGCTCCATCTCATCATGCTCCACCTGCAATGCGTCCTCTTTGATTGTGAGCAGAGAGTGTTTCAGAAGACAGAGAAGCGGGATGGTGATGCTAATTATGGCGTCATCGCCGATCACCATCTTGGTGGAGTCCTCAAAGTTTTGGAGGATGGTACATATGTCTGACATCCAGGTCCACTCCTGAGGACTTGTGTGGAGTCTGAATTGTATACCGACGGCCTTGTTGATGCTGGTAGTCAACAATTGCCCTCTTCTGCTCACAAATCCCCAACATTTGCAGTGTAGAGTTCCAACTTGTGGGGACATCACACACCAGTCAGTGAGCCGGAAGGTGCAAACGCTGCTGAAGCACGGCAAGGGTGGCGTAAGCTGTAGCTGACTTTCTAAAATGGGCACACAGACGGCGTACTTTGACAAGCAGATCCGACAGCTACGGGTAGCTTTTGAGAAACTGTGGAACCACGAGATTAAGCACATGGGACAGGCATGGTACATCTGTGAGCTCGCATCAGAGCGTCCAACAGGTTCTGGCCATTGTCACACACGACCATGCCTGGCTGCAGGTTCAGCAGTGTCAGCCACAGATCTGCCTGCTCTTTCAGAGCTGTCCACAACTCTTCAGCATTGTGCAGTTTCTCTCCTAAGCATATTAGCTTCAGCACAGCCTGTTGACGCTTGGCTGCGGCAGTGCTTCAGTGCTTCCAGCTTGTGACTGATGTGGTCATTTCGGAGATAGAGGCTGAAGAGGCGGAAGAGGCTGAGGAGGATGAGGTGCAGGAGCTGTAGACTTTGGGGGCAACCTTGATTGACCTAGGGTCCACAATCCTCAGCGTCGGGAGGATGTGTTCTGTCCCAAGGTCCGACTGGGTCCCGGCTTTCACTAGGTTAACCCAGTGTGCAGTCAGCGAGATGTACCAACCCTGCCCACAAGCACTTGTCCACGTGTCCGTGGTTAGGTGGACTTTCCCTGTAACTGCATTGTTGAAAACACGGTTAATTTTGTGGGACACATGCTTGTGTAATGCGGGGACGGCACACCGGGAGAAATAGTGGCGACTGGGGACCGAGTACCGAGGTACGGCCACCGCTATCAGGTTGCGGACAGCTTCCGTCTCCAAGAGCCTAAAAAGCAAAATTTCGAGCTCAAGCAGTTCCAAGGACTGGGGTATGAACAACTGAACACTGCGCTGTGACAAGGACATGCTTGCTGATGGTGCTATTTAAGAGTGTGCAACGACAGTTGTTCAGGCAACTTCCTTCGTGTTGGTGTTACGGGGAACGGTTGCCTGCCTTCTGTCTGCGGCCACCACACTGCTTCTTCCTGCTTGTTGGGGTGCTCTGCCTCCCTCCCGCTGTGTGCTGCTGTCCTCGCTCTGCATGTCCTCCTGCCAGGTTAGGTCAGTTACTATATCACCCACCACCTCGTCTTCCACTTCCGCACCCTGGTCGTCCTCCTGACTTTCTGGCAATTGTGTCTCATCATCGTCCACCTCTTGTGACACTTTCCCACCGTCGCCTTCGTGTGACCGTGGCTGCTGAAATATTTGAGCATCGCTACATGCGATCTCCTCTTGCCCCGCTTCAAGTGGACCGGGCGAGAGGCCCGAATCTATAAATGGAAAAGTGAACAGCTCTTCGGAGTGTCCAAGTGTGGGATCAGTTGTCTCTGGGCACTCGGAATGGTGGGAGGAAGGAGGATCAGGGTGAGGAATATGCCGTCCAGACTCACGGCTACTGAGACTTGACCGTGTGGAAGACAGGGTGGTGGTGGTGGTGGCTAAGTGACTGGAAGCATTATCCGCTATCCAACCAATAACCTTTTGACACTGCTCTGTGTTCAATAGTGTTGTTCTGCAGTCCCCTATTAATTGGGACAGGAAGGTCGAGCGAGAAAATGTGGGTGTTTGTTGTGGCACAATTTCATCTTGCCCACGGCCTCGGCCTCTGCATGCACCATCACCATCACCATCACATCCAGTTCCCCGTTCCTTGCCGCGCGCCTTGTCCATTTTAAATGGAGGATAATATCTTCCACACTCACTACAAATGACTGAGATTGGAGCGAACTTATATGTGATCTCTGTCAAATCACAGTTTTAAATACCTGGCCTGTAGGTAACTATTTTTAGCAGTAAACTGGTGTCAATAACTTTGCTAACATACTGCAATAAAATTTCAATGGAGGCCAGAAATGAAGAATTTTCAGCGCAATTATATGTGATCCGTGTGATGGACAAACCACAGTTTTAAATAGCTGGATTTTTAGCGCTGTAATATGGAAAGGACCGGGCTGTATTCTGCAGTGCCAACAAGCAAATGGCACAGAAAAACTGTGTTCTCTGGATTGCTTTTTAAGAAAATAATCAGGATTAAGATCCCAAAAAATTATTCCTGGCCCCTGAGACCTGGGGCTATTTCTAGAAATATCTGTAAAAGCAGCAGCAGACAGAACTGGAATGGACCCTCTTACTATATGCACTGCCTGCCTGCCTATATACACTGCCTGCCTGCCTATATACACTGCCTGCCTGATATCTCTGCAGATGGATTAGTCCTCAGAAGGACCGTTTGTTGAGATGCATATTATTATTATTATTATTTATTATTATAGCGCCATTTATTCCATGGCGCTTTACATGTGAAAAAGGGGTATAATACAAGAACAATTACAATAATCTTGAACACAATGTGACGGCGACTGGTACAGGAGGAATGAGGACCCTGCCCGCGAGGGCTCACAGTCTACAGGGGATGGGTGAGGATACAGTAGGTGAGGGTAGAGCTGGTCGTGCAGCGGTATGGTGGAGCGAGGACCCTGCCCGCGAGGACTCACAATCTACAAGGGATGGGTGAGGATACAGTAGGTGAGGGTAGAGGAGGTCGTGCAGCGGTATGGTGGAGCGGTGGTTACTGCAGGTTGTAGGCTTGTCGGAAGAGGTGGTCTTCAGGTTCGTTTTGAAGGTTTCCACAGTAGGTGAGAGTCTGATATGTTGGGGTAGAGAGTTCCAGAGTAGGGGGGATGCACGGGATAAATCTTGTATACGGTTGTGGGAGGAGGAGATAAGAGGGGAGTAGAGAAGGAGATCTTGTGAGGATCGGAGGTTGCGTGCAGGTATGTAATTGGAGACTAGGTCGGAGATATATGGAGGAGACAGGTTGTGAATGGCTTTGTATGTCATGGTTAGGGTTTTGAACTGGAGTCTCGGGGCAATGGGGAGCCAGTGAAGAGATTGACAGAGAGGAGAGGCCGGGGAATAGCGGGGGGACAGGTGGATTAGTCGAGCAGCAGAGTTTAGGATAGATTGGAGGGGTGCGAGAGTGTTAGAGGGGAGGCCACAGTGCAGGAGGTTGCAGTAGTCAAGGCGGGAGATGATGAGGGCGAGCACTAGTGTTTTGGCAGATTCATGGTTTAGGAATGTGCGGATCCGGGAGATATTTGCGGGGGGTTGCGTAGCTAGAGATATGTGTCTCTAATATAGTCTGTACACCTACACTAACTAAGAAACAAGCAAATCCCTCCCTAGCTCAGCAGCAGCTCTCCCTACACTGTCTGATTCCGGAGTGACTGTGACGAGCATGGCGGCGCCAGGTCTGATATAGACCCGATGACGCTGTGCGGCCAGCCAATCACTGTAATGCCACAACCAACATGGCTACGGCATTACAGTGAGTGGCAGACAATCCCTGCATGTTTATTGGCTCTGTAAAGAGCGTCAACATGCAGGGAGGGGACCCGAGCTCCCGCCGAGCAACCCCGGAAATCTGGAGCAGTGAGATGCTCGGGCGAGTAGCGAGCAGTAGCGAGCATGCTCGCTCATCACTAGTAATCATTGTTTTTTTTAAGTCACAAGCTCCACAACTTTCTAATGTACAGTCAACCTGTAAGGAAGGATTAGATCCCCTGATCCCATAGCCAAAATGATAAAAAAATATATAAATCAGCAGAAAGAAAGAACCCAATGAATGAGACTCATTATTTAGACGGCATTTGCAACATTTATTTGTGATTGGGCCACCATGCATGTAATAGTCAGCGTCACAATTACCAAATGAGCAGGGACTTTCCATCCTCTTTGGCTAAATACGCCAGACAGTTGAGAATTATTAGGATGTCCTTCGCTTTCGCCTCACATGGCATGCACTCCATTACCATATTGCTCAGGTATTCTGGATCATTAATGGAGGAAAGGTCATCAATTCCGGCGTGTTTGTCCTTCACGATCCCGTAAGTGTTTACTAGGTGTTCCGTTAAGCGGACATGCACTGCGGGGTCATAGCCCAACTTCTTCAGCTGACTCATTGTATGATGGTAGCGCATATGCAGCTCGGATCTTAAATTCTCATCCACTTTGCTGGTTCGTGGACAGGTGATCACCTGTAATCATGAAATCAACAGTCAATATACATTTAGCATAGCCCCTTTTTGGAATTTTTTATTTCCCCCTTTTTTGCATTCATTTGCATTTTTCTCACTTCACCGGAGCTTAAAAATTAGCAAAATTACTATGAGCAATAAATGTTGTCAAAGAATAACATAACTTCCAACTCCTATGAATTCCCTAGCCATTCCAGCACCATCACTTTTGGTGGTCCCGCCGGTCTGCTGACTTGTCTTGCAGCGATCATGTTCTGTACATGCGCACAAGACAAACTCTCGCACATATAGGCACCGTCACAGAGATCAGCGATTTCCTGCAGCAAGTGCATTTATGGCACGTCAGAGACCGGCGGAGATCTTTGGAGAGCTGGTCCTGGACTGTGGGGGAATTAAAGGGTAGGTATATCAATTATCACTTATTCCCTGGATAAATCCCTTCAATTCTATAGGCGGAAGCCATTTTTTTTCTAACAACTAGTATATTATATTGATATCTAGCGCCTCTGTAACATTGTTGGTACAATCTATCTGGAAGTCACACATTGATAAACTTCTCTATTTATTAAAATAAATAAGTATTTAATAGTAATTTAGGTTTGTCCACCTGTAAAATCTTCTCCTCTATATCAGCCACGCTGTATCCGTACAGTCGTTCTTGCTCCCGGAAGATGGTACATAGAATCCGGCGGTCTAGCTGAAAGGCTATCTCTCCGACAATGCGCTGAAACTTCTTCACTTTTTCTGGGTTTTCAAAAATGAATTAGTAAAATCACATAAAAGCTTAAAAATTTTCTGAATCAATGCAAACTGAAACCGGCACCATGTGCCCAGGGGGTAATAATAATATCCAACTACTTACCTAGCTGTGAGCAGGAGTCTGACTTTTGTTTTCTGTATATGATTTCTGGAATAGTCAAATAAAATGTTTTCCATATATCAATGTCCAAACCCTATATGCATAAAAGGTTGCCTCCTGAGGGAAGGGCCTCATGAAAGGTGCATATACCTGGACCACTGGTTACGAGGCATATCTCTACTCTATATAGACTACACTGTGATTGCGTACCACCGAGAGCCAGAGCTAGGTCCCTTCCTAAAAGTTCCTCTGCCACAAAATATTATAAATGGTGCATGGTCTGTTCCATAAATCCTAAATTACTAAGATTTCTCTAAACTCGAGAGGTTTTCTTTATGAATGTCTGCATTACGAAGGCTATAACTTCTAGCTCCAAGGCTTTGAGGGATACTAGTGAACAGACATAGACGTACGTCTAATGTAATAATCGGAATATCACATATTAAGAACATACCGGCGTAGGAAAAATAACTTGCATTCATAGTTGTTTCCTGTCTAGAATATGCAAAAAAAAGTCATCTATAATACTAATAGTAGGCCTACAAAACCTGATTTCATGGAGAATTCTTGACAGTTTTATTATGAAAGTTCTACTACATTTTCATTTCCATCATTCTGATTTATTGCAGATCACAGGTTGATTTTATGAGCCAATCTATAGTGTCATTTTACCAGGGATGTGTACTTTATATAGGAACACATGCAATGAATATATATACCTTCTTGTCAATGTGTGGCTGCACCATTGAGATGACACCAATTCTTTTAGAAAATGTCAAACATTACATTGCAATTTATGATTTAGGGGAATTCCATATGTGTAAACCCAGTCTTACCCTTACCCTTACCCAGTCTTAAACCCAGCCTTACTCTTAGCCTTACCCAGTCTTAAACCCAGTCTTACCCTTACCCTTACCCAGTCTTAAACCCAGCCTTACTCTTAGCCTTACCCAGTCTTAAACCCAGTCTTACCCTTACCCTTACCCAGTCTTAAACCCAGTCTTACCCTTACTCAGTCTTAAACCCAGCCTTACCAGTCTTGTGGTGGTCTTTTTGTTGCTGTGCAGGAGTCATGGTTTGTGCTGTTTTCTCGTGTTTTTTTTAAATCATGCGAAGTTCCACGTTCTCCTGCATTAACCCCATCCGTTTGCGCAATTCAGCATTCTCCTTTAATAGACGCACGGTGTCGGTGACGATAACTTTTTGATCATCACAAGTAATCAGACTATTTGCGGTAAAGTCCATGGTGTTACTTGCAGATGTTCCTGAGGATGTCTTCACAGATTCTCTTCACCAGATTAATGTCTGTTATGGAACACTCATGATCCTAACATTCTAAAGTTCTGTGATGTCATCAGCCGTTTCATGGGGAACCTGGTTATGAGCTCATCGTTCACTGCAGCCAATAGGAATGGGAAAAATTCTGCAAAATCTCAGGAATACTGTATTGATAATATTCATTGTGTAAGTTTAAGAAGCCAATGAAATTAAAATATTCTCTTTTTTTAGGATCTAATATTAAAAATGTAAAAAAAAAAATCTTGCCATTTGAATGTTCAATTTTGAAAATATAAAGCTGAAAATTACAGACATGACATACATGTGTTTTCAGGACCCACCCGAGTTAATACTTTGTAGGACCACCTTTCGCTGCAGCTTTTTGCCCCTTCTTCTATGCACACTCGCTCTCGCTCAGTGAGATTGGATGGAGACGTTGGTGAACGGCAACTTCCAAGTCTTGCCACGGATTCTCAATGAGATTTAGGTCTGGACTTTGACAAATGAATATGCTTTGATCTAAACCTGGGATGGGTAATACATTTTCCCGAGGGGCCACATGAGTGACAGAGACTGTTGTGGAGGGCTGAACAAACTGGCCGAAAATAATTCTATACAATATTGATATTAACATATTAATTACATTTAGTATTAATATAAAATAATTGTATCAAGTAATATTCAGCATAATTAAGTATGCTAACATCCTCCTACATACCATATGAGTCCGCAAACAGCCCCCTATATGCCATTTGAGCCTACATACAGTCCCCTATATAAAGTATGAGCCCTCACATAGCCTCTCTATATACAATATGAGCCCCCACATAGCCTCTCTATATACAATATGAGCCCCCACATAGCCTCTCTATATACAATATGAGCCCCCACATAGCCTCTCTATATACAATATGAGCACTCTCACACCCCCCTGTTTACAGTATGAAGCCCCACAAAGTCTCCTGTATACAGTATGAGCGGACACTGACAGCTTTGGCTCCTGTGCAGCAAATGTGTTTGGTTCACCCTACTTTTATGGCAATCAAGCTACAGATATAATAAACATATATAAATATATTTACAGTACAGACCAAAAGTTTGGACACACCTTCTCATTTAAAGATTTTTCTGTATTTTCATGACTATGAAAATTGTACATTCACACTGAAGGCATCAAAACTATGAATTACCACATGTGGAATTATATACTTACCAAAAAAGTGTGAAACAACTGAAAATATGTCTTATATTCTAGGTTCTTCACAGTAGCCACCTTTTGCTTTGATGACTGCTTTGCACACTCTTGGCATTCTCTTGATGAGCTTCAAGAGGTAGTCACCGGAAATGGTCTTCCAACAATCTTGAAGGAGTTCCCAGAGATGCTTAGCACTTGTTGGCCCTTTTGCCTTCACTCTGCGGTCCAGCTCACCCCAAACCATCTCGATTGGGTTCAGGTCTGGTGATTGTGGAGGCCAGGTCATCTGGTGTAGCACCCCATCACTCTCCTTCTTGGTCAAATAGCCCTTACACAGCCTGGAGGTGTGTTTGGGGTCATTTTCCTGTTGAAAAATAAATGATGGTCCAACTAAACGCAAACCGGATGGAATAGCATGCCACTGCAAGATGCTGTGGTAGCCATGCTGGTTCAGTATGCCTTCAATTTTGAATAAATCCCCAACAGTGTCACCAGCAAAGCCCCCCACACCATCACACCTCCTCCTCCATGCTTCACGGTGGGAACCAGGCATGTAGAGTCCATCCGTTCATCTTTTCTGCGTCGCACAAAGACACGGTGGTTGGAACCAAAGATCTCAAATTTGGACTCATCAGACCAAAGCACAGATTTCCACTGGTCTAATGTCCATTCCTTGTGTTCTTTAGCCCAAACAAGTCTCTTCTGCTTGTTGCCTGTCCTTAGCAGTGGTTTCCTAGCAGTTATTTTACCATGAAGGCCTGCTGCACAAAGTATCCTCTTAACAGTTGTTGTAGACATGTGTATGCTGCTAGAACTCTGTGTGGCATTGACCTGGTCTCTAATCTGAGCTGCTGTTAACCTGCGATTTCTGAGGCTGGTGACTCGGATAAACTTATCCTCAGAAGCAGAGGTGACTCTTGGTCTT
The DNA here is from genome assembly GCF_046119375.1 of Phyllobates terribilis. Classification (NCBI taxonomy): domain Eukaryota; kingdom Metazoa; phylum Chordata; class Amphibia; order Anura; family Dendrobatidae; genus Phyllobates; species Phyllobates terribilis. Next base: position 652,542,349 of record NW_027362763.1, read on the forward strand.
CCTTTCCTGGGGCGGTCCTCATGTGAGCCAGTTTATTTGTAGCGCTTGATGGTTTTTGCAGATGCACTTGGGGACACTTTCAAAGTTTTCCCAATTTTTCGGACTGACTGACCTTCATTTCTTAAAGTAATGATGGCCGCTCGTTTTTCTTTACTCAGCTGCTTTTTTCTTGCCATAATACAAATTCTAGCAGTCTGTTCAGTGGGACTATCAGCTGTGTATCCACCAGACTTCTGCACAACACAACTGATGGTCCCAACCCCATTTATAAGGCAAGAAAACCCACTTATTAAACCTGACAGGGCACACCTGTGAAGTGAAAACCATTTCCGGTGACTACCTCTTGAAGCTCATCAAGAGAATGCCAAGAGTGTGCAAAGCAGTCATCAAAGCAAAAGGTGGCCACTTTGAAGAACCTAGATTATAAGACATATTTTCAGTTGTTTCACACTTTTTTGTTAAGTATATAATTCCACATGTGGTAATTCATAGTTTTGATGCCTTCAGTGTGAATGTACAATTTTCAAAGTCATGAAAATACAGAAAAATCTTTAAATGAGAAGGTGTGTCCAAACTTTTGGTCTGTACTGTATACAGATACTGTTGAAACCAGAAGTTTCCATCCACTATATATAAAGACACATCTGCAGGTTTTTCTCAATATCTGACATGAAATCAGTATAAACCTTTCCCGTTTTAGGTCAATTACCATAATTTTTAATATTTGCCCAATTCCAGAATAATGAGAGAGAGAATGTTTTAAGGCATTTTTATTACTTACTGCAACGTCAAAAGTTTCCATACAGTAAGATTACTCTGCCTATAAACAATTCTGGACGGCCCATATGATGAGGTCAGGTGTTTGGAAGCTTCTGATAGTTTTTTTGGCAACATCTGAGTTAATTAGAGACACACCTGTAGATGTATTTTAATGCACACCTGAAACACACTGCTTCTTCCACCCTACGGTTCCACAAATATGGAAATATTGGCATTTTTATTTGGAGCAAATTTTTATGGTCTTTCCAAGTGGTTGTAGCTCAAGTAATTTTCTGGGGTGTATCATTAGGTTGCACTGTATAATTACCCTGTGAGCCACAGCCCCTTGGAAAGACCATAAAAATTTACAGCACAAAAAAAAGGTGTCAAAACTGGTTCCACACTCTTTCAATCCCCCTCTTCTCTCCATAGAGTTTCCTAAGAACTGTTCCCTGATGCCACTGAGAGTTGGCAGTCCATCTCGCTTTATCGTGATTAATTTGAGCTGTTTTTCATTGTGGATATGCTATGAGAGGTTCAGGAGGCAGGAGGAAAGGGAAGAAGTGGCTCATAAGTGGAGAAATAGATGATTTCTTTCATAAGTTATATGACAACGTTTCTTTGGTATTACCGATTTAGGCAAAGTTTGTGGAAGCAACTATTTTATATGCTTATTGGTATCAGATTGATGGTCTTATCACTGTCAATTAGGAAAAATGCACGGTAAGAAGACCCTTTCAGGTCTTGTATAAAGCAACCAGCGGAGACAAGAAACAAGGGCTGATTAGAAGCCTTATTAAGCATGGTGTATTGCAGTCAAGGGGATGGGCAAAAGAAGAAGGTGGAGGGATGGGACAGAAAGTAGTTTAGTGTGTGGAAGGAACAAATGGCACTAAGAAGAACAGCAGAAAGGGAGAGAGTTGAATTGAATCAATGGTGAGCAAGAAATGGAATCCGCTCAACAAAGACTAGGATAACAGGGTATGTAGGATGACAGACAGACAAGTATTGCAGGAAGCACCAGTTGAAGCAGAGCCAAGTGTGCAAATATACATGAAAACAGTATATGTGACATGCACAAGAAGTGCTGTTGCTTCAAAAGCATCCAGCAACTATTAGAAGTAACACAGGCACAGGAGTCAGGAAGTGTTGTGCTCCAGAAGTATCCAGCAACTAGAGGGGTTAACACAGTCACAGGAGACAAGAAGTGTTTAGCAGAGCCCCAGGGGGATTGTGGGGAAGTTGTTTGCTGTCTGGCTGGAGCCAAAGAGAAAGGTGGTGTGTGATCTGTATCTCACAAAAGGCAAGGGAACAGAATTCAGGTCAGGAGGGAAGTAAACCTCGTCAGATAGACTCCCTGAGCTAACAGTGCGGAGTATTATCGGGCAGAAAGAAAATGACTGGAAGGAATCGTGTCATAGGGATCATCTCCCTCATCAAGCCCGCCCCCCCACCTCCATCTCCATGCAGGATAAAGAATGCTGTGTACTATTGAGTCCATGTGAAGGATAAGCCTGTGGTTGTGTATTCATAGAAGTGTGCTGCTAAGAGAACTAATCTGTGCTGAATTATGCTACTGAACAGACTGACGTTACTGTGCCTGCTTTAATAGACTGCACTGTAATGAAGATTGTTGCTGTAATATCCCTGAATTGCACTGCCCGTGCTTCAGATTAAATTCCACTGTTAAACAGTTAAAAAAAGACTCTTGTCAGATGTGTCTGGTCAGCAACTGAATCTATCGTGTGCCTGAGAGAAGCTGCAACCTATGGTAGCCATGAGTAACGGTTCCCCCAGGATTCCAAAGAATCCATGAAAACCCGTCTCGCCCTATCTGAATTTAGCGGCGTGCGTGTAACATTGGTGGCCCGTACGGGGAATCCTGAGTGGGAATTAGCGTGAAAAGGAAAAGTGTCTGGAAAACCACAGCAGCACAGCAACTCAACTCAACTCTGCTACACCAGTTAAAGGGGACCAGCCCTAAAGATAACTCACTAGCAGCAATGGATGTGGAAATACAAATGGACAGAATAAGTGAGCTGCTTCTTCAGTTAACCTGTGAAGAATTGAGAACTGTAGCAGAACATATAAAGATGTCAGAAGAACAGATTTCCAAAGCACACAACCGCAGGAAACTGTTAGCTGCCATTAGTGCAAAAATGGATGAGCTGGGGGAGAAAGAAGCTGAAGACGTCATGGGGACGTTCCTCCAGGAACTAACACAGTTTCTAACCAGGTTGAAGTTGGAGGATGGAGGGGCAGAACCAATTACCAAAAGCGGGAATCTCCATCAGCAGACTGAACTACAGGAATTGAAAGAACAATTCAAAGCCCTAAGAACAGTTCTGCAGGAATCGACCAAAACCTCTGAAGGGTGATAGACTCAGACAGGACCTTTACCCTGCTCGGTTAGATAAATCAGGAAGACAGTCCTCTCTAACACCACAAATCACCATAAGGAAAGAATTCAAGATCCTGAGACAGATTGGAGAGTGTGAACAGAAAGAGAGACTGTCTTATATGAACTTGTTGCACCAGATCGATGCAGCCTTACAGAAAAGCTACCAGCCAGATGAGATCGTTGAGGGGGTGGTGAAAGCGATCATCCCAGGACTGAACCTCCGTAGTATGCTAGAAATGAAGAGTCAATTGACCTTGCAACAGCTGAAGATGATTTTAAAAGGGCACTATAAAGAAGAGAGTACTTCAGAATTGTTCCACCGACTCATTAACCTCTCACAGAAAAATAATGAATCACCCCAAAATTTATTGTTCAGAGCAATTGAACTGAAGGATAGACTGTTTGATGCTGGACTAATCCAGAAGAAGTTCTTGAGATTGGTGGGTACGGGGTTAATCAGCAAAGACATCAAGTTGCAGCGGAAACAGTGTCTAGAAGATCCTGAAATTTTGGCCGAAGACCTATTTGGAAAAATGAATGAGACGGCTAGTTTGGAGTCAGAGAGCAACAGAAGTTAAAGAAAGGATCTGGTCCTAAAATCACCAAAATGAGTCAGCTGAAGTTGGAGACCCCCGGTGGCCAGTCCGAAGATCATCATAGAGACCCTCCAGTGCCACCTCCGAGAAGGAACCTTAAATCACGAACAAAAGAGAGGACCGCCAGCGCTGACTGGGAGGAAGTAATAGGAGAACTGCGAGCCGAGTTGATTGAGGTGAAAAAGTTGATTTGTTCCAGGCCAGAACCGGTATCTCTCAGACTCCGGAGTGGTTTCCAAAACTGAAGATATCCGACTTCTGAAGCGTGCTGTTCATCAAATCAGAGTGCGGTGTGTGTCCACTGTCTAAGATGTGGTGAGGAAGGACATTATGCCAAAGAATGTCAATGGTCACGGTCGTTTGAGTTAAAAGACAGGAGGTTGCCAGTGCGGGGCGACTGGTAACGGCAACACAGAGGAGGCCCCAGTAGCAAATCCAAATCTCACCAAACCCCAGGACGGCGTATGAGGTAACACGGCTGCGTCAGTACTATCCCCAAGTGTGTTCCCATCTACAACAGCTGCAAGAGAGACAGGGACATCAGTTACTTAATGCCCAGTGCGGAGGTCAAACATTGTACTCCTGGAAGGAGGATTCCTCGGTCAGTAAAGATAGCCTCATCAGCCTAATCGGTGAAAGGTGATTTATACGGTGCCAGCTAGATGGACTCGTAGTAAAAGCACTGTGGGACACAGGAGCCCAAGCGAGCCCTTTAAATGAAGAATGGAGTAGGCGCTACCTGCCACATACCTGCCATCTGTCATTAAAAGAACTTTTGGGAGCAGTGGAACTCCACGGCAAAACCGTCAACCAGACAGAAATCCCTTTCATAGGCTGGGTGGAAGTGACTTTCCAACTGAGGGCCACGAAGAACAGCAACACCATCGAGCTCTTGATACCTTTTCTCGTGTCCAGTGATCAGAACGTGGCAGAGGATCCTATCCTGGGTTATAATGTAATCAGTGAGGTCATCACGAAACACAAGTCAGGGGCGCTGGTGGTGGATGCAATTGCCACATCACTTATCATACCCAACACCATGGCGGAAAATGTGATTCATAGAGTAAAGAAAGCACAGAATACAATGGACCTAAAAGAAGTCAAGGTAGGCTGGCGTCCAACCATCATCCCTGCAAACCAAATGGTGGGGGTGAGGTGTGGAGTCCGGGTAGAACCAGGAAGAAAAGTCCAGAAAAGACTGTTCGTGCCAAAAGACTCCTCAGAACTTCCGGAAGGCCTAGTTGAAGGTGAGACTGTGCTTACGATTCCTGCTGCTGGGTTTGCTCGAGATACACTTCTGGTGATAAATACTACGAGACACGAAATTAGACTGGATCCAAAGACTGTGTTAGGTCACATTGAAACCGTTAAAACGGTACATCCAGCCAGTGTGAGACCCGCCCAGGGGCCTACCGTGAATTCAGTCTCCCCACCAAAGGAAGAGGAGTTGCCCAGGGGAAGAAATTGTACGACCCACCTCGGAGTCCTGGGATTCCCCAGTACCCCTGGAACAGATGCTGAGAGAAGAGTGTCATTCATTCTCCAAAGATGATTCTGATATAGGTTGTATCCCATCGTCGCAGTTGAAAATCAATTTGAAAGGCACGACCCCAGCAATAAGAAGTTACATGTCTGTGCCGAAACCATTACACCGTGAAGTGAAAGAGTATTTACAAGATCTCATCAACAGAGGTTGGGTCCAAAAGTCGAAGTCGTCTTATTCTTCTCCTATTGTCTGTGTTAGGAAGAATTACGGTACATTGGACTCTGCTGTGATTACCAGGAACTAAACCAAAAGTCAGTACCTGATCAGCACCCGATACCAAAGATCCAAGATATGCTGGATAGCCTATCAGGAAGTACCTGGTTCCTGTCCTCAATCAGGGTAAAGCATACCATCAAGGGTTTGTTGAGGAGTCCAGTAGACCTTTGACAGCATTCATCACACCGTGGTGATTATATGAGTGGATCCGCATACCATTTGGGCTGAGTTTAGCTCCAGCAGAATTTCAGAGGAGCATGGAGACCTGTTTAGAAGGACTGACGGACGATATCTGCCAGCCATACTTGGATGACAATGTTGTACACAGCAAAACCTTCCAGGAGCATGTTGAACATGTGAGGATCGTATTACAACGGTATCAACAACACGGAGTTAAGTTGACCCCAAAGAAGTGTGAACTGTTCAAAAGACAAGTCAGATTTCTAGGGAAAATTGTGTCCGGAGAAGGATATACCATGGACCCAGCAGAAATCGCTCCGGTACTGGCCTTAGAAGACAAGCAGCCCTCTACCGTCAGGGACTTGAGGCAGATATTAGGATTCCTCTCCTACTATCGTACTTACGTTTGGAACTTCTCCAGGATTGCCGCACCACTATACCTCCTTTTGGGGGAGACGACAGAGACAACAACACCCAGGGAGAAAAAGAAGAACACGGGTAGGACGTGGCTTAAAAGAAACAATGCCGTTTCGTCCCAACAGCCCATTCTCTGGACAGCAGACCACCAGGAGGTATTGGAAGAACTAGTAGACTACCTGGTAAAACCACCGATCTTGGGATATCCTGATTTCAATTTACCATTTGTTATTCATTGTGACGCTTCTCAAATTGGACTGAGAGCTGCCCTGTATCAGCATCAAGATGGAAAACTGAGAGTCATCGGTTACGGTTCTAGAACGTTGACAAACGCCGAGAAGAATTACCATCTACATTCCGGAAAACCGGAGTTCATGGCATTGAAATGGGCTATCTATGAACGATTTAGAGATTATCTCTACTACAGCAATTGGATTTCATACACTGGGCCGTCATCAGCTTTCCTCCTTACGACCACATACACCTTGTCTTCCCAGTACGAACAAAGTTTTCCTGGACTGCCTTTCTCACGTATGTTCTTGACTAGTACCCGGCTTCCCGGTGCAAATTCTGCTCCATAAAATTTTTGATTGTAGTAGTCCTTACTCTTGCTCTGTCTGTTAGAACCCTCCTGTTTGTTTTTTCCATCTTGTGTTTTGCGGTCACGTGACCATCTGCCTTTATATTCCAGCTCCGCCCTTTTGGTTGTGCTGGACTTCTGTGTTTGACTGTTTCTCTAGCCAGGTGCTTCTGTGCCTTTTTCTGGCAGTTCTCTTGGTCCTTCTGGGACCTCTAGTACCTTTTTGTCAGTTTGTCTTTTTGTGTTCTGCAACAACTTCTCTGTTTAGGAGGTTTCCCATTTTTTGTCCCAGTCCTTAGTTCTTTTAGGGACCCCTTCCTTTATTCTATAGGTCTTCGTTCAGACTAGCCAAGGACTAAGGCGGGTCTGTTTGCTAGGAACAGGCAGCCCGCTACATCGTAGGGATTCAGCTTAGTCTTAATGTAGGGACAGCTTTCCCCTATCTTTCCTTAGTTCATGTTGCAGATCACAACAGCAGCGACTGCACCACCACCAATTTGGCAAAGTGCATGTTTAGTCGGCAAACTAATGACTGGGAGCGTACTGTTGTTTCCTCAGACTCACAATCGGCGATGGATATTTGTTGTTGGAGTAGAACAATGATGGTTGCGATGATGACACCAAACAGGTGCGACTAGGCTGACCGAAAGATGAATGTAGTGAGAAGGGAGAGGAGGACAACTCGAAGCTCGCTCTGATTGCTGGCCGGCTGGACTTCATGCGCTGAAGGAGAGCCGTAGTTCCTTGAATATAAGAGCTGAGACATCAGCGGTTTATTTTCCTCTTTCAGAGCCTGCAGACTGCCAAAGAATCGTCTGGTAGCAACGTGCAAAAGAAATCCCACACACGAGGAGCCCGAGGATACGACTCGCCACCACCACCACGACCAGACCTCCTCCACCAGCAGCATCTGCGGCACAACACTGCTCCAGAGCCGACCGCTGCAAAAGCTGATTTTGATGCACGTCGCCAGCACTGAGTACGGCCGAGGCCTCTGATCAACCTCACCTCCTCTGCATCATGTCACACAGTTGATGATCATACACCATCTTCCTTATTAAACATATCTCTAAAACACAACGCGTTTCAGGGCTCAGGACAGGAGCTGCTTTCTGAAGCGAGCTATCAGTGACTTAATAAATCTGTCTTGATCACTGTCTCTTGATAAAGGGGCTCCCGAGTTATATATGAGGTTTCTTACGAGATATCTTTAATGAAGAAGACTGTGTGTGATCATGAACTGTTGGCTGCATATAGCTTGCGCCAGGAACAGTCTGCTAACTTGGTTTGGGCATCTTCCCACATGCATTATATTCCTGGATAACCTCATCTGAGAACAAAGGCTGACTGTTAGTCTCATCCAATAAATCAACTAAAAAAAAAGTTATTTTTCTGGTGTAATATGTTCCTTAACCCATGGGGTGTTATGGGTTAGGTGGCAGAACAGACACCGGTGTCGTTGACAGATGGGAAATTCTGTATGTATCAGTAAGTGTTAGGGCGGCAGAGGAGGTGGACTGAGCAGAACATTGACATCAGCTGATGGTGTCGCTTTCAGAGGCTACATCTTCATACTTTGATTGAGATAAGTGCTGTGACAAATATTCCAATACTCCCTCTACTTTCTCCTCATTAATACTCTTGCTGGAGCCAAATGAGGAAAATGTAACTTGTGTTTGGTACCACTACTGCTGCCAGCATTGCTGGTGAAGTCGCTGCTGCTAACAGTTCCCATATTTTCTCTGTGATATTAGGGGATTTTTTTTTCTATCACCCTACCACATCAGTTGCCTGTGCCTTGTTTGGATTTAGCAAACCATTTTTTTACACAAGTGTAATGTTTAATTTGTGCCCAAAACCTTTGTTACCATATTTAGTCAACCCAGGAAAAAACATGAAATCATCCAGAAATTCTAGGTATTGGCAGGTTTCAATGGATGGATAAGAAGGATCATTGAAAAAAACAGACCTGCACCGATAAATGTCTCCATTTACTGTAATAATTTGTTTGCAAATTTTGGGTTAAAACCCATGAATTCCTCCTGGCCAAAAAAGGACCACGTAAAAACTAATGTCAAGAGGTTGGAACAATGCCTAAAAATGCTGAAACAGACCGCAGAATGGATGTGTGGTGCACCGATGCCAAAATGGAATATTCAATTTGGCAGACAGAAAGTAAAACCTGCATCAGCGAGTGAGTCTTAGCCCACAGTCCCACTATCAGTATTTGGTCAGTATTCGGTCAGTATTATTTCTCAGCAGTGGGAGCCAAAACCAGGTGAGGAACAATCAGAGAAAAGGTATAATAGAAACAAGTCACCAATTCTGCATTTATCACCCACTCCTGGTTTTGGCTCCCACTCCTGAAAAAAAATACTGACCGAATACTGACCAGATACTGATAGTGGGGCCGAAGCCTTACTTCCATACCAGGAAAGATCTTTGTACACATTATTAAACAACATGTATGTAAGTACTTGGATAAGAATACAATAATGAAACAAATCCAAATAAGTCCTGCCAGACTCATCTAATTTCCTTTTATGATGGAATCACTGACTGGGTGTATCAGGGAAAAGCAGTAGATATGTCACACACAGTGTAAGAAAGACAAAGTGCGATACGAAGGGATGAGGGGAAGGGAGCCCAGACTCTAGGGAAAGGGGAAGTGGAGACCTCCTAGGCTGATCTACAATCACCCTGCCTACCCCTACCATCCCTATATTGCTCCTCACCAATCGCCCCACAGGAACCTATCCCTGTATTTCCTTAGCGCTTGGTCCTAGATAGGGAAGGAGGGGGCTGAGCGCTAGTCGATCTCCATTGACAACTAAAGACAGCAAGGAGAGACAGACACAGGGGAAGTAGCTTAACTTGAGTCGACTTCAGAGAGATGGCACACACGTCCTCTTAGCACCAGTGAGGAAGAAAGAACTGCACTTGCTCCAAGCCTTCACAAAGGATCATGTGAATATCACCGGCACCTCCCTCTAGCAACAGCTAGTATTTAAACACCCAGCCTGGGTGTCAATTAGCCGGAGGGAGATAGCCACTGGGTCCTAGGGTGAGACAGCTAAGAAGGTGTCTGTAATGTCAAACGAAGAGATATTCTGCAGTCAACTGCAGGGCGACTGTCTGACACACCCATGACAAGATATAGTATATCTCGACTTCCGCAAAGCATTTGATATCTCATACTATCCTTATTGACAAAATTACCAAATATGGGATTGACAAGGCTACGGTTAGGTGGATTCATAACTGGCTCAGAGATTGTACTCGGGGTAGTAACAAATGGTTGCACATCTAATTGGAAGATGCAGCCTCTCTATATACAATATGAGCCCCCACATAGCCTCTCTATATACAATATGAGCCCCCACATAGCCTCTCTATATACAATATGAGCCCCCACATAGCCTCTCTATATACAATATGAGCACTCTCACACCCCCCTGTTTACAGTATGAAGCCCCACAAAGTCTCCTGTATACAGTATGAGCGGACACTGACAGCTTTGGCTCCTGTGCAGCAAATGTGTTTGGTTCACCCTACTTTTATGGCAATCAAGCTACAGATATAATAAACATATATAAATATATTTACAGTACAGACCAAAAGTTTGGACACACCTTCTCATTTAAAGATTTTTCTGTATTTTCATGACTATGAAAATTGTACATTCACACTGAAGGCATCAAAACTATGAATTACCACATGTGGAATTATATACTTACCAAAAAAGTGTGAAACAACTGAAAATATGTCTTATATTCTAGGTTCTTCACAGTAGCCACCTTTTGCTTTGATGACTGCTTTGCACACTCTTGGCATTCTCTTGATGAGCTTCAAGAGGTAGTCACCGGAAATGGTCTTCCAACAATCTTGAAGGAGTTCCCAGAGATGCTTAGCACTTGTTGGCCCTTTTGCCTTCACTCTGCGGTCCAGCTCACCCCAAACCATCTCGATTGGGTTCAGGTCTGGTGATTGTGGAGGCCAGGTCATCTGGTGTAGCACCCCATCACTCTCCTTCTTGGTCAAATAGCCCTTACACAGCCTGGAGGTGTGTTTGGGGTCATTTTCCTGTTGAAAAATAAATGATGGTCCAACTAAACGCAAACCGGATGGAATAGCATGCCACTGCAAGATGCTGTGGTAGCCATGCTGGTTCAGTATGCCTTCAATTTTGAATAAATCCCCAACAGTGTCACCAGCAAAGCCCCCCACACCATCACACCTCCTCCTCCATGCTTCACGGTGGGAACCAGGCATGTAGAGTCCATCCGTTCATCTTTTCTGCGTCGCACAAAGACACGGTGGTTGGAACCAAAGATCTCAAATTTGGACTCATCAGACCAAAGCACAGATTTCCACTGGTCTAATGTCCATTCCTTGTGTTCTTTAGCCCAAACAAGTCTCTTCTGCTTGTTGCCTGTCCTTAGCAGTGGTTTCCTAGCAGTTATTTTACCATGAAGGCCTGCTGCACAAAGTATCCTCTTAACAGTTGTTGTAGACATGTGTATGCTGCTAGAACTCTGTGTGGCATTGACCTGGTCTCTAATCTGAGCTGCTGTTAACCTGCGATTTCTGAGGCTGGTGACTCGGATAAACTTATCCTCAGAAGCAGAGGTGACTCTTGGTCTTCCTTTCCTGGGGCGGTCCTCATGTGAGCCAGTTTATTTGTAGCGCTTGATGGTTTTTGCAGATGCACTTGGGGACACTTTCAAAGTTTTCCCAATTTTTCGGACTGACTGACCTTCATTTCTTAAAGTAATGATGGCCGCTCGTTTTTCTTTACTCAGCTGCTTTTTTCTTGCCATAATACAAATTCTAGCAGTCTGTTCAGTGGGACTATCAGCTGTGTATCCACCAGACTTCTGCACAACACAACTGATGGTCCCAACCCCATTTATAAGGCAAGAAAACCCACTTATTAAACCTGACAGGGCACACCTGTGAAGTGAAAACCATTTCCGGTGACTACCTCTTGAAGCTCATCAAGAGAATGCCAAGAGTGTGCAAAGCAGTCATCAAAGCAAAAGGTGGCCACTTTGAAGAACCTAGATTATAAGACATATTTTCAGTTGTTTCACACTTTTTTGTTAAGTATATAATTCCACATGTGGTAATTCATAGTTTTGATGCCTTCAATGTGAATGTACAATTTTCAAAGTCATGAAAATACAGAAAAATCTTTAAATGAGAAGGTGTGTCCAAACTTTTGGTCTGTACTGTATACAGATACTGTTGAAACCAGAAGTTTCCATCCACTATATATAAAGACACATCTGCAGGTTTTTCTCAATATCTGACATGAAATCAGTATAAACCTTTCCCGTTTTAGGTCAATTACCATAATTTTTAATATTTGCCCAATTCCAGAATAATGAGAGAGAGAATGTTTTAAGGCATTTTTATTACTTACTGCAACGTCAAAAGTTTCCATACAGTAAGATTACTCTGCCTATAAACAATTCTGGACGGCCCATATGATGAGGTCAGGTGTTTGGAAGCTTCTGATAGTTTTTTTGGCAACATCTGAGTTAATTAGAGACACACCTGTAGATGTATTTTAATGCACACCTGAAACACACTGCTTCTTCCACCCTACGGTTCCACAAATATGGAAATATTGGCATTTTTATTTGGAGCAAATTTTTATGGTCTTTCCAAGTGGTTGTAGCTCAAGTAATTTTCTGGGGTGTATCATTAGGTTGCACTGTATAATTACCCTGTGAGCCACAGCCCCTTGGAAAGACCATAAAAATTTACAGCACAAAAAAAAGGTGTCAAAACTGGTTCCACACTCTTTCAATCCCCCTCTTCTCTCCATAGAGTTTCCTAAGAACTGTTCCCTGATGCCACTGAGAGTTGGCAGTCCATCTCGCTTTATCGTGATTAATTTGAGCTGTTTTTCATTGTGGATATGCTATGAGAGGTTCAGGAGGCAGGAGGAAAGGGAAGAAGTGGCTCATAAGTGGAGAAATAGATGATTTCTTTCATAAGTTATATGACAACGTTTCTTTGGTATTACCGATTTAGGCAAAGTTTGTGGAAGCAACTATTTTATATGCTTATTGGTATCAGATTGATGGTCTTATCACTGTCAATTAGGAAAAATGCACGGTAAGAAGACCCTTTCAGGTCTTGTATAAAGCAACCAGCGGAGACAAGAAACAAGGGCTGATTAGAAGCCTTATTAAGCATGGTGTATTGCAGTCAAGGGGATGGGCAAAAGAAGAAGGTGGAGGGATGGGACAGAAAGTAGTTTAGTGTGTGGAAGGAACAAATGGCACTAAGAAGAACAGCAGAAAGGGAGAGAGTTGAATTGAATCAATGGTGAGCAAGAAATGGAATCCGCTCAACAAAGACTAGGATAACAGGGTATGTAGGATGACAGACAGACAAGTATTGCAGGAAGCACCAGTTGAAGCAGAGCCAAGTGTGCAAATATACATGAAAACAGTATATGTGACATGCACAAGAAGTGCTGTTGCTTCAAAAGCATCCAGCAACTATTAGAAGTAACACAGGCACAGGAGTCAGGAAGTGTTGTGCTCCAGAAGTATCCAGCAACTAGAGGGGTTAACACAGTCACAGGAGACAAGAAGTGTTTAGCAGAGCCCCAGGGGGATTGTGGGGAAGTTGTTTGCTGTCTGGCTGGAGCCAAAGAGAAAGGTGGTGTGTGATCTGTATCTCACAAAAGGCAAGGGAACAGAATTCAGGTCAGGAGGGAAGTAAACCTCGTCAGATAGACTCCCTGAGCTAACAGTGCGGAGTATTATCGGGCAGAAAGAAAATGACTGGAAGGAATCGTGTCATAGGGATCATCTCCCTCATCAAGCCCGCCCCCCCACCTCCATCTCCATGCAGGATAAAGAATGCTGTGTACTATTGAGTCCATGTGAAGGATAAGCCTGTGGTTGTGTATTCATAGAAGTGTGCTGCTAAGAGAACTAATCTGTGCTGAATTATGCTACTGAACAGACTGACGTTACTGTGCCTGCTTTAATAGACTGCACTGTAATGAAGATTGTTGCTGTAATATCCCTGAATTGCACTGCCCATGCTTCAGATTAAATTCCACTGTTAAACAGTTAAAAAAAGACTCTTGTCAGATGTGTCTGGTCAGCAACTGAATCTATCGTGTGCCTGAGAGAAGCTGCAACCTATGGTAGCCATGAGTAACGGTTCCCCCAGGATTCCAAAGAATCCATGAAAACCCGTCTCGCCCTATCTGAATTTAGCGGCGTGCGTGTAACATTGGTGGCCCGTACGGGGAATCCTGAGTGGGAATTAGCGTGAAAAGGAAAAGTGTCTGGAAAACCACAGCAGCACAGCAACTCAACTCAACTCTGCTACACCAGTTAAAGGGGACCAGCCCTAAAGATAACTCACTAGCAGCAATGGATGTGGAAATACAAATGGACAGAATAAGTGAGCTGCTTCTTCAGTTAACCTGTGAAGAATTGAGAACTGTAGCAGAACATATAAAGATGTCAGAAGAACAGATTTCCAAAGCACACAACCGCAGGAAACTGTTAGCTGCCATTAGTGCAAAAATGGATGAGCTGGGGGAGAAAGAAGCTGAAGACGTCATGGGGACGTTCCTCCAGGAACTAACACAGTTTCTAACCAGGTTGAAGTTGGAGGATGGAGGGGCAGAACCAATTACCAAAAGCGGGAATCTCCATCAGCAGACTGAACTACAGGAATTGAAAGAACAATTCAAAGCCCTAAGAACAGTTCTGCAGGAATCGACCAAAACCTCTGAAGGGTGATAGACTCAGACAGGACCTTTACCCTGCTCGGTTAGATAAATCAGGAAGACAGTCCTCTCTAACACCACAAATCACCATAAGGAAAGAATTCAAGATCCTGAGACAGATTGGAGAGTGTGAACAGAAAGAGAGACTGTCTTATATGAACTTGTTGCACCAGATCGATGCAGCCTTACAGAAAAGCTACCAGCCAGATGAGATCGTTGAGGGGGTGGTGAAAGCGATCATCCCAGGACTGAACCTCCGTAGTATGCTAGAAATGAAGAGTCAATTGACCTTGCAACAGCTGAAGATGATTTTAAAAGGGCACTATAAAGAAGAGAGTACTTCAGAATTGTTCCACCGACTCATTAACCTCTCACAGAAAAATAATGAATCACCCCAAAATTTATTGTTCAGAGCAATTGAACTGAAGGATAGACTGTTTGATGCTGGACTAATCCAGAAGAAGTTCTTGAGATTGGTGGGTACGGGGTTAATCAGCAAAGACATCAAGTTGCAGCGGAAACAGTGTCTAGAAGATCCTGAAATTTTGGCCGAAGACCTATTTGGAAAAATGAATGAGACGGCTAGTTTGGAGTCAGAGAGCAACAGAAGTTAAAGAAAGGATCTGGTCCTAAAATCACCAAAATGAGTCAGCTGAAGTTGGAGACCCCCGGTGGCCAGTCCGAAGATCATCATAGAGACCCTCCAGTGCCACCTCCGAGAAGGAACCTTAAATCACGAACAAAAGAGAGGACCGCCAGCGCTGACTGGGAGGAAGTAATAGGAGAACTGCGAGCCGAGTTGATTGAGGTGAAAAAGTTGATTTGTTCCAGGCCAGAACCGGTATCTCTCAGACTCCGGAGTGGTTTCCAAAACTGAAGATATCCGACTTCTGAAGCGTGCTGTTCATCAAATCAGAGTGCGGTGTGTGTCCACTGTCTAAGATGTGGTGAGGAAGGACATTATGCCAAAGAATGTCAATGGTCACGGTCGTTTGAGTTAAAAGACAGGAGGTTGCCAGTGCGGGGCGACTGGTAACGGCAACACAGAGGAGGCCCCAGTAGCAAATCCAAATCTCACCAAACCCCAGGACGGCGTATGAGGTAACACGGCTGCGTCAGTACTATCCCCAAGTGTGTTCCCATCTACAACAGCTGCAAGAGAGACAGGGACATCAGTTACTTAATGCCCAGTGCGGAGGTCAAACATTGTACTCCTGGAAGGAGGATTCCTCGGTCAGTAAAGATAGCCTCATCAGCCTAATCGGTGAAAGGTGATTTATACGGTGCCAGCTAGATGGACTCGTAGTAAAAGCACTGTGGGACACAGGAGCCCAAGCGAGCCCTTTAAATGAAGAATGGAGTAGGCGCTACCTGCCACATACCTGCCATCTGTCATTAAAAGAACTTTTGGGAGCAGTGGAACTCCACGGCAAAACCGTCAACCAGACAGAAATCCCTTTCATAGGCTGGGTGGAAGTGACTTTCCAACTGAGGGCCACGAAGAACAGCAACACCATCGAGCTCTTGATACCTTTTCTCGTGTCCAGTGATCAGAACGTGGCAGAGGATCCTATCCTGGGTTATAATGTAATCAGTGAGGTCATCACGAAACACAAGTCAGGGGCGCTGGTGGTGGATGCAATTGCCACATCACTTATCATACCCAACACCATGGCGGAAAATGTGATTCATAGAGTAAAGAAAGCACAGAATACAATGGACCTAAAAGAAGTCAAGGTAGGCTGGCGTCCAACCATCATCCCTGCAAACCAAATGGTGGGGGTGAGGTGTGGAGTCCGGGTAGAACCAGGAAGAAAAGTCCAGAAAAGACTGTTCGTGCCAAAAGACTCCTCAGAACTTCCGGAAGGCCTAGTTGAAGGTGAGACTGTGCTTACGATTCCTGCTGCTGGGTTTGCTCGAGATACACTTCTGGTGATAAATACTACGAGACACGAAATTAGACTGGATCCAAAGACTGTGTTAGGTCACATTGAAACCGTTAAAACGGTACATCCAGCCAGTGTGAGACCCGCCCAGGGGCCTACCGTGAATTCAGTCTCCCCACCAAAGGAAGAGGAGTTGCCCAGGGGAAGAAATTGTACGACCCACCTCGGAGTCCTGGGATTCCCCAGTACCCCTGGAACAGATGCTGAGAGAAGAGTGTCATTCATTCTCCAAAGATGATTCTGATATAGGTTGTATCCCATCGTCGCAGTTGAAAATCAATTTGAAAGGCACGACCCCAGCAATAAGAAGTTACATGTCTGTGCCGAAACCATTACACCGTGAAGTGAAAGAGTATTTACAAGATCTCATCAACAGAGGTTGGGTCCAAAAGTCGAAGTCGTCTTATTCTTCTCCTATTGTCTGTGTTAGGAAGAATTACGGTACATTGGACTCTGCTGTGATTACCAGGAACTAAACCAAAAGTCAGTACCTGATCAGCACCCGATACCAAAGATCCAAGATATGCTGGATAGCCTATCAGGAAGTACCTGGTTCCTGTCCTCAATCAGGGTAAAGCATACCATCAAGGGTTTGTTGAGGAGTCCAGTAGACCTTTGACAGCATTCATCACACCGTGGTGATTATATGAGTGGATCCGCATACCATTTGGGCTGAGTTTAGCTCCAGCAGAATTTCAGAGGAGCATGGAGACCTGTTTAGAAGGACTGACGGACGATATCTGCCAGCCATACTTGGATGACAATGTTGTACACAGCAAAACCTTCCAGGAGCATGTTGAACATGTGAGGATCGTATTACAACGGTATCAACAACACGGAGTTAAGTTGACCCCAAAGAAGTGTGAACTGTTCAAAAGACAAGTCAGATTTCTAGGGAAAATTGTGTCCGGAGAAGGATATACCATGGACCCAGCAGAAATCGCTCCGGTACTGGCCTTAGAAGACAAGCAGCCCTCTACCGTCAGGGACTTGAGGCAGATATTAGGATTCCTCTCCTACTATCGTACTTACGTTTGGAACTTCTCCAGGATTGCCGCACCACTATACCTCCTTTTGGGGGAGACGACAGAGACAACAACACCCAGGGAGAAAAAGAAGAACACGGGTAGGACGTGGCTTAAAAGAAACAATGCCGTTTCGTCCCAACAGCCCATTCTCTGGACAGCAGACCACCAGGAGGTATTGGAAGAACTAGTAGACTACCTGGTAAAACCACCGATCTTGGGATATCCTGATTTCAATTTACCATTTGTTATTCATTGTGACGCTTCTCAAATTGGACTGAGAGCTGCCCTGTATCAGCATCAAGATGGAAAACTGAGAGTCATCGGTTACGGTTCTAGAACGTTGACAAACGCCGAGAAGAATTACCATCTACATTCCGGAAAACCGGAGTTCATGGCATTGAAATGGGCTATCTATGAACGATTTAGAGATTATCTCTACTACAGCAATTGGATTTCATACACTGGGCCGTCATCAGCTTTCCTCCTTACGACCACATACACCTTGTCTTCCCAGTACGAACAAAGTTTTCCTGGACTGCCTTTCTCACGTATGTTCTTGACTAGTACCCGGCTTCCCGGTGCAAATTCTGCTCCATAAAATTTTTGATTGTAGTAGTCCTTACTCTTGCTCTGTCTGTTAGAACCCTCCTGTTTGTTTTTTCCATCTTGTGTTTTGCGGTCACGTGACCATCTGCCTTTATATTCCAGCTCCGCCCTTTTGGTTGTGCTGGACTTCTGTGTTTGACTGTTTCTCTAGCCAGGTGCTTCTGTGCCTTTTTCTGGCAGTTCTCTTGGTCCTTCTGGGACCTCTAGTACCTTTTTGTCAGTTTGTCTTTTTGTGTTCTGCAACAACTTCTCTGTTTAGGAGGTTTCCCATTTTTTGTCCCAGTCCTTAGTTCTTTTAGGGACCCCTTCCTTTATTCTATAGGTCTTCGTTCAGACTAGCCAAGGACTAAGGCGGGTCTGTTTGCTAGGAACAGGCAGCCCGCTACATCGTAGGGATTCAGCTTAGTCTTAATGTAGGGACAGCTTTCCCCTATCTTTCCTTAGTTCATGTTGCAGATCACAACAGCAGCGACTGCACCACCACCAATTTGGCAAAGTGCATGTTTAGTCGGCAAACTAATGACTGGGAGCGTACTGTTGTTTCCTCAGACTCACAATCGGCGATGGATATTTGTTGTTGGAGTAGAACAATGATGGTTGCGATGATGACACCAAACAGGTGCGACTAGGCTGACCGAAAGATGAATGTAGTGAGAAGGGAGAGGAGGACAACTCGAAGCTCGCTCTGATTGCTGGCCGGCTGGACTTCATGCGCTGAAGGAGAGCCGTAGTTCCTTGAATATAAGAGCTGAGACATCAGCGGTTTATTTTCCTCTTTCAGAGCCTGCAGACTGCCAAAGAATCGTCTGGTAGCAACGTGCAAAAGAAATCCCACACACGAGGAGCCCGAGGATACGACTCGCCACCACCACCACGACCAGACCTCCTCCACCAGCAGCATCTGCGGCACAACACTGCTCCAGAGCCGACCGCTGCAAAAGCTGATTTTGATGCACGTCGCCAGCACTGAGTACGGCCGAGGCCTCTGATCAACCTCACCTCCTCTGCATCATGTCACACAGTTGATGATCATACACCATCTTCCTTATTAAACATATCTCTAAAACACAACGCGTTTCAGGGCTCAGGACAGGAGCTGCTTTCTGAAGCGAGCTATCAGTGACTTAATAAATCTGTCTTGATCACTGTCTCTTGATAAAGGGGCTCCCGAGTTATATATGAGGTTTCTTACGAGATATCTTTAATGAAGAAGACTGTGTGTGATCATGAACTGTTGGCTGCATATAGCTTGCGCCAGGAACAGTCTGCTAACTTGGTTTGGGCATCTTCCCACATGCATTATATTCCTGGATAACCTCATCTGAGAACAAAGGCTGACTGTTAGTCTCATCCAATAAATCAACTAAAAAAAAAGTTATTTTTCTGGTGTAATATGTTCCTTAACCCATGGGGTGTTATGGGTTAGGTGGCAGAACAGACACCGGTGTCGTTGACAGATGGGAAATTCTGTATGTATCAGTAAGTGTTAGGGCGGCAGAGGAGGTGGACTGAGCAGAACATTGACATCAGCTGATGGTGTCGCTTTCAGAGGCTACATCTTCATACTTTGATTGAGATAAGTGCTGTGACAAATATTCCAATACTCCCTCTACTTTCTCCTCATTAATACTCTTGCTGGAGCCAAATGAGGAAAATGTAACTTGTGTTTGGTACCACTACTGCTGCCAGCATTGCTGGTGAAGTCGCTGCTGCTAACAGTTCCCATATTTTCTCTGTGATATTAGGGGATTTTTTTTTCTATCACCCTACCACATCAGTTGCCTGTGCCTTGTTTGGATTTAGCAAACCATTTTTTTACACAAGTGTAATGTTTAATTTGTGCCCAAAACCTTTGTTACCATATTTAGTCAACCCAGGAAAAAACATGAAATCATCCAGAAATTCTAGGTATTGGCAGGTTTCAATGGATGGATAAGAAGGATCATTGAAAAAAACAGACCTGCACCGATAAATGTCTCCATTTACTGTAATAATTTGTTTGCAAATTTTGGGTTAAAACCCATGAATTCCTCCTGGCCAAAAAAGGACCACGTAAAAACTAATGTCAAGAGGTTGGAACAATGCCTAAAAATGCTGAAACAGACCGCAGAATGGATGTGTGGTGCACCGATGCCAAAATGGAATATTCAATTTGGCAGACAGAAAGTAAAACCTGCATCAGCGAGTGAGTCTTAGCCCACAGTCCCACTATCAGTATTTGGTCAGTATTCGGTCAGTATTATTTCTCAGCAGTGGGAGCCAAAACCAGGTGAGGAACAATCAGAGAAAAGGTATAATAGAAACAAGTCACCAATTCTGCATTTATCACCCACTCCTGGTTTTGGCTCCCACTCCTGAAAAAAAATACTGACCGAATACTGACCAGATACTGATAGTGGGGCCGAAGCCTTACTTCCATACCAGGAAAGATCTTTGTACACATTATTAAACAACATGTATGTAAGTACTTGGATAAGAATACAATAATGAAACAAATCCAAATAAGTCCTGCCAGACTCATCTAATTTCCTTTTATGATGGAATCACTGACTGGGTGTATCAGGGAAAAGCAGTAGATATGTCACACACAGTGTAAGAAAGACAAAGTGCGATACGAAGGGATGAGGGGAAGGGAGCCCAGACTCTAGGGAAAGGGGAAGTGGAGACCTCCTAGGCTGATCTACAATCACCCTGCCTACCCCTACCATCCCTATATTGCTCCTCACCAATCGCCCCACAGGAACCTATCCCTGTATTTCCTTAGCGCTTGGTCCTAGATAGGGAAGGAGGGGGCTGAGCGCTAGTCGATCTCCATTGACAACTAAAGACAGCAAGGAGAGACAGACACAGGGGAAGTAGCTTAACTTGAGTCGACTTCAGAGAGATGGCACACACGTCCTCTTAGCACCAGTGAGGAAGAAAGAACTGCACTTGCTCCAAGCCTTCACAAAGGATCATGTGAATATCACCGGCACCTCCCTCTAGCAACAGCTAGTATTTAAACACCCAGCCTGGGTGTCAATTAGCCGGAGGGAGATAGCCACTGGGTCCTAGGGTGAGACAGCTAAGAAGGTGTCTGTAATGTCAAACGAAGAGATATTCTGCAGTCAACTGCAGGGCGACTGTCTGACACACCCATGACAAGATATAGTATATCTCGACTTCCGCAAAGCATTTGATATCTCATACTATCCTTATTGACAAAATTACCAAATATGGGATTGACAAGGCTACGGTTAGGTGGATTCATAACTGGCTCAGAGATTGTACTCGGGGTAGTAACAAATGGTTGCACATCTAATTGGAAGAATGTCCAAAGTGGAGTACCACAAGGCTCTGTCCTGGTCCCCCTCTACTCCTCCTTGGTCAAACCTGTGTCCAATTCTGGGCACCACATTTTAAAAAAAGACATTGAAAACCTGGAGCAAGTTCAGAGAAGAACTACCAGGATGGGAAGTAGACTGCAAACTATGTCCTACGAGGAACAGTTAAAGGACCTGGGAATGTTTAGTTTATAAAAAAAGAAGACTAAGAGGAGTCTTAATAGCTGTCTACAAATATCTGCAGGGATGTCACATTGTAGAGGGATCATCCTTATTCTCATATGCACATGGAAAGACGAGAAGCAATGGGATGAAACTGAAAGGGAGAAGATACAGATTAGATATTAGAAGACACTTTTTTGACAGTGAGGTGATCAATGAGTGGAACAGGCGGCCACAAGAGGTGGTGAGTTCTCCTTCAATGGAAGTCTTCACACAGAGGCTGGACAGACATCTGTCTGAGATGGTTTAGAGAATCCTACAGTGAGCAGGGGGTTGGACACGATGACCCTGGAGGTCCCCTCCAACGAGAACATTCTATGATTCTATTACAAGAACAACAAGGCGTGCAAAAAACTATTATTTACAGTACAATGCTCAGATCTTTTGAGGTAGACAGTTGTGTTTAAATTTCAGGATTATGGAGACCTTTCTTTAGGATGTAAAAAAATGGCTTGCTTGTCTTACAATGCAGGAAGCAAACTTTCTGTGACACGCAAGCCTTGGATTCAAGACTTTGTTTTACTTGCACTAAAAGGTTCAATATTGCCATCCTTGTTTACCTAGTGTGAAGAATAAAAAAATGCTGTTATAACGGTGCTGTTACAGCAATATATCTAAGATCAATTCAATTACTTTGAGTGAGTACACAGGTCCTGCACGTCCCTATATATCACACTGACTATACAGGTTTAGAATTTCCCTATATATTATACTGAGTGACTATACAGCTACAGCACATCACTATATTTCACACTGAGGGACTACACAGCTAAAGCACGGCCCTATATGTAGCACTGACTTTACAGCTAGGGCACATTCCTATATATCACACTGAGGTACTACACAGCTACAGTACTTCCCTATATATCACAAAGTGACTATACAGGTCTAGCACCTCACTATATATCACACTGAGTGACCATACAGCTAAAGCACTTCCCTATATATCACAGAGTGACTGTACAGGTCCAGCACCACCCTATATTTATATCACACTGAGTGACTATAAAGCTAGAGCACTTCCCTATATATCACAAAGTGACTATACAGGTCCAGCACCTTCATATAAATCACATTGAGTGACTATACAGCTAGAGCACTTCCTTATATCTCCCAGAGTGACTATACAGGTTAGCAACTCCAATATATATTACACTAACTATATAGCTACTGAACTTCCTTATGTATCATGGAGTGGCTATACAGGTCCAGCACCTCCATAAATATCACACTGAGTGACTACACTGGTCAGACACCTCCCTACATATCACACTGAGTGACTATACAGCTGGAACAATTCCCTATCTATCACATAGTGACTATACAGGTCTAGCTCCTCCATATATGTCACACTGAGTGACTATACAGATACAGCACTTCCATATATATCACAGAGTGACTATACAGATCTATCAATTCCCTGTATATCACACTGACTATACATCTACAGCACTTTTCTAAATGTCACAGAGTGACTATACAGGTCCAGCACCTCCCTCTATATCAGAGTGACTATACAGTTACAGCACTTCCCTATATATAACACTGAGTGATTATACAGCTACAGCATTTCACTATATATCAGAAAGTGACTACACAGATCCAGCACTTCCCTATATATTAGAGTGACTATACAGCTAGATGTTAGAACCTTGCTGTTAGGTTTTTTTTCCTTTGCTGGTCACATGACCTTGTTGGCCTATTTAATCCTGCTCCGCCCTTCTGGTTTTGCTGGACTTCATTGTATATCTACTTTCTAGCTAGCCTGTGCTCTGTATCTAACTCTGTTAGTTTGCTTGGTCTACGGACCTCTAGGTTCTATCTATTTTGTTTGTTCGTCTTTCTGCTACTATTTCTGTTAGGAGGTGTCCCATTTTCCTCCCAGTCCTTAGTACTTGTAGGGATTCCCTCCCCAAATCTATAGGTCTCCGTACAGACTAGATTAGGACTTTAGCAGGTCTGATCGCAGGATCAGGTTCCCTGTTACATCGTAGGGATTCAGCTGAGTCCTATAGTAGGGACAGATCTCCTCTCTTTCCTTAGCTTTGGTAGCAGAACATAACAGTAAGTCCAGCCAGTAAATTCTCTAAGGAAAGATTTTTTTTTGTTCCATCATGGTGTCGGTTCAGGATTTGGCTAAACACCTGCAGGGACTCTCTCTGGAAGTGGCCGAGCTCCGTCAGCACGTGAGTAACTGTCCTGGAGCATATTTCTTGGAGCCTAAGGTATGTTTGCCGGATTTATTTTTTGGTGAACATCGAGAATTTTTTTCATTTAAAAATGCTTGCTTATTGTATTTTCGTTTGAGACCCAAGTCCTCTGGGGATGAATCCCAGCGCGTAGGGTTCATAATGTCACTTTTGCGCAAAGAGCCTCAGGAGTGGGCCTTTTCTTTGCAACCTAGTGATACATGCTTCAGATCAGTGGATAGTTTTTTTTCTGCTTTAGGACTTTTATATGATGATCCTGACCGTGTGGCATCAGCTGAGACTGAGTTGAGACGTTTAAAACAAGGATCAGGTAATATGGAAAAATATTGTACACATTTTCGTCGTTGGTCCACTCAAACAGGGTGGAACGATTCTGCTCTGAAAAGTCTATTTCTTGCTGGGCTCAGTGAAAAGGTTAAAGACCTGCTAATTGCTTATCCTACACCTGAGGATTTGCAACAGGCTATGCAATTAGCTATACGGGTGGACAGAAGACTGCGTGCAAGGGTTAATGAGAGCAAATCCTCTGCTATGTCAGTTTCTGGTTATGATAATGTGTGTACTAACAGTGGTGAACCGATGGAGATTGGATCGGTGGCACCTCGCTCTCAAGAAAAACACCGTCGTTTTTCAGAAGGCTTGTGTTTCTATTGCGGGAAATCTGGTCATTTGATTAAAGGCTGTGAGCTTCGTATGAAGAAAGAAAAAAAAATGGTCAGTCACGCCCGTATTGCCTGTTTAAATTCCAAGGGTATATTTTTAGCTGCTTCCACGATTGCTCAGGAAAAATTAATGGAATTTCGGGTGTTTGTTGATTGCGGGTCTACACTGAATGTAATTGATGGGGGATTCGTGGAAAAACTCAATTTAAAACCTGAACCTTTATCATCCCCCATTGCTGTGGTTTCTGTGGATGGCTCCCCTTTGAAGAATATTACTCTCAAGGTCAGTGAATTTCCTCTCACTATTAATGGTGTTCACCATGAGAAATTGGATTTGGTAGTGTTGAATAACTTGCCTTCTCCAGTAATATTGGGTTTGCCCTGGTTAAAATTTCACAATCCTGTACTGGATTGGTCTACCAGTGAAATTAAATCCTGGAGCCATAAATGCTATGACAAGTGTTGTAACGGGCGTATTGCAGCTTTGGATAGGGGAGAATTGCCTGTTCCTATTCAGGATTTTTGGAGAGTTTTTTCTGAGAAAGAATCGCAGGTTTTGCCTCCCCATAGAGACTATGATTGTTCTATTGAATTTGTCCCTGGAGCGACTCTTCCTAAAAGTCGTTTATTTAACCTTACTATTCCTGAGAGGAAGGCTTTGGAGGAATACATACAGACAAGTTTGGCCGCCGGTCACATTAGGCCCTCTAAGTCTCCTGTGGCGGTTGGATTTTTTTTTGTAAAAAAAAAGGACGGCGGTTTACGTCCTTGTCTGGATTTTCGTGAGATTAACAAAATTACGGTACGCAATCCTTACCCACTGCCATTGATTCCTGATCTGTTTAACCAGTTATTGGGGGCCAAGTGGTTCTCTAAAATTGACCTTAAGGGGGCATACAATCTGTTGCGCATGAAGGAGGGTGATGAATGGAAGACTGCTTTTAACACTCCTGTGGGTCATTTTGAGAATCTGGTTATGCCTTTTGGTCTTACTAATGCTCCTGCATTTTTTCAGAATCTGATTAATGACATCCTTAGACCTTTGATCGGTAAAAATGTGGTTGTGTATTTGGATGACATTTTGATTTATTCGCCAGATCTGGAGTCTCATTGGCGGAGCGTGCGTGAGGTATTACAGTTATTAATGGACAATTCGCTTTTTGCTAAGCTGGAGAAATGTGAGTTCGCTGTACAGAGAATTAGTTTTTTGGGCTACATTATCTCCAGCAAAGGTTTTGAGATGGATCCGGTTAAGGTTCAGGCTGTGCAGGAATGGCCTAGGCCTATTGGTTTGAAATCAATACAGAGGTTTTTGGGTTTCGCCAATTACTATAGAAAATTCATAAAAAATTTTTCTAGTATTGTCAAACCTCTGACTGATCTCACCAGGAAAGGTGCTGATGCGGTTCAGTGGTCTTCTGAGGCCATTGAAGCTTTTGTGTATCTCAAGGAGAGGTTCACCTCTGCTCCCATCCTTATGCAGCCTGATGTTACTAGGCCGTTTTTGGTTGAGGTTGATGCTTCCTCTGTGGGGGTTGGCGCAGTATTGTCTCAGGATAACGGGGATGGATTACATCCCTGTGCATTTTTTTCAAAAAAATTTTCGGAGACTGAATTGAATTACGATATTGGTAATCGGGAATTATTGGCTATTAAACTCGCATTTGAACACTGGCGCCACTTCTTGGAAGGTGCGGAATTTCCCGTTCAGGTTCTTACGGATCATAAAAATCTGATATATCTTGACGCTGCCAAGCGCCTGAATGCCCGTCAGGCTAGGTGGGCACTGTTTTTCTCGCGGTTTAATTTCTCCGTTACTTACATCCCTGGTACTAAGAATGTTAAGGCGGATGCCTTGTCTCGCAGTTTTTCTCCCATAGTCGGTGCTGAGAAAGAGGAAAACATTTTACAAGAAGGTGTTGTGATAGCTGCTTTAGACTCCGTTTTGGAAGATGAGATTCTTAAAGCTCAGGAGAATGCCCCATCTAACACTCCTCATGGGAGGTTGTTTGTGCCTGGGACCTTTAGGAGAGATTTGTTTGTTGAGTGTCACGAATCTCGGTTGGCAGGTCATCCCGGAATCTCTGAGACCAAGAGACTGGTGGGTCGCAGTTTTTGGTGGCCTGGATGGCAGAAGGAAGTCATTAAGTGGGTGCGCCAATGTACTATATGTGCTAGATCTAAGTCCTCACATACTCCTGCTGCGGGGTTGCTTTGTCCTTTGGAGGTCCCCAGTGCTCCTTGGACACATTTGGCTATGGACTTTATAACTGACCTTCCCCCCTCTGAGGGTTTTACTGTCATCTGGGTGGTCGTGGACCGTTTTAGCAAGATGTGTCACTTGGTTCCCTTCGTCAAACTGCCCTGCGCTAAAACTCTCGCTAAGGCCTTTGTCAAGGAAATTGTCAGACTTCATGGCGTTCCTACTGACATTGTTTCTGATAGGGGTCCTCAGTTCGTGGCTCGTTTTTGGCGTGCCTTTTGTGACAGGTTGGGAATTCATTTGTCGTTTTCGTCCGGATATCATCCTGAATCTAATGGCCAGACAGAAAGGAAAAACCAGGATGTTGAGCAGTTCTTGCGTTGTTTTGTGGCAGACAATCAAGAGGGGTGGTCTGAGTTTCTGCCACTTGCCGAATTTGCTCTGAACAATCATACATCTTCTTCTGCTGGTTGTTCGCCTTTTTTTTGTTGTTCTGGGAGACATCCGTCGTTTGGGTTGTTCTCCAAGTTGGGATCTGCCGTGCCTGAGGAGGAGAATTTTTCCGGTGATTTGGAAAGAGTTTGGACGGATGTGCGTGGTAATCTTCAGGAGGCCAACAGAAAATCTAAAGACTACTTTGATAGGAAACGACAGGAGGTTTTGTTCGCTGTTGGTGAAATGGTTTGGTTGTCCTCTAGGAATCTGCGGTTGAGGATTCCTTCTAAGAAATTGGGTCCCAAGTTTGTAGGGCCCTTTAAGGTGCTTCAGGTTGTCAACCAATCTGCTGTTAGGTTGGAGGTTCCTACCTCCTGGAGAATTAATCCGGTCTTTCATGTCTCTCTGTTAAAAAAAGCTGTTGTGTCGGATGGTGACGCCTCTGCCTCTGTTCCTCCGGTGGTGGAGGACGGGGAATATGAAATTTCTCGCATCCTTGACTCTAGACGGTATAGAGGTAGTTTGCAGTATCTTGTGGCCTGGAAAGGTTTCGGACCCGAGGATAACTCTTGGGTGAGGTCAGATGATGTTTCCGCGTCCAGACTTATCAGAGCGTTTCACAGGAGATTTCCTGATAAGCCTGGTCCTAGGGGATCCGGAGGATCCTCTTAGAAGGGGGGGTACTGTTAGAACCTTGCTGTTAGGTTTTTTTTCCTTTGCTGGTCACATGACCTTGTTGGCCTATTTAATCCTGCTCCGCCCTTCTGGCTTTGCTGGACTTCATTGTATATCTACTTTCTAGCTAGCCTGTGCTCTGTATCTAACTCTGTTAGTTTGCTTGGTCTACGGACCTCTAGGTTCTATCTATTTTGTTTGTTCGTCTTTCTGCTACTATTTCTGTTAGGAGGTGTCCCATTTTCCTCCCAGTCCTTAGTACTTGTAGGGATTCCCTCCCCAAATCTATAGGTCTCCGTACAGACTAGATTAGGACTTTAGCAGGTCTGATCGCAGGATCAGGTTCCCTGTTACATCGTAGGGATTCAGCTGAGTCCTATAGTAGGGACAGATCTCCTCTCTTTCCTTAGCTTTGGTAGCAGAACATAACACTAGAGCAATTCCCTATATATCACAGTGACTATACAGATCTATTACTTGCCTGTTTATCACAGAGTGACTATACAGTTACATTACTTCCCTATATATCACCGTGTGACTATACAGCTACAGCACTTACCTATATGTCACACTGAGTGACTTTACAGGGCCAGCACTTCCCTATATATCACAGAGTAACTATACAGGTCCAGCATCTCCCTCTATATCAGAGTGACTATACAGCTACAGCACTTCCCTATATATCACACTAATTGACTATACAGCTACAGCACTTTCCTATATATCAGAGAGAAACTATACAGATCCAGCACTTCTATGTACATCACAGAGTGATTATACAGCTACAGCACCACCATATATATCACACTGAGTGACTATACAGCTACAGCACCACCATATATATCACACTGAGTGACTATACAGCTACAGCACCACTCTATATATCACAGAGTGACTATACAGCTACAGTACTTCACTATATATCACACTGAGTGACTATACAGGTCCAGAAACTCCCCATATATCACACTATTTGACTATACAGCTATAGCACTTCCCTATATACAGTGGCGACCAAAAGTTTTGCATTTTTTTTAAAGTGTGATTACTTCTGTCTGGTTGTTGTGATACCAAATCCCTGGTGATGAATTGAAAGTGCATGAAGTTGTCATCATACAAGACCTTAATTTTAACCAAAATGCTTTTGAATATAGGTCTGGTCATTTAATTAAAGAAATCTGCCAAAAGTTTTGCATATATTATTTATTGATCACAACATAGAGAGTGTAACATACCTGGCGGCGTCCTTGCATGGTGGTCCATCTCCCACTTTGCAAGAGCGCGCACTTGGTCTCCAGTCCAGAGTGTCTCTCTGGCTTCCCTCCATGCTGTCTGTTTGTGTCTGTTTCTGCTGCTTAAGGGCGGCGCCCGATCACTTCCTGCTTTTTGTACCTGCTGTGGGTCACACCCCTTGTGCGTCCTCAGCCTATTGCTGTCTGTCACCTGGTATATAGCTCAGCTGCTCCCATCTACCCCCGCCTGAGCATAGTGTTTCATTCAGTGTGTGCTTGCACTCTGAAGGTGCCAGGTCCCGTTCTTTGTCTCCTGCCTTGCGGTATCAGTTCCCGTGTCTGAACTGAGTCCTGTCTTTGTCTCCTGCCTTGCGGTATCAGTTCCCGTGTCTGAACTGAGTCCTGTCTGTGTACTCTTGCCTGCTGCCTCTCCTGGAGGCTGTATTTCCAGGCCTGTCTGAACACGCTCCTAGCCTGTTCCTCCCGCCTTCTAGGGGCCGATTACCTAGACCCGCTCCTGTATCTTGTCTGTCCTGTCTGAACACGCTCCTTGCCTGTTTGTCCCGCCTCTCTGGGGGCCGTATTCCCAGACCCGCTCCTGCATCCCGCTGCAGTGTCGGTCTCCTCCGTACACTCAGTTCCAGTCTGAACTCTCTCCTATCCTTTACCTGTTTTGCCTCTATGTCCGTTCCCTTCCTTTTTCTGCAGAGTCTGAACTCGTACCTAACTCCTGCTTGTTGTCTCTGTACTCCCGTTTGTGAGTTTGTGGTCCACTCGCTACTTCACTGCAAGTACCCTGTGGGTATCTGGCTCTGCCTTTCTCTTCCTGTCTGTTCCGTGTGAACAGAGCCCTGTCCCCTCTGCTCTGCCTTGTTTGTCGCTCCGGCGGTTTCCGCTCTGCTCCTGCCTTGTTTGCCGCTCTGCGGTTTCCGCTCGGCTCCTGCCTTGTTTGCCGCTCTGCGGTTTCCGCTCTGCTCCTGCCTTCTTAGCCGCTCTGCGGTTTCCGCTCTGCTCCTGCCTTGTTTACCGCTCTGCGGTTTCCGCTCCGCTCCTGCTTAGCTTGCCGCTCTTGCGGTTTCTGCTCTGCTCTTGCCTTGCTTGCCACTCCTGCGGTTTCTGCTCTGCTCCTGCCTTGATTGCCGCTCTGCGGTTTCTGCTCTGCTCCTGCCTTGTTTGCCGCTCTGCGGTTTCCGCTCTGCTCCTGCCTTCTTAGCCGCTCTGCGGTTTCCGCTCTGCTCCTGCCTTGTTTGCCGCTCTGCGGTTTCCGCTCTGCTGCGGCCTTCTTAGCCGCTCTGTGGTTTCCGCTCTGCTCTTGCCTTGCTTGCCACTCCTGCGGTTTCTGCTCTGCTCCTGCCTTGTTTGCCGCTCTGCGGTTTCCGCTCTGCTCCTGCCTTGTTTGCCGCTCTGCGGTTTCCGCTCTGCTGCGGCCTTCTTAGCCGCTCTGCGGTTTCCGCTCTGCTCCTGCCTTGTTTGCCGCTCTGCGGTTTCCGCTCTGGTCCTGCCTTCTTAGCCGCTCTGCGGTTTCCGCTCTGCTCCTGCCTTGTTTACCGCTCTGCGGTTTCCGCTCTGCTCCTGCCTTGTTTACCGCTCTGCAGTTTCCGCTCTGCTCCTGCCTTGTTTGCCGCTCTGCGGTTTCCGCTCTGCTCCTGCCTTCTTAGCCGCTCTGCGGTTTCCGCTCTGCTCCCGCCTTGTTTACTGCTCTGCGGTTTCCGCTCTGCTCCTGCCTCGTTTACCGCTCTGCGGTTTCCGTCCTGCTCCTGCCTTGTTTACCGCTCTGCGGTTTCCGCTCTGCTCCTGCTTAGCTTGCCGCTCTTGCGGTTTCCACTCTGCTCTTGCCTTGCTTGCCGCTCCTGCGGTTCTGCTCTGCATCTGCTCGCTGCTCCGGCAGTCCTGTCCTGCTCTGCTTCTGCTCGCTGCTCCGGCAGTCCTGTCCTGCTCTGCTTCTGCTCGCTGCTCCGGCAGCCCCGTCCTGCTCTGCATCTGCTCGCTGCTCCGGCAGTCCTGTCCTGCTCTGCTTGTGCTCGCTGCTCCGGCAGTCCTGTCCTGCTCTGCTCTTGCCCACCGCTTCGGGCGTTCCCTCTCTGCTGTGTTTGGCTACCGCATCTGCGGTTCTGTTTCTGTGACCCAGTCTGTACTGGGTCTTGTCCTCTCTGTGCTCCAGCCAGTCCTTTCGGCCAGTACCTCCCCGCCTGCATACTCGCCTGTATCCACCTGTCTGCATACCTGCCGTGTTCGCTTATATCCACCAGTCTGTGCCAGCCTAACCTGCCTGTTCCAGTAATCCCTGTGTGGGTCAACCCCCGTGTCCGGAGTTTGACCTGGAGTAGCACCTGGTCCCTCTGCCCGGTTTCTCCCTGGTGCACTGGCGTCATATGCCGTCGTGCCACCTTGGTCGGATCGGCCAGATACTTAGTCACGCCCCTCCAGGCACTCTCCGGTTCATGGTCCAGTGGAACCACTACTCCCGCACACGCCAGTCAGTCCGGGCGTGTGCATAACAGCGAGTAATTCATTGGTTACAATGCCATAACTCAGTATTTTGTAGCATAACCTCTTGCTTCAATTACTGCACCGCACCGACGGGACATTGAAGGCAGTGGGGTATTCAAGACATCCTGAGGGATCTTGCTCCATTCCATTTGCAAATCTTCAAACAATTCATCTTTATTGCTATGGATACGGGCCCTAACTCACCGCTTAACTCATCCCAAAGCTGCTCTATAGGGGGTAAATCAGGTGATTGGCTCGGCCATTGCAACAGGCGAACATTTTTCTTTGCTATCCAATTTTTGACTAAATTGGATGTGTGCTTAGGATCATTGTCTTGCTGGAATTTCCATCCCTGCCTACATTGGTTTTACCATGTGGGCAGCATTACATTCTCCAGTATATCCTTGTACATGGTAGCATTCATATTTCCATCAATTCTTTGCAGAGAGCCAATGACAGATGCAGGAAAGCAGCCCCAATTCATGACATTGCCTCCACCATGTTTCACTGTAGGTGTGTGGTACCTTACAGCATTATGTTTTCTCACTTTGACCTAATATTCTTCCTTCATTTCGTGTGATATCTGTACAGCACTTTTTATGGACATCAGTGACTTTTTCTTAATAATGTGATCGGCTCTGGAGGAAGTTTTCCATGGTCGTCCACTTCTAGGTTCGTCAGCTGTTCCAGGACCTTCTTTCTCTTTCTTTAATATATCTGACAATTTACTCTGAGAACAGGCGATTCCATAGCTTCTCTTTATGGCTTTATGACTTCACTCTCAGAATAATAAACTTGAGAAATCTGGCTTTGTCTTTATCATGTTTTAACCTTATATACACACACATAAAAAAAAAAAAATTAGGCAAAATTCAACTACCCACGACAAAAGATGCAAAACAAATGCTGAAAATGAACACATAAAGGGATAAAACAACGTCACACACCATTTTCCTCCAGATAATAGCAAGGGATTAAAAAACTTTATTGAATTAATTACTCCCTATCGGAAAGGATTGGTGGGAACGTTCCAACTTTTTGTGCCTAACACATCACCGTTTCAGAGATGTATTCTGTTATGGCAAATACAGTGTATAGATAATGCTGGTTAGGATACACATTTGGAGTTTTCTCAGTATGGTCCGAATGGTAAAATGACTCCTATCATGGAAAATAATTATTATTATTATTATTATTAATTCATATATCGCCATTGATTCCATGGCGCTGTACATAAGAAGGGGTTACATACCAAATACAGATATCACTTACAGTAAACAAACTAACAATGATAGACGGGTACAGAGGGAGGAGGACCCTGCCCTCGGGGGCTTACATTCTACAGGAATAAGGAAGGAGACAGTAGGTCGGGGGGTTGCAGTAGCTCCGGTGTTGTTGGTTGAGGAGGCAGCGGGGTCCTTGCAGGCTGTAGCTTGTTTGAAGAGATGGGTTTTCAGGTTCCGTCTGAAGGATCCAGGTGTGGTGGATAATCGGACGTGTTGAGGCGCAGAATTCCAGACGATGGGGGATATTCGGGAGAAATCTTGGAGGCGATTGCGTGAGGAACGAATAAGTGTGGAGAAGAGAAGGAGGTCTTGGGAGGAGCGGAGGTTACGTGAGGGAATGTGACGCGCCCCTGGGCCTGTGTCGCGCTGCGTTGCGCACGCGGGAGCTTACCCGGAGCCGGATCTGTTGAGGGTTGTAGTCTCGTGGCGGTGATCCGGTCCGTGCCCAGGGAGTCAGACTAAGTGGCGCTGTTTTAGCGGTAGATGTTGGACGACTACGCCACCCGTTGAGTGCAGCCAGGGAGCTGCTGCTGCAGGGCAGACCGCTGAGACCGGTGGTAGGATTGTGCAGCGTGATAGTATAACCCCCAACGGGAGGGGTATGGCCTCAGGGCAGCCGACGTGGATGATGGGGGTAGCAGGAACCACTCGGAGACGGTACTGTGTAGTTCAGGGTCTTTACTGGTGACAAAGATAGACCCTCCCGGAGTACTGGCTAGCGATTGGGGCCTGGTCAGTCCTTGAGCAGATAGGATCTCCCCTGGCCAGGCGGAGTTGTAGGCCTCCCAAACTAACGATACTCTTCTGGCTACCTTGCTAGAGGCGGGTATAAGTAGCCCACGTCCCTGAGTGTACCGTGTGGTGCTCACCCGTATGGCCGGTGACTCGGGGCCTTCGGGTTTCTGGGCCAGAGGACCTGCAATCCCCTGCCGGTCGGTTTCTGCTGCTGGATAGGAGTTAGTCCCCACAGCCTCGGACTCCGGGTCCGGTGATAACTTCTCAGTCAGGGTGAGCTCTGCAGCTGCCAGCCCCTGACTCCTTGTAACACTGCTCCCACAGAGCTCCTGTTGTTTCTTCCTATATTTGCTTCTTTTCTCTGCTTCTTCTCTACTCACTAACCCTGCCTCAGCCCTAGGTTTATATAGGGGAAGTTCTTCCCCTCCCAGGACTGGGCAGGAGGTGTGGCATGCATAGGATCCCTGACCAAGAGACCTCCCACCTGCTCTCAGACATAACATGGCTGTTACTGTGGAAACCAGACCCCTGGGGTGCCACATTCCCCCCTAGTGAAATTTAGTACTCCGGGACTAAACATATTTTAGAAAAACATAACAAGATATAACAATAACAATACAATAAAGAAACACATAAAGGTGGTCACGGCATGTCCGTAACCGGGTGCAGTCTTTGAAGAAAGCAAGGTGTCCATTTCACCAAAACAGGGAGACGTAACCAGGTAGGGGTCTGTCCTGCCCCGAGTCCTTAACAGTCTTTAGTCCGTCCTGGGTTACGCTCCAACTATGTACACAGGATTCCCGGTAAATCCACCAAAGACTCCTATAAAAAACTAGAAACACATAATTATACACAAGCAACAAGAAAAACAGGTAACCATAAATAAAACAATTTATACACTTCAAATGCTCCAACGTGCGGGTAACTGGCCCCTAGTGGCCCTAGTGGACCTACGGAGCTGACTGCCTAGCCCTGAACTACAGGGTGTAGGAGCTGTCAAGGGTAAACTGGGCAGCTGTCTACCGGCTCTTTGACTCACTAGGGGTACGGCAGGCTCACTATAAGCAGTGGGTTGATCCTCCTGTTCTGCTTGTGTGGAGTCTTCTGCCTCCTGGACCGGCTGTTCTTCCAGCTCTACCTGTTGCTCCGTAGGTACTTGGGATGCTGGTTGGAGGAAGGTGAGTACGGGTACCACAACTGCGCCATTGACTTGAGTCCAAGACCGAGGGAAGTCTCCGAGCACAGTACTAACCATGTCTTCCCTTTCCTCTACGGGTCGAGGGTCTTCTTGTTCCTCTTCAGGGTTCCGTAGCTGTTCGGGACACTTCTTCAGGTGATCCCGGGATACAATGGTTGTGGTTTCCCCTCCGTCTTTACTGATGGTACAGACCTTTGGGTTGTCGTGGCTTGAGGGCAGTACGGTGTACGGGTCCTTCTCCCACTGGTCGTCCAACTTGTGGAGCCGTCTTTTTCTCTTCAAGACCTGCTCTCCGGGTACCAGGGGAACAGCGGGAGCATACTGGTTGTAAGTTTTCTCTTCTCTTTCCCTAGCCTGACAGAGACTTCGCTCCACGCTCTCCTGTACTCTCCGGTACTGCTGCTGCCTCTCTGTGTCCCAGTCTGCTTCTGGTGAAGTGTCCTCGGGTGTCAGGACTCCCATTTCCAGGTCAACAGGTAGCTTACCAGGTCTCGCCCTCATTAGGTAAGCCGGGGTACAGTTGGTGGAACCTACCGGGATGTGGTTGTATAGGTCCACCAGATCGGGCAGCTTCTCAGGCCACAGACCGCGTTCTTCCAGGGGCAACGTTTTCAGAAGATCCATTACCACCTGGTTCATTTTCTCACAAAGTCCATTAGTTTGCGGATGATAGGGTGTCGTCCTTATCTTCCGGCAGCCATACAGAGTGCAGAATTCTTGGAAGACCTCCGCTTCAAAGGCAGGTCCCTGGTCTGTCAACACTTGGTCCGGGTACCCGTGTGGACGGCAGAAATGCTGCTGGAAGGCTCTCGCTGCTGTTCGAGCTGTTAGGTCCTTGACGGGGACGACAACCAAGAACCGGGAGTAGTGATCCACGATGGTTAGTGCGTAGACGTAGCCACTTCTGCTTGGGGTCAGTTTTACATGATCCAAGGCTACCAGTTCCAACGGCTGCCGGGTGACGATGGACTGCAGGGGAGTCTTCTGGCTGGCACGGTCCTTCCTTCTTAGGTTGCACGGGCCACAGTCTCTGCACCACCTCTCGATGGTTCCCCTCATGCCTACCCAGTGGAACCGCTCGCGCAGCAGGAACTCCAGCTTCTTCCATCCGAAGTGTCCAGCCCCGTCGTGGTATGCCTCCATCACCATGGCTGCGTCTCTTCGTGGCACCACTACTTGCCAGATTAGTTCATGCGTCCGGGAGTTAACCATTCTGCGGCACAACTTCCCCTTGTAAAGGAACAGTCGACTCTTCTCAGCCCACAGTTGCTTGGCTTCCTCCGGAGCGTCTGGGTCAAGGCGAGCCTCTGGCCGAGTCAGCATCTCCTTCACCAGCCGGACGGCAGGGTCACTGTCTTGCGTTTCCGCCCAGTTGTAGTGAGGTAAGGGGTTAAGCGTAGCGCCTTGCTCACTCCTTACCCGATGGGAATACTGGATAGTCCCATGACGGTGAAACGCGGGGAGTTCGACTTCTTCCAGTCCCTCTGGATCTTCTCCTACGTCCGGTAGGTTTGGCATCCTGGACAGGGCGTCCGCGTTGGTATTGGAGCGTCCTGCCCGGTATTTGATGGTGAACTCGTAGTTGGACAGGCGGGCCATCCATCTCTGCTCTAGGGCACCGAGTCTTGCCGTGTCCAGGTGTGTCAACGGGTTGTTATCTGTGTACACGACGAACCGGGAAGAAGCGAGGTAGTGCTTAAAGCGTTCGGTGACTGCCCACACCACTGCCAGGAACTCTAGCTTAAATGAGCTGTAATTCTCAGGGTTTCTCTCGGTGGGTCGCAGTTTTCGGCTGGCGTAAGCGATTACTCGTTCTTTCCCCTGCTGGATCTGGGACAGCACGGCTCCTAGCCCGATGTTACTTGCGTCGGTGTAGAGGATAAAGGGCTGGCTGTAATCCGGGTACGCCAGGATTTCATCCCCCGTGAGGGCCATCTTCAGCTGGCGGAAGGACTCCTCTTCCAACTTCTCCCATCTGAAGGGCGGCTTCTGGTTCTTGGCCTTCCGGGACTGGCCTATCAGGAGGTCCTGCATAGGAGCTGCCTTTTTGGTGAAACCGGGGATGAACCTGCGGTAGTAGCCTACCAACCCGAGGAACTGCCGCACTTCCTTTACACTGGAGGGACTTGGCCATTCCTTAATTGCGGTGATCTTATCAGGGTCGGGAGCCACTCCGTCAGCGCTCACCACGTGTCCCAGGTACTGCACCTTTGGTTTCAGGAGGTGACACTTGGAGGGTTTCACCTTTAGGCCGTAGCTTGCCAGAGCTTCGAACACTTCCGCCAGGTGTTTCAGGTGGTCCTCATAAGTCTTAGAATATACGATGACATCGTCCAGGTACAACAGGACCGTCTCGAAGTTTCTATGGCCCAGACAGCACTCCATTAATCGTTGGAAGGTTCCTGGTGCGTTGCAGAGTCCGAACGGCATGCAGGTAAACTCGCTAAGTCCCATCGGGGTGGTGAATGCGGTCTTCTCCCGGTCCGCCTCTGCTACAGGAACCTGCCAGTACCCACTAGTGAGATCCAAGGTAGAGAAGAAGTTAGCAGATCTTAAAGCAGCCAAAGACTCCTCTATCCTTGGTAAGGGGTACGCATCCTTGTGTGTGATACGGTTGATTTTCCGGTAATCTACACACATCCTCATGGTGTTGTCTTTCTTTTTGACTAAGACTAGTGGAGCTGCCCAGGGGCTACAGCTATCCCTGATCACCCCAGCCTCCTTCATGTCTCTAAGCATCCCCTTGGCGTGTTGGTAGTGTGCAGGGGGTACGGGTCGATACCTCTCTTTTATGGGAGGATGGTCTCCCGTGGGGATGTGGTGTTCTACCCCCTTGACTCGCCCGAAGTCTAACGGGTGTTTACTAAACACTCTCTCGTACTCTTGAACCACCCGATAGACTCCCTGTTTCTGATGTGAGGGAGTGGAGTCAGTACCCAAATGTAGTTGCTGACACCAGTCCTCCATTGTTTTCTTAGAGCCGTTACCTTCCTCCGGGTGAGATGGAGGCAAGGGTTCCACAGATTGTATAGCATTTTGGTTAATGGTATATAATTTGGCTAGCGTGGCATACCGGGGCAGGTACACTTCCCTCTTCCCGATATTGATTATGCGAACGGGCACCCTCCCATGGCGTACATTAACCACCCCCCGTGCTGTCAAGATGGTGGGCCTACTGTCTGAGTAAACTGGTTCTACCATTGCCTGGTAATCTCTACCTCTCAGACCAATAGCTGCCCGGCACCAAATCATCATTTCACTTTTTGGGGGCATGGCAATAGGGAAAGGGTCACACATTCTCACGCTACCAATCTCACCGCCGGAGAGTTCCACCTGTTGCCGTCGCATCAGTGCCCGGATCTCTTTTTGGAGCACTCGCTGCTCGCCGGAGCTGGCGTTCTTGGCAACCTGCTGTAAAAGGAAAATCACCTCTGCAAGACAATTTTCAATTACATTAGTTCCTAGAGTTATCTTTGGGTGACTCTCGTGTTTGTCAATGTCTACAATGATCAGTCCCTGTGCTGCCAGTTCAACTCTACCAATTTTAATGGTCACCTCTTTAAATCCGATCTGTGGCACGGGCTGACCATTGCTGGCGATGATACTCAAGTCGTCGTCAGGGTAGCGGGTAATATCCGAGTCATTCCAGTACTGCTTGAAGAGCACGTACGGGATGGTGGTGACCTGTGACCCGGTGTCCAGTAGGGCACTCATAGGAATGCCATCCAGTACCACAGGCAAGACTGGACGTCCTCCCACATATTTGTCGCGCCAGTTCGATGGGCCTGATGATCTTTTTCCTAGGGGTTGGCCCTCTACCCTAGGTTGTGCCAGTTTAAAGGACAGTACCTTGCCATATGTCCGGGTTGATTACAGCGGCGGCAGATGGGTCGTCCGTCCTCGTTGTATCGGTCGCTGGGTCTTCCTCTGGCCGGTGGGGTCCTCCTTGGTCGACGCCACGGGATGTCCTCCGGTCCGGATGCCAGCTGGATCTTCCTTGGAGTGGAAACCTGTAAAGACTGCACAGTTCGGGTTAGCGCAGCAACGCTTTTAGCTAGCTCTTGGACCTGATGGTGCAGGTCTGGAGCCGAGTCATTATTCAAAGCCTGCGCATCAGCTCCCACAGGCCCTGCCGACAAGGGCGCCGCCTCCTGGTGGTAGGTGGTAGTGGGGCGTCTGTGGGTCACAACGCCACCTGGTGCCGGTTCTCGGAGCACCCGGATGGCTCTGTCCTTGAACTGTGCAAATCCCAGATGAGGGTCCTGTAAGGCCATTGCCCGCAACTGAGTTCGGTGGGCATTGCAATATAAACCCTCTATAAATTGTTCAGTTAACAGCCTGTCCTCGTCTCCCACGCCGTCAGGGTCGGTCTGCTTAATGGCTCTCAGGGCCTCTTGTAGGTTCAGGGCATAGTCCCTTATACTCTCATGTGCCCGCTGTTTGCACCCGTAGAATCTAAGCTTGATCTCGGCTGAGGTGCGGGTATCAAAGGTGTCCCTCAGCCGGGTTAGTATCCCTGCGACAGTCCTCCCCCCAGGTGGCCAGGACTTTACCTCCCTTTGGGCTGCCCCGGTTAATTGGGCCACCAGGATGCTTACTTTTTGCTCTTCTGTGAGGGGGTACACCTGGAAGAGGCTATCCAGTTTTTCTGTAAAGTCCTGCAGGGTATGTGACTCCCCTGAGTACTGGGGTAGCCAGGCTGCCCCCGGGATATAGGGCATGGTGAAAGGCATGACCGCAACAGCGGTGGCGCTGGCGGGGGTTGGAGCGGTGAAGCTCTCCTCCGTATCCGACATCCTTCTCCCCCCTAGTGGACCGTGGCCTACCTTGCGATGATCCTCTTCTGTAGGCCGCGGCTCCGCAGTGGATCGTCAGGGTTGAGGACCTTCCGTCGCGCTCCTGTGACGTCGGCGTCTGCTGGGCTCCTTCCAGGACCTTACGCAACGTCCGGACGTGAGGCGGGGCATCAGTTCTCGCGCGTTTTCGGAGTCCACGCCCCTCTTCTTCCCGCGCGGCGTCCCCAAGATGGCGTCCAACGGCGGGAAAACTCCACGGATGGCGGGAAGAAGGCTGAAGATGGCGCCGGATGGCGGGAAAACTTCACGGATGGCGGGAAGAAGGCTGAAGATGGCGCCGGATGGCGGGAATCTTCACCGATGGCGGGAAGAAGGCTGAAGATGGCGCCGGATGGCGGGAATCTTCACCACAGGTAAGTTTTAAAAGTCTCTTTTTCAGGCACGCAGTACCCGGTGGTTGCGGGCACGAAATCCTGCCGACTACGCCAAAAGTTGACGCGCCCCTGGGCCTGTGTCGCGCTGCGTTGCGCACGCGGGAGCTTACCCGGAGCCGGATCTGTTGAGGGTTGTAGTCTCGTGGCGGTGATCCGGTCCGTGCCCAGGGAGTCAGACTAAGTGGCGCTGTTTTAGCGGTAGATGTTGGACGACTACGCCACCCGTTGAGTGCAGCCAGGGAGCTGCTGCTGCAGGGCAGACCGCTGAGACCGGTGGTAGGATTGTGCAGCGTGATAGTATAACCCCCAACGGGAGGGGTATGGCCTCAGGGCAGCCGACGTGGATGATGGGGGTAGCAGGAACCACTCGGAGACGGTACTGTGTAGTTCAGGGTCTTTACTGGTGACAAAGATAGACCCTCCCGGAGTACTGGCTAGCGATCGGGGCCTGGTCAGTCTTTGAGCAGATGGGATCTCCCCTGGCCAGGCGGAGTTGTAGGCCTCCCAAACTAACAATACTCTTCTGGCTACCTTGCTAGAGGCGGGTATAAGTAGCCCACGTCCCTGAGTGTACCGTGTGGTGCTCACCCGTATGGCCGGTGACTCGGGGCCTTCGGGTTTCTGGGCCAGAGGACCTGCAATCCCCTGCCGGTCGGTTTCTGCTGCTGGATAGGAGTTAGTCCCCACAGCCTCGGACTCCGGGTCCGGTGATAACTTCTCAGTCAGGGCGAGCTCTGCAGCTGCCAGCCCCTGACTCCTTGTAACACTGCTCCCACAGAGCTCCTGTTGTTTCTTCCTATATTTGCTTCTTTTCTCTGCTTCTTCTCTACTCACTAACCCTGCCTCAGCCCTAGGTTTATATAGGGGAAGTTCTTCCCCTCCCAGGACTGGGCAGGAGGTGTGGCATGCATAGGATCCCTGACCAAGAGACCTCCCACCTGCTCTCAGACATAACATGGCTGTTACTGTGGAAACCAGACCCCTGGGGTGCCACAAATGTATCGGGAGATTAGTTCAGAGATGTACGGAGGAGAGAGGTTGTGGATGACTTTGTAGGTCAGTGTTAGTAGTTTGAACTGGATACGCTGAGGAAATGGGAGCCAGTGAAGGGATTTGCAAAGGGCGGTAGCAGAGGAGTAGCGAGGCGAGAGATGAACCAGTCGCGCAGCAGAGTTAAGGATGGACAGGAGGGGTGTGAGAGGGTTAGCAGGGAGGCCACAGAGGAGGATGTTGCAGTAGTCGAGGCGGGAGATGATGAGGGCATGCACAAGCAGTTTAGTAGATTGAGGGTTGAGGAAAGGACGGATTCTGGAAATATTTTTGAGCTGGAGGCGACAGGAGGTGGCGAGAGCTTGGATGTGGGGTTTGAAGGACAGGGCAGAGTCAAGGGTTACTCCGAGGCAGCGGATTGCCGGTACAGGGGAAAGAGTGATGTCATTTATTGTGATAGAAAGATCAGGTGGGAAAGACACGCGAGATGGGGGAAAGATAATGAGTTCAGTTTTGTCCACATTGAGCTTGATGCAGCGGGAGGAGAAGAAGGAGGATATGGCTGATAGACATGCTGGGATTCTGGACAGCAGAGAGGTAGATCTGGGTGTCATCAGCGTACAGATGGTACTGGAAGCCAGGGGATTTTATGAGCTGTCCCAGGCCAAGGGTATAGATTGAGAAGAGTAGGGGTCCTAGGACAGAGCCTTGAGGGACTCCAACAGAGAGGGGGCGGGTGAGGAGGTAGTGTGGGAGTTGGAGACGCTAAATGTGCGGTTAGAAAGGTACGAGGAGATCCAAGATAG
The DNA here is from genome assembly GCF_046119375.1 of Phyllobates terribilis. Classification (NCBI taxonomy): domain Eukaryota; kingdom Metazoa; phylum Chordata; class Amphibia; order Anura; family Dendrobatidae; genus Phyllobates; species Phyllobates terribilis. The sequence continues at coordinate 652,584,089 of NW_027362763.1, forward strand.
GGCAAGGTCTTTGACGCCAAAGGAAGAGAGGATCTGTAGTAGGAGGCAGTGGTCAACTGTATCGAAAGCAGAGGACAGGTCATGAAGAAGCAGAGAATTGTCTGTTAGCTTTGGCTGTAAGTCATTGGTGATTTTGGTAAGGGCAGTTTGGGTTGAATGGTTGGGGCGGAAGCCTCATTGTCGGTTGTCGAAGAGAGATTTAGATGAAAAGTGGGAGGAAAGTTCAGCGTGAACGTGTTGCTCAAGGAGTTTGGAGGCAAATGGGAGCAGCGATATGGGGCGATAGCTGGACAAGGCGGTTGGGTCGAGGGATGGCTTTTTGAGGATGGGCGTGATTGTGGCATGTTTGAAGGCAGCGAGGAAAGTACCAGAAGATAATGATAGGTTTAAGAGATGGGTTAGGGATGGGATGAGTGTGGGGTTGAGGTTGGGGAGGAGGTGGGATGGGGTCGAGTGCACATGTGGTGAGGTGTGATTTGGAGAGGAGACGAGTAAGGTCTCTTTCCGTGATGTTGGGAAGGGAGGTAATGGGGGTAGGGGAATGGTGTGGAAAACAAAGGGGTTGTGGTGGTTGGACAGTAAAGACTTGCCGTGTTTGGTCAATCTTGTTTTTGAAGTGTGTGGCAAACTCCTCAGCAGAGATGACGGAGGTCGGAGGGGGCAGTGGAGTGCGGAGGAGAGATTCAAAAGTGTTGAATAGCTGTTTGGGGTTGTAGGATAGGGAGGATATGAGGGTTGTGAAGTAGGCCTGTTTAGCAGAGGTGAGGGCTGATTTGAATGCGAGTGTTGCTTGTTTGAATGCCGTGAAGTCATCATGTCAATGTGTTTTCTTCCAACGCTGCTCCGCAACCCTGGACGCTTGTCGAAGCTCTTTAGTGAGGTTGTTGTGCCAGGGTTGCCTGTTGACTCATCGCGCTCTGCCATGCACAAGAGGGGCGACCGAGTCAATAGATGATGCGAGAGTGGCATTGTAGAAAGCGGTGGCACTGTCTGTCTGTGTCATGGAGTGAGGACATGGATGTCAGTGGTAGAACAGAGTCAGAGAGTGTATGAGTGTCTAGATGTGCAAGGTTTCTGCGGGGTGTGCTAGTTGCCGGACATGGGTGACAGGTGAGGAGGACAGGGATGAGAATGTGAGTAGATGGTGGTCAGATAGGGGTAGGGGGGAGGTTGTGAGGTTAGATAGGGAGCAGAGTCGGGTGAAGATGAGGTCTAGTGTGTGTCTGTCTGTGTGGGTGGCTGAGGAGGACCACTGAGTAAGTCCAAAGGATGAAGTAAGCGACTGGAGTTTGGATGCTGCTGACTGGCGAGTGTCAGTGGGGATGTTGAAATCGCCCATGATGATTGTGGGAATGTCAGCAGGGAGAAAGTAAAGAAGCCCGGTGGAGAATTGGTCAATGAAGGCAGTGATCGGGCCCGGAGGTCGGTATATGACAGCCACTTGGAAGTTGGAGGGAGAGTTAATGCGGCGGAGTGGATTTCAAAAGAAGGGAGAATAAGGGAGGGAAGAGGAGGAGTAGGGCTAAAGGTGCAGCTGTTAGAGAGGGGAATACCCACTCCTACACCATGTCTGTTACCAGGGCGAGGAGTGTGGGTGAAGTGCAAGCCACCGTAACACAGCGCAGCAGGGGAGGCAGTGTCAGAGAGTGTTAGCCATGTCTCTGTGATGCCCAGGAAGGAGAGATTGAGAGAGGTAAAGAGGTCGTGGACAAAATGGAGCTTGTTGCAGACAGAACGTGCATTCCACAGTGCTCCAGAGAGAGGGAGTAGCGGGGTGGGCATCAGGCGGACCGGTTTTGCGTAAGAGAGGTTGTGGTAGTTTGCAGTTGGTTTGATGCGGTAGGTGGGGGAATTGGTGGAAGGCGCAAGCTGTGGGGGTCCAGGATTGGGAGATATGTCACCAGCAGCGGGGAGAAGCAGAGAGAGGGATAGCAGGTGGGAGAAGGAGCGTGTCCGGCTTGTGTTATGTTTCAGTAGGATAGATCTGAGGTTGAGGAGCAGGTCAGTAGATGAGGTTAGGTGGGGAGGTAAGAGGGAAGGAGAGATGGTGATTTGGTTAGAGGGTGCTGGGGTTTGGGGATAGTGAAGGAGAGTGAGGATTAGTGGGGAAAAAACAGTAAGGGAATGTAAGCATGATGAAAGTGTAAGGGAGAATAATTAATCGTGTATCCTTGGTAGAATTTAGCTAAGGCTACGACTCGTCACCAGGCATTAGATAGAGTTAACCTTGGGTATAGGATGATAACAAAATTAGGTTGTACTATCTAGAAGGACTATTGTTTTGTCTTACTAGGCCTGTATCCTAACATAAAAGATTTTTTCAGGCATCGTTTTAATTCACGTTATACGGTTACAGCTATATAATCGGCCGTCCGTGTTGTGGTTATGCACATTGCACTTTGAGTGTGAACTATCAGCTTTTAGTGAGATTCAATAACTTTTTTTAACCCTTTGCTATTATCTGTAATCAAAACTTGGGAAACCACAGAATGCTGAACAATTGTACCATTTGCTTCCGGTTTACTAAAATCACTAGGAAAATGCCATCACAACAACCAGAAAGGAGGAATCACACTTCTAAAAAAAATGCAAAACTTTTGGTCGTCACTGTATCACACTGAGTGACTATACAGCTATAGCACTTCCCTATATATCAGACTGACTTTACAGGTTCAGCACTTCCCTATATATCACACTGACTTTATAGGTCCAGCACTTCCCTATATATCACACTGACTTTACAGGTCCAGAACTTCCCTATATATCACACTGACTTTACAGGTTCAGCACTTCCCTATACATCACACTGCACTGGCTACACAGGTCCAGCACTTCCCTATATATCACACTGACTTTACAGGAATATGTTGGCACTATATAAATAAAAATATTATTATCATTATTCTCTATGTGCTTGAGCACTGTAGTAGTGCATCACAGGCAGACTGTGGAATCATCTGTGTGCTCTGACCTCGTACCAGCCCCCATCTTTAATTCTGCCTGGGATAGCCACAGGGACACACTGCCCCCTACAGGAGAACAGAAAGAGGTGCAGCCCAGAGCTGCAGACAGCCACAGGGACACACTGCCCCCTACAGGAGAAAAGAAAGAGGTACAGCCCAGAGCTGCAGACAGCCACAGGGACACACTGCCCCCTACAGGAGAACAGAAAGAGGTGCAGCCCAGAGCTGCAGACAGCCACAGGGACACACTGCCCCCTACAGGAGAACAGAAAGAGGTGCCCAGAGCTGCAGACAGCCACAGGGACACACAGCCCCCTACAGGAGAAAAGAAAGAGGTGCAGCCCAGAGCTGCAGACAGCCACAGGGACACACTGCCCCCTACAGGAGAACAGAAGGTGCTTCGGTGCCTATCTCTGTCTAGTTCGCTTGGTCCTCTGGGAGCTCTAGTACTTTTTGTTTGTCTTTTGTGCTCTGCAACAACTGTTTAGGAGGTGTACCATTTTTGTCCCAGTCCTTAGTCCTTTTAGGGACCCCTCCCTTATTTCTGTAGGTCTTCGTTCAGACTAGCCGAGGACTAAGGCGGGTCTGTTCACAAGGAACAGGCAGCCCGCTACATCGTAGGGATTCAGCTTAGTCTTACTGTAGGGACAGCTTTCCCCTTTCTTTCCTTAGTTCTTGTTGCAGATCATAACATAATGACTGTCACCCAAAATTTTGAGAACGCGAGGGTCATGGGAAAGGCAGCGTAGCATAAACTCAGCCATGCGCGCCAGACTGCTAACAGGCAAGACTTCCGTGTCCTCACCAAGAGGATGACTGACCATGCTCTCCTCCTCCTTCCTGCTCTCAGGCCATCCACGCTGAACAGACAGTATGACAATTGTGAAGGTAGTACCGTCTATAGCGCATGAAACTAGCTCCTGTTCTTCCTCCTCCTCTTCCTCATTGTCACCCAATCCACGTTGGGATGAGATGAGGCTGGCCTGTGTGTAATCACTCTGTATTGTTCCTTGCTCCATCTCATCGTGCTCCGCCTGCAATGCATCCTCTTTGATTGTGAGCAGAGAGTGTTTCAGAAGACAGAGAAGCGGGATGGTGAGGCTAATTATGGCGTCATCGCCGATCACCATCTTGGTGGAGTCCTCAAAGTTTTGGAGGATGGTACATATGTCTGACATCCATGTCCACTCCTGAGGTCTTGTGTGGAGTCTGAACTGTATACCGACGGCCTTGTTGATGCTGGTAGTTATCAATTGCCATCTTCTGCTTACAAATCCTTCCCAACATTTGCAGTGTAGAGTTCCAACTTGTGGGGACATCACATTCCAGTTGGTGAGCCGGAAGGTGCAAATGCTGCTGAAGCACCAAAAAGGGTGGCGGAAGCTGTAGCTGACTTTCTAAAATGGGCACACAGGTGGCGTGCTTTGACAAGTAGATCCGACAGCTACAGGTAGCTTTTGAGAAACCATGGAACCACGAGATTAAGCACATGGGACAGGCATAGTACATCTGTGAGCTCGCATCAGAGCCACCAACAGGTTCTTGCCATTGTCACACACGACCATGCCTGGCTGCAGGTTCAGTGGTGTCAGCCACAGATCTGCCTGCTCTTTCAGAGCTGTCCACAACTCTTCAGCATTGTGCGGTTTCTCTCCTAAGCATATTAGCTTCAGCACAGCCTGTTGACGCTTGGCCGAGGCAGTGCTTCAGTGCTTCCAACTTGTGACTGATGTGGTCATTTCAGAGATAGAGGCTGAAAAGGAGGAATAGGCTGAGGAGGATGAGGTGCAGGAGCTGTAGACTTTGGGGGCAACCTTGATTGACCTAGGGCCCACAATCTTCAGCATCGGGAGGATGTGTTCTGTTCCAAGGTCCGACTGGGTCCCGGCTTTCACTTGGTTAACCCAGTGTGCCATCAGCGAGATGTACCGTCCCTGCCCACAAGCACTTGTCCACGTGTACCGAGGGACGGCCACCGCCATCAGGTTGCAGACAGCTTCTGTCTCCAAGAGCCTAAAAAGCAAAATTTCGAGCTCAAGCAGTTCCAAGGACTGGGGTATGGACAACTGAACACTGCGCTGTGACAAGGACATGCTTGCTGATGGTGCTATTTGAGAGTGTGCAACGACAGGTACAGAGTAGGAGGCATCTTCTCATGCACCATGGACAGGGGATTGTCTTGCACGCACAACAGCGGATGAAGCAGTGGTATCACCCGCAGACACTGTTCCTGGACTCCTGGACTCTGTGGTTCGGCCCACAAAGTCGGGTGCTTTGCTGCTATGTGCCTGATCATGCTGGTGGTGGTCAGGCTGGTCGTTTTGCCACCCCTGCTGATGCTGTCCTGGCAGGTAGTGCAAATGGCCTTTTTGGGGTTATCGGCAGAGTCTTTAAAAAACAACCAGACTCGAGAAGATCTAACAGTTCTACTGGCAACGTCCATCGTGTTGGTGTTACGGGGATGGTTGCCCGCCTTCTGTCTGCAGCCACCACACTGCTTCTTCCTGCCTGTTGGGGTGCTCTGCTTCCCTCCCCCAGTGTACTGCGGTCCTCGCTCTGCATGTCCTCCTGCCAGGTTGGGTCAGTTACTATATCATCCACCACCTCGTTTTCCACTTCCGCACCCTGGTCATCCTCCTGACTTTCTGGCAATTGTGTCTCATCATCGTCCACCTCTTTTGACACTTTCCCACCATCGCCTTTGTGTGACCATGGCTGCTCAAATATTTGGGCATCGCTACATGCGATCTCCTCTTGCCCCACTTCAAGTGGACCGGGCGAGAGGCCCGAATCTATAAATGGAAAAGTGAACAGCTCTTCGGAGTTTCCAAATGTGGGATCAGTTGTCTCTGGGCACTCTGCATGGTGGGAGGAAGGAGATCAGGGTGAGGAATATGCGATCCAGACTCACGGCTACTAAGACTTGTGGAAGACATGGTGGTGCTGGTGGTAGTGGCAAAGTGACTGGAAGCATTATCTGCTATCCAAGCAATAACCCTTTGACACTGCTCTGTGTTCAATAGTGGTGTTCTGCAGTCCCCTAGGAGTTGGGACAGGAAGGTCGAGCGAAAAAATGTGGGTGTTTGTTGTGGCACAATTTCAGCTTGCCCACGGCCTCGGCCTCGGCCTCTGCATACACCATCACCATGACGTCCAGTTCCCTGTCCCTTGCCGCGCGCCTTGCCCATTTTAAATGGAGGACAATATCTTCCACGCTCACTACAAATGGCTGAATTTGGAGCGAACTTATATGTGATCTCTGTCAAGTCACAGTTTTAAATACCTGGCCTGTAGGTAACTATTTTTAGCAGTAAACTGGTGTCAATAACTTTGCTAACACACTGCAATAAAATTTCAATGGAGGCCAGAAATGGAGAATTTTCAGCGCAATTATATGTGATCCGTGTGACGGACAAACCACAGTTTTAAATTTCTGGATTTTTATCGCTGTAATATGGAAAGGACCTGGCTGTATTCTGCGGTGCCAACAAGCAAATGGCGCAGAAAAATGGTGTTCTCTGGATTGCTTTTTAAGAAAATAATCAGGATTAAGATCCCAAAAAAATTATTCCTGGCCCCTGAGACCCGAGGCTATTTTTAGAAATATCTGTAAAAGCACCAGCAGACAGAACTGGAATGGACCCTCTTACTATATACCCTGCCTGCCTATATACACTGCCTGCCTGATATCTCTGCAGATGGATTAGTCCTCAGAAGGACTGTTTGTTGAGATGGATATGGGTCTCTAATATAGTTTGGTATACCTACACTAACTAAGAAACAAACGAATCTCTCCCTAGCTCAGCAGCAGACAGAACTGGAATGGACCCTCTTACTATATGCACTGCAGTCTGCCACTTACACTGCCTGCTTAGCACTGATATCTCTGCAGATGGATTAGTCCTCAGAAGGACTGTTTGTTGAGATGGATATGTGTCTCTAATATAGTCTGTACACCTACACTAACTAAGAAACAAGCGAATCTCTCCCTAGCTCAGCAGCAGCTCTCCCTACACTGTCTGATTCCGGAGTGACTGTGACGAGCATGGCGGTGCCTGGTCTGATATAGACCTGATGACACTGTGCGGCCAGCCAATCACTGTAACACCACAACCAACATGGCTACGGCATTACAGTGAGTGGCAGACAATCCCTGCATGTTCATTGGCTCTCTAAAGAGCGCCAAACATGCAGGGAGGGGACCCGAGCTCCCGCCGAGCAACCCCGGAAATCTGGAGCAGTGAGATGCTCGGGCGAGTAGCGAGCAGTAGCGAGCATGCTCGCTCATCACTAGTAATCATTGTTTTTTTAAGTCACAAGCTCCACAACTTTCTAATGTACAGTCAACCTGTAAGGAAGGATTAGATCCCCTGATCCCATAGCCAAAATGATAAAAAATATATAAATCAGCAGAAAGAAAGAACCCAATGAATGAGACTCATTATTCAGTTGGCATTTGCAACATTTATTTGTGATTGGGCCACCATGCATGTAATAGTCAGCGTCACAATTACCAAATGAGCAGGGACTTTCCATCCTCTTTGGCTAAATACGCCAGACAGTTGAGAATTATTAGGATGTCCTTCGCTTTCGCCTCACATGGCATGCACTCCATTACCATATTGCTCAGGTATTCTGGATCATTAATGGAGGAAAGGTCATCAATTCCGGCGTGTTTGTCCTTCACGATCCCGTAAGTGTTTACTAGGTGTTCCGTTAAGCGGACATGCACTGCGGGGTCATAGCCCAACTTCTTCAGCTGACTCATTGTATGATGGTAGCGCATATGCAGCTCGGATCTTAAATTCTCATCCACTTTGCCGGTTCGTGGACAGGTGGTCACCTGTAATCATGAAATCAACAGTTAATATACATTTAGCATAGCCTCTTTTTGGAATTTTTTATTTCCCCCTTTTTGCATTCATTTGCATTTTTCTCACTTCACCAGAGCGTAAAAATTTGCAAAATTACTATGAGCAATAAATGTTGTCAAAGAATAACATAACTTCCAACTCCTATGAATTCCCTAGCCATTCCAGCACCATCACTTTCGGTGGTCCCGCCCGGTCTGCTGACTTGTCTTGCAGCGATCATGTGCTGTACATGCGCACAAGACAAACTCTCGCACATATAGGCACCGTCACAGAGATCAGCGATTTCCTGCAGCAAGTGCATTTATGGCACGTCAGAGACCGGCGGAGATCTTTGGAGAGCTGGTCCTGGACTGTGGGGGAATTAAAGGGTAGGTATATCAATTATCACTTATTCCCTGGATAAATCCCTTCAATTCTATAGGCGGAAGCCATTTTTTTTCTAACAACTAGTATATTATATTGATATCTAGCGCCTCTGTAACATTGTTGGTACAATCTATCTGGAAGTCACACATTGATAAACTTCTCTATTTATTAAAATAAATAAGTATTTAATAGTAATTTAGGTTTGTCCACCTGTAAAATCTTCTCCTCTATATCAGCCACGCTGTATCCGTACAGTCGTTCTTGCTCCCGGAAGATGGTACATAGAATCCGGCGGTCTAGCTGAAAGGCTATCTCTCCGACAATGCGCTGAAACTTCTTCACTTTTTCTGGGTTTTCAAAAATGAATTAGTAAAATCACATAAAAGCTTAAAAATTTTCTGAATCAATGCAAACTGAAACCGGCACCATGTGCCCAGGGGGTAATAATAATATCCAGCTACTTACCTAGCTGTGAGCAGGAGTCTGACTTTTGTTTTCTGTCTATGATTTCTGGAATAGTCAAATAAAATGTTTTCCATATATCAATGTCCAAACCCTATATGCATAAAAGGTTGCCTCCTGAGGGAAGGGCCTCATGAAAGGTGCATATACCTGGACCACTGGTTACGAGGCATATCTCTACTCTATATAGACTACACTGTGATTGCGTACCACCGAGAGCCAGAGCTAGGTCCCTTCCTAAAAGTTCCTCTGCCACAAAATATTATAAATGGTGCATGGTCTGTTCCATAAATCCTAAATTACTAAGATTTCTCTAAACTCGAGAGGTTTTCTTTATGAATGTCTGCATTACGAAGGCTATAACTTCTAGCTCCAAGGCTTTGAGGGATACTAGTGAACAGACATAGACGTACGTCTAATGTAATAATCGGAATATCACATATTAAGAACATACCGGCGTAGGAAAAATAACTTGCATTCATAGTTGTTTCCTGTCTAGAATATGCAAAAAAAAGTCATCTATAATACTAATAGTAGGCCTACAAAACCTGATTTCATGGAGAATTCTTGACAGTTTTATTATGAAAGTTCTCCTACATTTTCATTTCCATCATTCTGATTTATTGCAGATCACAGGTTGATTTTATGAGCCAATCTATAGTGTCATTTTACCAGGGATGTGTACTTTATATAGGAACACATGCAATGAATATATATACCTTCTTGTCAATGTGTGGCTGCACCATTGAGATGACACCAATTCTTTTAGAAAATGTCAAACATTACATTGCAATTTATGATTTAGGGGAATTCCATATGTGTAAACCCAGTCTTACCCTTACCCTTACCCAGTCTTAAACCCAGCCTTACTCTTAGCCTTACCCAGTCTTAAACCCAGTCTTACCCTTACCCTTACCCAGTCTTAAACCCAGCCTTACTCTTAGCCTTACCCAGTCTTAAACCCAGTCTTACCCTTACCCTTACCCAGTCTTAAACCCAGTCTTACCCTTACCCAGTCTTAAACCCAGCCTTACCAGTCTTGTGGTGGTCTTTTTGTTGCTGTGCAGGAGTCATGGTTTGTGCTGTTTTCTCGTGTTTTTTTAAAATCATGCGAAGTTCCACGTTCTCCTGCATTAACCCCATCCGTTTGCGCAATTCAGCATTCTCCTTTAATAGACGCACGGTGTCGGTGACGATAACTTTTTGATCATCACAAGTAATCAGACTATTTGCGGTAAAGTCCATGGTGTTACTTGCAGATGTTCCTGAGGATGTCTTCACAGATTCTCTTCACCAGATTAATGTCTGTTATGGAACACTCATGATCCTAACATTCTAAAGTTCTGTGATGTCATCAGCCGTTTCATGGGGAACCTGGTTATGAGCTCATCGTTCACTGCAGCCAATAGGAATTGGAAAAATTCTGCAAAATCTCAGGAATACTGTATTGATAATATTCATTGTGTAAGTTTAAGAAGCCAATGAAATTAAAATATTCTCTTTTTTTAGGATCTAATATTAAAAATGTAAAAATAAAAATCTTGCCATTTGAATGTTCAATTTTGAAAATATAAAGTTGAAAATTACAGACATGACATACATGTGTTTTCAGGACCCACCCGAGTTAATACTTTGTAGGACCACCTTTCGCTGCAGCTTTTTGCCCCTTCTTCTATGCACACTCGCTCTCGCTCAGTGAGATTGGATGGAGACGTTGGTGAACGGCAACTTCCAAGTCTTGCCACGGATTCTCAATGAGATTTAGGTCTGGACTTTGACAAATGAATATGCTTTGATCTAAACCTGGGATGGGTAATACATTTTCCCGAGGGGCCACATGAGTGACCGGGACTGTTGTGGAGGGCTGAACAAACTGGCCGAAAATAATTCTGTACAATATTGATATTAACATATTAATTACATTTAGTATTAATATAAAATAATTGTATCAAGTAATATTCAGCATAATTAAGTATGCTAACATCCTCCTACATACCATATGAGTCCGCAAACAGCCCCCTATATGCCATTTGAGCCCACATACAGTCCCCTATATAAAGTATGAGCCCTCACATAGCCTCTCTATATACATTATGAGCCACTACATAGCCTCCTATATACAATATGAGTCCTTACATAGCCTCCTATAAACAGTATGAGCTCCCATATAGCCTCTATATACAGTTTGAGTCCCCACATAGCCTCCTATATACAATATGAGCCTTCACATGACCTCCTGTAAACAGTATCAGCCCTCACATAGCCCCTCTATATATAATATGAGCCCCCACATAGCCTCTCTATATATAATATGAGTACCCACATAGCCTCTCTATATACAATATGAGCCTTCACATAACCTCCTGTAAACAGTATCAGTCCTCACATAGCCTCTCTATATGCAATATGAGCCCCCAAATAGCCTCTCTATATACAATATGAGCCCCCACATAGCCTCTCTATATACAATATGAGCCCCCACATAGCCTCTCTATATACAATATGAGCCCCCACATAGCCTCTCTATATACAATATGAGCACTCTCACACCCCCCTGTTTACAAAGTCTCCTGTATACAGTATGAGCGGACACTGACAGCTTTGGCTCCTGTGCAGCAAATGTGTTTGGTTCACCCTACTTTTATGGCAATCAAGCTACAGATATAATAAACATATATAAATATATTTACAGTACAGACCAAAAGTTTGGACACACCTTCTCATTTAAAGATTTTTCTGCATTTTCATGACTATGAAAATTGTACATTCACACTGAAGGCATCAAAACTATGAATTACCACATGTGGAATTATATACTTACCAAAAAAGTGTGAAACAACTGAAAATATGTCTTATATTCTAGGTTCTTCACAGTAGCCACCTTTTGCTTTGATGACTGCTTTGCACACTCTTGGCATTCTCTTGATGAGCTTCTAGAGGTAGTCACGGGAAATGGTCTTCCCACAATCTTGAAGGAGTTCCCAGAGATGCTTAGCACTTGTTGGCCCTTTTGCCTTCACTCTGTGGTCCAGCTCACCCCAAACCATCTCGATTAGGTTCAGGTCTGGTGACTGTGGAGGCCAGGTCATCTGGCGTAGCACCCCATCACTCTCCTTCTTGGTCAAATAGCCCTTACACAGCCTGGAGGTGTTTGGGGTCATTGTCCTGTTGAAAAATAAATGATGGTCCAACTAAACGCAAACCGGATGGAATAGCATGCCACTGCAAGATGCTGTGGTAGCCATGCTGGTTCAGTATGCCTTCAATTTTGAATAAATCCCCAACAGTGTCACCAGCAAAGCCCCCCCACACCATCACACCTCCTCCTCCATGCTTCACGGTGGGAACCAGGCATGTAGAGTCCATCCGTTCATCTTTTCTGCGTCGCACAAAGACACGGTGGTTGGAACCAAAGATCTCAAATTTGGACTCATCAGACCAAAGCACAGATTTCCACTGGTCTAATGTCCATTCCTTGTGTTCTTTAGCCCAAACAAGTCTCTTCTGCTTGTTGCCTGTCCTTAGCAGTGGTTTCCTAGCAGCTATTTTACCATGAAGGCCTGCTGCACAAAGTCTCCTCTTAACAGTTGTTGTAGAGATGTGTCTGCTGCTAGAACTCTGTGTGGCATTGACCTGGTCTCTAATCTGAGCTGCTGTTAACCTGCGATTTCTGAGGCTGGTGACTCGGATAAACTTATCCTCAGAAGCAGAGGTGACTCTTGGTCTTCCTTTCCTGGGGCGGTCCTCATGTGAGCCAGTTTATTTGTAGCGCTTGATGGTTTTTGCAGATGCACTTGGGGACACTTTCAAAGTTTTCCCAATTTTTCGGACTGACTGACCTTCATTTCTTAAAGTAATGATGGCCGCTCGTTTTTCTTTACTCAGCTGCTTTTTTCTTGCCATAATACAAATTCTAGCAGTCTGTTCAGTGGGACTATCAGCTGTGTATCCACCTGACTTCTGCACAACACAACTGATGGTCCCAACCCCATTTATAAGGCAAAAAAACCCACTTATTAAACCTGACAGGGCACACCTGTGGAGTGAAAACCATTTCCGGTGACTACCTCTTGAAGCTCATCAAGAGAATGCCAAGAGTGTGCAAAGCAGTCATCAAAGCAAAAGGTGGCCACTTTGAAGAACCTAGATTATAAGACATATTTTCAGTTGTTTCACACTTTTTTGTTAAGTATATAATTCCACATGTGGTAATTCATAGTTTTAATGCCTTCAGTGTGAATGTACAATTTTCAAAGTCATGAAAATACAGAAAAATCTTTAAATGAGAAGGTGTGTCCAAACTTTTGGTCTGTACTGTATACAGATACTGTTGAAACCAGAAGTTTCCATCCACTATATATAAAGACACATCTGCAGGTTTTTCTCAATATCTGACATGAAATCAGTATAAACCTTTCCCGTTTTAGGTCAATTACCATAATTTTTAATATTTGCCCAATTCCAGAATAATGAGAGAGAGAATGTTTTAAGGCATTTTTATTACTTACTGCAACGTCAAAAGTTTCCATACACTAAGATTACTATGCCTATAAACAATTCTGGACGGCCCATATGATGAGGTCAGGTGTTTGGAAGCTTCTGATAGTTTTTTTGGCAACATCTGAGTTAATTAGAGACACACCTGTGGATGTAATTTAATGCACACCTGAAACACACTGCTTCTTCCACCCTACGGTTCCACAAATATGGAAATATTGGCATTTTTATTTGGAGCAAATTGTTATGGTCTTTCCAAGTGGTTGTAGCTCAAGTAATTTTCTGGGGTGTATCATTAGGTTGCACTGTATAATGACCCTGTGAGCCACAGCCCCTTGGAAAGACCATAAAAATTTGCACTATCAAATAAGGCCCATATCTCTAAACGGCAACTTTTCCCTGGTGACAGGTCCTCTTTCAGTGAAATAGTTGCTTGAAGCTACAGCACAAAAAAAAGGTGTCAAAACTGGTTCCACACTCTCTCAATCCCCCTCTTCTCTCCATAGAGTTTCCTAAGAACTGTTCCCTGATGCCACTGAGAGTTGGCAGTCCATCTCGCTTTATCGTGATTAATTTGAGCTGTTTTTCATTGTGGATATGCTATGAGAGGTTCAGGAGGCAGGAGGAAAGGGAAGAAGTGGCTCATAAGTGGAGAAATAGATGATTTCTTTCATAAGTTATATGACAACGTTTCTTTGGTATTACCGATTTAGGCAAAGTTTGTGGAAGCAACTATTTTATATGCTTATTGGTATCAGATTGATGGTCTTATCACTGTCAATTAGGAAAAATGCACGGTAAGAAGACCCTTTCAGGTCTTGTATAAAGCAACCAGCGGAGACAAGAAACAAGGGCTGATTAGAAGCCTTATTAAGCATGGTGTATTGCAGTCAAGGGGATGGGCAAAAGAAGAAGGTGGAGGGATGGGACAGAAAGTAGTTTAGTGTGTGGAAGGAACAAATGGCACTAAGAAGAACAGCAGAAAGGGAGAGAGTTGAATTGAATCGATGGTGAGCAAGAAATGGAATCCGCTCAACAAAGACTAGGATAACAGGGTATGTAGGATGACAGACAGACAAGTATTGCAGGAAGCACCAGTTGAAGCAGAGCCAAGTGTGCAAATATACATGAAAATAGTATATGTGACATGCACAAGAAGTGCTGTTGCTTCAAAAGCATCCAGCAACTATTAGAAGTAACACAGGCACAGGAGTCAGGAAGTGTTGTGCTCCAGAAGTATCCAGCAACTAGAGGGGTTAACACAGTCACAGGAGACAAGAAGTGTTTAGCAGAGCCCCAGGGGGATTGTGGGGAAGTTGTTTGCTGTCTGGCTGGAGCCAAAGAGAAAGGTGGTGTGTGATCTGTATCTCACAAAAGGCAAGGGAACAGAATTCAGGTCAGGAGGGAAGTAAACCTCGTCAGATAGACTCCCTGAGCTAACAGTGCGGAGTATTATCGGGCAGAAAGAAAATGACTGGAAGGAATCGTGTCATAGGGATCATCTCCCTCATCAAGCCCGCCCCCCCACCTCCATCTCCATGCAGGATAAAAAATGCTGTGTACTATTGAGTCCATGTGAAGGATAAGCCTGTGGTTGTGTATTCATAGAAGTGTGCTGCTAAGAGAACTAATCTGTGCTGAATTATGCTACTGAACAGACTGACGTTACTGTGCCTGCTTTAATAGACTGCACTGTAATGAAGATTGTTGCTGTAATATCCCTGAATTGCACTGCCCGTGCTTCAGATTAAATTCCACTGTTAAACAGTTAAAAAAAGACTCTTGTCAGATGTGTCTGGTCAGCAACTGAATCTATCGTGTGCCTGAGAGAAGCTGCAACCTATGGTAGCCATGAGTAACGGTTCCCCCAGGATTCCAAAGAATCCATGAAAACCCGTCTCGCCCTATCTGAATTTAGCGGCGTGCGTGTAACATTGGTGGCCCGTACGGGGAATCCTGAGTGGGAATTAGCGTGAAAAGGAAAAGTGTCTGGAAAACCACAGCAGCACAGCAACTCAACTCAACTCTGCTACACCAGTTAAAGGGGACCAGCCCTAAAGATAACTCACTAGCAGCAATGGATGTGGAAATACAAATGGACAGAATAAGTGAGCTGCTTCTTCAGTTAACCTGTGAAGAATTGAGAACTGTAGCAGAACATATAAAGATGTCAGAAGAACAGATTTCCAAAGCACACAACCGCAGGAAACTGTTAGCTGCCATTAGTGCAAAAATGGATGAGCTGGGGGAGAAAGAAGCTGAAGACGTCATGGGGACGTTCCTCCAGGAACTAACACAGTTTCTAACCAGGTTGAAGTTGGAGGATGGAGGGGCAGAACCAATTACCAAAAGCGGGAATCTCCATCAGCAGACTGAACTACAGGAATTGAAAGAACAATTCAAAGCCCTAACAACAGCCCTGCAGGAATCGACCAAAACCTCTGAAGGGTGATAGACTCAGACAGGACCTTTACCCTGCTCGGTTAGATAAATCAGGAAGACAGTCCTCTCTAACACCACAAATCACCATAAGGAAAGAATTCAAGATCCTGGGACAGATTGGAGAGTGTGAACAGAAAGAGAGACTGTCTTATATGAACTTGTTGCACCAGATCGATGCAGCCTTACAGAAAAGCTACCAGCCAGATGAGATCGTTGAGGGGGTGGTGAAAGCGATCATCCCAGGACTGAACCTCCGTAGTATGCTAGAAATGAAGAGTCAATTGACCTTGCAACAGCTGAAGATGATTTTAAAAGGGCACTATAAAGAAGAGAGTACTTCAGAATTGTTCCACCGACTCATTAACCTCTCACAGAAAAATAATGAATCACCCCAAAATTTATTGTTCAGAGCAATTGAACTGAAGGATAGACTGTTTGATGCTGGACTAATCCAGAAGAAGTTCTTGAGATTGGTTTGTACGGGGTTGTGATGAACCTGTAGCCGCCATCTTGGTAATGATAAATCATATCCAGGGATGGCCACACTTCAGCAGCCCCCACCCTTGGGACCTTCTGTTAAAACGTCAACTAGATAGTTTCCCCCCATCCAGGCTCCTGTAAGATAAGAAGCCTACTTAACACTTGAATGCTAGGA
This sequence comes from Phyllobates terribilis, assembly GCF_046119375.1. Taxonomy (NCBI): domain Eukaryota; kingdom Metazoa; phylum Chordata; class Amphibia; order Anura; family Dendrobatidae; genus Phyllobates; species Phyllobates terribilis. Next base: position 652,600,348 of record NW_027362763.1, read on the forward strand.
GCTTCAAAGACTTCGAGAGGAAACACAGCCAGCAGGGGGGGGTGCTTCGTCTATCTGTACCTGACCATTTGTCCCATAGGACTAGTTTCTTTGTCTGTCACAAGCATGGAGGCATAAGATATAGAAACATGAAAAGTACACGCATGTTGCGTGGGATGGGCCAATAAAAAAATATCACGGCGTCCCGGAGCCATTGCGCACACAAGCCTCCGCGGTAGACGTTTGTACGTGCTCTGGAAGCCAAGATATAGCGCTGAGCCATTCCTGAGGACCGTATGGTATCATAATTGATATCAAAAGGTCGGTTACGGCGGCCCGAATCCGTGGGAACCCCTGTGGGTATCCTGAGACCATCCCAGAAGAAGTTATTGGGTTCCATAGAATTTGGGCTTCTGATCGAAGTTAGACCTGAGGGTGGAGACTGAGCCAGCTGACCTCACCAGCAGTGGGCGGGACGGGGCAGGTAAGATAGCAGGACAGACAAGAGACAAGTCAGTCTTGACCCAAGAGTGGGATGCTGAACATCTGAGCACCAGCTGAGGCCACCAAGGGGAGGAGCAGTTTGACCATGCGGTGGTAGGCCTCAGCCTGTAACAAAGAACCGTGCCTGCGACCGCAGAATCCTCTCCCTGCGTCACAAGAAAATCAAGAAACCGGTAACTGATATGCTGTGGTGATTCTGTGTGTTGTATTCCATTGTTGTATAGTTTAGCCTGACCTTATACCTGTGTATATTTAGTTGTATATCGTGTATCTAGTGTATTATTATAATCAATTACCTCAAGTAATTGTGGGCCTGCCTTTTATTCTGCATAACGAACGCACGTCCGTGTGAGCTCGGCTCAAGCCAAAACGCTACCCAGGGTTGGTTCCTGACCCGATATAGGCCCATTCACGGACTGGGCGTATATCTAAAATAGGGACTGGTGGCAGCATACCAACTGGGGATTGGGGAAGGCTGGTAGTGACGGTCGGAGGTTCAGATATATATATTCCTGGCGCGGCCAAGGAAGATATATATACCGCCCTCACTACAGAGGGCCCCGATACCCAGTAGGTTACAGGACAGTCTCCCTGGCGACCGCTTATCCTAGGTGCAGTTCCTTGACTGACCTGAGGCTAAGAGGGCGCTAGCGAGTTGTGCTGTGTAGTGACGTTACGGTTTAGTGACGTTGAAGGGATAACACACTACCGTGTTCCCTGCGCTGGTTGCAGCTACCTGGCACTACTTTCTCTAGGTGCAGTACCTTGACTGACCTGAGAGGTAAGGGGGCGCCAGAGAGCTGCACCCACCGGCCGGCTTTCATCACATTGGTGGCAGAGCGGTGGGATTGCAGAATAATAGTGTTGTGGGACCCCTACTCCCAGGCACTAAAGACTGCCAGTGGTAACTTCCACTGCTGGAGTCTTAAGGTCAGCCCAACGTTAGACGGTCAGGCTAAAAGTATAACAAGGTGTGTGCAAACTCAGGGTTGCAGCGGTGTCGGTTACCAAGATGGCAGACGGCACCAGGAGCAAGACCCTGCAAGAGGCTAATGCTACGGTCCGTGTGGCAGGAGGGGAGGACATTGTTACTCATGGCGAGGAGGAGTCCAGCCCGGGCACCTCAGGGAGCCAGTCCCCAGTATACGGTCCCGCAGTGGGCTGCCCACCACCTACCCAGCCCAGCCTGTCCAGATCACAAGCCCTTTTACAAGCGGCTATGGCAAGTCTCCAGTCTCATGGCGATGCCGTCTACAAAACCCTCCTGGCAGCATCAGAGAAGGCAGCGGAGGAGGAGCGTGCAGAGCGGGCTGCGGAGCGGGCTGCGGAGCGGGCTGCGGAGCGTGAAGCTGCAGAGCGCCGGGAGACTGCGGAGCGTGCAGAGCGAGCTGCGGAGCGCCAGCACCGACTGGACCTGGCCCAGCGGGGGCTTCCGCTAGAGCAACCAACCCATCAGGAGACCAAGTCGTCCAAAGTCCGAGATGAGGACTTCCCTCTACTGGAGAAGGATGGGGACCTGGACTCCTTTCTGGTGGCATTTGAACGGACCTGTCTTCAGCACCATCTGGCCCGGGATCAGTGGGCCAGATACCTGACCCCCCGTTTGAGGGGTAAGTCCCTGGATGCCTTGGGGGACTTACCTGCCGGGGAGGTACAGAACTACGACTGCATCAAGCGGGCCCTGATCCGGCAGTACAACCTCACTCCCGAGTCGTACCGCCAGAAGTTCCGGAGCCTGCTGCGTGGCCCCAAGGACACCTGGACCGATCATATGCGGGCGCTGTTGAGAGCCGCAGAGCACTGGACCTCGGGTCTAGCGCTTACTACCCGCCAGGAGGTCCAGGAACTGTTCGTCACGGAGCAGTTCTTGTGGAACTGCCCAGAGGACCTCCGACAGTTCCTCCGTGACCGAAAACCAACAGGGGCTTCTGCTACAGCCGCCCTGGCAGACGAGTATGCCAATAACAGGGCGCCTGAGCTGAAGAAGTCTGCCAGCAGCACCTGGAGAGGGGGTAAGCCCAGTCATGCCCCTGTTTCCCCGGCCCCTAGAACACAAGGGGTTTATCCCCCTGTTGCCCTCTCCAGGCAAGGACCAGACGTAAGACGTTGTCATCTATGCAACAAACCAGGACACTTTAGGGCTGAGTGTCCCCAGCGCCAAAAGACCCCATCCCAGTCCCAGAGAGCGCCCAATGTTTTGTGTGTGGGAGGGGGTGGTGGTAGGTCCCTGGACAACATCCAACCCGTCACCATAGGCCGTTCTGCGGTCATGGGACTGCGGGACACTGGCGCTGAACGAACACTGGTACGGCCTGAGGTGGTGTCCCCCCAGGACTTGGTACCAGGAAAGACTCTTTCCGTCTCCGGGGTTGGAGGCGTGGAGCCGGCCCTTCCCGTTGCCATGGTGTATTTGGACTGGGGTGCCGGGAGGGGGATGCGGGAGGTGGGAGTAACGCCAAATATTCCCGCAAATGTTTTATTAGGGACCGACTTGGGGCGTCTAGTATCGCAGTATGTACCCTCTGAACCCCCAAGTTCGGCCCCCCAAGAGTGTATTGATTTGTCTGCTGCTAATGCCAACCATGTTGTATGTAGTGTGTGTCCTGCTGAGGAGGAGGGAGTGAAACCTGAGGGTAACACCTGCACAGACACAACACAAACAGGGTTAGTGAAAGCAGGTGGGGAGTGTGGGGATGCCCGCAGAGGTGCTCAGCCGGCGTGCCGTGACCTCTTGTCCTCCGGTGAGGGAGGGGGCGGGCAGGATTCTGTAGAGGGAAGCTCAGGGATGGAGAGGGGGGCAGCTACCGGCAGTGTAGGGCTCCCAGGGGTATCCAGGCTGCTGAGTATAGGCCCACTGCAGGGGGAGGAACAGGCCATGGGGGGTGGGGGTGTCCCAAGAGAGGAGCCGCCAGGTAAGACCCCAGGGCAGGAGTTCCCCACATCCGAGATGTCCAAAGGCCTAGGAAGCCTGCCTGATCGGGCGGCTTGGTCAGAAACAGAGGGGAAGCAGGCACTACCCACGGTCACAGCGGTCATAGCCGCTGTCACCAGGAGTGGGAGCGCCGGAGCCCAAGGAGCCTTGCAGAGGTCCGACGGCTTCCCCACTTCTGACCAAGTGTCTGCCGGGTCAGACAGCGGCCAGGTGACATGCCCGGAGGGGCTGACAGAGGATGTGGCAGTTTCGTCGATTCTGGCCACATCAAGTCAGGAATTTCAGGCTGCGTTGGAAGCAGACGACAGCCTGAAAGCTCTCAAGGAACAGGCGGCACAGCCTCCCATGGAGTCAGACTGCGAGCGTGTGGTCTGGGACCAGGGACGGCTGTACCGGGTAACGGTCCAGCAGGGTTCACCGGAGGCGTGGCCCAGGGACCGACAGTTAGTGGTACCCTATCCGTTCAGGGCGGAATTGTTGCGGATCGCACACGAGATTCCGATGGCCGGACACCTAGGGATCGCTAAAACCAAGGCCAGGATAGCTCAGCATTTCTACTGGCCTGGGATGGGAGCCGCGGTGGGTGCCTACTGCCGTTCGTGTGACACCTGTCAGAGGGTGGGGAAGGCGGGGCCGCGCCCCAAAGCCCCACTGGTAACTCTGCCAATCATCGAAGAGCCTTTCTCGAGGGTTGCTGTGGATCTTATTGGACCTCTGTCCACTCCCAGCCACTCCGGGAAATGCTTCATACTCACGGTAGTGGACTATGCCACCCGGTACCCGGAAGCGGTAGCTTTGTCGTCCATTCGGGCCGACAAGGTGGCTACCGCCTTACTGGAGATCTTCTCCAGAGTGGGTTTCCCCCAAGAAATGCTCACCGACCGAGGGACCCAGTTCATGTCGCGGCTGATGGAGTCCCTCTGTAAGCAAATGCAGGTGCAACATCTGGTGGCCAGCCCGTATCACCCACAGACTAATGGCCTGTGTGAGCGGTTCAATGGCACCTTAAAGCAGATGCTTAAGATGTTGGTCGACTCCCACGGGAGAGACTGGGAGCGTTACCTCCCACACCTCCTATTTGCTTACCGGGAGGTTCCGCAGGCCTCAACGGGGTTCTCCCCCTTTGAGCTCCTGTACGGGCGATGGGTACGGGGCCCCCTGGCTCTGGTGAAGGAAGCATGGGAAGGGGATTTGGCCACCCCCGAGGTGTCGGTCATCGAGTATGTCGTGCGCCACCGGGACAGGATGATGGCCTTGGCAAAGCTGGTGCAGGACAATATGGCCCAGGCCCAGGCCGACCAGAAGCGGTGGTACGACCAGAATGCTTGTGAGAGGACCTACCAGGTGGGTCAAAAGGTGTGGGTACTGGTCCCCGTACCACAGAACAAGCTTCAGGCAGCCTGGGAAGGTCCCTACTTCGTGCACCAGAAACTCAACGCCGTCACCTATCTGGTCACCCTGGATCACGCCCGTGGAAGGAGGAAGGCCTTCCACGTGAACATGATGAAGGCTCATCATGAGCGGGAAGCGACTGCCCACACAGTGTGCAACCTTCCCGAGGAAGGAGAGGTAGAAACCCTCCTGGATCTGCTCACCCAAGCCAAGGCGGGTGGGTCCATCGAGGATGTGGGGGTTGGCCACCAGCTCACGGAGGACCAACGGTCGCAGCTGGGGACCACCCTGCACCCCTTCCGGGGGCTGTTCAGCAGCCTGCCCGGAAGGACTGAGATGGCTGTCCACGACGTGGACACTGGCGATCACCCGCCGATCCGGCGTTCAGCATATCGGGTCTCTTTCGAGGTGCAGGGAAACATGCGCCAAGAGATAGACGAGATGCTGAAGCTGGGGGTGATCCAGGCATCCAGCAGCGCGTGGGCCTCGCCTGTAGTCCTCGTTCCAAAAAGGGACCGAACTACACGGTTCTGCGTGGACTACCGGGGGCTCAACGCTGTAACAGCCACCGATGCTTTCCCCATACCACGCATCGATGACCTGCTCGATCGGATGGCCGGGGCTAAGTACCTGACCATCATGGATCTGAGCCGGGGGTACTGGCAGATTCCTCTGACCCCTGCGGCAAGGGAACGCTCTGCCTTTATCACCCCTTTTGGACTGTACGAGTCCACAGTGATGCCATTCGGCATGAAGAATGCCCCTGCCACTTTTCAGCGGATGGTCAATACGCTGCTTGAGGGACTTGAAGGGTACGCGGCTGCGTACTTGGACGATATTGCAGTCTTCAGTCCCACTTGGCAGGATAACCTAGAGCACCTGCGGCAGGTGCTCGGTCGGATCCACCGGGCAGGCTTGACCATCAAGCCGGAAAAGTGCCAGCTGGGCAATGAGTGAGGTCCTCTACCTGGGTCACCGGGTAGGCGGGGGGGTTCTGAAGCCAGAACCTGGGAAAGTGGATGCCATCGCATTCTGGCCCACTCCTAGGACCAAAAAGCAGGTGATGTCCTTCTTGGGGACCGCCGGGTACTATAGGAGGTTCGTCCCACACTATAGCACCCTGGCCAAGCCCCTGACGGACCTCACCAAGAAGAAGCTGCCCGTCGCAGTCGACTGGACAGTCGCCTGCGAGACAGCTTTCGGGGCACTCAAGGCCGCCCTAAGTAGCTCCCCTGTACTGCAAGCTGCCGACTTCGACCGGCCGTTTGTGGTACAGACGGACGCCAGTGACTTTGGCCTCGGTGCTGTGCTAAGTCAGGTCAACACGACAGGCCAGGAACATCCTGTCTTGTACCTGAGCAGGAAGCTACTGCCCCGGGAGGTGGCTTACTCCACGGTGGAAAAAGAATGCCTGGCAATTGTATGGGCCCTGCAGCGTCTGCAGCCCTACTTGTACGGGAGCCATTTCACCGTGGAGACGGACCACAACCCCCTCAGCTGGTTACACACGGTCTCTGGGTCGAATGGCAGGTTGCTACGCTGGAGCCTCGCTCTCCAGCAGTACCACTTCTCCATTCGCCACAGAAGAGGCCGTGACCACGGTAACGCTGACGGGTTATCCCGGCAAGGGGAGGGTGCAGAAGGACGCACGGGGGAACACAGGAATGTGCTACCCCCTCGCGCCCTCGTATAGGGGGAGGTGTGATGAACCTGTAGCCGCCATCTTGGTAATGATAAATCATATCCAGGGATGGCCACACTTCAGCAGCCCCCACCCTTGGGACCTTCTGTTAAAACGTCAACTAGATAGTTTCCCCCCATCCAGGCTCCTGTAAGATAAGAAGCCTACTTAACACTTGAATGCTAGGAGCTTCAAAGACTTCGAGAGGAAACACAGCCAGCAGGGGGGGGTGCTTCGTCTATCTGTACCTGACCATTTGTCCCATAGGACTAGTTTCTTTGTCTGTCACAAGCATGGAGGCATAAGATATAGAAACATGAAAAGTACACGCATGTTGCGTGGGATGGGCCAATAAAAAAATATCACGGCGTCCCGGAGCCATTGCGCACACAAGCCTCCGCGGTAGACGTTTGTACGTGCTCTGGAAGCCAAGATATAGCGCTGAGCCATTCCTGAGGACCGTATGGTATCATAATTGATATCAAAAGGTCGGTTACGGCGGCCCGAATCCGTGGGAACCCCTGTGGGTATCCTGAGACCATCCCAGAAGAAGTTATTGGGTTCCATAGAATTTGGGCTTCTGATCGAAGTTAGACCTGAGGGTGGAGACTGAGCCAGCTGACCTCACCAGCAGTGGGCGGGACGGGGCAGGTAAGATAGCAGGACAGACAAGAGACAAGTCAGTCTTGACCCAAGAGTGGGATGCTGAACATCTGAGCACCAGCTGAGGCCACCAAGGGGAGGAGCAGTTTGACCATGCGGTGGTAGGCCTCAGCCTGTAACAAAGAACCGTGCCTGCGACCGCAGAATCCTCTCCCTGCGTCACAAGAAAATCAAGAAACCGGTAACTGATATGCTGTGGTGATTCTGTGTGTTGTATTCCATTGTTGTATAGTTTAGCCTGACCTTATACCTGTGTATATTTAGTTGTATATCGTGTATCTAGTGTATTATTATAATCAATTACCTCAAGTAATTGTGGGCCTGCCTTTTATTCTGCATAACGAACGCACGTCCGTGTGAGCTCGGCTCAAGCCAAAACGCTACCCAGGGTTGGTTCCTGACCCGATATAGGCCCATTCACGGACTGGGCGTATATCTAAAATAGGGACTGGTGGCAGCATACCAACTGGGGATTGGGGAAGGCTGGTAGTGACGGTCGGAGGTTCAGATATATATATTCCTGGCGCGGCCAAGGAAGATATATATACCGCCCTCACTACAGAGGGCCCCGATACCCAGTAGGTTACAGGACAGTCTCCCTGGCGACCGCTTATCCTAGGTGCAGTTCCTTGACTGACCTGAGGCTAAGAGGGCGCTAGCGAGTTGTGCTGTGTAGTGACGTTACGGTTTAGTGACGTTGAAGGGATAACACACTACCGTGTTCCCTGCGCTGGTTGCAGCTACCTGGCACTACTTTCTCTAGGTGCAGTACCTTGACTGACCTGAGAGGTAAGGGGGCGCCAGAGAGCTGCACCCACCGGCCGGCTTTCATCACAGGGGTTAATCAGCAAAGACATCAAGTTGCAGCGGAAACAGTGTCTAGAAGATCCTGAAATTTTGGACGAAGACCTATTTGGAAAAATGAATGAGACGGCTAGTTTGGAGTCAGAGAGCAACAGAAGTTAAAGAAAGGATCTGGTCCTAAAATCACCAAAATGAGTCAGCTGAAGTTGGAGACCCCCGGTGGCCAGTCCGAAGATCATCATAGAGACCCTCCAGTGCCACCTCCGAGAAGGAACCTTAAATCACGAACAAAAGAGAGGACCGCCAGTGCTGACTAGGAGGAAGTAATAGGAGAACTGCGAGCCGAGTTGATTGAGGTGAAAAAGTTGATTTGTTCCAGGCCAGAACCGGTATCTCTCAGACTCCGGAGTGGTTTCCAAAACTGAAGATATCCGACTTGTGAAGCGTGCTGTTCATCAAATCAGAGTGCGGTGTGTGTCCACTGTCTAAGATGTGGTGAGGAAGGACATTATGCCAAAGAGTGTCAATGGTCACGGTCGTTTGAGTTAAAAGACAGGAGGTTGCCAGTGCGGGGCGACTGGTAACGGCAACACAGAGGAGGCCCCAGTAGCAAATCCAAATCTCAACAAACCCCAGGACGGCGTATGAGGTAACACGGCTGCGTCAGTACTATCCCCAAGTGTGTTCCCATCTACAACAGCTGCAAGAGAGACAGGGACATCAGTTACTTAATGCCCAGTGCGGAGGTCAAACATTGTACTCCTGGAAGGAGGATTCCTCGGTCAGTAAAGATAGCCTCATCAGCCTAATCGGTGAAAGGTGATTTATACAGTGCCAGCTAGATGGACTCGTAGTAAAAGCACTGTGGGACACAGGAGCCCAAGCGAGCCCTTTAAATGAAGAATGGAGAAGGCGCTACCTGCCACATACCTGCCATCTGTCATTAAAAGAACTTTTGGGAGCAGTGGAACTCCACGGCAAAACCGTCAACCAGACAGAAATCCCTTTCATAGGCTGGGTGGAAGTGACTTTACAACTGAGGGCCACGAAGAACAGCAACACCATCGAGCTCTTGATACCTTTTCTCGTGTCCAGTGATCAGAACGTGGCAGAGGATCCTATCCTGGGTTATAATGTAATCAGTGAGGTCATCACGAAACACAAGTCAGGGGCGCTGGTGGTGGATGTAATTGCCACATCACTTATCATACCCAACACCATGGCGGAAAATGTGATTCATAGAGTAAAGATAGCACAGAATACAATGGACCTAAAAGAAGTCAAGGTAGGCTGGCGTCCAACCATCATCCCTGCAAACCAAATGGTGGGGGTGAGGTGTGGAGTCCGGGTAGAACCAGGAAGAAAAGTCCAGAAAAGACTGTTCGTGCCAAAAGACTCCTCAGAACTTCCGGAAGGCCTAGTTGAAGGTGAGACTGTGCTTACGATTCCTGCTGCTGGGCTTGCTCGAGATACACTTCTGGTGATAAATACTACGAGACACGAAATTAGACTGGATCCAAAGACTGTGTTAGGTCACATTGAAACCGTTAAAACGGTACATCCAGCCAGTGTGAGACCCGCCCAGGGGCCTACCGTGAATTCAGTCTCCCCACCAAAGGAAGAGGAGTTGCCCAGGCGAAGAAATTGTACGACCCACCTCGGAGTCCTGGGATTCCCCAGTACCCCTGGAACAGATGCTGAGAGAAGAGTGTCATTCATTCTCCAAAGATGATTCTGATATAGGTTGTATCCCATCGTCGCAGTTGAAAATCAATTTGAAAGGCACGACCCCAGCAATAAGAAGTTACATGTCTGTGCCGAAACCATTACACCGTGAAGTGAAAGAGTATTTACAAGATCTCATCAACAGAGGTTGGGTCCAAAAGTCGAAGTCGTCTTATTCTTCTCCTATTGTCTGTGTTAGGAAGAATTACGGTGCATTGGACTTTGCTGTGATTACCAGGAACTAAACCAAAAGTCAGTACCTGATCAGCACCCGATACCAAAGATCCAAGATATGCTGGATAGCCTATCAGGAAGTACCTGGTTCCTGTCCTCAATCAGGGTAAAGCATACCATCAAGGGTTTGTTGAGGAGTCCAGTAGACCTTTGACAGCATTCATCACACCGTGGTGATTATATGAGTGGATGTCACGGGTGTGTCGCCACGAAGATCGTCACGATTACACAGCCTGACTTCTCGCAGCTGACTTTTTGGTGCTTGGTGTTTTCGGCAGTGAGGGAGTTAATTCTCTCTCTCTCTGTTCTAGACGAGGTCCAGCCTCGCCCAGCTGCAATCAATGTTGCTGTAATGAGACTCCTTCATATGCCTGCTGGTCTGTTTGGGAAGTGTCGGTGAAAGCATTTCACACAGACTAAGGCTGTGTTCACACGATGCGTATTTCATGCGTTTCCGCGGCGTTTTTGCAGTTGCGTAAACGCCGCGGAAACGCATGAAAAACGCATGGTAGAAGGGCAGCAATGTTCCCCAATGGAAATCCGCATGTGCTGTGCCCATGATGCGGATTTTTCCGCAGCGTTAACGCTGCGGTCAAAAATCCGCAGCATGTCAATTAATTTTGCGGAAACGCGGCGATTTCGCCGCCATTGACTTGCATTAGAACGCGCCAATTCCGCAAGACAGCATTTGTACTTGCGTAATTGGTGCGTTCTAATGTGCGGATGGTACCCGGGTGTGAAGGAGAGGAGAGTCTCCTCCACACCCAGGTACCATTGAAAAAGCTGTAAAAAGAAGAATAAAATAAAAAATAAATGTATTCTTACCATCTGTCGGCCCGCGCAGCGCTCCCGCTTGGTTCCCGGCACTTGCAGTGAGTTGTAGGACCTGCGGTGACGTCAGAGTCATGTGACGGGTCACGTGACGCTGACGTCGGCAGGTCTTTCAATTCAAAGTTGCCGGCAGCCGGGAGAACGGAGTGAGCAGGACAGCGCGGGCCATCGGAGGTAAGTATATACACTCTCTCGGTTCACACTGTATAAATCCATGCTGTTTGCATGGATTTATACAGTGTGACCTAGTTATCAAGCACTTTCCAGGTGATGCTAATGACGCGCCCCTGGGCCTGTGTCGCGCTGCGCTGCGTGCGCGGGAGCCTACCCGGAGCCGGATCAGTGGAGGATTGTAGTCTCGTGGCGGTGACCCGGTCCGTGCCCAGGGAGTCAAACTAGACGGCAGTCTATTAGTAGTAAATAGTTGATGACTACGCCACCCGTTGAGAGCAGCCAGGGAGCTGCTGCTGCAGGGCAGACCGCTGAGGCCGGTGGTAGGATTGTGCAGCGTGATAGTATAACCCCCAACGGGAGGGGTATGGCCTCAGGGCAGCCGACGTGGATGATGGGGGTAGCAGGAACCACTCAGAGACGTTACGGTGTAGTTCAGGGTCTTTACTGGTAACAACGACAGACCCTCCCGGAGTACTTGCTAGCAAACGGGGCCTGGTCAGTCTTTGAGCAGATGGGATCTCCCCTGGCCAGGCGTAGTTGTAGGCCTCCCAAACTGACTGTACTCTTCTGGCTACCTTGCTAGAAGCTGATGTAAGTAGCCCACGTCCCTGAGTGTACCGTGTGGTGCTCACCCGTATGGCCGGTGACTCGGGGCCTTCTAATGGCTTCCGCTCCACGATGGCGGTGCTGGTCCCACGCGTGTGACCGTGCCTTCGGGCTTCTGGGCCAGAGGACCTGAAATCCCCTGCCTGACGGATTCTGCTGCTGGGCAGGAGTTAGTCCCCACAGCCTCGGACTCCGGGTCCGGTAAAGAATCTTCTTAGTCAGGGCAAGCTCTGCAGCTGCCAGCCCCTGACTCCTTGTGACTCTGCTGTTTCCTATGCTGCTTCTTGTCTCCACTCTCCTTGTCTGACTCACCCTGCCTCAGCCCCGGGTTTACACAGGGGAAGTTCTTCCCCTCCCAAGACTGGGCAGGAGGTGTGGCATGCACAGGATCCCTGACCAAAGGACCTCCCACCTGCTCTCAGACATAACATTACGTTACTGTGGCAACCAGACCCCTGGGGTGTCACATTCCCCCCTAGTAAAATTTAGTACTCCGGGACTAAACACATTTAGAAAACATAACAAGGCAAAACATTAATAATACAATAAGAAAACACATAAAGATGGTTACGGCGTGTCCGCAACCGGGTGCAGTCTCTGAAGAAAGCAAGGTGTCCATTTCACCAACACAGGGAGACGTAACCAGGTAGGGGTCTGTTCTACCCCGAGTCCTTGACAGTCTTTAGTCCATCCTGGGTTACGCTCCAACTATATACAAGGATTCCCGGTAAATCCACCAAGGATTCCTAAAAACAACTAGAAATACAAAATTACACACAAGCAACTATAGACAGGTAAACATTATAAAATAGCTTAAACATTTAGATCCTCCAACGTGCGGGTAACTGGCCTCTAGTGGCCCTAGTGGACCTACGGAGCTGACTGTCTGGCCCTGAACTACAGGGTGTAGGAGCTGTCAAGGGTAAACTGGGCAGCTGTCTACCGGCTCTTTGTCTCACTAGGGGTACGGCAGGCTCACTATAAGCAGAGGGTTGATTCCCCTGTTCTACTTGTGTGGAGTCTTCTGCCTCCTGGACCGGCTGTTCTTCCAGCTCTACCCGTTGCTCCGTAGGTTCTTGGGATGATGGTTGGAGGAAGGTGAGTACGGGTACCACAACTGCACCATTGACTTGAGTCCAAGACCGAGGGAAGTCCCCGAGCACGGTACTAACCATATCTTCCCTTTCTCCCACGGGTCGATGGTCTTCTTGTTCCTCTTCAGGGTTCCTCAGTTGTTCGGGACACTTCTTCAGGTGGTCCCGGGATACAATGGCTGTGGTTTCCCCTCCGTCTTTACTGATGGTACAGACCTTCGGGTTCTCGTGGCTTGAGGGCAGTACGGTGTACGGGTCCTTCTCCCACTGGTCATCCAACTTGTGGAGCCGTCTTTTCCTCTTCAAGACCTGCTCTCCGGGTACCAGGGGAACAGCGGGAGCATACTGGTTGTAAGTCTTCTCTTGTCTTTCCCTAGCCTGACAGAGACTTCGCTCCACGCTCTCCTGTACTCTCCGGTACTGCTGCTGCCTCTCTGTGTCCCAGTCTGTTTCTGGTGAAGTGTCCTCAGGTGTCAGGACTCCCATTTCCAGGTCAACAGGTAACTTACCAGGTCTCGCCCTCATTAGGTAAGCCGGGGTACAGTTGGTGGAACCTACCGGGATGTGGTTGTATAGGTCCACCAGATCGGGCAACTTCTCAGGCCACAGACTGCGTTCTTCCAGGGGCAATGTTTTTAGAAGATCCATTACCACCTGGTTCATTTTTTCACAAAGTCCATTAGTTTGCGGATGGTAGGGTGTCGTCCTTATCTTCCGGCAGCCATACAGATTGCAGAATTCCTGGAAGACCTCCGCTTCAAAGGCAGGTCCCTGGTCCGTCAGCACTTGGTCCGGGTACCCGTGTGGACGGCAGAAGTGCTGCTGGAAGGCCCTAGCTGCTGTTTGAGCCGTTAAGTCCTTGACGGGGACGACAACCAAGAACCGGGAGTAATGATCCACGATGGTTAACGCGTAGACGTAGCCACTTCTGCTTGGGGTCAGTTTTACATGATCCAAGGCTACCAGTTCCAATGGTTGCCGGGTGACGATGGACTGCAGGGGAGTCTTCTGGCTGGCCCGGTCCTTCCTTCTCAGATTGCACGGGCCACAGTCTCTGCACCACTTCTCGATGGTTCCCCTCATGCCTACCCAGTGGAACCGCTCGCGCAGCAGGAACTCCAGCTTTTTCCACCCGAAGTGTCCAGCTCCGTCGTGGTATGCCTCCATCACCATGGCTGCGTCTCTTCGGGGCACCACTACTTGCCAGAGTAGTTCATGCGTCCGGGAGTTGACCATTCTGCGGCACAACTTCCCCTTGTAAAGGAATAGTCGACTCTTCTCCGCCCATAGTTGTTTGGCTTCCTCCGGAGCGTCTGGTTCAAGGCGAGCCTCCGGCCGAGTCAGCATCTCCTTCACCAGTCGGACGGCAGGGTCACTGTCTTGCGTTTCCGCCCAGTTGTAGTGGGGTAAGGGGTTCAACGTAGCAGCCTGCTTACCCCTTACCCGGTGGGAATACTGGATAGTCCCATGACGGTGGAACGCAGGGAGTTCAACTTCTTCCAGTCCCTCCGGATCTTCTCCTTCGTCCGGCAGGTTGGGCATCCTGGACAGGGCGTCCGCGTTGGTATTGGAGCGTCCTGCCCGGTATTTAATTGTGAACTCGTAGTTGGACAGACGGGCCATCCACCTCTGCTCCAGGGCACCGAGTCTTGCCGTGTCCAGGTGTGTCAGCGGGTTGTTATCCGTGTACACGGTGAACCGGGAAGAAGCGAGGTAATGCTTAAAGCGCTCAGTGATTGCCCATACTACGGCCAGGAACTCTAACTTAAATGAGCTGTAATTCTCGGGGTTCCTTTCGGTGGGTCGCAGTTTTCGGCTGGCGTAGGCGATTACTCGTTCCTTCCCCTGCTGGATCTGGGACAGTACGGCTCCTAGCCCGATGTTACTGGCGTCGGTGTAGAGGATAAAGGGCTGGCTATAATCCGGGTACGCCAGGATTTCGTCCCCCGTGAGGGCCATCTTCAGCTGGCGGAAGGACTCTTCTTCCAGCTCTTCCCATTTGAAGGGCGGCTTCTGGTTCTTGGCCTTCCGGGACTGGCCTATCAGGAGGTCCTGCATCGGCGCTGCCTTTTTGGTGAAACCGGGAATAAACCTTCGGTAGTAGCCTACCAACCCTAGGAACTGCCGCACTTCTTTTATGCTGGAGGGGCTTGGCCATCCCTTAATTGCGGTGATCTTATCGGGGTCGGGAGCCACTCCGTCAGCGCTCACCACGTGTCCCAGGTATTGCACCTTTGGTTTCAGGAGGTGACACTTGGAGGGTTTCACCTTTAGGCCGTAACTCGCCAGAGCTTCGAACACCTCCGCCAGGTGTTTCAGGTGGTCCTCATAAGTTTTGGAGTATACGATGACATCGTCCAGGTACAACAGGACCGTCTCGAAGTTTCTGTGGCCCAGACAGCACTCCATTAATCGTTGGAAGGTTCCTGGGGCGTTGCAGAGTCCGAACGGCATGCAGGTGAACTCGCTAAGTCCCATCGGGGTGGTGAATGCGGTCTTCTCCCGGTCCGCCTCTGCTACAGGAACCTGCCAGTACCCGCTAGTGAGATCCAAGGTAGAGAAGAAGTTAGCAGATCTTAAAGCAGCCAATGACTCCTCTATCCTTGGTAAGGGGTACGCATCCTTGTGTGTGATACGGTTGATTTTCCGGTAATCTACACACATCCTCATGGTGTTGTCTTTCTTTTTGACTAAAACTAGTGGGGCTGCCCAGGGGCTACAGCTATCCCGGATTACCCCAGCCTCCTTCATGTCTCGAAGCATCCCCTTGGCGTGTTGGTAGTGTGCAGGGGGTACGGGTCGATACCTCTCTTTTATGGGAGGATGATCTCCCGTGGGGATGCGGTGTTCTACCCCCTTGACCCGCCCAAAGTCTAACGGGTGTTTACTAAACACTCTCTCATACTCTTGAACCACCCGATAGACTCCTTGTTTCTGATGTGAGGGAGTGGAATCAGTACCCAAATGTAGTTGCTGACACCAGTCCTCCATGTCTTTCTTAGAGCCGTTACCTTCCTCCGGGTGAGATGGAGGCAAGGGTTCCACAGATTGTATAGAATTTTGATTAGTGGTATATAATTTGGCTAGCGTGGCATACCGGGGCAGGTACACTTCCCTCTCCCCGATATTTATTATGCGAACGGGCACCCTCCCATGGCGTACATTGACCACCCCCCGTGCTGTCAAAATGGTGGGCCTACTGTCTGAGTAAACTGGTTCTACCATTGCCTGGTAATCTCTACCTCTCAGACCAATAGCTGCCCGGCACCAAATCATCATTTCACTTTTTGGGGGCATGGCAATAGGAAAAGGGTCACACATTCTTACGCTACCAATCTCACCGCCGGAGAGTTCCACTTGTTGCCGTTGCATCAGTGCCCGGATCTCTTTCTGGAGCACCCGCTGCTCGCCGGAGCTGGCGTTCTTGGCAACCTGCTGTAAAAGGAAAATCACCTCTGCAAGACAATTTTCAATTACGTTAGTTCCTAGAGTTATTTTTGGGTGACTCTCATGTTTATCAATATCTACAATGATCAGTCCCTGTGCGGCCAGTTCGACTCTACCGATTTTGAGGGTCACCTCTTTAAATCCGATCTGTGGCACGGGCTGGCCATTGCTGGCGATGATACTCAAGTCGTCGTCAGGGTAGCGGGTAATATCCGAGTCATTCCAGTACTGCTTGAAGAGCACGTACGGGATGGTGGTGACCTGTGACCCGGTATCCAGTAGGGCACTCATGGGAATGCCATCCAGTACCACAGGCAAGACTGGACGTCCTCCCACATATCTGTCGCGCCAGTTCGATGGGCCTGGTGATCTTTTTCCTGGGGGTTGGCCCTCTACCCCAGGTTGTGCCCGTTTAAAGAACAGTACCTTTCCATATGTCCGGGTTGATTGCAGCGGCGGCAGATGGGTCGTCCGTCCTCGCTGTATCGGTCACTGGGTCTTCCTCTGGCCGGTGGGGTCCTCCTTGGTCGACGCCACGGGATGTCCTCCGGTCCGGATGCCAGCTGGATCTTCCCTGGGGTGGAAACCTGTAAAGACTGCACAGTTCGGGTTAGCGCAGCAACGCTCTTAACTAGCTCTTGGACCTGATGGTGTAGGTCTGGAGCCGGGTCATTGTCCAAAGCCTGCGCATCAGCTCCCACAGGCCGTGCTGACAAGGGCGCCGCCTCCTGATAGTAAGTGGTAGTGGGGCGTCTGTGGGTCACAACGCCACCTGGTGCCGGTTCTCGGAGCACCCGGATGGCTCTGTCCTTGAACTGTGCAAAGTCCAGATGGGGATCCTGTAAGGCCATTGCCCGCAACTGGGTTCGGTGGGCATTGCAATATAAACCCTCTATAAATTGTTCAGTCAACAGCCTGTCCTCGTTTCCCACCCCATCAGGGTCGGTCTGCTTTATGGCCCTCAGGGCCTCTTGTAGGTTTAGTGCATAGTCCCTTATACTCTCATGCGCTCGCTGCTTGCACCCGTAGAATCTAAGCTTAATCTCGGCTGAGGTGCGGGTATCAAAGGTGTCCTTCAGCCGGGTTAGTATTCCTGCGACAGTCTTCCTCCCAGGTGGCCAGGATTTTACTTCCCTTTTGGCTGCCCCGGTTAGTTGGGCCACCAGGATGCTCACTTTTTGCTCTTCTGTGAGGGGGTACACCTGGAAGAGGCTATCCAGCTTTTCTCTAAAGTCATGCAGGGTATGGGACTCCCCTGAGTACTGGGGTAGCCAAGCTGCTCCCGGGATATAGGGCATTGTGAAGGGCATAACTGCAGCAGCGGTAGCGCTGGCGGGGGTTGGGGCAGTGAAGCTCTCCTCCGTATCCGACATCTTCCTCCCCCCTAGTGGACCGTGGCCTACCTTGCGATGATCCTCTTCCGTAGGCCGCGGCTCCGCAGTGGATCGTCAGGGTTGAGGACCTTCCGTCGCGCTCCTGTGACGTCGGCGTCTGCTGGGCTCCTTCCAGGACCTTACGCAACGTCCGGACGTGAGGCGGGGCTTCAGTTCTCGCGCGCTTTCAGAGTCCACGCCCCTCTTCTTCCCGCGCGGCGTCCCCAAGATGGCGTCCAACGGCGGGAAAACTCCACGGATGGCGGGAAGATGGCCGAAGATGGCGCCGGATGGCGGGAAACTTCACCGATGGCGGGAAGAAGGTAGAAGATGGCGCCGGATGGCGGGAAACCTCCACGGATAGCGGGAATCTTCACCACTGGTAAGTTTGAACAGTCTTTGCTTTTCAGGCACGCAGTACCCGGTGGTTGCGGGCACGAAATCCTGCCGACTACGCCAAAGTTGACGCGCCCCTGGGCCTGTGTCGCGCTGCGCTGCGCGCGCGGGAGCCTACCCGGAGCCGGATCAGTGGAGGGTTGTAGTCTCGTGGCGGTGACCCGGTCCGTGCCCAGGGAGTCAAACTAGACGGCAGTCTATTAGTAGTAAATAGTTGATGACTACGCCACCCGTTGAGAGCAGCCAGGGAGCTGCTGCTGCAGGGCAGACCGCTGAGGCCGGTGGTAGGATTGTGCAGCGTGATAGTATAACCCCCAACGGGAGGGGTATGGCCTCAGGGCAGCCGACGTGGATGATGGGGGTAGCAGGAACCACTCAGAGACGTTACGGTGTAGTTCAGGGTCTTTACTGGTAACAACGACAGACCCTCCCGGAGTACTTGCTAGCAAACGGGGCCTGGTCAGTCTTTGAGCAGATGGGATCTCCCCTGGCCAGGCGTAGTTGTAGGCCTCCCAAACTGACTGTACTCTTCTGGCTACCTTGCTAGAAGCTGATGTAAGTAGCCCACGTCCCTGAGTGTACCGTGTGGTGCTCACCCGTATGGCCGGTGACTCGGGGCCTTCTAATGGCTTCCGCTCCACGATGGGGGTGCTGGTCCCACGCGTGTGACCGTGCCTTCGGGCTTCTGGGCCAGAGGACCTGAAATCCCCTGCCTGACGGATTCTGCTGCTGGGCAGGAGTTAGTCCCCACAGCCTCGGACTCCGGGTCCGGTAAAGAATCTTCTTAGTCAGGGCAAGCTCTGCAGCTGCCAGCCCCTGACTCCTTGTGACTCTGCTGTTTCCTATGCTGCTTCTTGTCTCCACTCTCCTTGTCTGACTCACCCTGCCTCAGCCCCGGGTTTATACAGGGGAAGTTCTTCCCCTCCCAAGACTGGGCAGGAGGTGTGGCATGCACAGGATCCCTGACCAAAGGACCTCCCACCTGCTCTCAGACATAACATTACGTTACTGTGGCAACCAGACCCCTGGGGTGTCACACTAACATCGCCTGGAAAGCGCTTGTCAATCTGCATGCGGAAACGCATGTGAATCTGCATGTGGATCCGCATGTATTCTGCAGGAAAAACGCATGCACAATCTGCATGCGTTTTTTCTGCCAGGGAGATGCAGAAATGATGCAGAAATTTTCTGCTTCATTTCTGCATCGTGTGCACATACCCTTACAGAGCGGATCGTGGTATTTGGAGTTTCTGAGATAAGTGTATTTGGAGTGTTTTTTCCCTTCCTCGCTTTATCATTTATCTCCTTTCCCGTTGGAGTTCCCTCTGTTGTAGTTGTGTAGTTTTTGTATGCAAGGTGGTTTTGGTTTTTCCCTTGTACTGTCTCGTTCGTCTAAGTACTGTGTGTGGGCATATTATTACTTGTCCTCTTTTGTTGTGATCGGGGTCCTTCTCAGGACTAGATTACTTAGGTGCAGGGATCCTCAGGAGGTAGGGGTTACACTGGCGGCCTGGACCTCTGTACCTTTAACAGTACCTCCAGGTTGAGGGATTAGTCAGGGCCCCAGCTTAGGGTCAGCTTAGGCTCCCTACCTCCAGTATACAGAGACAGCGTGACATTTTCACCGACCCACTTAGTTTTTCTCCAGCTACCATGGATCCAGTAGCCGGTCTAGCTCGGCAGTTGCAGAGTTTGTCCATGGAGCTGGCGGACGTTAGGTCCAAGGTTTTGCATCCTCTGGAGCAAGCCGGACCAGAACCTAAAGTAGCTCTCCCTGACAGGTTCACTGGGGGGCGGGACAAGTTTTTTGTTTTCCGGGAGGCATGCAAATTGTACTTTCGGCTGCGGCCTCGGTCATCGGGGAGTGAAGAACAAAGGGTGGGAATTGTCATCTCGCTCCTACAAGGGGACCCACAATCTTGGGCGTTCTCTCTTCCCCCGGGCTCCCCGGCTCTCCAGTCAGTGGATAGGTTTTTCGCTCCTCTGGGACTCGTATATGATGACCCAGATCGGATCTCCCTTGCTGAGTCTAAGTTACGTAGGATCCAGCAGGGAGATCGTCCGGCGGAGGAATTCTGTTCGGAGTTCCGTAGGTGGGCCACGGACACCCAGTGGAATGACCCGGCTCTTAGGAGCCAGTTTTGTCAATGTTTATCCGACAAATTACAGGATGTGTTGGTACAGTATGACTCTCCCGCGTCACTGGAAGCCGCTATGGCCCTTGCTATTCGCGTTGACAGACGGCTTCGGGAGAGGTGCGGGATAACTCGACCCCCTGTGATGACTCCACCTCCTACAAGGTCCCCTCATATGGTGGTTCCCCTGGTCAGTCCAGAGGAGCCTATGCAATTAGGAGGGACATCTTTTCGGGGGAGGGGACCGGTGGTGCGCCATAAGACAGGAAGGTGTTTCTTCTGCGGGAGAAAGGGACATTTTATTGGGGGGTGTCCATCCCGTCCCTTGCAGAGTGAAGAGTCGTCGGAAAACTGTTGATCCCAGGTTGTGTGGTGGACGGCAATCTGGGAGTAGGTATTTCGTCCCTAGGTTCGTCTCAGTTTCTCGTACCGGCGGAGGTGGTGGTGGGTACGAGAACTGAGAGGATATCTGTTCTTCTGGATAGTGGGGCCGGGGCTAATCTGGTTGATGCTCGGTTTGCCCGGGTTCAAGGTATGCGATTGAGTGAGTTGGCTAAACCCATCCCCATATTCTCGATCGATGCCAGGCCTCTCGGTCAGGGAAGTTTTTTGCAAGCTGTGCATGACGTAAAACTTCAAGTGGGGGCGATACATAAAGAACTGTTGTCTTGCTACGTGTTGGAGGGTCTTCCCGCTCCTATAGTGTTGGGCCTTCCTTGGTTAACTAAGCATAACCCAGTTATTAATTGGCAAACCAGAGAGATAAGCCAATGGAGTAAATTCTGTAATATAAACTGCATGAACACGGTCATCGGTGCGGTTACTCCTTGGGTCTTACCTCCATTTCTGGCGGACTTTGAGGATGTATTCTCGGAGAAAGGGTGTCAGGAACTACCTCCTCATCGCGAGTATGACTGTTCTGTAAAACTGCTCCCTGAGGCCAAGTTACCTAAAGCTAGGTTGTATAACCTTTCTGGTCCTGAGAGGCAGGCCATGAAGGATTATATTTCAGAAAGTCTGGCTAAGGGGCATATTAGACCTTCATCTTCACCGGTGGCTGCGGGGTTCTTCTTTGTTAAGAAGAAAGATGGAGGCCTACGCCCTTGCCTGGATTTCCGTGAACTTAATCGGATTACGGTCCGAGATCCGTATCCACTCCCACTTATTCCCGATCTCTTTAATCAGACCGTGGGCGCCAAATGGTTCTCTAAATTGGATCTCAGGGGGGCGTACAATCTGATTAGGATGAAGGAGGGGGATGAGTGGAAGACGGCGTTTAACACTCCGGAGGGGCATTATGAGAACCTTGTCATGCCATTCGGTCTGACTAATGCCCCGGCGGTGTTCCAACACTTTGTTAATGACATTTTTCGCCGCCTGGTGGGACAGTTTGTTGTCATATATCTGGATGATATCTTAATTTACTCGCCGGATCTGGTGTCTCATCAGGAGCACGTTAGGCAGGTGTTACAGATCTTGCGGGATAATAAACTGTATGCCAAATGGGAAAAGTGTGTGTTCGCCGTACAGGAACTCCAGTTTTTAGGCTTCCTGGTTTCAGCGTCCGGTTTTCGTATGGACCCTGGGAAAGTGCGGGCAGTTCTTGAGTGGGATCGGCCAGAGAATCTTAAGGCACTACAAAGTTTCCTGGGGTTTGCTAATTATTACCGGAAGTTCATTCGTAATTTCTCGTCCATGGTTAAGCCTCTCACAGACATGACTAAAAAGGGGACGGATTTTTCTAGGTGGTCTGACAAGGCTTGTCAAGCATTCTCCTCCTTGAAAAAATGTTTTGCCTCGGCACCCATACTCATTCAACCTGATGCGTCACAGCCATTCATTGTAGAGGTAGACGCTTCCGAGGTAGGGGTGGGAGCAGTATTGTCACAAGGTTCGTCCCCTGGTAAGTGGCATCCGTGCGCCTTTTTCTCTAAAAAATTGTCGTCCGCTGAGAGGAATTACGATGTCGGCAATAGGGAACTCTTGGCCATTAAGTTAGCTTTTGAGGAGTGGCGCCATTTTTTGGAGGGGGCAGTCCATCCGGTCACCGTCATCACCGATCACAAGAACCTGCTATATCTGGAGTCCGCGAAACGTCTGAATCCCAGACAAGCTAGGTGGTCATTGTTTTTTACCAGGTTTAATTTTGTCGTTACATATCGTCCTGGGTCAAAAAATGTAAAGGCGGATGCCTTATCTCGTAGTTTCCCTGGGGCCGGGAATACGGACGACCCGATTCCTATCCTTCAGGAGGGGGTGGTGGTTTCGGCAGTATGCTCTGAGCTGGAGGAGGAGGTATTGGAGGCTCAGGGGGACGCCCCTGTTGGACCTCCGGGGAGACTGTTTGTTCCAGATCAGTTGCGACAAAAGGTGATCGAGGCACACCATAACTCAGTTTTGGCAGGACACCCGGGGAGTAAAGCAACTGTGGATCTCCTCTCGCGTCGGTTTTGGTGGCCTAACTTACATAAGGAGGTGGTAACTTTTGTCGCGTCCTGTGGGGTTTGTGCGCGCTCTAAGACATCACATACCCGTCCGTCTGGGGCCCTCTTACCTTTGAAGATCCCGGAGCGTCCTTGGACTCATCTGTCTATGGACTTTATTACGGACCTCCCTCCGTCTTCGGGTAAAACGGTCATACTCGTTGTAGTGGACAGGTTCAGCAAGATGGCACATTTTATCGCTCTTCCGGCTCTCCCTAATGCTAAAACTCTTGCGCAGGTGTTCATTGGGGAGATTGTGAGGCTTCACGGGGTACCCTCCGATGTGGTGTCTGATCGGGGGTCTCAGTTTGTGTCCAAGTTCTGGAAGGTGTTTTGTGCACGGCGGGGGATGCATTTGTCATTTTCATCGGCTTTTCACCCTCAGACCAATGGTCAGACGGAACGTATGAACCAGAGCTTGGAGACATATCTCCGGTGTTTTGTGTCAGAGAACCAGGAGGACTGGGCTTCTTTCTTACCTCTGGCAGAGTTTGCTCTTAATAATAGGCGGAGCGAGTCCACTGGTAAGTCCCCGTTTTTTGGGGCATATGGTTTTCACCCCCAGTTTTGTACTTTCAGTAGGGGGGGCTCTTCGGGGGTTCCTGAGGAGGAACGATTTTCCTCATCACTCGCTTCAGTATGGAGATGGGTGCTGAAGAATCTGAATACTATGGGGAACCGATACAAACGTATGGCTGATAGGAGGAGAGTGTCTGGTCCGGACCTAAGTGTGAACGATCGGGTATGGTTGTCTACCAGGAATATTAAACTTAAGGTTCCCTCCTGGAAACTGGGTCCCAGGTTCATCGGGCCGTACAGAATCAGTTCTATTATTAATCCGGTGGCATTCCGTCTTGACCTCCCCCCTACGTTTAAAATTCACAACGTGTTCCACAGATCGTTGCTTAAGAGGTATGTGGCGCCGGTGGTACCGTCACCTTTACCTCCCCCTCCAGTGGTGGTCAATGGTAACTTGTAGTTCCAGGTATCAAGGGTCATCGATTCACGTTTTAATCGCCGGTCCCTTCAGTACCTGGTTCATTGGAAAGGGTATGGTCCTGAGGAGAGGATGTGGGTTCCTGCGTCGGATATTAACGCAGACCGATTAGTTCGGGCCTTCCACACGACTCACCCGGATAAACCTGGCCCTGAGGGTCCGGAGGCCCCTCGTAGAAGGGGGGGTACTGTCACGGGTGTGTCGCCACGAAGATCGTCACGATTACACAGCCTGACTTCTCGCAGCTGACTTTTTGGTGCTTGGTGTTTTCGGCAGTGAGGGAGTTAATTCTCTCTCTCTCTGTGCTAGACGAGGTCCAGCCTCGCCCAGCTGCAATCAATGTTGCTGTAATGAGACTCCTTCATATGCCTGCTGGTCTGTTTGGGAAGTGTCGGTGAAAGCATTTCACACAGACTTACAGAGCGGATCGTTGTATTTGGAGTTTCTGAGATAAGTGTATTTGGAGTGTTTTTTCCCTTCCTCGCTTTATCATTTATCTCCTTTCCCGTTGGAGTTCCCTCTGTTGTAGTTGTGTAGTTTTTGTATGCAAGGTGGTTTTGGTTTTTCCCTTGTACTGTCTCGTTCGTCTAAGTACTGTGTGTGGGCATATTATTACTTGTCCTCTTTTGTTGTGATCGGGGTCCTTCTCAGGACTAGATTACTTAGGTGCAGGGATCCTCAGGAGGTAGGGGTTACGCTGGCGGCCTGGACCTCTGTACCTTTAACAGTACCTCCAGGTTGAGGGATTAGTCAGGGCCCCAGCTTAGGGTCAGCTTAGGCTCCCTACCTCCAGTATACAGAGACAGCGTGACAGTGGATCCGCATACCATTTGGGCTGAGTTTAGCTCCAGCAGAATTTCAGAGGAGCATGGAGACCTGTTTAGAAGGACTGACGGACGATATCTGCCAGCCATACTTGGATGACAATGTTGTACACAGCAAAACCTTCCAGGAGCATGTTGAACATGTGAGGATCGTATTACAACGGTATCAACAACACGGAGTTAAGTTGACCCCAAAGAAGTGTGAACTGTTCAAAAGACAAGTCAGATTTCTAGGGAAAATTGTGTCCGGAGAAGGATATACCATGGACCCAGCAGAAATCGCTCCGGTACTGGCCTTAGAAGACAAGCAGCCCTCTACCGTCAGGGACTTGAGGCAGATATTAGGATTCCTCTCCTACTATCGTACTTACGTTTGGAACTTCTCCAGGATTGCCGCACCACTATACCTCCTTTTGGGGGAGACGACAGAGACATCAACACCCAGGGAGAAAAAGAAGAACACGGGTAGGACGTGGCTTAAAAGAAACAATGCCGTTTCGTCCCAACAGCCCATTCTCTGGACAGCAGACCACCAGGAGGTATTGGAAGAACTAGTAGACTACCTGGTAAAACCACCGATCTTGGGATATCCTGATTTCAATTTACCATTTGTTATTCATTGTGACGCTTCTCAAATTGGACTGAGAGCTGCCCTGTATCAGCATCAAGATGGAAAACTGAGAGTCATCGGTTACGGTTCTAGAACGTTGACAAACGCCGAGAAGAATTACCATCTACATTCCGGAAAACCGGAGTTCATGGCATTGAAATGGGCTATCTATGAACGATTTAGAGATTATCTCTACTACAGCAATTGGATTTCATACACTGGGCTGTCATCAGCTTTCCTCCTTACGACCACATACACCTTGTCTTCCCAGTATGAACAAAGTTTTCCTGGACCGCCTTTCTCACGTATGTTATTGACTAGTACCCGGCTTCCCGGTGCCAATTCTGCTCCATAAAATTTTTGATTTTAGTAGTCCTTACTCTTGCTCTGTCTGTTAGAACCCTCCTGGGTTTTTTTTTCCATCTTGTGCTTTGCGGTCACGTGACCATCTGCCTTTATATTCCAGCTCCGCCCTTTTGGTTCTGCTGGACTTCTGTGTTTGACTGTTTCTCTAGCCAGGTGCTTCTGTGCCTTTTTCTGGCAGTTCTCTTGGTCCTTCTGGGACCTCTAGTACCTTTTTGTCAGTTTGTCTTTTTGTGTTCTGCAACAACTTCTCTGTTTAGGAGGTTTCCCATTTTTTGTCCCAGTCCTTAGTTCTTTTAGTGACCCCTTCCTTTATTCTATAGGTCTTCGTTCAGACTAGCCAAGGACTAAGACGGGTCTGTTTGCTAGGAACAGGCAGCCCGCTACATCGTAGGGATTCAGCTTAGTCTTACGGTAGGGACAGCTTTCCCCTATCTTTCCTTAGTTCATGCTGCAGATCACAACAGCAGCGACTGCACCACCACCAATTTGGCAAAGTGCATGTTTAGTTGGCAAACTAATGACTGGGAGCGTACTGTTGTTTCCTCAGACTCACAATCGGCGATGGATATTTGTTGTTGGAGTAGAACAATGATGGTTGTGATGATGACACCAAACAGGTGCGACTAGGCTGACCGAAAGATAAATGTAGTGAGAAGGGAGAGGAGGACAACTCGAAGCTCGCTCTGATTGCTGGCCGGCTGGACTTCATGCGCTGAAGGAGAGCCGTAGTTCCTTGCCTATAAGAGCTGAGACATCAGCGGTTTATTTTCCTCTTTCAGAGCCTGCAGACTGCCAAAGAATCGTCTGGTAGCAACGTGCAAAAGAAATCCCACACACGAGGAGCCCGAGGATACGACTCGCCGCCACCACCACGACCAGACCTCCTCCACCAGCAGCATCTGCGGCACAACACTGCTCCAGAGCCGACCGCTGCAAAAGCTGATTTTGATGCACGTCGCCAGCACTGAGTACGGCCGAGGCCTCTGATCACCTCACCTCCTCTGCATCATGTCACACAGTTGATGATCATACACCATCTTCCTTATTAAACATATCTCTAAAACACAATGCGTTTCAGGGCTCAGGAGCTGCTTTCTGAAGCGAGCTATCAGTGACTTGATAAATCTGTCTTGATCACTGTCTCTTGATAAAGGGGCTCCCGAGTTATATATGAGGTTTCTTACGAGATATCTTTAATGAAGAAGACTGTGTGTGATCATGAACTGTTGGCTGCATATAGCTTGCGCCAGGAACAGTCTGCTAACTTGGTTTGGGCATCTTCCCACATGCATTATATTCCTGGATAACCTCATCTGAGAACAAAAGCTGACTATTAGTCTCATCCAATAAATCAACTAGAAAAAAGTTTTTTTTTTCTGGTGTAATATGTTCCTTAACCCATGGGGTGTTATGGGTTAGGTGGCAGAACAGACACCGGTGTCATTGACAGATTGGAAATTCTGTATGTATCAGTAAGTGTTAGGGCAGCAGAGGAGGTGAACTGAGCAGAACATTGACTTCAGCTGATGGTGTCGCTTTCAGAGGCTACATCTTCATACTTTGATTGAGATAATTGCTGTGACAAATATTCCAATACTCCCTCTACTTTCTCCTCATTAATACTCTTGCTGGAGCCAAACGAGGAAAATGTAACTTGTGTTTGGCACCACTACTGCTGCCAGCATTGCTGGTGAAGTCGCTGCTGCTAACAGTTCCCATATTTTCTCTGTGATATTAGGGGATTTTTTTTTCTATCACCCTACCACATCAGTTGCCTGTGCCTTGTTTGGATTTAGCAAACCATTTTTTTACACAAGTGTAATGTTTAATTTGTGCCCATATTTAGTCAACCCAGGAAAAAACATGAAATCATCCAGAAATTCTAGGTATTGGCAGGTTTCAATGGATAGATAAGAAGGATCATTTCACAACAGCCTGCGGGTTTGAAAAAAACAGACCTGCACCTTAAATGTCTCCATTTACTGTAATAATTTCTTTGCAAATTTTGGGTTAAAACCCATGAATTCCTCCTGGCCAAAAAAGGACCACGTAAAAACTAATGTCAAGAGGTTGGAACAATGCCTAAAAATGCTGAAACAGACCGCAGAATGGATGTGTGGTGCACCGATGCCAAAATGGAATATTCAATTTGGTAAACAGAAAGTAAAACCTGCATCAGCGAGTGAGTCTTAGCCCACAGTCCCACTATCAGTATTTGGTCAGTATTCGGTCAGTATTATTTCTCAGCAGTGGGAGCCAAAACCAGGTGAGGAACAATCAGAGAAAAGGTAGAATAGAAACAAGTCACCAATTCTGCATTTATCACCCACTCCTGGTTTTGGCTCCCACTCCTGAAAAAAAATACTGACCGAATACTGACAAGATGCTTATAGTGGGGCCGAAGCCTTACTTCCATACCAGGAAAGATCTTTGTACACATTATTAAACAACATGTATGTAAGTACTTGGATAAGAATACAATAATGAAACAAATCCAAATAAGTCCTGCCAGACTCATCTAATTTCCTTTTATGATGGAATCACTGACTGGGTGTATCAGGGAAAAGCAGTAGATATGTCACACACAGTGTAAGAAAGACAAAGTGTGATACAAAGGGATGAGGGGAAGGGAGCCCAGACTCTAGGGAAAGGGGAAGTGGAGACCTCCTAGGCTGATCTACAATCACCCTGCCTACCACTACCATCCCTATATTGTTCCTCACCAATCGCCGCACAGGAACCTATCCCTGTATTTCCTTAGCGCTTGGCCCTAGATAGGGAAGGGGGGGCTGAGCGCTAGTCGATCTCCATTGACAACTAAAGACAGCAAGGAGAGACAGACACAGGGGAAGTAGCTTAACTTGAGTCGACTTCAGAGAGATGGCACACACGTCCTCTTAGCACCAGTGAAGAAGAAAGAACTGCACTTGCTCCAAGCCTTCACAAAGGGTCATGTGAATATCACCGGCACCTCCCTCTAGCAACAGCTAGTATTTAAACACCCAGCCTGGGTGTCAATTAGCCGGAGGGAGATAGCCACTGGGTCCTAGGGTGAGACAGCTAAGAAGGTGTCTGTAATGTCAAACGAAGAGATATTCTGCAGTCAACTGCAGGGCGACTGTCTGACACACCCATGACAAGATATAGTATATCTCGACTTCCGCAAAGCATTTGATATCTCATACTATCATTATTGACAAAATTACCAAATATGGGATTGACAAGGCTACGGTTAGGTGGATTCATAACTGGCTCAGAGATTGTACTCGGGGTAGTAACAAATGGTTGCACATCTAATTGGAAGAATGTCCAAAGTGGAGTACCACAAGGCTCTGTCCTGGTCCCCCTCTACTCCTCCTTGGTCAAACCTGTGTCCAATTCTGGGCTCCACATTTTAAAAAAAGACATTGAAAAACTGGAGCAAGTTCAGAGAAGAACTACCAGGATGGGAAGTAGACTGCAAACTATGTCCTACGAGGAACAGTTAAAGGACCTGGGAATGTTTAGTT
Organism: Phyllobates terribilis; assembly: GCF_046119375.1. Classification (NCBI taxonomy): domain Eukaryota; kingdom Metazoa; phylum Chordata; class Amphibia; order Anura; family Dendrobatidae; genus Phyllobates; species Phyllobates terribilis. The sequence continues at coordinate 652,629,107 of NW_027362763.1, forward strand.
TATAAAAAAAGAAGACTAAGAGGAGTCTTAATAGCTGTCTACAAATATCTGCAGGGATGTCACATTGTAGAGGGATCATCCTTATTCTCATCTGCACATGGAAACACGAGAAGCAATGGAAGAAACTGAAAGGGAGAAGATACAGATTAGATATTAGAAAACACTTTTTGACAGTGAGGTGATCAATGAGTGGAACAGGCGGCCACGAGAGGTGGTGAGTTCTCCTTCAATGGAAGTCTTCAGACAGAGGCTGGACAGACATCTGTCTGAGATGGTTTAGAGAATCCTACAGTGAGCAGGGGGTTGAACACGATGACCCTGGAGGCCCCTTCCAATTCTAACATTCTATGATTCTATTACAAGAACAACAAGGCGTGCAAAAAAACAATTTTTTACAGTACAATGCCCAGATCTTTTGAGGTAGACAGTTGTGTTTAATTTTCAGGATTATGGAGACCTTTCTTTAGGATGTAAAAAAATGGCTTGTTTGTCTTACAATGCAGGAAGCAAACTTTCTGTGACACGCAAGCTTTGGATTCAAGACTTTGTTTTACTTGCACTAAAGGGTTCAATATTGCCATCCTTGTTTACCTAGTGTGAAGAATAAAAAAATGCTGTTATAACGGTGCTGTTACAGCAATATATCTAAGATCAATTCAATTACATTGAGTGACTACACAGGTCCTGCACGTCCCTATATATCACACTGACTATACAGGTTTAGAATTTCCCTATATATTATACTGAGTGACTATACAGCTACAACACATCACTATATTTCACACTGAGGGACTACACAGCTAAAGCACGGCCCTATATGTAGCACTGACTTTACAGCTAGGGCACATTCCTATATATCACACTGAGGTATTACACAGCTACAGTACTTCCCTATATATCACAAAGTTACTATACAGGTCTAGCACCTCACTATATATCACACTGAGTGACTATACAGCTAAAGCACTTCCCTATATATCACAGAGTGACGGTACAGGTCCAGCATCACCCTATAGTTATATCACACTGAGTGACTATAAAGCTACAGAACTTCCCTATATATCCCAAAAAGTGACTATACAGGTCCAGCACCTCCCTATAAATCACATTGAGTGACTATATAGCTAGAGCACTTCCTTATATCTCCCAGAGTGACTATACAGGTTAGCAACTTCAATATATATTACACTAACTATATAGCTACTGAACATCCCTATGTATCATGGAGTGGCTATACAGGTCCAGCACCTCCATAAATATCACACTGAGTGACTACACTTGTCAGACACCTCCCTACATATCACACTGAGTGACTATACAGCTGGAACAATTCCCTATCTATCACATAGTGACTATACAGGTCTAGCACCTCCATATATGTCACACTGAGTGACTATACAGATACACCACTTCCCTATATATCACAGAGTGACTATACAGATCTATAACTTCCCTGTAAATCACACTGACTATACATCTGCAGCACTTTTCTATGTCACAGAGTGACTATAGAGGTCCAGCACCTCCCTCTATATCAGAGTGACTATACAGCTACAGCACTTCCCTATATATCACACTAATTGACTACACAGCGACAGCACTTCCCTATATAGCACAGAGTGGCTATACAGCTACATCACTTCCCAATTTATCACACTGACTTTACAGGTTCAGAACCTCCCTATATATCACACTGAGTATCTATATAGCCACAGGACTTCCCTATATATCACAGAGTGACTATACAGGTCCACCACCTCCCACTATATCAGAGTGAATATACAGTTACAGCACTTCCCTATATATAACACTGAGTGATTATACAGCTACAGCATTTCACTATATATCAGAAAGTGACTACACAGATTCAGCACTTCACTATATATCACAGTGACTATACAGCTAGAGCAATTCCCTATATATCACAGTGACTATACAGATCTATTACTTGCCTGTTTATCACACTGAGTGACTATACAGCTACATCACTTCCCTATATATCACCGTGTGACTATACAGCTACAGCACTTACCTATATGTCACACTGAGTGACTTTACAGGGCCAGCACTTCCCTATATATCACAGAGTAACTATACAGGTCCAGCCTCTCCCTCTATATCAGAGTGACTATACAGCTACAGCACTTCCCTATATATCACACTAATTGACTATACAGCTACAGCACTTTCCTATATATCAGAGAGAAACTATGCAGATCCAGCACTTCTATATACATCACAGAGTGATTATACAGCTACAGCACCTCCATATATATCACACTGATTGACTATACAGCTACAGCACCACTCTATAAATCACAGAGTGACTATACAGCTACAGTACTTCACTATATATCACATTGAGTGACTATACAGGTCCAGAAACTCCCCATATATCACACTATTTGACTATACAGCTATAGCACTTCCCTATATACAGTGGCGACCAAAAGTTTTGCATTTTTTTTAAAGTGTGATTACTTCTGTCTGGTTGATGAATTGAAAGTGCATGAAGTTGTCAGCATACAATACCTTAATTTTAACCAAAATGCTTTTGAATATAGGTCTGGTCATTTAATTAAAGAAAACTACCAAAAGTTTTGCATATATTATTTATTGATCACAACATAGAGAGTAATTCATTGGTTACAATGCCATAACTCAGTATTTTGTAGCATAACCTCTTGCTTCAATTACTGCACCGCACCGACGGGGCATTGAAGGCAGTGGGGTATTCGAGACATCCTGAGGGATCTTGCTCCATTCCATTTGCAAATCTTCAAACAATTCATCTTTATTGCTATGGATACGGGCCCTAACTCACCGCTTAACTCATCCCAAAGGTGCTCTTATAGGGGGTAAATCAGGTGATTGGCTCGGCCATTGCAACAGGCGAACATTTTTCTTTGCTATCCAATTTTTTACTAAATTGGATGTGTGCTTAGGATCATTGTCTTGCTGGAATTTCCATCCCTGCCTACATTGGTTTTACCATGTAGCAGCATTACATTCTCCAGTATATCCTTGTACATGGTAGCATTCATATTTCCATCAATTCTTTGCAGAGAGCCAATGACAGATGCAGGAAAGCAGCCCCAATCCATGACATTGCCTCCACCATGTTTCACTGTAGGCGTTTGGTACCTTACAGCATTATGTTTTCTCACTTTAACCTAATATTCTTCCTTCATTTCGTGTGATATCTGTACAGCACTTTTTATGGACATCAGGCGATTCCATAGCTCCTCTTTATGGCTTTATGACTTCACTCTCAGAATAATAAACTTCCTGACATCTGGTGAGAAATCTGCCTTTGTCTTTATCATGTTTTAACCTTATATACACACGCATAAAAAAAAAAAAAAATAAGCAAAATTCAACTACCCACGACAAAAGATGCAAAACAAATGCTGAAAATGAACACATAAAGGGATAAAACAACGTCACACACCATTCTCCTCCAGATAATAGCAAGGGGTTAAAAAACTTTATTGAATTAATTATTCCCTATCGGAAAGGATTGGTGGGAACTTTCCAACTTTTTGTGCCTAACACATCACCATTTCAGAGATGTATTCTGTTATGGAAAATACAGTGTATAGATAATGCTGGTTATCATATGCATTTGGAGTTTTCTCAGTATGGTCCGAATGGTAAAATGACTCCTATCATGGAAAATAATTATTATTATTATTGTTAATTTATATATCGCCATTGATTCCATGGCGCTGTACATAAGGAGGGGTTACATACCAAATACAGATATCACTTACAGTAAACAAACTAACAATGATAGACTGGTACAGAGGGAAGAGGACCCTGCCCTCGGGGGCTTACATTCTACAGGAATGGGGAAGGAGACAGTAGGTTGAGGGGTTGTGGTGGTCGGACAGTAAAGACTTGCCTTGTTTGGTCAATCTTGTTTTTGAAGTGTGTGGCAAACTCCTCAGCAGAGATGACGGAGGTCGGAGGGGGCAGTGGAGGATGGAGGAGAGATTCAAAAGTGTTGAATAGCTGTTTGGGGTTGTAGGATAGGGAGGATATGAGGGTTGTGAAGTAGGCCTGTTTAGCAGAGGTGAGGGCTGATTTGAATGCGAGTGTTGCTTGTTTGAATGCAGTGAAGTCATCTTGAGAATGTGTTTTCTTCCAACGCTGCTCCGCAACCCTGGACGCTTGTCGAAGCTGTTTAGTAAGGTTGTTGTGCCAGGGTTGCCTGTTGACTCGTCGCGCTCTGCCATGCACAAGAGGGGCGACCGAGTAAATAGCTGATGCGAGAGTGGCATTGTAGAAAGCGGTGGCGCTGTATGTCTGTGTCATGGAGTGAGAATATGGATGTCGTGGTAGAACAGAGTCAGAGAGTGTGTGAGGGTCTAGATGTGCAAGGTTTCTGCGGGGTGTGCTAATTGCTGGACATGGGTGACAGGTGAGGAGGACAGGGATGAGAATGTGAGTAGATGGTGGTCAGATAGGGGTAGAGGGGAGGTTGTGAGGTTAGATAGGGAGCATAGTCGGGTGAAGATGAGGTCTAGTGTGTGTCTGTCTGTGTGGGTGGTTGAGGAGGACCACTGAGTAAGTCCAAAGGATGAAGTAAGTGACAGGAGTTTGAATGCTGCTGACTGGCGAGTGTCAGTGGGGATGTTGAAATCGCCCATGATGATTGTGGGAATGTCAGCAGGGAGAAAGTAAAGAAGCCCGGTGGAGAATTGGTCAATAAAGGCAGTGATCGGGCCCGGGGGTCGGTATATGACAGCCACTTGGAGGTTGGAGGGAGAGTAAATGCGGCGGAGTGGACTTCAAAAGAAGGGAGAATAAGGGAGGGAAGAGGAGGAGTAAGGCTAAAGGTGCAGTTGTTAGAGAGGGGAATACCCACTCCTCCACCATGTCTGTTACCAGGGCGAGGAGTGTGGGTGAAGTGGAGGCCGCCGTAACACAGCGCAGCAAGGGAGGCAGTGTCAGAGGGTGTTAGCCATGTCTCTGTGATGCCCAGGAAGGAGAAATTGAGAGAGGTAAAGAGGTCGTGGACAAAATGGAGCTTGTTGCAGACAGAGCGTGCACAGTGCTCCAGAGAGAGGGAGCAGCGGGGTGGGCGTCAGGGGGACCGGTTTTGCGTAAGAGAGGTTGTGGTAGTTTGCAGTTGGTTTGATGCGATAGGTGGGGGAATTGGTGGAAGGCGCAAGCTGTGGGGGTCCAGGATTGGGAGATATGTCACCAGCAGCGAGGAGAAGCAGAGAGAGGGAGAGCAGGTGGGAGAAGGAGCGTGTCCAGCTTGTCTTATGTTTCAGTAGGATAGATCTGAGGTTGAGGAGCAGGTCAGTAGATGAGGTTAGGTGGGGAGGTAAGAGGAAAGGAGAGATGGTGATTTGGTTAGAGGGTGCTGGGGTTTGGGGATAGCGAAGGAGAGTGAGGATTAGTGGGGCAAAAACAGTAAGGGAATGTAAGCATGATGAAAGTGTAAGGGAGAATAATTAATCGTGTATCCTTGGTAGAATTTAGCTAAGGCTACGACTCGCCACCAGGCATTAGATAGAGTTAACCTTGGGTATAGGATGATAACAAAATTAGATTGTACTATCTAGAAGGACTATTGTTTCGTCTTACTAGGCCTGTATTCTAACATAAAAGATTTTTTCAGGCATCGTTTTAATTCACGTTATACGGTTACAGCTATATAATCAGCCGTCTGTGTTGTGGTTATGCACATTGCACTTTGAGTGTGAACTATCAGCTTTTAGTGAGATTCAATAACTTTTTTTTAACCCTTTGCTATTATCTGTAATCAAAACTTGGGAAACCACAGAACCCTGAACAATTGTACCATTTGCTTCCGGTTTACTAAAATCACTAGGAAAATGCCATCACAACAACCAGAAAGGAGGAATCACACTTCTAAAAAAAAGGCAAAACTTTTGGTCGTCACTGTATCACACTGAGTGACTATACAGCTATAGCACTTCCCTATATATCACACTGACTTTACAGGTCCAGCACTTCCCTATATATCACACTGACTTTACAGGTTCAGCACTTCCCTATATATCACACTGACTTTACAGGTCCAGCACTTCCAAATATATCACACTGACTTTACAGGTTCAGCAGTTCCCTATATATCACACTGACTTTACAGGTCCAGAACTTCCCTATATATCACACTGACTTTACAGGTTCAGCACTTCCCTATATATCACACTGACTTTACAGGTCCAGCACTTCCCTATATATCACACACACTGATTTTACAGGTCCAGAACTTCCCTATATATCACACTGACTTTACAGGTTCAGCACTTTCCTATATATCACACTGACTTTACAGGTCCAGCACTTCCATATATATCACACTGACTTTACAGGTTCAGCCCTTCCCTATATATCACACTGACTTTACAGGTTTTGCACTTCCCTATATATCACACTGACTTTACAGGTTTAGCACTTCCCTATATATCACACAGCACTGGCTACACAGGTCCAGCACTTCCCTATATATCACACTGACTTTACAGGTCCCGCACTTCCCTATATATCACACTGCACTGGCTACACAGGTCCAGGACTTCCCTATATAAGACACTGACTTTACAGGCCCAGCACTTCCCTATATATCACACTGACTTTACAGGTCCAGCACTTCCCTATATATCACACTGCACTGGCTACACAGGTCCAGCACTTCCCTATATATCACACTGACTTTACAGGAATATGTTGGCACTATATAAATAAAAATATTATTATCATTATTCTCTATGTGCTTGAGCACTGAAGTAGTGCATCACAAGCAGACTGTGGAATCATCTGTGTGCTCTGACCTCGTACCAGCCCCCATCTTTAATTCTGCCTGGGATAGTCCCCCCTGATTGGATGTGCTTGACCATGTGATGCTTCAAGGCAATATGGAGAAGCCCACGTGGCCACGCCTGTCGTCATTAGCCTGTTCTCTGGTCTTCAGCAATGTGTGAAATTGCCCCAGGCTTTTTTGGGGGCTGATCCTCATGAATCCAATCACAGAGTGTTCAAATTTGCAGGAAATTCAACTTGACGTTGATCCTCCGTGGATCGATCCGTAAATCTCTAGGCTGCAGTCCAGGGTCCTTAGCTTACAGAGTATTACAGAAGATGTGGCACCATGGCGGTCGGCATCAGAGCGGCACCATGGCGGTCGGCATCAGAGCGACACCATGGCGGTCGGCATCAGAGTGGCACCATGGCGGTCGGCATCAGAGCGGCACCATGGCAGTCGGCATCAGAGCGGCACCATGGGGTCGGCATCAGAGCGGCTCTGCGATTCTTGTCATGCAGCCCAGAGCTGCAGACAGCCACAGGGACACACTGCCCCCTACAGGAGAACAGAAAGAGGTGCAGCCCAGAGCTGCAGACAGCCACAGGGACACACTGCCCCCTACAGAAGAAAAGAAAGAGGTGCAGCCCAGAGCTGCAGACAGCCACAGGGACACACTGCCCCCTACAGGAGAACAGAAAGAGGTGCAGCCCAGAGCTGCAGACAGCCACAGGGACACACTGCCCCCTACAGGAGAAAAGAAAGAGGTGCAGCCCAGAGCTGCAGACAGCCACAGGACACACTGCCCCCTACAGGAGAACAGAAAGAGGTGCAGCCCAGATCTGCAGACAGCCACAGGGACACACTGCCCCCTACAGGAGAACAGAAAGAGGTGCAGCCCAGAGGTGCAGACAGCCACAGGGACACACTGCCCCCTACAGGAGAACAGAAAGAGGTGCATCCCAGAGCTGCAGACAGCCACAGGGACACACTGCCCCCTACAGGAGAACAGAAAGAGGTGCAGCCCAGAGCTGCAGACAGCCACAGGGACACACTGCCCCCTACAGGAGAACAAAAAGAGGTGCAGCCCAGAGCTGTAGACAGCCACAGGGACACACTGCCCCCTACAGGAGAACAGAAAGAGGTGCAGCCCAGATCTGCAGACAGCCACAGGGACTCACTGCCCCCTACAGGAGAACAGGAGGTGCTTCGTTGCCTATCTCTGTCTAGTTCGCTTGGTCCTCTGGGACCTCTAGTACTTTTTGTCTGTTTGTCTTTTGTGCTCTGCAACAACTTCTGTTTAGGAGGTGTCCCATTTTTGTCCCAGTCCTTAGTTCTTTTAGGGACCCCTCCCTTATTTCTATAGGTCTTCATTCAGACTAGTCGAGGACTAAGGCGGGTCTGTTCACAAGGAACAGGCAGCCCGCTACATCATAGGGATTCAGCTTAGTCTTACTGTAGGGACAGCTTTCCCCTTTCTTTCCTTAGTTCTTGTTGCAGATCATAACATAATGACTGTCAACCAAAATTTTGACAACGCGAGGGCAGGGGCGTACATAGGAATCATGGGGCCCCATAGCAGAAGCTCTAATTGGGCCCCTCCCCCCCAAAAAAAATGTAAATAATTGTTGGGGTCACCAAATGTCAGATCTCACATCCTTCACACAGTAATTTTCCTCCTCCTGACGTCCTAGATCTCTCTTTCATTGCCCCATAAAGTATGATGCCAATAAAAGTGTCCCCAAACACAGTATGATACCCCCATGGTGAATTCCTCCACATTCACAATATAATGACCATATTGTACCCCACCTCAACTCCCAGGGTAAAGTATGGTGACCCCAACACAGCGTGATCCCCCAACTGTGAGCCGCTAGAGAGAATGGTACATAATAAGGGACGGCGCTATACATAATAAAAGAGGAAACTATATAACTAAGGATGGCGCTATACATAATAAGTGATTACACTATATACTAAGGGACTATGCTATACATAATACGGCTACATTCTTGCATGTGTAATAAAAAACACTTGGGCCAACATATCAAAGAGCTCACGAATCAGTGGTGACAACACAAACCAGTTCACCACTCATAATCATGAGCAAAGCATTGCCTACTCAGGGAAAGATATGAAAAAAACGCGAGATTGAGTACAAATGGCATAAAAACATTGAAGTTTATTAATCAATTAAAAATGTACAGAAATAATAATACGCAATATATACACAAATATAATTATACAGACACTAGGTGAGTATTGGATAACCAAAGGAAAAAGAAAAGAAGGAAAAAATAGCCCCCATGAGAGCCTCAAAATCTCCCATAGAAATACATTACAAATTGCAATGGTGCAAATAAATTCCACACAAGGAGAAGTCAAGCGGGAGAGAAGAGACCAGGGGAAAAGAAAAGAAAAGAAAATGTAAAAGACGGTGGGGTCGCAAAGAGCGCATGCAGTCACAATCAGATATAAGGGATAGAGTACCCCTTACATATAGCTCAGCAATATCGGAGTAAAGAGTAAGTCGGGGCACTCACCGAACTGACTGGTAGCTCACGCAAACAGGCAGGGCACAGAGGGGCAGAGAAAGGACATTCACCAGGGGCCTCGACGCGCGTTTCGCGTGGGGCTTTATCAAGAGGCGCGTCATTGCCATTTTTATCCTCGAGCTCCTCGAATTCGTCCTCTGCCATAATTATTTTTTATTCAAGGATAGGGTATATCTTCAGGTCCGCGGCACGGCGATGGGGGCGGCCTGTGCCCCCTCATACGCCAACCTCTTCCTGGGAGCATGGGAGAGGGAACTTTTTGGCAATGGGGGGATGCGGGGCATCGACCATGTCGTGTCATGGATGAGATACATAGATGACATCCTATTCTTTTGGCAGGGGACGGTGGAGGAGCTCGAGGACTTCATGACTTTACTGAACTCAAATAATCGTGCAGTGAGGCTTTCCTATAAATACAGCCCGAAACAGATTGATTTTTTGGACATCACTTTAGAAGTGGATGCTGAATGTCGTATCCAAACGGATCTGTTTAGGAAGCCCACTGCCGTGAATTCCCTCATCCACGCTATGTCTGCACATGACTCTTCCACTATTAGGGTCGTCCCGATCGGACAGTTTCTCAGGGTGAGGCGGATCTGCTCGACCAGCTCTAGATTTGAGAAGCGGGCTTTGGACTTAGCTGAACGCTTCAAATGCAGGGGTAACAGCAATCGTTGTGTCGGCCGTGGCTTTAGGAGGGCGCGGAATACTCCCCGGGATCACCTCATCTATCCCCCTCCCTCTGATAGATGCAAAGGTCCGGAGAGGATCCGCTTCATTTCCACATTCAATTCTGAGTGGTATGGGGTGAGGCGTTTCTGTACATTTTTAATTGATTAATAAACTTCAATGTTTTTATGCCATTTGTACTCAATCTCGCGGTTTTTTCATTCTTGCATCTGTGCGCAGTGTCGGTGTGCTGCCCTGTTTTACAGACGCATTGAGCATGTCCTATTCTAATCCTCAAAATCGGATCAGAACAGGACATTCTCTGACCCTCTTAGATCTCATTCTCAGATCCGTGATTTTCATGGATGTGTGAAAGGATCTATAAAACTCTACGAGTCCGTGGACCATCCGATAAAAAGATCTGGCAGCACACGGACATTTCACACAAATGTGAGAATGTGGCCTAAGGGATTTTACAGATAACATTATCGCTCCAAGTCACACAGTGCAGATACAGAATAATATCTACATCCAGGCACTTACCGCTGACGTCTCATCTGATCAGAGGTGGTTTCTGCTGCTTCTTCTCCGTCTGGTCAGACCTTAATGCCCACATCTCCCAGCCACGACTCGTCTTGTCACGATGATCGCCAGCCTAGAAAATAACAAGGTCACATATTGTATATATACATGTGTCTCCCCCACACTGCGCCCCTGAATACAGATATGTAACCCCCCTCATTAATATACTATTAGCCACTTAGTAATCAAAATATAAAGTGATAAGCAGCACTGTGCCCCCCATTAACTATAATCTGCAGCGGCCAATAATATAAATTATTCAGTCTCTGTGACTCTCCCCAATTAACTGTAAGGCTATGTGCACACGGAAAACATACAAGGCTTCACAGTACAAGCAAAGTGAAACCCCCATCATTGCTCTCTCCCAGCACCCCCATCATTGCTCTCTTCCAGCACCCTCGTCATTGCTCTCTCCCACCACCCCCGTCATTGCTCTCTCTCAGCACCCCCATCATTTCTCTCTTCCATCACCCTCGTCATTGCTCTCTCCCAGCACCCCCGTCATTGCTCTCTCCCACCACCTCCATCATTGCTCTCTCTCAGCACCCCCATCATTTCTCTCTTCCATCACCCTCGTCATTGCTCTCTCCCAGCACCCCCGTCATTGCTCTCTCCCACCACCTCCATCATTGCTCTCTCTCAGCACCCCCATCATTGCTCTGTCCCAGCACCCCCGTCATTGCTCTGTCCAAGCACCCCCGTCATTGCTCTCTCCCACCACCTCCATCATTACTCTCTCCCAGCACCCCCATCATTGCTCTGTCCCAGCACCCCGTCATTGCTCTGTCCCAGCACCCTCATCGTTGCTCTCTTCTAGCACCCCCATCATTGCTCTCTCCCAGCACCCCCATCATTGCTCTCTCTCAGCACCCGCATCATTGCTCTGTCCCACCACCCCCATCATTGCTCTCTCCCAGCCCCCATTATGGCTCTGTCCCAGCACCCCCATCATTGCTCTGTCCCAGCACCTCCAACATTGCTCTCTCCCAGCCCCCCATCATTGCTCTGTCCCAGCACCTCCATCATTGCTTCTCCCAGCACTCCCATCATTGCTCTCCTAGCACCCCCATCATTGCGCTCTCCCAGCACCCTCGTCATTGCTCTCTCCCACCACCCCTGTCATTGCTCTCTCCCACCACCTCCATCATTGCTCTCTCTCAGCACCCCCATCATTTCTCTCTTCCATCACCCTCGTCATTGCTCTCTCCCAGCACCCCCGTCATTGCTCTCTCCCACCACCTCCATCATTGCTCTCTCTCAGCACCCCCATCATTTCTCTCTTCCATCACCCTCGTCATTGCTCTCTCCCAGCACCCCCGTCATTGCTCTCTCCCACCACCTCCATCATTGCTCTCTCTCAGCACCCCCATCATTGCTCTGTCCCAGCACCCCCGTCATTGCTCTGTCCCAGCACCCCCGTCATTGCTCTCTCCCACCACCTCCATCATTACTCTCTCCCAGCACCCCCATCATTGCTCTGTCCCAGCACCCCCGTCATTGCTCTGTCCCAGCACCCCCGTCATTGCTCTCTCCCACCACCTCCATCATTACTCTCTCCCAGCACCCCCATCATTGCTCTGTCCCAGCACCCCGTCATTGCTCTGTCCCAGCACCCTCATCGTTGCTCTCTTCTAGCACCCCCATCATTGCTCTCTCCCAGCACCCCCATCATTGCTCTCTCTCAGCACCCGCATCATTGCTCTGTCCCACCACCCCCATCATTGCTCTCTCCCAGCCCCCATTATTGCTCTGTCCCAGCACCCCCATCATTGCTCTGTCCCAGCACCTCCAACATTGCTCTCTCCCAGCCCCCCATCATTGCTCTGTCCCAGCACCTCCATCATTGCTTCTCCCAGCACTCCCATCATTGCTCTCCTAGCACCCCCATCATTGCGCTCTCCCAGCACCCCCATAATTTCCTCTCAGCACCCCCATCATTACTCTGTCCCAGCACTTCCAGCATTGCTCTCTCTCAGCCCCACATAATTGCTCTCTCCCAGACCCCCACCATTGCTTTGTCCCATCACCCCCATCATTGCTCTCCCCAGCCCTATCAGCCCCATTATTGCTCTTCCCAGCCCCATCATTCCTCTCCCCAGCCCCATCAGCCCCATTATTGCTCTTCCCAGCCCCATCAGCCCCATTATTGCTCTTCGCAGCCCCATCATTCCTCTCCCCAGCCCCATCAGCCCCATTATTGCTCTCCCCAGCCCCATCATCCCATCATTCCTCTCCCCAGCCCCATCAACTCCATTATTCCTCTCCCCAGCCCCATCAGCCCCATTATTGCTCACCCCAGCCCCACCATCCCATCATTGCTCTCCCCAGGCCCACCATCCCCATCATTGCTCTTCCCAGCCCCATCATTCGTCTCCCCAGCCCCATCATTGCTCTCCCTAGCCCCACCATCCCATTATTCCTCTCCCCAGCCCCATCAACCCCATCATTCCTCTCCCCAGCCCCATTATTGCTCTTCCCAGCTCCATTAGTCCCATTATTCCTATCCCAAGCCCCATCACTCCTCTCCCCAGCCCCATCAGCCCCATTATTGCTCTCCCCAGCCCCATCAACCCCATTATTCCTCTCCCCAGCCCCATCAACCCCATTATTGCTCTCCCCAGCCCCATCAACCCCATTATTCCTCTCCCCAGCCCCATCAGTCCTCTCCCCGGCCCCAATATTTCTCTCCCCAGTCCCATCAGCCCCATTATTGCTCTTCCCAGCCCCATCATTCCTCTCCCCAGCCCCACCATCCCACCATTGCTCTCCCCCCACCTCCCCTCCCCAGCATTTCAGTAAAAAAAAAAAAAAAAAACCCCAACAACTTACCTCAGCTCGCTCCCCTGCAGCAGCATCCTCCTGGTTGCCGGCAGCTTTCTTCCTGACCCAGTCGCGCGCTGCATGATGACGTCATCAAGCTGCGCGCACCTGGGTCAGGAAGGAAGCAGAGGACGAACCCTCCAGCTCGGCTGCTATTCTCCTCCTGACAGCAGCAGAGCTGCAGGGATCGCTCCCTGACTGCCCCGTGCAGGGAGCAGCTGCACCTTGCGGGCCCCTTGGTGCAGCTGCATGGTGGGGACCCGGCGCAGATGCATCGGCGGCGGTATGTCCACCCCTGGACTGCTATAGGGCCCCCCCGGCTCACGGGCCCCATAGCAGTCGTGTGGTCTGCCGCCATTGGCGGTACGCCACTGCGCGAGGGTCATGGGAAAGGTAGCGTAGCATAAACTCAGCCATGCGTGCCAGACTGCTAACAGGCAAGACCTCCGTGTCCTCACCAAGAGGATGACTGACCATGCTCTCCTCCTCCTCCTTCCTGTTCTCAGGCCATCCACACTGAACAGACAGTATGACAATTGTGAAGGTAGTACCGTCTATAGCGCATGAAACTAGCTCCTGTTCTTCCTCCTCCTCTTCCTCATTGTCACCCAATCCACGTTGGGATGAGATGAGGCTGGGCTGTGTGTAATCACCCTGTATTGTTCCTTGCTCCATCTCATCATGCTCCACCTGCAATGCGTCCTCTTTGATTGTGAGCAGAGAGTGTTTCAGAAGACAGAGAAGCGGGATGGTGATGCTAATTATGGCGTCATCGCCGATCACCATCTTGGTGGAGTCCTCAAAGTTTTGGAGGATGGTACATATGTCTGACATCCAGGTCCACTCCTGAGGACTTGTGTGGAGTCTGAATTGTATACCGACGGCCTTGTTGATGCTGGTAGTCAACAATTGCCCTCTTCTGCTCACAAATCCCCAACATTTGCAGTGTAGAGTTCCAACTTGTGGGGACATCACACACCAGTCAGTGAGCCGGAAGGTGCAAACGCTGCTGAAGCACGGCAAGGGTGGCGTAAGCTGTAGCTGACTTTCTAAAATGGGCACACAGACGGCGTACTTTGACAAGCAGATCCGACAGCTACGGGTAGCTTTTGAGAAACTGTGGAACCACGAGATTAAGCACATGGGACAGGCATGGTACATCTGTGAGCTCGCATCAGAGCGTCCAACAGGTTCTGGCCATTGTCACACACGACCATGCCTGGCTGCAGGTTCAGCAGTGTCAGCCACAGATCTGCCTGCTCTTTCAGAGCTGTCCACAACTCTTCAGCATTGTGCAGTTTCTCTCCTAAGCATATTAGCTTCAGCACAGCCTGTTGACGCTTGGCTGCGGCAGTGCTTCAGTGCTTCCAGCTTGTGACTGATGTGGTCATTTCGGAGATAGAGGCTGAAGAGGAGGAAGAGGCTGAGGAGGATGAGGTGCAGGAGCTGTAGACTTTGGGGGCAACCTTGATTGACCTAGGGTCCACAATCCTCAGCGTCGGGAGGATGTGTTCTGTCCCAAGGTCCGACTGGGTCCCGGCTTTCACTAGGTTAACCCAGTGTGCAGTCAGCGAGATGTACCAACCCTGCCCACAAGCACTTGTCCACGTGTCCGTGGTTAGGTGGACTTTCCCTGTAACTGCATTGTTGAAAACACGGTTAATTTTGTGGGACACATGCTTGTGTAATGCGGGGACGGCACACCGGGAGAAATAGTGGCGACTGGGGACCGAGTACCGAGGTACGGCCACCGCTATCAGGTTGCGGACAGCTTCCGTCTCCAAGAGCCTAAAAAGCAAAATTTCGAGCTCAAGCAGTTCCAAGGACTGGGGTATGAACAACTGAACACTGCGCTGTGACAAGGACATGCTTGCTGATGGTGCTATTTAAGAGTGTGCAACGACAGTTGTTCAGGCAACTTCCTTCGTGTTGGTGTTACGGGGAACGGTTGCCTGCCTTCTGTCTGCGGCCACCACACTGCTTCTTCCTGCCTGTTGGGGTGCTCTGCCTCCCTCCCGCTGTGTGCTGCTGTCCTCGCTCTGCATGTCCTCCTGCCAGGTTAGGTCAGTTACTATATCACCCACCACCTCGTCTTCCACTTCCGCACCCTGGTCGTCCTCCTGACTTTCTGGCAATTGTGTCTCATCATCGTCCACCTCTTGTGACACTTTCCCACCGTCGCCTTCGTGTGACCGTGGCTGCTGAAATATTTGAGCATCGCTACATGCGATCTCCTCTTGCCCCGCTTCAAGTGGACCGGGCGAGAGGCCCGAATCTATAAATGGAAAAGTGAACAGCTCTTCGGAGTGTCCAAGTGTGGGATCAGTTGTCTCTGGGCACTCGGAATGGTGGGAGGAAGGAGGATCAGGGTGAGGAATATGCCGTCCAGACTCATGGCTACTGAGACTTGACCGTGTGGAAGACAGGGTGGTGGTGGTGGTGGCTAAGTGACTGGAAGCATTATCCGCTATCCAACCAATAACCTTTTGACACTGCTCTGTGTTCAATAGTGTTGTTCTGCAGTCCCCTATTAATTGGGACAGGAAGGTCGAGCGAGAAAATGTGGGTGTTTGTTGTGGCACAATTTCATCTTGCCCACGGCCTCGGCCTCTGCATGCACCATCACCATCACCATCACATCCAGTTCCCCGTTCCTTGCCGCGCGCCTTGCCCATTTTAAATGGAGGATAATATCTTCCACACTCACTACAAATGACTGAGTTTGGAGCGAACTTATATGTGATCTCTGTCAAATCACAGTTTTAAATACCTGGCCTGTAGGTAACTATTTTTAGCAGTAAACTGGTGTCAATAACTTTGCTAACATACTGCAATAAAATTTCAATGGAGGCCAGAAATGGAGAATTTTCAGCGCAATTATATGTGATCCGTGTGATGGACAAACCACAGTTTTAAATAGCTGGATTTTTAGCGCTGTAATATGGAAAGGACCTGGCTGTATTCTGCAGTGCCAACAAGCAAATGGCACAGAAAAACTGTGTTCTCTGGATTGCTTTTTAAGAAAATAATCAGGATTAAGATCCCAAAAAATTATTCCTGGCCCCTGAGACCTGGGGCTATTTCTAGAAATATCTGTAAAAGCAGCAGCAGACAGAACTGGAATGGACCCTCTTACTATATGCACTGCCTGCCTGCCTATATACACTGCCTGCCTGCCTATATACACTGCCTGCCTGATATCTCTGCAGATGGATTAGTCCTCAGAAGGACCGTTTGTTGAGATGGATATTATTATTATTATTATTTATTATTATAGCGCCATTTATTCCATGGCGCTTTACATGTGAAAAAGGGGTATAATACAAGAACAATTACAATAATCTTGAACACAATGTGACGGCGACTGGTACAGGAGGAATGTGGACCCTGCCCGCGAGGGCTCACAGTCTACAGGGGATGGGTGAGGATACAGTAGGTGAGGGTAGAGCTGGTCGTGCAGCGGTATGGTGGAGCGAGGACCCTGCCCGCGAGGGCTCACAGTCTACAGGGGATGGGTGAGGATACAGTAGGTGAGGGTAGAGCTGGTCGTGCAGCGGTATGGTGGAGCGAGGACCCTGCCCGCGAGGACTCACAATCTACAAGGGATGGGTGAGGATACAGTAGGTGAGGGTAGAGGAGGTCGTGCAGCGGTATGGTGGAGCGGTGGTTACTTCAGGTTGTAGGCTTGTCGGAAGAGGTGGGTCTTCAGGTTCGTTTTGAAGGTTTCCACAGTAGGTGAGAGTCTGATATGTTGGGGTAGAGAGTTCCAGAGTAGTGGGGATGCACGGGATAAATCTTGTATACGGTTGTGGGAGGAGGAGATAAGAGGGGAGTAGAGAAGGAGATCTTGTGAGGATCGGAGGTTGCGTGCAGGTATGTAATTGGAGACTAGGTCGGAGATATATGGAGGAGACAGGTTGTGAATGGCTTTGTATGCCATGGTTAGGGTTTTGATCTGGAGTCTCTGGGCAATGGGGAGCCAGTGAAGAGATTGACAGAGAGGAGAGGCCGGGGAATAGCGGGGGGACAGGTGGATTAGTCGAGCAGCAGAGTTTAGGATAGATTGGAGGGGTGCGAGAGTGTTAGAGGGGAGGCCACAGAGCAGGAGGTTGCAGTAGTCAAGGCGGGAGATGATGAGGGCAAGCACTAGTGTTTTGGCAGATTCATGGTTTAGGAATGTGCGGATCCGGGAGATATTTTCGGGGGGTTGCGTAGCTAGAGATATGTGTCTCTAATATAGTCTGTACACCTACACTAACTAAGAAACAAGCGAATCTCTCCCTAGCTCAGCAGCAGCTCTCCCTACACTGTCTGATTCCGGAGTGACTGTGACGAGCATGGCGGCGCCAGGTCTGATATAGACCCGATGACGCTGTGCGGCCAGCCAATCACTGTAATGCCACAACCAACATGGCTACGGCATTACAGTGTGTGGCAGGCAATCCCCGCATGTTCATTGGCTCTGTAAAGAGCGTCAACATGCAGGGAGGGGACCCGAGCTCCCGCCGAGAAATCTGGAGCAGTGAGATGCTCGGGCGAGTAGCGAGCAGTAGCGAGCATGCTCGCTCATCACTAGTAATCATTGTTTTTTTTAAGTCACAAGCTCCACAACTTTCTAATGTACAGTCAACCTGTAAGGAAGGATTAGATCCCCTGATCCCATAGCCAAAATGATAAAAAATATATAAATCAGCAGAAAGAAAGAACCCAATGAATGAGACTCATTATTCAGTTGGCATTGGCAACATTTATTTGTGATTGGGCCACCATGCATGTAATAGTCAGCGTCACAATTACCAAATGAGCAGGGACTTTCCATCCTCTTTGGCTAAATACGCCAGACAGTTGAGAATTATTAGGATGTCCTTCGCTTTCGCCTCACATGGCATGCACTCCATTACCACATTGCTCAGGTATTCTGGATCATTAATGGAGGAAAGGTCATCAATTCCGGCGTGTTTGTCCTTCACGATCCCGTAAGTGTTTACTAGGTGTTCCGTTAGGTGGACATGCACTGTGGGGTCATAGCCCAACTTCTTCAGCTGACTCATTGTATGATGGTAGCGCATATGCAGCTCGGATCTTAAATTCTCATCCACTTTGCCGGTTCGTGGACAGGTGGTCACCTGTAATCATGAAATCAACAGTTAATATACATTTAGCATAGCCCTTTTTGGAATTTTTTATTTCCCCCTTTTTGCATTCATTTGCATTTTTCTCACTTCACCGGAGCTTAAAAATTAGCAAAATTACTATGAGCAATAAATGTTGTCAAAGAATAACATAACTTCCAACTCCTATGAATTCCCTAGCCATTCCAGCACCATCACTTTTGGTGGTCCCGCCGGTCTGCTGACTTGTCTTGCAGCGATCATGTTCTGTACATGCGCACAAGACAAACTCTCGCACATATAGGCACCGTCACAGAGATCAGCGATTTCCTGCAGCAAGTGCATTTATGGCACGTCAGAGACCGGCGGAGATCTTTGGAGAGCTGGTCCTGGACTGTGGGGGAATTAAAGGGTAGGTATATATCAATTATCACTTATTCCCTGGATAAATCCCTTCAATTCTATAGGCGGAAGCCATTTTTTTTCTAACAACTAGTATATTATATTGATATCTAGCGCCTCTGTAACATTGTTGGTACAATCTATCTGGAAGTCACACATTGATAAACTTCTCTATTTATTAAAATAAATAAGTATTTAATAGTAATTTAGGTTTGTCCACCTGTAAAATCTTCTCCTCTATATCAGCCACGCTGTATCCGTACAGTCGTTCTTGCTCCCGGAAGATGGTACATAGAATCCGGCGGTCTAGCTGAAAGGCTATCTCTCCGACAATGCGCTGAAACTTCTTCACTTTTTCTGGGTTTTCAAAAATGAATTAGTAAAATCACATAAAAGCTTAAAAATTTTCTGAATCAATGCAAACTGAAACCGGCACCATGTGCCCAGGGGGTAATAATAATATCCAACTACTTACCTAGCTGTGAGCAGGAGTCTGACTTTTGTTTTCTGTCTATGATTTCTGGAATAGTCAAATAAAATGTTTTCCATATATCAATGTCCAAACCCTATATGCATAAAAGGTTGCCTCCTGAGGGAAGGGCCTCATGAAAGGTGCATATACCTGGACCACTGGTTACGAGGCATATCTCTACTCTATATAGACTACACTGTGATTGCGTACCACCGAGAGCCAGAGCTAGGTCCCTTCCTAAAAGTTCCTCTGCCACAAAATATTATAAATGGTGCATGGTCTGTTCCATAAATCCTAAATTACTAAGATTTCTCTAAACTCGAGAGGTTTTCTTTATGAATGTCTGCATTACGAAGGCTATAACTTCTAGCTCCAAGGCTTTGAGGGATACTAGTGAACAGACATAGACGTACGTCTAATGTAATAATCGGAATATCACATATTAAGAACATACCGGCGTAGGAAAAATAACTTGCATTCATAGTTGTTTCCTGTCTAGAATATGCAAAAAAAAAGTCATCTATAATACTAATAGTAGGCCTCCAAAACCTGATTTCATGGAGAATTCTTGACAGTTTTATTATGAAAGTTCTACTACATTTTAATTTCCATCATTCTGATTTATTGCAGATCACAGGTTGATTTTATGAGCCAATCTATAGTGTCATTTTACCAGGGATGTGTACTTTATATAGGAACACATGCAATGAATATATATACCTTCTTGTCAATGTGTGGCTGCACTATTGAGATGACACCAATTCTTTTAGAAAATGTCAAACATTACATTGCAATTTATGATTTAGGGGAATTCCATATGTGTAAACCCAGTCTTACCCTTACCCTTACCCAGTCTTAAACCCAGCCTTACTCTTAGCCTTACCCAGTCTTAAACCCAGCCTTACTCTTAGCCTTACCCAGTCTTAAACCCAGCCTTACTCTTAGCCTTACCCAGTCTTAAACCCAGTCTTACCCTTACCCTTACCCAGTCTTAAACCCAGCCTTACTCTTAGCCTTACCCAGTCTTAAACCCAGTCTTACCCTTACCCTTACCCAGTCTTAAACCCAGTCTTACCCTTACCCAGTCTTAAACCCAGCCTTACCAGTCTTGTGGTGGTCTTTTTGTTGCTGTGCAGGAGTCATGGTTTGTGCTGTTTTCTCGTGTTTTTTTAAAATCATGCGAAGTTCCACGTTCTCCTGCATTAACCCCATCCGTTTGCGCAATTCAGCATTCTCCTTTAATAGACGCGCGGTGTCGGTGACGATAACTTTTTGATCATCACAAGTAATCAGACTATTTGCGGTAAAGTCCATGGTGTTACTTGCAGATGTTCCTGAGGATGTCTTCACAGATTCTCTTCACCAGATTAATGTCTGTTATGGAACACTCATGATCCTAACATTCTAAAGTTCTGTGATGTCATCAGCCGTTTCATGGGGAACCTGGTTATGAGCTCATCGTTCACTGCAGCCAATAGGAATTGGAAAAATTCTGCAAAATCTCAGGAATACTGTATTGATAATATTCATTGTGGAAGTTTAAGAAGCCAATGAAATTAAAATATTCTCTTTTTTTAGGATCTAATATTAAAAATGTAAAAAAAAAAATCTTGCCATTTGAATGTTCAATTTTGAAAATATAAAGCTGAAAATTACAGACATGACATACATGTGTTTTCAGGACCCACCCGAGTTAATACTTTGTAGGACCACCTTTCGCTGCAGCTTTTTGCCCCTTCTTCTATGCACACTCGCTCTCGCTCAGTGAGATTGGATGGAGACGTTGGTGAACGGCAACTTCCAAGTCTTGCCACGGATTCTCAATGAGATTTAGGTCTGGACTTTGACAAATGAATATGCTTTGATCTAAACCTGGGATGGGTAATACATTTTCCCGAGGGGCCACATGAGTGACCGGGACTGTTGTGGAGGGCTGAAAATAATTCTGTACAATATTGATATTAACATATTAATTACATTTAGTATTAATATAAAATAATTGTATCAAGTAATATTCAGCATAATTAAGTATGCTAACATCCTCCTACATACCATATGAGTCCGCAAACAGCCCCCTATATGCCATTTGAGCCCACATACAGTCCCCTATATAAAGTATGAGCCCTCACATAGCCTCTCTATATACATTATGAGCCACTACATAGCCTCCTATATACAATATGAGTCCTTACATAGCCTCCTATAAACAGTATGAGCTCCCATATAGCCTCTATATACAGTTTGAGTCCCCACATAGCCTCCTATATACAATATGAGCCTTCACATGACCTCCTGTAAACAGTATCAGCACTCACATAGCCTCTCTATATATAATATGAGCCTTCACATAACCTACTGTAAACAGTATCAGTCCTCACATAGCCTCTCTATATACAATATGAGCCCCCACATAGCCTCTCTATATACAATATGAGCCCCCACATAGCCTCTCTATATACAATATGAGCCCCCACATAGCCTCTCTATATACAATATGAGCACTCTCACACCCCCCTGTTTACAGTATGAAGCCCCACAAAGTCTCCTGTATACAGTATGAGCGGACACTGACAGCTTTGGCTCCTGTGCAGCAAATGTGTTTGGTTCACCCTACTTTTATGGCAATCAAGCTACAGATATAATAAACATATATAAATATATTTACAGTACAGACCAAAAGTTTGGACACACCTTCTCATTTAAAGATTTTTCTGTATTTTCATGACTATGAAAATTGTACATTCACACTGAAGGCATCAAAACTATGAATTACCACATGTGGAATTATATACTTACCAAAAAAGTGTGAAACAACTGAAAATATGTCTTATATTCTAGGTTCTTCACAGTAGCCACCTTTTGCTTTGATGACTGCTTTGCACACTCTTGGCATTCTCTTGATGAGCTTCAAGAGGTAGTCACCAGAAATGGTCTTCCAACAATCTTGAAGGAGTTCCCAGAGATGCTTAGCACTTGTTGGCCCTTTTGCCTTCACTCTGCGGTCCAGCTCACCCCAAACCATCTCGATTGGGTTCAGGTCTGGTGATTGTGGAGGCCAGGTCATCTGGTGTAGCACCCCATCACTCTCCTTCTTGGTCAAATAGCCCTTACACAGCCTGGAGGTGTGTTTGGGGTCATTTTCCTGTTGAAAAATAAATGATGGTCCAACTAAACGCAAACCGGATGGAATAGCATGCCACTGCAAGATGCTGTGGTAGCCATGCTGGTTCAGTATGCCTTCAATTTTGAATAAATCCCCAACAGTGTCACCAGCAAAGCCCCCGCACACCATCACACCTCCTCCTCCATGCTTCACGGTGGGAACCAGGCATGTAGAGTCCATCCGTTCATCTTTTCTGCGTCGCACAAAGACACGGTGGTTGGAACCAAAGATCTCAAATTTGGACTCATCAGACCAAAGCACAGATTTCCACTGGTCTAATGTCCATTCCTTGTGTTCTTTAGCCCAAACAAGTCTCTTCTGCTTGTTGCCTGTCCTTAGCAGTGGTTTCCTAGCAGTTATTTTACCATGAAGGCCTGCTGCACAAAGTATCCTCTTAACAGTTGTTGTAGACATGTGTATGCTGCTAGAACTCTGTGTGGCATTGACCTGGTCTCTAATCTGAGCTGCTGTTAACCTGCGATTTCTGAGGCTGGTGACTCGGATAAACTTATCCTCAGAAGCAGAGGTGACTCTTGGTCTTCCTTTCCTGGGGCGGTCCTCATGTGAGCCAGTTTATTTGTAGCGCTTGATGGTTTTTGCAGATGCACTTGGGGACACTTTCAAAGTTTTCCCAATTTTTCGGACTGACTGACCTTCATTTCTTAAAGTAATGATGGCCGCTCGTTTTTCTTTACTCAGCTGCTTTTTTCTTGCCATAATACAAATTCTAGCAGTCTGTTCAGTGGGACTATCAGCTGTGTATCCACCAGACTTCTGCACAACACAACTGATGGTCCCAACCCCATTTATAAGGCAAGAAAACCCACTTATTAAACCTGACAGGGCACACCTGTGAAGTGAAAACCATTTCCGGTGACTACCTCTTGAAGCTCATCAAGAGAATGCCAAGAGTGTGCAAAGCAGTCATCAAAGCAAAAGGTGGCCACTTTGAAGAACCTAGATTATAAGACATATTTTCAGTTGTTTCACACTTTTTGTTAAGTATATAATTCCACATGTGGTAATTCATAGTTTTGATGCCTTCAGTGTGAATGTACAATTTTCAAAGTCATGAAAATACAGAAAAATCTTTAAATGAGAAGGTGTGTCCAAACTTTTGGTCTGTACTGTATACAGATACTGTTGAAACCAGAAGTTTCCATCCACTATATATAAAGACACATCTGCAGGTTTTTCTCAATATCTGACATGAAATCAGTATAAACCTTTCCCGTTTTAGGTCAATTACCATAATTTTTAATATTTGCCCAATTCCAGAATAATGAGAGAGAGAATGTTTTAAGGCATTTTTATTACTTACTGCAACGTCAAAAGTTTCCATACAGTAAGATTACTCTGCCTATAAACAATTCTGGACGGCCCATATGATGAGGTCAGGTGTTTGGAAGCTTCTGATAGTTTTTTTGGCAACATCTGAGTTAATTAGAGACACACCTGTAGATGTATTTTAATGCACACCTGAAACACACTGCTTCTTCCACCCTACGGTTCCACAAATATGGAAATATTGGCATTTTTATTTGGAGCAAATTTTTATGGTCTTTCCAAGTGGTTGTAGCTCAAGTAATTTTCTGGGGTGTATCATTAGGTTGCACTGTATAATTACCCTGTGAGCCACAGCCCCTTGGAAAGACCATAAAAATTTACAGCACAAAAAAAAGGTGTCAAAACTGGTTCCACACTCTTTCAATCCCCCTCTTCTCTCCATAGAGTTTCCTAAGAACTGTTCCCTGATGCCACTGAGAGTTAGCAGTCCATCTCGCTTTATCGTGATTAATTTGAGCTGTTTTTCATTGTGGATATGCTATGAGAGGTTCAGGAGGCAGGAGGAAAGGGAAGAAGTGGCTCATAAGTGGAGAAATAGATGATTTCTTTCATAAGTTATATGACAACGTTTCTTTGGTATTACCGATTTAGGCAAAGTTTGTGGAAGCAACTATTTTATATGCTTATTGGTATCAGATTGATGGTCTTATCACTGTCAATTAGGAAAAATGCACGGTAAGAAGACCCTTTCAGGTCTTGTATAAAGCAACCAGCGGAGACAAGAAACAAGGGCTGATTAGAAGCCTTATTAAGCATGGTGTATTGCAGTCAAGGGGATGGGCAAAAGAAGAAGGTGGAGGGATGGGACAGAAAGTAGTTTAGTGTGTGGAAGGAACAAATGGCACTAAGAAGAACAGCAGAAAGGGAGAGAGTTGAATTGAATCAATGGTGAGCAAGAAATGGAATCCGCTCAACAAAGACTAGGATAACAGGGTATGTAGGATGACAGACAGACAAGTATTGCAGGAAGCACCAGTTGAAGCAGAGCCAAGTGTGCAAATATACATGAAAACAGTATATGTGACATGCACAAGAAGTGCTGTTGCTTCAAAAGCATCCAGCAACTATTAGAAGTAACACAGGCACAGGAGTCAGGAAGTGTTGTGCTCCAGAAGTATCCAGCAACTAGAGGGGTTAACACAGTCACAGGAGACAAGAAGTGTTTAGCAGAGCCCCAGGGGGATTGTGGGGAAGTTGTTTGCTGTCTGGCTGGAGCCAAAGAGAAAGGTGGTGTGTGATCTGTATCTCACAAAAGGCAAGGGAACAGAATTCAGGTCAGGAGGGAAGTAAACCTCGTCAGATAGACTCCCTGAGCTAACAGTGCGGAGTATTATCGGGCAGAAAGAAAATGACTGGAAGGAATCGTGTCATAGGGATCATCTCCCTCATCAAGCCCGCCCCCCCACCTCCATCTCCATGCAGGATAAAGAATGCTGTGTACTATTGAGTCCATGTGAAGGATAAGCCTGTGGTTGTGTATTCATAGAAGTGTGCTGCTAAGAGAACTAATCTGTGCTGAATTATGCTACTGAACAGACTGACGTTACTGTGCCTGCTTTAATAGACTGCACTGTATTGAAGATTGTTGCTGTAATATCCCTGAATTGCACTGCCCGTGCTTCAGATTAAATTCCACTGTTAAACAGTTAAAAAAAGACTCTTGTCAGATGTGTCTGGTCAGCAACTGAATCTATCGTGTGCCTGAGAGAAGCTGCAACCTATGGTAGCCATGAGTAACGGTTCCCCCAGGATTCCAAAGAATCCATGAAAACCCGTCTCGCCCTATCTGAATTTAGCGGCGTGCGTGTAACATTGGTGGCCCGTACGGGGAATCCTGAGTGGGAATTAGCGTGAAAAGGAAAAGTGTCTGGAAAACCACAGCAGCACAGCAACTCAACTCAACTCTGCTACACCAGTTAAAGGGGACCAGCCCTAAAGATAACTCACTAGCAGCAATGGATGTGGAAATACAAATGGACAGAATAAGTGAGCTGCTTCTTCAGTTAACCTGTGAAGAATTGAGAACTGTAGCAGAACATATAAAGATGTCAGAAGAACAGATTTCCAAAGCACACAACCGCAGGAAACTGTTAGCTGCCATTAGTGCAAAAATGGATGAGCTGGGGGAGAAAGAAGCTGAAGACGTCATGGGGACGTTCCTCCAGGAACTAACACAGTTTCTAACCAGGTTGAAGTTGGAGGATGGAGGGGCAGAACCAATTACCAAAAGCGGGAATCTCCATCAGCAGACTGAACTACAGGAATTGAAAGAACAATTCAAAGCCCTAAGAACAGTTCTGCAGGAATCGACCAAAACCTCTGAAGGGTGATAGACTCAGACAGGACCTTTACCCTGCTCGGTTAGATAAATCAGGAAGACAGTCCTCTCTAACACCACAAATCACCATAAGGAAAGAATTCAAGATCCTGAGACAGATTGGAGAGTGTGAACAGAAAGAGAGACTGTCTTATATGAACTTGTTGCACCAGATCGATGCAGCCTTACAGAAAAGCTACCAGCCAGATGAGATCGTTGAGGGGGTGGTGAAAGCGATCATCCCAGGACTGAACCTCCGTAGTATGCTAGAAATGAAGAGTCAATTGACCTTGCAACAGCTGAAGATGATTTTAAAAGGGCACTATAAAGAAGAGAGTACTTCAGAATTGTTCCACCGACTCATTAACCTCTCACAGAAAAATAATGAATCACCCCAAAATTTATTGTTCAGAGCAATTGAACTGAAGGATAGACTGTTTGATGCTGGACTAATCCAGAAGAAGTTCTTGAGATTGGTGGGTACGGGGTTAATCAGCAAAGACATCAAGTTGCAGCGGAAACAGTGTCTAGAAGATCCTGAAATTTTGGCCGAAGACCTATTTGGAAAAATGAATGAGACGGCTAGTTTGGAGTCAGAGAGCAACAGAAGTTAAAGAAAGGATCTGGTCCTAAAATCACCAAAATGAGTCAGCTGAAGTTGGAGACCCCCGGTGGCCAGTCCGAAGATCATCATAGAGACCCTCCAGTGCCACCTCCGAGAAGGAACCTTAAATCACGAACAAAAGAGAGGACCGCCAGCGCTGACTGGGAGGAAGTAATAGGAGAACTGCGAGCCGAGTTGATTGAGGTGAAAAAGTTGATTTGTTCCAGGCCAGAACCGGTATCTCTCAGACTCCGGAGTGGTTTCCAAAACTGAAGATATCCGACTTGTGAAGCATGCTGTTCATCAAATCAGAGTGCGGTGTGTGTCCACTGTCTAAGATGTGGTGAGGAAGGACATTATGCCAAAGAATGTCAATGGTCACGGTCGTTTGAGTTAAAAGACAGGAGGTTGCCAGTGCGGGGCGACTGGTAACGGCAACACAGAGGAGGCCCCAGTAGCAAATCCAAATCTCACCAAACCCCAGGACGGCGTATGAGGTAACACGGCTGCGTCAGTACTATCCCCAAGTGTGTTCCCATCTACAACAGCTGCAAGAGAGACAGGGACATCAGTTACTTAATGCCCAGTGCGGAGGTCAAACATTGTACTCCTGGAAGGAGGATTCCTCGGTCAGTAAAGATAGCCTCATCAGCCTAATCGGTGAAAGGTGATTTATACGGTGCCAGCTAGATGGACTCGTAGTAAAAGCACTGTGGGACACAGGAGCCCAAGCGAGCCCTTTAAATGAAGAATGGAGAAGGCGCTACCTGCCACATACCTGCCATCTGTCATGAAAAGAACTTTTGGGAGCAGTGGAACTCCACGGCAAAACCGTCAACCAGACAGAAATCCCTTTCATAGGCTGGGTGGAAGTGACTTTCCAACTGAGGGCCACGAAGAACAGCAACACCATCGAGCTCTTGATACCTTTTCTCGTGTCCAGTGATCAGAACGTGGCAGAGGATCCTATCCTGGGTTATAATGTAATCAGTGAGGTCATCACGAAACACAAGTCAGGGGCGCTGGTGGTGGATGCAATTGCCACATCACTTATCATACCCAACACCATGGCGGAAAATGTGATTCATAGAGTAAAGAAAGCACAGAATACAATGGACCTAAAAGAAGTCAAGGTAGGCTGGCGTCCAACCATCATCCCTGCAAACCAAATGGTGGGGGTGAGGTGTGGAGTCCGGGTAGAACCAGGAAGAAAAGTCCAGAAAAGACTGTTCGTGCCAAAAGACTCCTCAGAACTTCCGGAAGGCCTAGTTGAAGGTGAGACTGTGCTTACGATTCCTGCTGCTGGGTTTGCTCGAGATACACTTCTGGTGATAAATACTACGAGACACGAAATTAGACTGGATCCAAAGACTGTGTTAGGTCACATTGAAACCGTTAAAACGGTACATCCAGCCAGTGTGAGACCCGCCCAGGGGCCTACCGTGAATTCAGTCTCCCCACCAAAGGAAGAGGAGTTGCCCAGGGGAAGAAATTGTACGACCCACCTCGGAGTCCTGGGATTCCCCAGTACCCCTGGAACAGATGCTGAGAGAAGAGTGTCATTCATTCTCCAAAGATGATTCTGATATAGGTTGTATCCCATCGTCGCAGTTGAAAATCAATTTGAAAGGCACGACCGCAGCAATAAGAAGTTACATGTCTGTGCCGAAACCATTACACCGTGAAATGAAAGAGTATTTACAAGATCTCATCAACAGAGGTTGGGTCCAAAAGTCGAAGTCGTCTTATTCTTCTCCTATTGTCTGTGTTAGGAAGAATTACGGTACATTGGACTCTGCTGTGATTACCAGGAACTAAACCAAAAGTCAGTACCTGATCAGCACCCGATACCAAAGATCCAAGATATGCTGGATAGCCTATCAGGAAGTACCTGGTTCCTGTCCTCAATCAGGGTAAAGCATACCATCAAGGGTTTGTTGAGGAGTCCAGTAGACCTTTGACAGCATTCATCACACCGTGGTGATTATATGAGTGGATCCGCATACCATTTGGGCTGAGTTTAGCTCCAGCAGAATTTCAGAGGAGCATGGAGACCTGTTTAGAAGGACTGACGGACGATATCTGCCAGCCATACTTGGATGACAATGTTGTACACAGCAAAACCTTCCAGGAGCATGTTGAACATGTGAGGATCGTATTACAACGGTATCAACAACACGGAGTTAAGTTGACCCCAAAGAAGTGTGAACTGTTCAAAAGACAAGTCAGATTTCTAGGGAAAATTGTGTCCGGAGAAGGATATACCATGGACCCAGCAGAAATCGCTCCGGTACTGGCCTTAGAAGACAAGCAGCCCTCTACCGTCAGGGACTTGAGGCAGATATTAGGATTCCTCTCCTACTATCGTACTTACGTTTGGAACTTCTCCAGGATTGCCGCACCACTATACCTCCTTTTGGGGGAGACGACAGAGACAACAACACCCAGGGAGAAAAAGAAGAACACGGGTAGGACGTGGCTTAAAAGAAACAATGCCGTTTCGTCCCAACAGCCCATTCTCTGGACAGCAGACCACCAGGAGGTATTGGAAGAACTAGTAGACTACCTGGTAAAACCACCGATCTTGGGATATCCTGATTTCAATTTACCATTTGTTATTCATTGTGACGCTTCTCAAATTGGACTGAGAGCTGCCCTGTATCAGCATCAAGATGGAAAACTGAGAGTCATCGGTTACGGTTCTAGAACGTTGACAAACGCCGAGAAGAATTACCATCTACATTCCGGAAAACCGGAGTTCATGGCATTGAAATGGGCTATCTATGAACGATTTAGAGATTATCTCTACTACAGCAATTGGATTTCATACACTGGGCCGTCATCAGCTTTCCTCCTTACGACCACATACACCTTGTCTTCCCAGTACGAACAAAGTTTTCCTGGACTGCCTTTCTCACGTATGTTCTTGACTAGTACCCGGCTTCCCGGTGCAAATTCTGCTCCATAAAATTTTTGATTGTAGTAGTCCTTACTCTTGCTCTGTCTGTTAGAACCCTCCTGTTTGTTTTTTCCATCTTGTGTTTTGCGGTCACGTGACCATCTGCCTTTATATTCCAGCTCCGCCCTTTTGGTTGTGCTGGACTTCTGTGTTTGACTGTTTCTCTAGCCAGGTGCTTCTGTGCCTTTTTCTGGCAGTTCTCTTGGTCCTTCTGGGACCTCTAGTACCTTTTTGTCAGTTTGTCTTTTTGTGTTCTGCAACAACTTCTCTGTTTAGGAGGTTTCCCATTTTTTGTCCCAGTCCTTAGTTCTTTTAGGGACCCCTTCCTTTATTCTATAGGTCTTCGTTCAGACTAGCCAAGGACTAAGGCGGGTCTGTTTGCTAGGAACAGGCAGCCCGCTACATCGTAGGGATTCAGCTTAGTCTTAATGTAGGGACAGCTTTCCCCTATCTTTCCTTAGTTCATGTTGCAGATCACAACAGCAGCGACTGCACCACCACCAATTTGGCAAAGTGCATGTTTAGTCGGCAAACTAATGACTGGGAGCGTACTGTTGTTTCCTCAGACTCACAATCGGCGATGGATATTTGTTGTTGGAGTAGAACAATGATGGTTGCGATGATGACACCAAACAGGTGCGACTAGGCTGACCGAAAGATGAATGTAGTGAGAAGGGAGAGGAGGACAACTCGAAGCTCGCTCTGATTGCTGGCCGGCTGGACTTCATGCGCTGAAGGAGAGCCGTAGTTCCTTGCCTATAAGAGCTGAGACATCAGCGGTTTATTTTCCTCTTTAAGAGCCTGCAGACTGCCAAAGAATCGTCTGGTAGCAACGTGCAAAAGAAATCCCACACACGAGGAGCCCGAGGATACGACTCGCCACCACCACCACGACCAGACCTCCTCCACCAGCAGCATCTGCGGCACAACACTGCTCCAGAGCCGACCGCTGCAAAAGCTGATTTTGATGCACGTCGCCAGCACTGAGTACGGCCGAGGCCTCTGATCAACCTCACCTCCTCTGCATCATGTCACACAGTTGATGATCATACACCATCTTCCTTATTAAACATATCTCTAAAACACAACGCGTTTCAGGGCTCAGGACAGGAGCTGCTTTCTGAAGCGAGCTATCAGTGACTTGATAAATCTGTCTTGATCACTGTCTCTTGATAAAGGGGCTCCCGAGTTATATATGAGGTTTCTTACGAGATATCTTTAATGAAGAAGACTGTGTGTGATCATGAACTGTTGGCTGCATATAGCTTGCGCCAGGAACAGTCTGCTAACTTGGTTTGGGCATCTTCCCACATGCATTATATTCCTGGATAACCTCATCTGAGAACAAAAGCTGACTATTAGTCTCATCCAATAAATCAACTAGAAAAAAGTTTTTTTTTTCTGGTGTAATATGTTCCTTAACCCATGGGGTGTTATGGGTTAGGTGGCAGAACAGACACCGGTGTCATTGACAGATTGGAAATTCTGTATGTATCAGTAAGTGTTAGGGCAGCAGAGGAGGTGAACTGAGCAGAACATTGACTTCAGCTGATGGTGTCGCTTTCAGAGGCTACATCTTCATACTTTGATTGAGATAATTGCTGTGACAAATATTCCAATACTCCCTCTACTTTCTCCTCATTAATACTCTTGCTGGAGCCAAACGAGGAAAATGTAACTTGTGTTTGGCACCACTACTGCTGCCAGCATTGCTGGTGAAGTCGCTGCTGCTAACAGTTCCCATATTTTCTCTGTGATATTAGGGGATTTTTTTTTCTATCACCCTACCACATCAGTTGCCTGTGCCTTGTTTGGATTTAGCAAACCATTTTTTTACACAAGTGTAATGTTTAATTTGTGCCCATATTTAGTCAACCCAGGAAAAAACATGAAATCATCCAGAAATTCTAGGTATTGGCAGGTTTCAATGGATAGATAAGAAGGATCATTTCACAACAGCCTGCGGGTTTGAAAAAAACAGACCTGCACCTTAAATGTCTCCATTTACTGTAATAATTTCTTTGCAAATTTTGGGTTAAAACCCATGAATTCCTCCTGGCCAAAAAAGGACCACGTAAAAACTAATGTCAAGAGGTTGGAACAATGCCTAAAAATGCTGAAACAGACCGCAGAATGGATGTGTGGTGCACCGATGCCAAAATGGAATATTCAATTTGGTAAACAGAAAGTAAAACCTGCATCAGCGAGTGAGTCTTAGCCCACAGTCCCACTATCAGTATTTGGTCAGTATTCGGTCAGTATTATTTCTCAGCAGTGGGAGCCAAAACCAGGTGAGGAACAATCAGAGAAAAGGTAGAATAGAAACAAGTCACCAATTCTGCATTTATCACCCACTCCTGGTTTTGGCTCCCACTCCTGAAAAAAAATACTGACCGAATACTGACAAGATGCTTATAGTGGGGCCGAAGCCTTACTTCCATACCAGGAAAGATCTTTGTACACATTATTAAACAACATGTATGTAAGTACTTGGATAAGAATACAATAATGAAACAAATCCAAATAAGTCCTGCCAGACTCATCTAATTTCCTTTTATGATGGAATCACTGACTGGGTGTATCAGGGAAAAGCAGTAGATATGTCACACACAGTGTAAGAAAGACAAAGTGTGATACAAAGGGATGAGGGGAAGGGAGCCCAGACTCTAGGGAAAGGGGAAGTGGAGACCTCCTAGGCTGATCTACAATCACCCTGCCTACCACTACCATCCCTATATTGTTCCTCACCAATCGCCGCACAGGAACCTATCCCTGTATTTCCTTAGCGCTTGGCCCTAGATAGGGAAGGGGGGGCTGAGCGCTAGTCGATCTCCATTGACAACTAAAGACAGCAAGGAGAGACAGACACAGGGGAAGTAGCTTAACTTGAGTCGACTTCAGAGAGATGGCACACACGTCCTCTTAGCACCAGTGAAGAAGAAAGAACTGCACTTGCTCCAAGCCTTCACAAAGGGTCATGTGAATATCACCGGCACCTCCCTCTAGCAACAGCTAGTATTTAAACACCCAGCCTGGGTGTCAATTAGCCGGAGGGAGATAGCCACTGGGTCCTAGGGTGAGACAGCTAAGAAGGTGTCTGTAATGTCAAACGAAGAGATATTCTGCAGTCAACTGCAGGGCGACTGTCTGACACACCCATGACAAGATATAGTATATCTCGACTTCCGCAAAGCATTTGATATCTCATACTATCATTATTGACAAAATTACCAAATATGGGATTGACAAGGCTACGGTTAGGTGGATTCATAACTGGCTCAGAGATTGTACTCGGGGTAGTAACAAATGGTTGCACATCTAATTGGAAGAATGTCCAAAGTGGAGTACCACAAGGCTCTGTCCTGGTCCCCCTCTACTCCTCCTTGGTCAAACCTGTGTCCAATTCTGGGCTCCACATTTTAAAAAAAGACATTGAAAAACTGGAGCAAGTTCAGAGAAGAACTACCAGGATGGGAAGTAGACTGCAAACTATGTCCTACGAGGAACAGTTAAAGGACCTGGGAATGTTTAGTTTATAAAAAAAGAAGACTAAGAGGAGTCTTAATAGCTGTCTACAAATATCTGCAGGGATGTCACATTGTAGAGGGATCATCCTTATTCTCATCTGCACATGGAAACACGAGAAGCAATGGAAGAAACTGAAAGGGAGAAGATACAGATTAGATATTAGAAAACACTTTTTGACAGTGAGGTGATCAATGAGTGGAACAGGCGGCCACGAGAGGTGGTGAGTTCTCCTTCAATGGAAGTCTTCAGACAGAGGCTGGACAGACATCTGTCTGAGATGGTTTAGAGAATCCTACAGTGAGCAGGGGGTTGAACACGATGACCCTGGAGGCCCCTTCCAATTCTAACATTCTATGATTCTATTACAAGAACAACAAGGCGTGCAAAAAAACAATTTTTTACAGTACAATGCCCAGATCTTTTGAGGTAGACAGTTGTGTTTAATTTTCAGGATTATGGAGACCTTTCTTTAGGATGTAAAAAAATGGCTTGTTTGTCTTACAATGCAGGAAGCAAACTTTCTGTGACACGCAAGCTTTGGATTCAAGACTTTGTTTTACTTGCACTAAAGGGTTCAATATTGCCATCCTTGTTTACCTAGTGTGAAGAATAAAAAAATGCTGTTATAACGGTGCTGTTACAGCAATATATCTAAGATCAATTCAATTACATTGAGTGACTACACAGGTCCTGCACGTCCCTATATATCACACTGACTATACAGGTTTAGAATTTCCCTATATATTATACTGAGTGACTATACAGCTACAACACATCACTATATTTCACACTGAGGGACTACACAGCTAAAGCACGGCCCTATATGTAGCACTGACTTTACAGCTAGGGCACATTCCTATATATCACACTGAGGTATTACACAGCTACAGTACTTCCCTATATATCACAAAGTTACTATACAGGTCTAGCACCTCACTATATATCACACTGAGTGACTATACAGCTAAAGCACTTCCCTATATATCACAGAGTGACGGTACAGGTCCAGCATCACCCTATAGTTATATCACACTGAGTGACTATAAAGCTACAGAACTTCCCTATATATCCCAAAAAGTGACTATACAGGTCCAGCACCTCCCTATAAATCACATTGAGTGACTATATAGCTAGAGCACTTCCTTATATCTCCCAGAGTGACTATACAGGTTAGCAACTTCAATATATATTACACTAACTATATAGCTACTGAACATCCCTATGTATCATGGAGTGGCTATACAGGTCCAGCACCTCCATAAATATCACACTGAGTGACTACACTTGTCAGACACCTCCCTACATATCACACTGAGTGACTATACAGCTGGAACAATTCCCTATCTATCACATAGTGACTATACAGGTCTAGCACCTCCATATATGTCACACTGAGTGACTATACAGATACACCACTTCCCTATATATCACAGAGTGACTATACAGATCTATAACTTCCCTGTAAATCACACTGACTATACATCTGCAGCACTTTTCTATGTCACAGAGTGACTATAGAGGTCCAGCACCTCCCTCTATATCAGAGTGACTATACAGCTACAGCACTTCCCTATATATCACACTAATTGACTACACAGCGACAGCACTTCCCTATATAGCACAGAGTGGCTATACAGCTACATCACTTCCCAATTTATCACACTGACTTTACAGGTTCAGAACCTCCCTATATATCACACTGAGTATCTATATAGCCACAGGACTTCCCTATATATCACAGAGTGACTATACAGGTCCACCACCTCCCACTATATCAGAGTGAATATACAGTTACAGCACTTCCCTATATATAACACTGAGTGATTATACAGCTACAGCATTTCACTATATATCAGAAAGTGACTACACAGATTCAGCACTTCACTATATATCACAGTGACTATACAGCTAGAGCAATTCCCTATATATCACAGTGACTATACAGATCTATTACTTGCCTGTTTATCACACTGAGTGACTATACAGCTACATCACTTCCCTATATATCACCGTGTGACTATACAGCTACAGCACTTACCTATATGTCACACTGAGTGACTTTACAGGGCCAGCACTTCCCTATATATCACAGAGTAACTATACAGGTCCAGCCTCTCCCTCTATATCAGAGTGACTATACAGCTACAGCACTTCCCTATATATCACACTAATTGACTATACAGCTACAGCACTTTCCTATATATCAGAGAGAAACTATGCAGATCCAGCACTTCTATATACATCACAGAGTGATTATACAGCTACAGCACCTCCATATATATCACACTGATTGACTATACAGCTACAGCACCACTCTATAAATCACAGAGTGACTATACAGCTACAGTACTTCACTATATATCACATTGAGTGACTATACAGGTCCAGAAACTCCCCATATATCACACTATTTGACTATACAGCTATAGCACTTCCCTATATACAGTGGCGACCAAAAGTTTTGCATTTTTTTTAAAGTGTGATTACTTCTGTCTGGTTGATGAATTGAAAGTGCATGAAGTTGTCAGCATACAATACCTTAATTTTAACCAAAATGCTTTTGAATATAGGTCTGGTCATTTAATTAAAGAAAACTACCAAAAGTTTTGCATATATTATTTATTGATCACAACATAGAGAGTAATTCATTGGTTACAATGCCATAACTCAGTATTTTGTAGCATAACCTCTTGCTTCAATTACTGCACCGCACCGACGGGGCATTGAAGGCAGTGGGGTATTCGAGACATCCTGAGGGATCTTGCTCCATTCCATTTGCAAATCTTCAAACAATTCATCTTTATTGCTATGGATACGGGCCCTAACTCACCGCTTAACTCATCCCAAAGGTGCTCTTATAGGGGGTAAATCAGGTGATTGGCTCGGCCATTGCAACAGGCGAACATTTTTCTTTGCTATCCAATTTTTTACTAAATTGGATGTGTGCTTAGGATCATTGTCTTGCTGGAATTTCCATCCCTGCCTACATTGGTTTTACCATGTAGCAGCATTACATTCTCCAGTATATCCTTGTACATGGTAGCATTCATATTTCCATCAATTCTTTGCAGAGAGCCAATGACAGATGCAGGAAAGCAGCCCCAATCCATGACATTGCCTCCACCATGTTTCACTGTAGGCGTTTGGTACCTTACAGCATTATGTTTTCTCACTTTAACCTAATATTCTTCCTTCATTTCGTGTGATATCTGTACAGCACTTTTTATGGACATCAGGCGATTCCATAGCTCCTCTTTATGGCTTTATGACTTCACTCTCAGAATAATAAACTTCCTGACATCTGGTGAGAAATCTGCCTTTGTCTTTATCATGTTTTAACCTTATATACACACGCATAAAAAAAAAAAAAAATAAGCAAAATTCAACTACCCACGACAAAAGATGCAAAACAAATGCTGAAAATGAACACATAAAGGGATAAAACAACGTCACACACCATTCTCCTCCAGATAATAGCAAGGGGTTAAAAAACTTTATTGAATTAATTATTCCCTATCGGAAAGGATTGGTGGGAACTTTCCAACTTTTTGTGCCTAACACATCACCATTTCAGAGATGTATTCTGTTATGGAAAATACAGTGTATAGATAATGCTGGTTATCATATGCATTTGGAGTTTTCTCAGTATGGTCCGAATGGTAAAATGACTCCTATCATGGAAAATAATTATTATTATTATTGTTAATTTATATATCGCCATTGATTCCATGGCGCTGTACATAAGGAGGGGTTACATACCAAATACAGATATCACTTACAGTAAACAAACTAACAATGATAGACTGGTACAGAGGGAAGAGGACCCTGCCCTCGGGGGCTTACATTCTACAGGAATGGGGAAGGAGACAGTAGGTTGAGGGGTTGTGGTGGTCGGACAGTAAAGACTTGCCTTGTTTGGTCAATCTTGTTTTTGAAGTGTGTGGCAAACTCCTCAGCAGAGATGACGGAGGTCGGAGGGGGCAGTGGAGGATGGAGGAGAGATTCAAAAGTGTTGAATAGCTGTTTGGGGTTGTAGGATAGGGAGGATATGAGGGTTGTGAAGTAGGCCTGTTTAGCAGAGGTGAGGGCTGATTTGAATGCGAGTGTTGCTTGTTTGAATGCAGTGAAGTCATCTTGAGAATGTGTTTTCTTCCAACGCTGCTCCGCAACCCTGGACGCTTGTCGAAGCTGTTTAGTAAGGTTGTTGTGCCAGGGTTGCCTGTTGACTCGTCGCGCTCTGCCATGCACAAGAGGGGCGACCGAGTAAATAGCTGATGCGAGAGTGGCATTGTAGAAAGCGGTGGCGCTGTATGTCTGTGTCATGGAGTGAGAATATGGATGTCGTGGTAGAACAGAGTCAGAGAGTGTGTGAGGGTCTAGATGTGCAAGGTTTCTGCGGGGTGTGCTAATTGCTGGACATGGGTGACAGGTGAGGAGGACAGGGATGAGAATGTGAGTAGATGGTGGTCAGATAGGGGTAGAGGGGAGGTTGTGAGGTTAGATAGGGAGCATAGTCGGGTGAAGATGAGGTCTAGTGTGTGTCTGTCTGTGTGGGTGGTTGAGGAGGACCACTGAGTAAGTCCAAAGGATGAAGTAAGTGACAGGAGTTTGAATGCTGCTGACTGGCGAGTGTCAGTGGGGATGTTGAAATCGCCCATGATGATTGTGGGAATGTCAGCAGGGAGAAAGTAAAGAAGCCCGGTGGAGAATTGGTCAATAAAGGCAGTGATCGGGCCCGGGGGTCGGTATATGACAGCCACTTGGAGGTTGGAGGGAGAGTAAATGCGGCGGAGTGGACTTCAAAAGAAGGGAGAATAAGGGAGGGAAGAGGAGGAGTAAGGCTAAAGGTGCAGTTGTTAGAGAGGGGAATACCCACTCCTCCACCATGTCTGTTACCAGGGCGAGGAGTGTGGGTGAAGTGGAGGCCGCCGTAACACAGCGCAGCAAGGGAGGCAGTGTCAGAGGGTGTTAGCCATGTCTCTGTGATGCCCAGGAAGGAGAAATTGAGAGAGGTAAAGAGGTCGTGGACAAAATGGAGCTTGTTGCAGACAGAGCGTGCACAGTGCTCCAGAGAGAGGGAGCAGCAGGGTGGGCGTCAGGGGGACCGGTTTTGCGTAAGAGAGGTTGTGGTAGTTTGCAGTTGGTTTGATGCGATAGGTGGGGGAATTGGTGGAAGGCGCAAGCTGTGGGGGTCCAGGATTGGGAGATATGTCACCAGCAGCGAGGAGAAGCAGAGAGAGGGAGAGCAGGTGGGAGAAGGAGCGTGTCCAGCTTGTCTTATGTTTCAGTAGGATAGATCTGAGGTTGAGGAGCAGGTCAGTAGATGAGGTTAGGTGGGGAGGTAAGAGGAAAGGAGAGATGGTGATTTGGTTAGAGGGTGCTGGGGTTTGGGGATAGCGAAGGAGAGTGAGGATTAGTGGGGCAAAAACAGTAAGGGAATGTAAGCATGATGAAAGTGTAAGGGAGAATAATTAATCGTGTATCCTTGGTAGAATTTAGCTAAGGCTACGACTCGCCACCAGGCATTAGATAGAGTTAACCTTGGGTATAGGATGATAACAAAATTAGATTGTACTATCTAGAAGGACTATTGTTTCGTCTTACTAGGCCTGTATTCTAACATAAAAGATTTTTTCAGGCATCGTTTTAATTCACGTTATACGGTTACAGCTATATAATCAGCCGTCTGTGTTGTGGTTATGCACATTGCACTTTGAGTGTGAACTATCAGCTTTTAGTGAGATTCAATAACTTTTTTTTAACCCTTTGCTATTATCTGTAATCAAAACTTGGGAAACCACAGAACCCTGAACAATTGTACCATTTGCTTCCGGTTTACTAAAATCACTAGGAAAATGCCATCACAACAACCAGAAAGGAGGAATCACACTTCTAAAAAAAAGGCAAAACTTTTGGTCGTCACTGTATCACACTGAGTGACTATACAGCTATAGCACTTCCCTATATATCACACTGACTTTACAGGTCCAGCACTTCCCTATATATCACACTGACTTTACAGGTTCAGCACTTCCCTATATATCACACTGACTTTACAGGTCCAGCACTTCCAAATATATCACACTGACTTTACAGGTTCAGCAGTTCCCTATATATCACACTGACTTTACAGGTCCAGAACTTCCCTATATATCACACTGACTTTACAGGTTCAGCACTTCCCTATATATCACACTGACTTTACAGGTCCAGCACTTCCCTATATATCACACACACTGATTTTACAGGTCCAGAACTTCCCTATATATCACACTGACTTTACAGGTTCAGCACTTTCCTATATATCACACTGACTTTACAGGTCCAGCACTTCCATATATATCACACTGACTTTACAGGTTCAGCCCTTCCCTATATATCACACTGACTTTACAGGTTTTGCACTTCCCTATATATCACACTGACTTTACAGGTTTAGCACTTCCCTATATATCACACAGCACTGGCTACACAGGTCCAGCACTTCCCTATATATCACACTGACTTTACAGGTCCCGCACTTCCCTATATATCACACTGCACTGGCTACACAGGTCCAGGACTTCCCTATATAAGACACTGACTTTACAGGCCCAGCACTTCCCTATATATCACACTGACTTTACAGGTCCAGCACTTCCCTATATATCACACTGCACTGGCTACACAGGTCCAGCACTTCCCTATATATCACACTGACTTTACAGGAATATGTTGGCACTATATAAATAAAAATATTATTATCATTATTCTCTATGTGCTTGAGCACTGAAGTAGTGCATCACAAGCAGACTGTGGAATCATCTGTGTGCTCTGACCTCGTACCAGCCCCCATCTTTAATTCTGCCTGGGATAGTCCCCCCTGATTGGATGTGCTTGACCATGTGATGCTTCAAGGCAATATGGAGAAGCCCACGTGGCCACGCCTGTCGTCATTAGCCTGTTCTCTGGTCTTCAGCAATGTGTGAAATTGCCCCAGGCTTTTTTGGGGGCTGATCCTCATGAATCCAATCACAGAGTGTTCAAATTTGCAGGAAATTCAACTTGACGTTGATCCTCCGTGGATCGATCCGTAAATCTCTAGGCTGCAGTCCAGGGTCCTTAGCTTACAGAGTATTACAGAAGATGTGGCACCATGGCGGTCGGCATCAGAGCGGCACCATGGCGGTCGGCATCAGAGCGACACCATGGCGGTCGGCATCAGAGTGGCACCATGGCGGTCGGCATCAGAGCGGCACCATGGCAGTCGGCATCAGAGCGGCACCATGGGGTCGGCATCAGAGCGGCTCTGCGATTCTTGTCATGCAGCCCAGAGCTGCAGACAGCCACAGGGACACACTGCCCCCTACAGGAGAACAGAAAGAGGTGCAGCCCAGAGCTGCAGACAGCCACAGGGACACACTGCCCCCTACAGAAGAAAAGAAAGAGGTGCAGCCCAGAGCTGCAGACAGCCACAGGGACACACTGCCCCCTACAGGAGAACAGAAAGAGGTGCAGCCCAGAGCTGCAGACAGCCACAGGGACACACTGCCCCCTACAGGAGAAAAGAAAGAGGTGCAGCCCAGAGCTGCAGACAGCCACAGGACACACTGCCCCCTACAGGAGAACAGAAAGAGGTGCAGCCCAGATCTGCAGACAGCCACAGGGACACACTGCCCCCTACAGGAGAACAGAAAGAGGTGCAGCCCAGAGGTGCAGACAGCCACAGGGACACACTGCCCCCTACAGGAGAACAGAAAGAGGTGCATCCCAGAGCTGCAGACAGCCACAGGGACACACTGCCCCCTACAGGAGAACAGAAAGAGGTGCAGCCCAGAGCTGCAGACAGCCACAGGGACACACTGCCCCCTACAGGAGAACAAAAAGAGGTGCAGCCCAGAGCTGTAGACAGCCACAGGGACACACTGCCCCCTACAGGAGAACAGAAAGAGGTGCAGCCCAGATCTGCAGACAGCCACAGGGACTCACTGCCCCCTACAGGAGAACAGGAGGTGCTTCGTTGCCTATCTCTGTCTAGTTCGCTTGGTCCTCTGGGACCTCTAGTACTTTTTGTCTGTTTGTCTTTTGTGCTCTGCAACAACTTCTGTTTAGGAGGTGTCCCATTTTTGTCCCAGTCCTTAGTTCTTTTAGGGACCCCTCCCTTATTTCTATAGGTCTTCATTCAGACTAGTCGAGGACTAAGGCGGGTCTGTTCACAAGGAACAGGCAGCCCGCTACATCATAGGGATTCAGCTTAGTCTTACTGTAGGGACAGCTTTCCCCTTTCTTTCCTTAGTTCTTGTTGCAGATCATAACATAATGACTGTCAACCAAAATTTTGACAACGCGAGGGCAGGGGCGTACATAGGAATCATGGGGCCCCATAGCAGAAGCTCTAATTGGGCCCCTCCCCCCCAAAAAAAATGTAAATAATTGTTGGGGTCACCAAATGTCAGATCTCACATCCTTCACACAGTAATTTTCCTCCTCCTGACGTCCTAGATCTCTCTTTCATTGCCCCATAAAGTATGATGCCAATAAAAGTGTCCCCAAACACAGTATGATACCCCCATGGTGAATTCCTCCACATTCACAATATAATGACCATATTGTACCCCACCTCAACTCCCAGGGTAAAGTATGGTGACCCCAACACAGCGTGATCCCCCAACTGTGAGCCGCTAGAGAGAATGGTACATAATAAGGGACGGCGCTATACATAATAAAAGAGGAAACTATATAACTAAGGATGGCGCTATACATAATAAGTGATTACACTATATACTAAGGGACTATGCTATACATAATACGGCTACATTCTTGCATGTGTAATAAAAAACACTTGGGCCAACATATCAAAGAGCTCACGAATCAGTGGTGACAACACAAACCAGTTCACCACTCATAATCATGAGCAAAGCATTGCCTACTCAGGGAAAGATATGAAAAAAACGCGAGATTGAGTACAAATGGCATAAAAACATTGAAGTTTATTAATCAATTAAAAATGTACAGAAATAATAATACGCAATATATACACAAATATAAAAATATAATTATACAGACACTAGGTGAGTATTGGATAACCAAAGGAAAAAGAAAAGAAGGAAAAAATAGCCCCCATGAGAGCCTCAAAATCTCCCATAGAAATACATTACAAATTGCAATGGTGCAAATAAATTCCACACAAGGAGAAGTCAAGCGGGAGAGAAGAGACCAGGGGAAAAGAAAAGAAAAGAAAATGTAAAAGACGGTGGGGTCGCAAAGAGCGCATGCAGTCACAATCAGATATAAGGGATAGAGTACCCCTTACATATAGCTCAGCAATATCGGAGTAAAGAGTAAGTCGGGGCACTCACCGAACTGACTGGTAGCTCACGCAAACAGGCAGGGCACAGAGGGGCAGAGAAAGGACATTCACCAGGGGCCTCGACGCGCGTTTCGCGTGGGGCTTTATCAAGAGGCGCGTCATTGCCATTTTTATCCTCGAGCTCCT
The DNA here is from genome assembly GCF_046119375.1 of Phyllobates terribilis. Lineage (NCBI taxonomy): Eukaryota > Metazoa > Chordata > Amphibia > Anura > Dendrobatidae > Phyllobates > Phyllobates terribilis. The sequence continues at coordinate 652,671,892 of NW_027362763.1, forward strand.
CGAATTCGTCCTCTGCCATAATTATTTTTTATTCAAGGATAGGGTATATCTTCAGGTCCGCGGCACGGCGATGGGGGCGGCCTGTGCCCCCTCATACGCCAACCTCTTCCTGGGAGCATGGGAGAGGGAACTTTTTGGCAATGGGGGGATGCGGGGCATCGACCATGTCGTGTCATGGATGAGATACATAGATGACATCCTATTCTTTTGGCAGGGGACGGTGGAGGAGCTCGAGGACTTCATGACTTTACTGAACTCAAATAATCGTGCAGTGAGGCTTTCCTATAAATACAGCCCGAAACAGATTGATTTTTTGGACATCACTTTAGAAGTGGATGCTGAATGTCGTATCCAAACGGATCTGTTTAGGAAGCCCACTGCCGTGAATTCCCTCATCCACGCTATGTCTGCACATGACTCTTCCACTATTAGGGTCGTCCCGATCGGACAGTTTCTCAGGGTGAGGCGGATCTGCTCGACCAGCTCTAGATTTGAGAAGCGGGCTTTGGACTTAGCTGAACGCTTCAAATGCAGGGGTAACAGCAATCGTTGTGTCGGCCGTGGCTTTAGGAGGGCGCGGAATACTCCCCGGGATCACCTCATCTATCCCCCTCCCTCTGATAGATGCAAAGGTCCGGAGAGGATCCGCTTCATTTCCACATTCAATTCTGAGTGGTATGGGGTGAGGCGTTTCTGTACATTTTTAATTGATTAATAAACTTCAATGTTTTTATGCCATTTGTACTCAATCTCGCGGTTTTTTCATTCTTGCATCTGTGCGCAGTGTCGGTGTGCTGCCCTGTTTTACAGACGCATTGAGCATGTCCTATTCTAATCCTCAAAATCGGATCAGAACAGGACATTCTCTGACCCTCTTAGATCTCATTCTCAGATCCGTGATTTTCATGGATGTGTGAAAGGATCTATAAAACTCTACGAGTCCGTGGACCATCCGATAAAAAGATCTGGCAGCACACGGACATTTCACACAAATGTGAGAATGTGGCCTAAGGGATTTTACAGATAACATTATCGCTCCAAGTCACACAGTGCAGATACAGAATAATATCTACATCCAGGCACTTACCGCTGACGTCTCATCTGATCAGAGGTGGTTTCTGCTGCTTCTTCTCCGTCTGGTCAGACCTTAATGCCCACATCTCCCAGCCACGACTCGTCTTGTCACGATGATCGCCAGCCTAGAAAATAACAAGGTCACATATTGTATATATACATGTGTCTCCCCCACACTGCGCCCCTGAATACAGATATGTAACCCCCCTCATTAATATACTATTAGCCACTTAGTAATCAAAATATAAAGTGATAAGCAGCACTGTGCCCCCCATTAACTATAATCTGCAGCGGCCAATAATATAAATTATTCAGTCTCTGTGACTCTCCCCAATTAACTGTAAGGCTATGTGCACACGGAAAACATACAAGGCTTCACAGTACAAGCAAAGTGAAACCCCCATCATTGCTCTCTCCCAGCACCCCCATCATTGCTCTCTTCCAGCACCCTCGTCATTGCTCTCTCCCACCACCCCCGTCATTGCTCTCTCTCAGCACCCCCATCATTTCTCTCTTCCATCACCCTCGTCATTGCTCTCTCCCAGCACCCCCGTCATTGCTCTCTCCCACCACCTCCATCATTGCTCTCTCTCAGCACCCCCATCATTTCTCTCTTCCATCACCCTCGTCATTGCTCTCTCCCAGCACCCCCGTCATTGCTCTCTCCCACCACCTCCATCATTGCTCTCTCTCAGCACCCCCATCATTGCTCTGTCCCAGCACCCCCGTCATTGCTCTGTCCAAGCACCCCCGTCATTGCTCTCTCCCACCACCTCCATCATTACTCTCTCCCAGCACCCCCATCATTGCTCTGTCCCAGCACCCCGTCATTGCTCTGTCCCAGCACCCTCATCGTTGCTCTCTTCTAGCACCCCCATCATTGCTCTCTCCCAGCACCCCCATCATTGCTCTCTCTCAGCACCCGCATCATTGCTCTGTCCCACCACCCCCATCATTGCTCTCTCCCAGCCCCCATTATGGCTCTGTCCCAGCACCCCCATCATTGCTCTGTCCCAGCACCTCCAACATTGCTCTCTCCCAGCCCCCCATCATTGCTCTGTCCCAGCACCTCCATCATTGCTTCTCCCAGCACTCCCATCATTGCTCTCCTAGCACCCCCATCATTGCGCTCTCCCAGCACCCTCGTCATTGCTCTCTCCCACCACCCCTGTCATTGCTCTCTCCCACCACCTCCATCATTGCTCTCTCTCAGCACCCCCATCATTTCTCTCTTCCATCACCCTCGTCATTGCTCTCTCCCAGCACCCCCGTCATTGCTCTCTCCCACCACCTCCATCATTGCTCTCTCTCAGCACCCCCATCATTTCTCTCTTCCATCACCCTCGTCATTGCTCTCTCCCAGCACCCCCGTCATTGCTCTCTCCCACCACCTCCATCATTGCTCTCTCTCAGCACCCCCATCATTGCTCTGTCCCAGCACCCCCGTCATTGCTCTGTCCCAGCACCCCCGTCATTGCTCTCTCCCACCACCTCCATCATTACTCTCTCCCAGCACCCCCATCATTGCTCTGTCCCAGCACCCCCGTCATTGCTCTGTCCCAGCACCCCCGTCATTGCTCTCTCCCACCACCTCCATCATTACTCTCTCCCAGCACCCCCATCATTGCTCTGTCCCAGCACCCCGTCATTGCTCTGTCCCAGCACCCTCATCGTTGCTCTCTTCTAGCACCCCCATCATTGCTCTCTCCCAGCACCCCCATCATTGCTCTCTCTCAGCACCCGCATCATTGCTCTGTCCCACCACCCCCATCATTGCTCTCTCCCAGCCCCCATTATTGCTCTGTCCCAGCACCCCCATCATTGCTCTGTCCCAGCACCTCCAACATTGCTCTCTCCCAGCCCCCCATCATTGCTCTGTCCCAGCACCTCCATCATTGCTTCTCCCAGCACTCCCATCATTGCTCTCCTAGCACCCCCATCATTGCGCTCTCCCAGCACCCCCATAATTTCCTCTCAGCACCCCCATCATTACTCTGTCCCAGCACTTCCAGCATTGCTCTCTCTCAGCCCCACATAATTGCTCTCTCCCAGACCCCCACCATTGCTTTGTCCCATCACCCCCATCATTGCTCTCCCCAGCCCTATCAGCCCCATTATTGCTCTTCCCAGCCCCATCATTCCTCTCCCCAGCCCCATCAGCCCCATTATTGCTCTTCCCAGCCCCATCAGCCCCATTATTGCTCTTCGCAGCCCCATCATTCCTCTCCCCAGCCCCATCAGCCCCATTATTGCTCTCCCCAGCCCCATCATCCCATCATTCCTCTCCCCAGCCCCATCAACTCCATTATTCCTCTCCCCAGCCCCATCAGCCCCATTATTGCTCACCCCAGCCCCACCATCCCATCATTGCTCTCCCCAGGCCCACCATCCCCATCATTGCTCTTCCCAGCCCCATCATTCGTCTCCCCAGCCCCATCATTGCTCTCCCTAGCCCCACCATCCCATTATTCCTCTCCCCAGCCCCATCAACCCCATCATTCCTCTCCCCAGCCCCATTATTGCTCTTCCCAGCTCCATTAGTCCCATTATTCCTATCCCAAGCCCCATCACTCCTCTCCCCAGCCCCATCAGCCCCATTATTGCTCTCCCCAGCCCCATCAACCCCATTATTCCTCTCCCCAGCCCCATCAACCCCATTATTGCTCTCCCCAGCCCCATCAACCCCATTATTCCTCTCCCCAGCCCCATCAGTCCTCTCCCCGGCCCCAATATTTCTCTCCCCAGTCCCATCAGCCCCATTATTGCTCTTCCCAGCCCCATCATTCCTCTCCCCAGCCCCACCATCCCACCATTGCTCTCCCCCCACCTCCCCTCCCCAGCATTTCAGTAAAAAAAAAAAAAAAAACCCCCAACAACTTACCTCAGCTCGCTCCCCTGCAGCAGCATCCTCCTGGTTGCCGGCAGCTTTCTTCCTGACCCAGTCGCGCGCTGCATGATGACGTCATCAAGCTGCGCGCACCTGGGTCAGGAAGGAAGCAGAGGACGAACCCTCCAGCTCGGCTGCTATTCTCCTCCTGACAGCAGCAGAGCTGCAGGGATCGCTCCCTGACTGCCCCGTGCAGGGAGCAGCTGCACCTTGCGGGCCCCTTGGTGCAGCTGCATGGTGGGGACCCGGCGCAGATGCATCGGCGGCGGTATGTCCACCCCTGGACTGCTATAGGGCCCCCCCGGCTCACGGGCCCCATAGCAGTCGTGTGGTCTGCCGCCATTGGCGGTACGCCACTGCGCGAGGGTCATGGGAAAGGTAGCGTAGCATAAACTCAGCCATGCGTGCCAGACTGCTAACAGGCAAGACCTCCGTGTCCTCACCAAGAGGATGACTGACCATGCTCTCCTCCTCCTCCTTCCTGTTCTCAGGCCATCCACACTGAACAGACAGTATGACAATTGTGAAGGTAGTACCGTCTATAGCGCATGAAACTAGCTCCTGTTCTTCCTCCTCCTCTTCCTCATTGTCACCCAATCCACGTTGGGATGAGATGAGGCTGGGCTGTGTGTAATCACCCTGTATTGTTCCTTGCTCCATCTCATCATGCTCCACCTGCAATGCGTCCTCTTTGATTGTGAGCAGAGAGTGTTTCAGAAGACAGAGAAGCGGGATGGTGATGCTAATTATGGCGTCATCGCCGATCACCATCTTGGTGGAGTCCTCAAAGTTTTGGAGGATGGTACATATGTCTGACATCCAGGTCCACTCCTGAGGACTTGTGTGGAGTCTGAATTGTATACCGACGGCCTTGTTGATGCTGGTAGTCAACAATTGCCCTCTTCTGCTCACAAATCCCCAACATTTGCAGTGTAGAGTTCCAACTTGTGGGGACATCACACACCAGTCAGTGAGCCGGAAGGTGCAAACGCTGCTGAAGCACGGCAAGGGTGGCGTAAGCTGTAGCTGACTTTCTAAAATGGGCACACAGACGGCGTACTTTGACAAGCAGATCCGACAGCTACGGGTAGCTTTTGAGAAACTGTGGAACCACGAGATTAAGCACATGGGACAGGCATGGTACATCTGTGAGCTCGCATCAGAGCGTCCAACAGGTTCTGGCCATTGTCACACACGACCATGCCTGGCTGCAGGTTCAGCAGTGTCAGCCACAGATCTGCCTGCTCTTTCAGAGCTGTCCACAACTCTTCAGCATTGTGCAGTTTCTCTCCTAAGCATATTAGCTTCAGCACAGCCTGTTGACGCTTGGCTGCGGCAGTGCTTCAGTGCTTCCAGCTTGTGACTGATGTGGTCATTTCGGAGATAGAGGCTGAAGAGGAGGAAGAGGCTGAGGAGGATGAGGTGCAGGAGCTGTAGACTTTGGGGGCAACCTTGATTGACCTAGGGTCCACAATCCTCAGCGTCGGGAGGATGTGTTCTGTCCCAAGGTCCGACTGGGTCCCGGCTTTCACTAGGTTAACCCAGTGTGCAGTCAGCGAGATGTACCAACCCTGCCCACAAGCACTTGTCCACGTGTCCGTGGTTAGGTGGACTTTCCCTGTAACTGCATTGTTGAAAACACGGTTAATTTTGTGGGACACATGCTTGTGTAATGCGGGGACGGCACACCGGGAGAAATAGTGGCGACTGGGGACCGAGTACCGAGGTACGGCCACCGCTATCAGGTTGCGGACAGCTTCCGTCTCCAAGAGCCTAAAAAGCAAAATTTCGAGCTCAAGCAGTTCCAAGGACTGGGGTATGAACAACTGAACACTGCGCTGTGACAAGGACATGCTTGCTGATGGTGCTATTTAAGAGTGTGCAACGACAGTTGTTCAGGCAACTTCCTTCGTGTTGGTGTTACGGGGAACGGTTGCCTGCCTTCTGTCTGCGGCCACCACACTGCTTCTTCCTGCCTGTTGGGGTGCTCTGCCTCCCTCCCGCTGTGTGCTGCTGTCCTCGCTCTGCATGTCCTCCTGCCAGGTTAGGTCAGTTACTATATCACCCACCACCTCGTCTTCCACTTCCGCACCCTGGTCGTCCTCCTGACTTTCTGGCAATTGTGTCTCATCATCGTCCACCTCTTGTGACACTTTCCCACCGTCGCCTTCGTGTGACCGTGGCTGCTGAAATATTTGAGCATCGCTACATGCGATCTCCTCTTGCCCCGCTTCAAGTGGACCGGGCGAGAGGCCCGAATCTATAAATGGAAAAGTGAACAGCTCTTCGGAGTGTCCAAGTGTGGGATCAGTTGTCTCTGGGCACTCGGAATGGTGGGAGGAAGGAGGATCAGGGTGAGGAATATGCCGTCCAGACTCATGGCTACTGAGACTTGACCGTGTGGAAGACAGGGTGGTGGTGGTGGTGGCTAAGTGACTGGAAGCATTATCCGCTATCCAACCAATAACCTTTTGACACTGCTCTGTGTTCAATAGTGTTGTTCTGCAGTCCCCTATTAATTGGGACAGGAAGGTCGAGCGAGAAAATGTGGGTGTTTGTTGTGGCACAATTTCATCTTGCCCACGGCCTCGGCCTCTGCATGCACCATCACCATCACCATCACATCCAGTTCCCCGTTCCTTGCCGCGCGCCTTGCCCATTTTAAATGGAGGATAATATCTTCCACACTCACTACAAATGACTGAGTTTGGAGCGAACTTATATGTGATCTCTGTCAAATCACAGTTTTAAATACCTGGCCTGTAGGTAACTATTTTTAGCAGTAAACTGGTGTCAATAACTTTGCTAACATACTGCAATAAAATTTCAATGGAGGCCAGAAATGGAGAATTTTCAGCGCAATTATATGTGATCCGTGTGATGGACAAACCACAGTTTTAAATAGCTGGATTTTTAGCGCTGTAATATGGAAAGGACCTGGCTGTATTCTGCAGTGCCAACAAGCAAATGGCACAGAAAAACTGTGTTCTCTGGATTGCTTTTTAAGAAAATAATCAGGATTAAGATCCCAAAAAATTATTCCTGGCCCCTGAGACCTGGGGCTATTTCTAGAAATATCTGTAAAAGCAGCAGCAGACAGAACTGGAATGGACCCTCTTACTATATGCACTGCCTGCCTGCCTATATACACTGCCTGCCTGCCTATATACACTGCCTGCCTGATATCTCTGCAGATGGATTAGTCCTCAGAAGGACCGTTTGTTGAGATGGATATTATTATTATTATTATTTATTATTATAGCGCCATTTATTCCATGGCGCTTTACATGTGAAAAAGGGGTATAATACAAGAACAATTACAATAATCTTGAACACAATGTGACGGCGACTGGTACAGGAGGAATGTGGACCCTGCCCGCGAGGGCTCACAGTCTACAGGGGATGGGTGAGGATACAGTAGGTGAGGGTAGAGCTGGTCGTGCAGCGGTATGGTGGAGCGAGGACCCTGCCCGCGAGGGCTCACAGTCTACAGGGGATGGGTGAGGATACAGTAGGTGAGGGTAGAGCTGGTCGTGCAGCGGTATGGTGGAGCGAGGACCCTGCCCGCGAGGACTCACAATCTACAAGGGATGGGTGAGGATACAGTAGGTGAGGGTAGAGGAGGTCGTGCAGCGGTATGGTGGAGCGGTGGTTACTTCAGGTTGTAGGCTTGTCGGAAGAGGTGGGTCTTCAGGTTCGTTTTGAAGGTTTCCACAGTAGGTGAGAGTCTGATATGTTGGGGTAGAGAGTTCCAGAGTAGTGGGGATGCACGGGATAAATCTTGTATACGGTTGTGGGAGGAGGAGATAAGAGGGGAGTAGAGAAGGAGATCTTGTGAGGATCGGAGGTTGCGTGCAGGTATGTAATTGGAGACTAGGTCGGAGATATATGGAGGAGACAGGTTGTGAATGGCTTTGTATGCCATGGTTAGGGTTTTGATCTGGAGTCTCTGGGCAATGGGGAGCCAGTGAAGAGATTGACAGAGAGGAGAGGCCGGGGAATAGCGGGGGGACAGGTGGATTAGTCGAGCAGCAGAGTTTAGGATAGATTGGAGGGGTGCGAGAGTGTTAGAGGGGAGGCCACAGAGCAGGAGGTTGCAGTAGTCAAGGCGGGAGATGATGAGGGCAAGCACTAGTGTTTTGGCAGATTCATGGTTTAGGAATGTGCGGATCCGGGAGATATTTTCGGGGGGTTGCGTAGCTAGAGATATGTGTCTCTAATATAGTCTGTACACCTACACTAACTAAGAAACAAGCGAATCTCTCCCTAGCTCAGCAGCAGCTCTCCCTACACTGTCTGATTCCGGAGTGACTGTGACGAGCATGGCGGCGCCAGGTCTGATATAGACCCGATGACGCTGTGCGGCCAGCCAATCACTGTAATGCCACAACCAACATGGCTACGGCATTACAGTGTGTGGCAGGCAATCCCCGCATGTTCATTGGCTCTGTAAAGAGCGTCAACATGCAGGGAGGGGACCCGAGCTCCCGCCGAGAAATCTGGAGCAGTGAGATGCTCGGGCGAGTAGCGAGCAGTAGCGAGCATGCTCGCTCATCACTAGTAATCATTGTTTTTTTTAAGTCACAAGCTCCACAACTTTCTAATGTACAGTCAACCTGTAAGGAAGGATTAGATCCCCTGATCCCATAGCCAAAATGATAAAAAATATATAAATCAGCAGAAAGAAAGAACCCAATGAATGAGACTCATTATTCAGTTGGCATTGGCAACATTTATTTGTGATTGGGCCACCATGCATGTAATAGTCAGCGTCACAATTACCAAATGAGCAGGGACTTTCCATCCTCTTTGGCTAAATACGCCAGACAGTTGAGAATTATTAGGATGTCCTTCGCTTTCGCCTCACATGGCATGCACTCCATTACCACATTGCTCAGGTATTCTGGATCATTAATGGAGGAAAGGTCATCAATTCCGGCATGTTTGTCCTTCACGATCCCGTAAGTGTTTACTAGGTGTTCCGTTAGGTGGACATGCACTGTGGGGTCATAGCCCAACTTCTTCAGCTGACTCATTGTATGATGGTAGCGCATATGCAGCTCGGATCTTAAATTCTCATCCACTTTGCCGGTTCGTGGACAGGTGGTCACCTGTAATCATGAAATCAACAGTTAATATACATTTAGCATAGCCCTTTTTGGAATTTTTTATTTCCCCCTTTTTGCATTCATTTGCATTTTTCTCACTTCACCGGAGCTTAAAAATTAGCAAAATTACTATGAGCAATAAATGTTGTCAAAGAATAACATAACTTCCAACTCCTATGAATTCCCTAGCCATTCCAGCACCATCACTTTTGGTGGTCCCGCCGGTCTGCTGACTTGTCTTGCAGCGATCATGTTCTGTACATGCGCACAAGACAAACTCTCGCACATATAGGCACCGTCACAGAGATCAGCGATTTCCTGCAGCAAGTGCATTTATGGCACGTCAGAGACCGGCGGAGATCTTTGGAGAGCTGGTCCTGGACTGTGGGGGAATTAAAGGGTAGGTATATATCAATTATCACTTATTCCCTGGATAAATCCCTTCAATTCTATAGGCGGAAGCCATTTTTTTTCTAACAACTAGTATATTATATTGATATCTAGCGCCTCTGTAACATTGTTGGTACAATCTATCTGGAAGTCACACATTGATAAACTTCTCTATTTATTAAAATAAATAAGTATTTAATAGTAATTTAGGTTTGTCCACCTGTAAAATCTTCTCCTCTATATCAGCCACGCTGTATCCGTACAGTCGTTCTTGCTCCCGGAAGATGGTACATAGAATCCGGCGGTCTAGCTGAAAGGCTATCTCTCCGACAATGCGCTGAAACTTCTTCACTTTTTCTGGGTTTTCAAAAATGAATTAGTAAAATCACATAAAAGCTTAAAAATTTTCTGAATCAATGCAAACTGAAACCGGCACCATGTGCCCAGGGGGTAATAATAATATCCAACTACTTACCTAGCTGTGAGCAGGAGTCTGACTTTTGTTTTCTGTCTATGATTTCTGGAATAGTCAAATAAAATGTTTTCCATATATCAATGTCCAAACCCTATATGCATAAAAGGTTGCCTCCTGAGGGAAGGGCCTCATGAAAGGTGCATATACCTGGACCACTGGTTACGAGGCATATCTCTACTCTATATAGACTACACTGTGATTGCGTACCACCGAGAGCCAGAGCTAGGTCCCTTCCTAAAAGTTCCTCTGCCACAAAATATTATAAATGGTGCATGGTCTGTTCCATAAATCCTAAATTACTAAGATTTCTCTAAACTCGAGAGGTTTTCTTTATGAATGTCTGCATTACGAAGGCTATAACTTCTAGCTCCAAGGCTTTGAGGGATACTAGTGAACAGACATAGACGTACGTCTAATGTAATAATCGGAATATCACATATTAAGAACATACCGGCGTAGGAAAAATAACTTGCATTCATAGTTGTTTCCTGTCTAGAATATGCAAAAAAAAAGTCATCTATAATACTAATAGTAGGCCTCCAAAACCTGATTTCATGGAGAATTCTTGACAGTTTTATTATGAAAGTTCTACTACATTTTAATTTCCATCATTCTGATTTATTGCAGATCACAGGTTGATTTTATGAGCCAATCTATAGTGTCATTTTACCAGGGATGTGTACTTTATATAGGAACACATGCAATGAATATATATACCTTCTTGTCAATGTGTGGCTGCACTATTGAGATGACACCAATTCTTTTAGAAAATGTCAAACATTACATTGCAATTTATGATTTAGGGGAATTCCATATGTGTAAACCCAGTCTTACCCTTACCCTTACCCAGTCTTAAACCCAGCCTTACTCTTAGCCTTACCCAGTCTTAAACCCAGCCTTACTCTTAGCCTTACCCAGTCTTAAACCCAGCCTTACTCTTAGCCTTACCCAGTCTTAAACCCAGTCTTACCCTTACCCTTACCCAGTCTTAAACCCAGCCTTACTCTTAGCCTTACCCAGTCTTAAACCCAGTCTTACCCTTACCCTTACCCAGTCTTAAACCCAGTCTTACCCTTACCCAGTCTTAAACCCAGCCTTACCAGTCTTGTGGTGGTCTTTTTGTTGCTGTGCAGGAGTCATGGTTTGTGCTGTTTTCTCGTGTTTTTTTAAAATCATGCGAAGTTCCACGTTCTCCTGCATTAACCCCATCCGTTTGCGCAATTCAGCATTCTCCTTTAATAGACGCGCGGTGTCGGTGACGATAACTTTTTGATCATCACAAGTAATCAGACTATTTGCGGTAAAGTCCATGGTGTTACTTGCAGATGTTCCTGAGGATGTCTTCACAGATTCTCTTCACCAGATTAATGTCTGTTATGGAACACTCATGATCCTAACATTCTAAAGTTCTGTGATGTCATCAGCCGTTTCATGGGGAACCTGGTTATGAGCTCATCGTTCACTGCAGCCAATAGGAATTGGAAAAATTCTGCAAAATCTCAGGAATACTGTATTGATAATATTCATTGTGGAAGTTTAAGAAGCCAATGAAATTAAAATATTCTCTTTTTTTAGGATCTAATATTAAAAATGTAAAAAAAAAAATCTTGCCATTTGAATGTTCAATTTTGAAAATATAAAGCTGAAAATTACAGACATGACATACATGTGTTTTCAGGACCCACCCGAGTTAATACTTTGTAGGACCACCTTTCGCTGCAGCTTTTTGCCCCTTCTTCTATGCACACTCGCTCTCGCTCAGTGAGATTGGATGGAGACGTTGGTGAACGGCAACTTCCAAGTCTTGCCACGGATTCTCAATGAGATTTAGGTCTGGACTTTGACAAATGAATATGCTTTGATCTAAACCTGGGATGGGTAATACATTTTCCCGAGGGGCCACATGAGTGACCGGGACTGTTGTGGAGGGCTGAAAATAATTCTGTACAATATTGATATTAACATATTAATTACATTTAGTATTAATATAAAATAATTGTATCAAGTAATATTCAGCATAATTAAGTATGCTAACATCCTCCTACATACCATATGAGTCCGCAAACAGCCCCCTATATGCCATTTGAGCCCACATACAGTCCCCTATATAAAGTATGAGCCCTCACATAGCCTCTCTATATACATTATGAGCCACTACATAGCCTCCTATATACAATATGAGTCCTTACATAGCCTCCTATAAACAGTATGAGCTCCCATATAGCCTCTATATACAGTTTGAGTCCCCACATAGCCTCCTATATACAATATGAGCCTTCACATGACCTCCTGTAAACAGTATCAGCACTCACATAGCCTCTCTATATATAATATGAGCCTTCACATAACCTACTGTAAACAGTATCAGTCCTCACATAGCCTCTCTATATACAATATGAGCCCCCACATAGCCTCTCTATATACAATATGAGCCCCCACATAGCCTCTCTATATACAATATGAGCCCCCACATAGCCTCTCTATATACAATATGAGCACTCTCACACCCCCCTGTTTACAGTATGAAGCCCCACAAAGTCTCCTGTATACAGTATGAGCGGACACTGACAGCTTTGGCTCCTGTGCAGCAAATGTGTTTGGTTCACCCTACTTTTATGGCAATCAAGCTACAGATATAATAAACATATATAAATATATTTACAGTACAGACCAAAAGTTTGGACACACCTTCTCATTTAAAGATTTTTCTGTATTTTCATGACTATGAAAATTGTACATTCACACTGAAGGCATCAAAACTATGAATTACCACATGTGGAATTATATACTTACCAAAAAAGTGTGAAACAACTGAAAATATGTCTTATATTCTAGGTTCTTCACAGTAGCCACCTTTTGCTTTGATGACTGCTTTGCACACTCTTGGCATTCTCTTGATGAGCTTCAAGAGGTAGTCACCAGAAATGGTCTTCCAACAATCTTGAAGGAGTTCCCAGAGATGCTTAGCACTTGTTGGCCCTTTTGCCTTCACTCTGCGGTCCAGCTCACCCCAAACCATCTCGATTGGGTTCAGGTCTGGTGATTGTGGAGGCCAGGTCATCTGGTGTAGCACCCCATCACTCTCCTTCTTGGTCAAATAGCCCTTACACAGCCTGGAGGTGTGTTTGGGGTCATTTTCCTGTTGAAAAATAAATGATGGTCCAACTAAACGCAAACCGGATGGAATAGCATGCCACTGCAAGATGCTGTGGTAGCCATGCTGGTTCAGTATGCCTTCAATTTTGAATAAATCCCCAACAGTGTCACCAGCAAAGCCCCCGCACACCATCACACCTCCTCCTCCATGCTTCACGGTGGGAACCAGGCATGTAGAGTCCATCCGTTCATCTTTTCTGCGTCGCACAAAGACACGGTGGTTGGAACCAAAGATCTCAAATTTGGACTCATCAGACCAAAGCACAGATTTCCACTGGTCTAATGTCCATTCCTTGTGTTCTTTAGCCCAAACAAGTCTCTTCTGCTTGTTGCCTGTCCTTAGCAGTGGTTTCCTAGCAGTTATTTTACCATGAAGGCCTGCTGCACAAAGTCTCCTCTTAACAGTTGTTGTAGAGATGTGTCTGCTGCTAGAACTCTGTGTGGCATTGACCTGGTCTCTAATCTGAGCTGCTGTTAACCTGCGATTTCTGAGGCTGGTGACTCGGATAAACTTATCCTCAGAAGCAGAGGTGACTCTTGGTCTTCCTTTCCTGGGGCGGTCCTCATGTGAGCCAGTTTATTTGTAGCGCTTGATGGTTTTTGCAGATGCACTTGGGGACACTTTCAAAGTTTTCCCAATTTTTCGGACTGACTGACCTTCATTTCTTAAAGTAATGATGGCCGCTCGTTTTTCTTTACTCAGCTGCTTTTTTCTTGCCATAATACAAATTCTAGCAGTCTGTTCAGTGGGACTATCAGCTGTGTATCCACCAGACTTCTGCACAACACAACTGATGGTCCCAACCCCATTTATAAGGCAAAAAAACCACTTATTAAACCTGACAGGGCACACCTGTGAAGTGAAAACCATTTCCGGTGACTACCTCTTGAAGCTCATCAAGAGAATGCCAAGAGTGTGCAAAGCAGTCATCAAAGCAAAAGGTGGCTACTGTGAAGACCCTAGAATATAAGACATATTTTCAGTTGTTTCACACTTTTTTGTTAAGTATATAATTCCACATGTGGTAATTCATAGTTTTAATGCCTTCAGTGTGAATGTACAATTTTCAAAGTCATGAAAATACAGAAAAATCTTTAAATGAGAAGGTGTGTCCAAACTTTTGGTCTGTACTGTATACAGATACTGTTGAAACCAGAAGTTTCCATCCACTATATATAAAGACACATCTGCAGGTTTTTCTCAATATCTGACATGAAATCAGTATAAACCTTTCCCGTTTTAGGTCAATTACCATAATTTTTAATATTTGCCCAATTCCAGAATAATGAGAGAGAGAATGTTTTAAGGCATTTTTATTACTTACTGCAACGTCAAAAGTTTCCATACAGTAAGATTACTCTGCCTATAAACAATTCTGGACGGCCCATATGATGAGGTCAGGTGTTTGGAAGCTTCTGATAGTTTTTTTGGCAACATCTGAGTTAATTAGAGACACACCTGTAGATGTATTTTAATGCACACCTGAAACACACTGCTTCTTCCACCCTACGGTTCCACAAATATGGAAATATTGGCATTTTTATTTGGAGCAAATTTTTATGGTCTTTCCAAGTGGTTGTAGCTCAAGTAATTTTCTGGGGTGTATCATTAGGTTGCACTGTATAATTACCCTGTGAGCCACAGCCCCTTGGAAAGACCATAAAAATTTACAGCACAAAAAAAAGGTGTCAAAACTGGTTCCACACTCTTTCAATCCCCCTCTTCTCTCCATAGAGTTTCCTAAGAACTGTTCCCTGATGCCACTGAGAGTTGGCAGTCCATCTCGCTTTATCGTGATTAATTTGAGCTGTTTTTCATTGTGGATATGCTATGAGAGGTTCAGGAGGCAGGAGGAAAGGGAAGAAGTGGCTCATAAGTGGAGAAATAGATGATTTCTTTCATAAGTTATATGACAACGTTTCTTTGGTATTACCGATTTAGGCAAAGTTTGTGGAAGCAACTATTTTATATGCTTATTGGTATCAGATTGATGGTCTTATCACTGTCAATTAGGAAAAATGCAGGGTAAGAAGACCCTTTCAGGTCTTGTATAAAGCAACTAGCGGAGACAAGAAACAAGGGCTGATTAGAAGCCTTATTAAGCATGGTGTATTGCAGTCAAGGGGATGGGCAAAAGAAGAAGGTGGAGGGATGGGACAGAAAGTAGTTTAGTGTGTGGAAGGAACAAATGGCACTAAGAAGAACAGCAGAAAGGGAGAGAGTTGAATTGAATCAATGGTGAGCAAGAAATGGAATCCGCTCAACAAAGACTAGGATAACAGGGTATGTAGGATGACAGACAGACAAGTATTGCAGGAAGCACCAGTTGAAGCAGAGCCAAGTGTGCAAATATACATGAAAACAGTATATGTGACATGCACAAGAAGTGCTGTTGCTTCAAAAGCATCCAGCAACTATTAGAAGTAACACAGGCACAGGAGTCAGGAAGTGTTGTGCTCCAGAAGTATCCAGCAACTAGAGGGGTTAACACAGTCACAGGAGACAAGAAGTGTTTAGCAGAGCCCCAGGGGGATTGTGGGGAAGTTGTTTGCTGTCTGGCTGGAGCCAAAGAGAAAGGTGGTGTGTGATCTGTATCTCACAAAAGGCAAGGGAACAGAATTCAGGTCAGGAGGGAAGTAAACCTCGTCAGATAGACTCCCTGAGCTAACAGTGCGGAGTATTATCGGGCAGAAAGAAAATGACTGGAAGGAATCGTGTCATAGGGATCATCTCCCTCATCAAGCCCGCCCCCCCACCTCCATCTCCATGCAGGATAAAGAATGCTGTGTACTATTGAGTCCATGTGAAGGATAAGCCTGTGGTTGTGTATTCATAGAAGTGTGCTGCTAAGAGAACTAATCTGTGCTGAATTATGCTACTGAACAGACTGACGTTACTGTGCCTGCTTTAATAGACTGCACTGTAATGAAGATTGTTGCTGTAATAGCCCTGAATTGCACTGCCCGTGCTTCAGATTAAATTCCACTGTTAAACAGTTAAAAAAAGACTCTTGTCAGATGTGTCTGGTCAGCAGCTGAGAGAAGCTGCAACCTATGGTCGCCCTGAGTAACGGTTCCCCCAGGATTCCAAAGAATCCAAGAAAACCCGTCTCGCCCTATCTGAATTTAGCGGCGTGCGTGTAACATTGGTGGCCCGTACGGGGAATCCTGAGTGGGAATTAGCGTGAAAAGGAAAAGTGTCTGGAAAACCACAGCAGCACAGCAACTCAACTCAACTCTGCTACACCAGTTAAAGGGGACCAGCCCTAAAGATAACTCACTAGCAGCAATGGATGTGGAAATACAAATGGACAGAATAAGTGAGCTGCTTCTTCAGTTAACCTGTGAAGAATTGAGAACTGTAGCAGAACATATAAACATGTCAGAAGAGCAGATTTCCAAAGCACACAACCGCAGGCAACTGTTAGCTGCCATTAATACAAAAATGGATGAGCTCAGGGAGAAAGAAGCTGAAGACGTCATGGGGATGTTCCTCCAGGAACTAACACAGTTTGTAACCAGGTTGAAGTTGGAGGATGGAGGGGCAGAACCAATTACCAAAAGCGGGAATCTCCATCAGCTGACTGAACTACAGGAATTGAAAGAACAATTCAAAGCCCTAACAACAGTTCTGCAGGAATCGACCAAAACCTCTGAAGGGTGATAGACTCAGACAGGACCTTTACCCTGCTCGGTTAGATAAATCAGGAAGACAGTCCTCTCTAACACCACAAATCACCATAAGGAAAGAATTCAAGATCCTGGGACAGATTGGAGAGTGTGAACAGAAAGAGAGACTGTCTTATATGAACTTGTTGCACCAGATCGATGCAGCCTTACAGAAAAGCTACCAGACAGATGAGATCGTTGAGGGGGTGGTGAAAGCGATCAGCCCAGGACTGAACCTCCGTAGTATGCTAGAAATGAAGAGTCAATTGACCTTGCAACAGCTGAAGATGATTTTAAAAGGGCACTATAAAGAAGACAGTACTTCAGAATTGTTCCACCGACTCATTAACCTCTCATAGAAAAATAATGAATCACCCCAAAATTTATTGTTCAGAGCAATTGAACTGAAGGATAGACTGTTTGATGCTGGACTAATCCAGAAAAAGTTCTTGAGATTGGTGGGTACGGGGTTAATCAGCAAAGACATCAAGTTGCAGCGGAAACAGTGTCTAGAAGATCCTGAAATTTTGGACGAAGACCTAATTGGAAAAATGAATGAGACGGCTAGTTTGGAGTCAGAGAGCAACAGAAGTTAAAGAAAGCATCTGGTCCTAAAATCACCAAAATAAGTCAGCTGAAGTTGGAGACCCCCGGTGGCCAGTCCGAAGATCATCATAGAGACCCTCCAGTGCCACCTCCGAGAAGGAACCTTAAATCACGAACAAAAGAGAGGACCGCCAGCGCAGACTGGGAGGAAGTAATAGGAGAACTGCGAGCCGAGTTGATTGAGGTGAAAAAGTTGATTTGTTCCAGGCCAGAACCGGTATCTCTCAGACCCCGGAGTGGTTTCCAAAACTAAAGATATCCGGCTTGTGAAGCGTGCTGTTCATCAAATCAGAGTGCGGTGTGTGTCCACTGTCTAAGATGTGGTGAGGAAGGACATTATGCCAAAGAATGTCAATGGTCATGGTCGTTTGAGTTAAAAGACAGGAGGTTGCCAGTGCGGGGCGACTGGTAACGGCAACACAGAGGAGGCCCCAGTAGCAAATCCAAATCTCACCAAACCCCAGAAAGGCGCATGAGGTAAAACGGCTGCGTCAGTACTATCCCCTAGTGTGTTCCCATCTACAACAGCTGCAAGAGAGACAGGGACATCAGTTACTTAATGCCCAGTGCGGAGGTCAAACGATGTACTCCTGGGAGGAGGATCCCACGGTCAGTAAAGATAGCCTCATCAGCCTAATCGGTGAAAGGTGATTTATACAGTGCCAGCTAGATGGACTCCTAATAAAAGCTCTGTGGGACATAGGAGCCCAAGCAAGCCTTTTAAATGAAGAATGGAGAAGGCGCTACCTGCCACACACTTGCCTTCGATCATTAAAAGAACTCTTAGGACCAGTGGAACTCCACGGCAAAGCCGTCAACCAGACCGAAGTCCCTTTCATGGGCTGGGTGGAAGTGAATTTACAACTGAGGGCCACGAAGAACAGCAACACCATCGAGCTTTTGGTACCTTTTCTCATGACCAGTGATCAGAACGTGGCAGATGATCCTATCCTGAGTTATAATGTAATTAGTGAGGTCATCACGAAACACAAGTCAGGGGCGCTGGTGGTGGATGCAATTGCCAAATCACTCGCCATACCCAACGCCATGGCGGAAAATGTGATTCATAGAGTAAAGAAAGCACAGAATACAACGGACCTAAAAGAAGTCAAGGTAGGCTGGCGTCCAACCATCATCCCTGCAAACCAAATGGTGGGGGTGAGGTGTGGAGTCCGGGTAGAACCGGGAAGAAAAGTCCAGAAAAGACTGTTCGTGCCAACAGACTCCTCAGAACTTCCGGAAGGCCTAGTCCAAGGTGAGACTGTGCTTACGATTCCTGCTGGTGGGTTTGCTCGAGATACACTTCTGGTGATAAATACTACGAGACACGAAATTAGACTGGATCCAAAAACTGTGTTAGGTCACATTGAAAGCGTTAAAAAGGTACATCCAGCCAGTGTGAGACCCGCCCAGGGGCCTACCGTAAATTCAGTCTCCACACCAAAGGAAGAGGAGTTGCCCAGGGGAGGAAATTGTACGACCCACCTCGGAGTCCTGGGATTCCCCAGTACCCCTGGAACAGATGCTGAGAGAAGAGTGTCATTCATTCTCCAAAGATGATTCTGATATAGGTTCGCAGCTGAAAATCAATTTGAAAGGCACGACCCCAGCAACAAGAAGTTACATGTCTGTGCCGAAACCATTACACCGTGAAGTGAAAGAGTATTTACAAGATCTAATCAACAGAGGTTGGGTCCAAAAGTCAAAGTAGTCTTATTCCTCTCCTATTGTCTGTGTTAGGAAGAAGGACAGTACATTGAGACTCTTAGGAAGAAGGACAGTACATTGATACTCTGCTGTGATTACCAGGAACTAAACCAAAAGTCAGTACCTGATCAGCACCCGATACCAAAGATCCAAGATATGCTGGATAGCCTATCAGGAAGTACCTGGTTCCTGTCCTCAATCAGGGTAAAGCATACCATCAAGGGTTTGTTGAGGAGTCCAGTAGACCTTTGACAGCATTCATCACACCGTGGTGATTATATGAGTGGATCCACATACCGTTTGGGCTCAGTTTAGCTCCAGCAGAATTTCAGAGGAGCATGGAGACCTGTTTAGAACGACTGACAGACGATATCTGCCAGCCGTACTTGGATGACAATGTGGTACACAGCAAAACCTTCCGGGAGCATGTTGAACACGTGAGGACCGTATTACAACGGTATCAACAACACGGAGTGAAGCTGACCCCAAACAAGTGTGAACTGTTCAAAAGACAAGTCAGATTTCTAGGGAAAATTGTGTCCGGAGAAGGATATACCATGGACCCAGCAGAAATCGCTCTAGTACTGGCCTTAGAAGACAAGCGGCCCTCTACCGTCAGGGACTTGAGGCAGATATTAGGATTCCTCTCCTACTATCGTACTTACGTTTGGAACTTCTCCAGGATTGCCGCACCACTATACCTCCTTTTGGGGGAGACGACAGAGACAACAACACCCAGGGAGAAAAAGAAGAACACGGGTAGGACGTGGCTTAAAAGAAACAATGCCGTTTCGTCCCAACAGCCCATTCTCTGGACAGCAGACCACCAGGAGGTATTGGAAGAACTAGTAGACTACCTGGTAAAACCACCCATCTTGGGATATCCTGATTTCAATTTACCATTTGTTATTCATTGTGACGCTTCTCAAGTTGGACTGGGAGCTTCCCTGTATCAGCATCAAGATGGAAAACTGAGAGTCTTCGGTTACGGTTCTAGAACGTTGACAGATGACAAGAAGAATTACCATCTACATTCCAGAAAATTGGAGTTCATGGCATTGAAATGGGCTATCTGTGAACGATTTAGAGATTATCTCTGCTACAGTAATTGGATTTCATACACTGGGCTGTCATCAGCTTTCCTCCTTACAACCACATACACCTTGTCTTCCCAGTACGAACAAAGTTTTCCCGGACCTCCTTTCTCACGTATGTTCTTGACTAGTACCCGGCTTCCCGGTGCAAATTCTGCTCCATAAAATTTTTGATTGTAGTAGTCCTTACTTTTGCTCTGTCTGTTAGAACCCTCCTGTTTGTTTTTTCCATCTTGTGTTTTGCGGTCACGTTTGCTAGGAACAGGTAGCCCGCTACATCGTAGGGATTCAGCTTAGTCTTAATGTAGGGACAGCTTTCCCCTATCTTTCCTTAGTTCATGTTGCAGATCACAACAGCAGCGACTGCACCACCACCAATTTGGCAAAGTGCATGTTTAGTCGGCAAACTAATGACTGGGAGCGTACTGTTGTTTCCTCAGACTCACAATCGGCGATGGATATTTGTTGTTGGAGTAGAACAATGATGGTTGCGATGATGACACCAAACAGGTGCGACTAGGCTGACCGAAAGATGAATGTAGTGAGAAGGGAGAGGAGGACAACTCGAAGCTCGCTCTGATTGCTGGCCGGCTGGACTTCATGCGCTGAAGGAGAGCCGTAGTTCCTTGCCTATAAGAGCTGAGACATCAGCGGTTTATTTTCCTCTTTAAGAGCCTGCAGACTGCCAAAGAATCGTCTGGTAGCAACGTGCAAAAGAAATCCCACACACGAGGAGCCCGAGGATACGACTCGCCACCACCACCACGACCAGACCTCCTCCACCAGCAGCATCTGCGGCACAACACTGCTCCAGAGCCGACCGCTGCAAAAGCTGATTTTGATGCACGTCGCCAGCACTGAGTACGGCCGAGGCCTCTGATCAACCTCACCTCCTCTGCATCATGTCACACAGTTGATGATCATACACCATCTTCCTTATTAAACATATCTCTAAAACACAACGCGTTTCAGGGCTCAGGACAGGAGCTGCTTTCTGAAGCGAGCTATCAGTGACTTGATAAATCTGTCTTGATCACTGTCTCTTGATAAAGGGGCTCCCGAGTTATATATGAGGTTTCTTATGAGATATCTTTAATGAAGAAGACTGTGTGTGATCATGAACTGTTGGCTGCATATAGCTTGCGCCAGGAACAGTCTGCTAACTTGGTTTGGGCATCTTCCCACATGCATTATATTCCTGGATAACCTCATCTGAGAACAAAGACTGACTGTTAGTCTCATCCAATAAATCAACTAGAAAAAAAGTTTTTTTTTCTGGTGTAATATGTTCCTTAACCCATGGGGTGTTATGGGTTAGGTGGCAGAACAGACACCGGTGTCATTGACAGATTGGAAATTCTGTATGTATCAGTAAGTGTTAGGAGGTGGACTGAGCAGAACATTGACTTCAGCTGATGGTGTCGCTTTCAGAGGCTACATCTTCATACTTTGATTGAGATAAGTGCTGTGACAAATATTCCAATACTCCCTCTACTTTCTCCTCATTAATACTCTTGCTGGAGCCAAACGAGGAAAATGTAACTTGTGTTTGGTACCACTACTGCTGCCAGCATTGCTGGTGAAGTCGCTGCTGCTAACAGTTCCCATATTTTCTCTGTGATATTAGGGGATTTTTTTTTCTATCACCCTACCACATCAGTTGCCTGTGCCTTGTTTGGATTTAGCAAACCATTTTTTACACAAGTGTAATGTTTAATTTGTGCCCAAAACCTTTGTTACCATATTTAGTCAACCCAGGAAAAAACATGAAATCATACAGAAATTCTAGGTATTGGCAGGTTTCAATGGATGGATAAGAAGGATCATTGAAAAAAACAGACCTGCACCGATAAATGTCTCCATTTACTGTAATAATTTGTTTGCAAATTTTGGGTTAAAACCCATGAATTCCTCCTGGCCAAAAAAGGACCACGTAAAAACTAATGTCAAGAGGTTGGAACAATGCCTAAAAATGCTGAAACAGACCGCAGAATGGATGTGTGGTGCACCGATGCCAAAATGGAATATTCAATTTGGCAGACAGAAAGTAAAACCTGCATCAGCGAGTGAGTCTTAGCCCACAGTCCCACTATCAGTATTTGGTCAGTATTCGGTCAGTATTATTTCTCAGCAGTGGGAGCCAAAACCAGGTGAGGAACAATCAGAGAAAAGGTAGAATAGAAACAAGTCACCAATTCTGCATTTATCACCCACTCCTGGTTTTGGCTCCCACTCCTGAAAAAAAATACTGACCGAATACTGACAAGATGCTTATAGTGGGGCCGAAGCCTTACTTCCATACCAGGAAAGATCTTTGTACACATTATTAAACAACATGTATGTAAGTACTTGGATAAGAATACAATAATGAAACAAATCCAAATAAGTCCTGCCAGACTCATCTAATTTCCTTTTATGATGGAATCACTGACTGGGTGTATCAGGGAAAAGCAGTAGATATGTCACACACAGTGTAAGAAAGACAAAGTGCGATACGAAGGGATGAGGGGAAGGGAGCCCAGACTCTAGGGAAAGGGGAAGTGGAGACCTCCTAGGCTGATCTACAATCACCCTGCCTACCCCTACCATCCCTATATTGCTCCTCACCAATCGCCCCACAGGAACCTATCCCTGTATTTCCTTAGCGCTTGGTCCTAGATAGGGAAGGAGGGGGCTGAGCGCTAGTCGATCTCCATTGACAACTAAAGACAGCAAGGAGAGACAGACACAGGGGAAGTAGCTTAACTTGAGTCGACTTCAGAGAGATGGCACACACGTCCTCTTAGCACCAGAGAGGAAGAAAGAACTGCACTTGCTCCAAGCCTTCACAAAGGATCATGTGAATATCACCGGCACCTCCCTCTAGCAACAGCTAGTATTTAAACACCCAGCCTGGGTGTCAATTAGCCGGAGGGAGATAGCCACTGGGTCCTATGGTGAGACAGCTAAGAAGGTGTCTGTAATTTCAAACGAAGAGATATTCTGCAGTCAACTGCAGGGCGACTGTCTGACACACCCATGACAAGATATAGTATATCTCGACTTCCGCAAAGCATTTGATATCTCATACTATCCTTATTGACAAAATTACCAAATATGGGATTGACAAGGCTACGGTTAGGTGGATTCATAACTGGCTCAGAGATTGTACTCGGGGTAGTAACAAATGGTTGCACATCTAATTGGAAGAATGTCCAAAGTGGAGTACCACAAGGCTCTGTCCTGGTCCCCCTCTACTCCTCCTTGGTCAAACCTGTGTCCAATTCTGGGCACCACATTTTAAAAAAAGACATTGAAAACCTGGAGCAAGTTCAGAGAAGAACTACCAGGATGGGAAGTAGACTGCAAACTATGTCCTACGAGGAACAGTTAAAGGACCTGGGAATGTTTAGTTTATAAAAAAAGAAGACTAAGAGGAGTCTTAATAGCTGTCTACAAATATCTGCAGGGATGTCACATTGTAGAGGGATCATCCTTATTCTCATCTGCACATGGAAACACGAGAAGCAATGGAAGAAACTGAAAGGGAGAAGATACAGATTAGATATTAGAAAACACTTTTTGACAGTGAGGTGATCAATGAGTGGAACAGGCGGCCACGAGAGGTGGTGAGTTCTCCTTCAATGGAAGTCTTCAGACAGAGGCTGGACAGACATCTGTCTGAGATGGTTTAGAGAATCCTACAGTGAGCAGGGGGTTGAACACGATGACCCTGGAGGCCCCTTCCAATTCTAACATTCTATGATTCTATTACAAGAACAACAAGGCGTGCAAAAAAACAATTTTTTACAGTACAATGCCCAGATCTTTTGAGGTAGACAGTTGTGTTTAATTTTCAGGATTATGGAGACCTTTCTTTAGGATGTAAAAAAATGGCTTGTTTGTCTTACAATGCAGGAAGCAAACTTTCTGTGACACGCAAGCCTTGGATTCAAGACTTTGTTTTACTTGCACTAAAGGGTTCAATATTGCCATCCTTGTTTACCTAGTGTGAAGAATAAAAAAATGCTGTTATAACGGTGCTGTTACAGCAATATATCTAAGATCAATTCAATTACATTGAGTGACTACACAGGTCCTGCACGTCCCTATATATCACACTGACTATACAGGTTTAGAATTTCCCTATATATTATACTGAGTGACTATACAGCTACAACACATCACTATATTTCACACTGAGGGACTACACAGCTAAAGCACGGCCCTATATGTAGCACTGACTTTACAGCTAGGGCACATTCCTATATATCACACTGAGGTATTACACAGCTACAGTACTTCCCTATATATCACAAAGTTACTATACAGGTCTAGCACCTCACTATATATCACACTGAGTGACTATACAGCTAAAGCACTTCCCTATATATCACAGAGTGACGGTACAGGTCCAGCACCACCCTATATTTATATCACACTGAGTGACTATAAAGCTACAGAACTTCCCTATATATCCCAAAAAGTGACTATACAGGTCCAGCACCTCCCTATAAATCACATTGAGTGACTATATAGCTAGAGCACTTCCTTATATCTCCCAGAGTGACTATACAGGTTAGCAACTCCAATATATATTACACTAACTATATAGCTACTGAACATCCCTATGTATCATGGAGTGGCTATACAGGTCCAGCACCTCCATAAATATCACACTGAGTGACTACACTGGTCAGACACCTCCCTACATATCACACTGAGTGACTATACAGCTGGAACAATTCCCTATCTATCACATAGTGACTATACAGGTCTAGCACCTCCATATATGTCACACTGAGTGACTATACAGATACACCACTTCCCTATATATCACAGAGTGACTATACAGATCTATAACTTCCCTGTATATCACACTGACTATACATCTGCAGCACTTTTCTATGTCACAGAGTGACTATAGAGGTCCAGCACCTCCCTCTATATCAGAGTGACTATACAGCTACAGCACTTCCCTATATATCACACTAATTGACTACACAGCGACAGCACTTCCCTATATAGCACAGAGTGGCTATACAGCTACATCACTTCCCAATTTATCACACTGACTTTACAGGTTCAGAACCTCCCTATCTATCACACTGAGTATCTATATAGCCACAGGACTTCCCTATATATCACAGAGTGACTATACAGGTCCACCACCTCCCTCTATATCAGAGTGAATATACAGTTACAGCACTTCCCTATATATAACACTGAGTGATTATACAGCTACAGCATTTCACTATATATCAGAAAGTGACTACACAGATCCAGCACTTCACTATATATCACAGTGACTATACAGCTAGAGCAATTCCCTATATATCACAGTGACTATACAGATCTATTACTTGCCTGTTTATCACACTGAGTGACTATACAGCTACATCACTTCCCTATATATCACCGTGTGACTATACAGCTACAGCACTTACCTATATGTCACACTGAGTGACTTTACAGGGCCAGCACTTCCCTATATATCACAGAGTAACTATACAGGTCCAGCCTCTCCCTCTATATCAGAGTGACTGTACAGCTACAGCACTTCCCTATATATCACACTAATTGACTATACAGCTACAGCACTTTCCTATATATCAGAGAGAAACTATGCAGATCCAGCACTTCTATATACATCACAGAGTGATTATACAGCTACAGCACCTCCATATATATCACACTGATTGACTATACAGCTACAGCACCACTCTATAAATCACAGAGTGACTATACAGCTGCAGTACTTCACTATATATCACATTGAGTGACTATACAGGTCCAGAAACTCCCCATATATCACACTATTTGACTATACAGCTATAGCACTTCCCTATATACAGTGGCGACCAAAAGTTTTGCATTTTTTTTAAAGTGTGATTACTTCTGTCTGGTTGATGAATTGAAAGTGCATGAAGTTGTCAGCATACAATACCTTAATTTTAACCAAAATGCTTTTGAATATAGGTCTGGTCATTTAATTAAAGAAAACTACCAAAAGTTTTGCATATATTATTTATTGATCACAACATAGAGAGTAATTCATTGGTTACAATGCCATAACTCAGTATTTTGTAGCATAACCTCTTGCTTCAATTACTGCACCGCACCGACGGGGCATTGAAGGCAGTGGGGTATTCGAGACATCCTGAGGGATCTTGCTCCATTCCATTTGCAAATCTTCAAACAATTCATCTTTATTGCTATGGATACGGGCCCTAACTCACCACTTAACTCATCCCAAAGGTGCTCTTATAGGGGGTAAATCAGGTGATTGGCTCGGCCATTGCAACAGGCGAACATTTTTCTTTGCTATCCAATTTTTTACTAAATTGGATGTGTGCTTAGGATCATTGTCTTGCTGGAATTTCCATCCCTGCCTACATTGGTTTTACCATGTAGCAGCATTACATTCTCCAGTATATCCTTGTACATGGTAGCATTCATATTTCCATCAATTCTTTGCAGAGAGCCAATGACAGATGCAGGAAAGCAGCCCCAATCCATGACATTGCCTCCACCATGTTTCACTGTAGGCGTTTGGTACCTTACAGCATTATGTTTTCTCACTTTAACCTAATATTCTTCCTTCATTTCGTGTGATATCTGTACAGCACTTTTTATGGACATCAGGCGATTCCATAGCTCCTCTTTATGGCTTTATGACTTCACTCTCAGAATAATAAACTTCCTGACATCTGGTGAGAAATCTGCCTTTGTCTTTATCATGTTTTAACCTTATATACACACGCATAAAAAAAAAAAAAATAAGCAAAATTCAACTACCCACGACAAAAGATGCAAAACAAATGCTGAAAATGAACACATAAAGGGATAAAACAACGTCACACACCATTCTCCTCCAGATAATAGCAAGGGGTTAAAAAACTTTATTGAATTAATTATTCCCTATCGGAAAGGATTGGTGGGAACTTTCCAACTTTTTGTGCCTAACACATCACCGTTTCAGAGATGTATTCTGTTATGGAAAATACAGTGTATAGATAATGCTGGTTATCATATGCATTTGGAGTTTTCTCAGTATGGTCCGAATGGTAAAATGACTCCTATCATGGAAAATAATTATTATTATTATTGTTAATTTATATATCGCCATTGATTCCATGGCGCTGTACATAAGGAGGGGTTACATACCAAATACAGATATCACTTACAGTAAACAAACTAACAATGATAGACGGGTACAGAGGGAAGAGGACCCTGCCCTCGGGGGCTTACATTCTACAGGAATGGGGAAGGAGACAGTAGGTTGAGGGGTTGTGGTGGTTGGACAGTAAAGACTTGCCTTGTTTGGTCAATCTTGTTTTTGAAGTGTGTGGCAAACTCCTCAGCAGAGATGACGGAGGTCGGAGGGGGCAGTGGAGGACGGAGGAGAGATTCAAAAGTGTTGAATAGCTGTTTGGGGTTGTAGGATAGGGAGGATATGAGGGTTGTGAAGTAGGCCTGTTTAGCAGAGGTGAGGGCTGATTTGAATGCGAGTGTTGCTTGTTTGAATGCAGTGAAGTCATCTTGAGAATGTGTTTTCTTCCAACGCTGCTCCGCAACCCTGGACGCTTGTCGAAGCTGTTTAGTAAGGTTGTTGTGCCAGGGTTGCCTGTTGACTCGTCGCGCTCTGCCATGCACAAGAGGGGCGACCGAGTAAATAGCTGATGCGAGAGTGGCATTGTAGAAAGCGGTGGCGCTGTATGTCTGTGTCATGGAGTGAGGATATGGATGTCAGTGGTAGAACAGAGTCAGAGAGTGTGTGAGGGTCTAGATGTGCAAGGTTTCTGCGGGGTGTGCTAATTGCTGGACATGGGTGACAGGTGAGGAGGACAGGGATGAGAATGTGAGTAGATGGTGGTCAGATAGGGGTAGAGGGGAGGTTGTGAGGTTAGATAGGGAGCATAGTCGGGTGAAGATGAGGTCTAGTGTGTGTCTGTCTGTGTGGGTGGTTGAGGAGGACCACTGAGTAAGTCCAAAGGATGAAGTAAGTGACAGGAGTTTGAATGCTGCTGACTGGCGAGTGTCAGTGGGGATGTTGAAATCGCCCATGATGATTGTGGGAATGTCAGCAGGGAGAAAGTAAAGAAGCCCGGTGGAGAATTGGTCAATAAAGGCAGTGATCGGGCCCGGGGGTCGGTATATGACAGCCACTTGGAGGTTGGAGGGAGAGTAAATGCGGCGGAGTGGACTTCAAAAGAAGGGAGAATAAGGGAGGGAAGAGGAGGAGTAAGGCTAAAGGTGCAGTTGTTAGAGAGGGGAATACCCACTCCTCCACCATGTCTGTTACCAGGGCGAGGAGTGTGGGTGAAGTGGAGGCCGCCGTAACACAGCGCAGCAAGGGAGGCAGTGTCAGAGGGTGTTAGCCATGTCTCTGTGATGCCCAGGAAGGAGAAATTGAGAGAGGTAAAGAGGTCGTGGACAAAATGGAGCTTGTTGCAGACAGAGCGTGCATTCCACAGTGCTCCAGAGAGAGGGAGCAGCGGGGTGGGCGTCAGGGGGACCGGTTTTGCGTAAGAGAGGTTGTGGTAGTTTGCAGTTGGTTTGATGCGATAGGTGGGGGAATTGGTGGAAGGCGCAAGCTGTGGGGGTCCAGGATTGGGAGATATGTCACCAGCAGCGAGGAGAAGCAGAGAGAGGGAGAGCAGGTGGGAGAAGGAGCGTGTCCAGCTTGTCTTATGTTTCAGTAGGATAGATCTGAGGTTGAGGAGCAGGTCAGTAGATGAGGTTAGGTGGGGAGGTAAGAGGAAAGGAGAGATGGTGATTTGGTTAGAGGGTGCTGGGGTTTGGGGATAGCGAAGGAGAGTGAGGATTAGTGGGGCAAAAACAGTAAGGGAATGTAAGCATGATGAAAGTGTAAGGGAGAATAATTAATCGTGTATCCTTGGTAGAATTTAGCTAAGGCTACGACTCGCCACCAGGCATTAGATAGAGTTAACCTTGGGTATAGGATGATAACAAAATTAGATTGTACTATCTAGAAGGACTATTGTTTCGTCTTACTAGGCCTGTATTCTAACATAAAAGATTTTTTCAGGCATCGTTTTAATTCACGTTATACGGTTACAGCTATATAATCAGCCGTCCGTGTTGTGGTTATGCACATTGCACTTTGAGTGTGAACTATCAGCTTTTAGTGAGATTCAATAACTTTTTTTTAACCCTTTGCTATTATCTGTAATCAAAACTTGGGAAACCACAGAACCCTGAACAATTGTACCATTTGCTTCCGGTTTACTAAAATCACTAGGAAAATGCCATCACAACAACCAGAAAGGAGGAATCACACTTCTAAAAAAAAGGCAAAACTTTTGGTCGTCACTGTATCACACTGAGTGACTATACAGCTATAGCACTTCCCTATATATCACACTGACTTTACAGGTCCAGAACTTCCCTATATATCACACTGACTTTACAGGTTCAGCACTTCCCTATATATCACACTGACTTTACAGGTCCAGCACTTCCAAATATATCACACTGACTTTACAGGTTCAGCACTTCCCTATATATCACACTGACTTTACAGGTCCAGAACTTCCCTATATATCACACTGACTTTACAGGTTCAGCACTTCCCTATATATCACACTGACTTTACAGGTCCAGCACTTCCCTATATATCACACACACTGATTTTACAGGTCCAAAACTTCCCTATATATCACACTGACTTTACAGGTTCAGCACTTTCCTATATATCACACTGACTTTACAGGTCCAGCACTTCCATATATATCACACTGACTTTACAGGTTCAGCCCTTCCCTATATATCACACTGACTTTACAGGTTTTGCACTTCCCTATATATCACACTGACTTTACAGGTTTAGCACTTCCCTATATATCACACAGCACTGGCTACACAGGTCCAGCACTTCCCTATATATCACACTGACTTTACAGGTCCCGCACTTCCCTATATATCACACTGCACTGGCTACACAGGTCCAGGACTTCCCTATATAAGACACTGACTTTACAGGCCCAGCACTTCCCTATATATCACACTGACTTTACAGGTCCAGCACTTCCCTATATATCACACTGCACTGGCTACACAGGTCCAGCACTTCCCTATATATCACACTGACTTTACAGGAATATGTTGGCACTATATAAATAAAAATATTATTATCATTATTCTCTATGTGCTTGAGCACTGAAGTAGTGCATCACAAGCAGACTGTGGAATCATCTGTGTGCTCTGACCTCGTACCAGCCCCCATCTTTAATTCTGCCTGGGATAGTCCCCCCTGATTGGATGTGCTTTACCATGTGATGCTTCAAGGCAATATGGAGAAGCCCACGTGGCCACGCCTGTCGTCATTAGCCTGTTCTCTGGTCTTCAGCAATGTGTGAAATTGCCCCAGGCTTTTTTGGGGGCTGATCCTCATGAATCCAATCACAGAGTGTTCAAATTTGCAGGAAATTCAACTTGACGTTGATCCTCCGTGGATCGATCCGTAAATCTCTAGGCTGCAGTCCAGGGTCCTTAGCTCACAGAGCATTACAGAAGATGTGGCACCATGGCGGTCAGCATCAGAGCGGCACCATGGCGGTCGGCATCAGAGCGACACCATGGCGGTCGGCATCAGAGTGGCACCATGGCGGTCGGCATCAGAGCGGCACCATGGCAGTCGGCATCAGAGCGGCACCATGGGGTCGGCATCAGAGCGGCTCTGCGATTCTTGTCATGCAGCCCAGAGCTGCAGACAGCCACAGGGACACACTGCCCCCTACAGGAGAACAGAAAGAGGTGCAGCCCAGAGCTGCAGACAGCCACAGGGACACACTGCCCCCTACAGAAGAAAAGAAAGAGGTGCAGCCCAGAGCTGCAGACAGCCACAGGGACACACTGCCCCCTACAGGAGAACAGAAAGAGGTGCAGCCCAGAGCTGCAGACAGCCACAGGGACACACTGCCCCCTACAGGAGAAAAGAAAGAGGTGCAGACCAGAGCTGCAGACAGCCACAGGACACACTGCCCCCTACAGGAGAACAGAAAGAGGTGCAGCCCAGATCTGCAGACAGCCACAGGGACACACTGCCCCCTACAGGAGAACAGAAAGAGGTGCAGCCCAGAGGTGCAGACAGCCACAGGGACACACTGCCCCCTACAGGAGAACAGAAAGAGGTGCATCCCAGAGCTGCAGACAGCCACAGGGACACACTGCCCCCTACAGGAGAACAGAAAGAGGTGCAGCCCAGAGCTGCAGACAGCCACAGGGACACACTGCCCCCTACAGGAGAACAAAAAGAGGTGCAGCCCAGAGCTGTAGACAGCCACAGGGACACACTGCCCCCTACAGGAGAACAGAAAGAGGTGCAGCCCAGATCTGCAGACAGCCACAGGGACTCACTGCCCCCTACAGGAGAACAGGAGGTGCTTCGTTGCCTATCTCTGTCTAGTTCGCTTGGTCCTCTGGGACCTCTAGTACTTTTTGTCTGTTTGTCTTTTGTGCTCTGCAACAACTTCTGTTTAGGAGGTGTCCCATTTTTGTCCCAGTCCTTAGTTCTTTTAGGGACCCCTCCCTTATTTCTATAGGTCTTCATTCAGACTAGTCGAGGACTAAGGCGGGTCTGTTCACAAGGAACAGGCAGCCCGCTACATCATAGGGATTCAGCTTAGTCTTACTGTAGGGACAGCTTTCCCCTTTCTTTCCTTAGTTCTTGTTGCAGATCATAACATAATGACTGTCAACCAAAATTTTGACAACGCGAGGGCAGGGGCGTACATAGGAATCATGGGGCCCCATAGCAGAAGCTCTAATTGGGCCCCTCCCCCCCAAAAAAAATGTAAATAATTGTCGGGGTCACCAAATGTCAGATCTCACATCCTTCACACAGTAATTTTCCTCCTCCTGACGTCCTAGATCTCTCTTTCATTGCCCCATAAAGTATGATGCCAATAAAAGTGTCCCCAAACACAGTATGATACCCCCATGGTGAATTCCTCCACATTCACAATATAATGACCCTATTGTACCCCACCTCAACTCCCAGGGTAAAGTATGGTGACCCCAACACAGCGTGATCCCCCAACTGTGAGCCGTTAGAGAGAATGGTACATAATAAGGGACGGCGCTATACATAATAAAAGAGGAAACTATATAACTAAGGATGGCGCTATACATAATAAGTGATTACACTATATACTAAGGGACTATGCTATACATAATACGGCTACATTCTTGCATGTGTAATAAAAAACACTTGGGCCAACATATCAAAGAGCTCACGAATCAGTGGTGACAACACAAACCAGTTCACCACTCATAATCATGAGCAAAGCATTGCCTACTCAGGGAAAGATATGAAAAAAACGCGAGATTGAGTACAAATGGCATAAAAACATTGAAGTTTATTAATCAATTAAAAATGTACAGAAATAATAATACGCAATATATACACAAATATAATTATACAGACACTAGGTGAGTATTGGATAACCAAAGGAAAAAGAAAAGAAGGAAAAAATAGCCCCCATGAGAGCCTCAAAATCTCCCATAGAAATACATTACAAATTGCAATGGTGCAAATAAATTCCACACAAGGAGAAGTCAAGCGGGAGAGAAGAGACCAGGGGAAAAGAAAAGAAAAGAAAATGTAAAAGACGGTGGGGTCGCAAAGAGCGCATGCAGTCACAATCAGATATAAGGGATAGAGTACCCCTTACATATAGCTCAGCAATATCGGAGTAAAGAGTAAGTCGGGGCACTCACCGAACTGACTGGTAGCTCACGCAAACAGGCAGGGCACAGAGGGGCAGAGAAAGGACATTCACCAGGGGCCTCGACGCGCGTTTCGCGTGGGGCTTTATCAAGAGGCGCGTCATTGCCATTTTTATCCTCGAGCTCCTCGAATTCGTCCTCTGCCATAATTATTTTTTATTCAAGGATAGGGTATATCTTCAGGTCCGCGGCACGGCGATGGGGGCGGCCTGTGCCCCCTCATACGCCAACCTCTTCCTGGGAGCATGGGAGAGGGAACTTTTTGGCAATGGGGGGATGCGGGGCATCGACCATGTCGTGTCATGGATGAGATACATAGATGACATCCTATTCTTTTGGCAGGGGACGGTGGAGGAGCTCGAGGACTTCATGACTTTACTGAACTCAAATAATCGTGCAGTGAGGCTTTCCTATAAATACAGCCCGAAACAGATTGATTTTTTGGACATCACTTTAGAAGTGGATGCTGAATGTCATATCCAAACGGATCTGTTTAGGAAGCCCACTGCCGTGAATTCCCTCATCCACGCTATGTCTGCACATGACTCTTCCACTATTAGGGTCGTCCCGATCGGACAGTTTCTCAGGGTGAGGCGGATCTGCTCGACCAGCTCTAGATTTGAGAAGCGGGCTTTGGACTTAGCTGAACGCTTCAAATGCAGGGGTTACAGCAATCGTTGTGTCGGCCGTGGCTTTAGGAGGGCGCGGAATACTCCCCGGGATCACCTCATCTATCCCCCTCCCTCTGATAGATGCAAAGGTCCGGAGAGGATCCGCTTCATTTCCACATTCAATTCTGAGTGGTATGGGGTGAGGCGTTTCTGTACATTTTTAATTGATTAATAAACTTCAATGTTTTTATGCCATTTGTACTCAATCTCGCGGTTTTTTCATTCTTGCATGTGTGTGCAGTGTCGGTGTGCTGCCCTGTTTTACTGACGCATTGAGCATGTCCTATTCTAATCCTCAAAATCTGATCAGAACTGGACATTCTCTGACCCTCTTAGATCTCATTCTCAGATCCGTGATTTTCATGGATGTGTGAATGGATCTATAAAACTGTACGAGTCCGTGGACCATCCGATAAAAAGATCTGGCAGCACACGGACATTTCACACAAATGTGAGAATGTGGCCTAAGGGATTTTACAGATAACATTATCGCTCCAAGTCACACAGTGCAGATACAGAATAATATCTACATCCAGGCACTTACCGCTGACGTCTCATCTGATCAGAGGTGGTTTCTGCTGCTTCTTCTCCGTCTGGTCAGACCTTCATGTCCACATCTCCCAGCCACGACTCGTCTTGTCACGATGATCGCCAGCCTAGAAAATAACAAGGTCACATATTGTATATATACATGTGTCTCCCCCACACTGCGCCCCTGAATACAGATATGTAACCCCCCCCATTAATATACTATTAGCCACTTAGTAATCAAAATATAAAGTGATAAGCAGCACTGTGCCCCCCATTAACTATAATCTGCAGCGGCCAATAATATAAATTATTCAGTCTCTGTGACTCTCCCCAATTAACTGTAAGGCTATGTGCACACGGAAAACATACAAGGCTTCACAGTACAAGCAAAGTGAAACCCCCATCATTGCTCTCTCCCAGCACCCCCATCATTGCTCTCTTCCAGCACCCTCGTCATTGCTCTCTCCCACCACCCTCGTCATTGCTCTCTCCCACCACCTCCATCATTGCTCTCTCTCAGCACCCCCATCATTTCTCTCTTCCATCACCCTCGTCATTGCTCTCTCCCAGCACCCCCGTCATTGCTCTCTCCCACCACCTCCATCATTGCTCTCTCTCAGCACCCCCATCATTGCTCTGTCCCAGCACCCCCGTCATTGCTCTGTCCCAGCACCCCCGTCATTGCTCTCTCCCACCACCTCCATCATTACTCTCTCCCAGCACCCCCATCATTGCTCTGTCCCAGCACCCCCGTCATTGCTCTGTCCCAGCACCCCCGTCATTGCTCTCTCCCACCACCTCCATCATTACTCTCTCCCAGCACCCCCATCATTGCTCTGTCCCAGCACCCCGTCATTGCTCTGTCCCAGCAACCTCATCGTTGCTCTCTTCTAGCACCCCCATCATTGCTCTCTCCCAGCACCCCCATCATTGCTCTCTCTCAGCACCCGCATCATTGCTCTGTCCCACCACCCCCATCATTGCTCTCTCCCAGCCCCCATTATTGCTCTGTCCCAGCACCCCCATCATTGCTCTGTCCCAGCACCTCCAACATTGCTCTCTCCCAGCCCCCCATCATTGCTCTGTCCCAGCACCTCCATCATTGCTTCTCCCAGCACTCCCATCATTGCTCTCCTAGCACCCCCATCATTGCGCTCTCCCAGCACCCCCATAATTTCCTCTCAGCACCCCCATCATTACTCTGTCCCAGCACTTCCAGCATTGCTCTCTCTCAGCCCCACATAATTGCTCTCTCCCAGACCCCCACCATTGCTTTGTCCCATCACCCCCATCATTGCTCTCCCCAGCCCTATCAGCCCCATTATTGCTCTTCCCAGCCCCATCATTCCTCTCCCCAGCCCCATCAGCCCCATTATTGCTCTTCCCAGCCCCATCAGCCCCATTATTGCTCCTCGCAGCCCCATCATTCCTCTCCCCAGCCCCATCAGCCCCATTATTGCTCTCCCCAGCCCCATCATCCCATCATTCCTCTCCCCAGCCCCATCAACTCCATTATTCCTCTCCCCAGCCCCATCAGCCCCATTATTGCTCACCCCAGCCCCACCATCCCATCATTGCTCTCCCCAGCCCCACCATTCCCATCATTGCTCTTCCCAGCCCCATCATTCGTCTCCCCAGCCCCATCATTGCTCTCCCTAGCCCCACCATCCCATTATTCCTCTCCCCAGCCCCATCAACCCCATCATTCCTCTCCCCAGCCCCATTATTGCTCTTCCCAGCTCCATTAGTCCCATTATTCCTATCCCAAGCCCCATCACTCCTCTCCCCAGCCCCATCAGCCCCATTATTGCTCTCCCCAGCCCCATCAACCCCATTATTCCTCTCCCCAGCCCCATCAACCCCATTATTGCTCTCCCCAGCCCCATCAACCCCATTATTCCTCTCCCCAGCCCCATCAGTCCTCTCCCCGGCCCCAATATTTCTCTCCCTAGTCCCATCAGCCCCATTATTGCTCTTCCCAGCCCCATCATTCTTCTCCCCAGCCCCACCATCCCACCATTGCTCTCCCCCCACCTCCCCTCCCCAGCATTTCAGTAAAAAAAAAAAAAAAAACCCCAACAACTTACCTCAGCTCGCTCCCCTGCAGCAGCATCCTCCTGGTTGCCGGCAGCTTTCTTCCTGACCCAGTCGCGCGCTGCATGATGACGTCATCAAGCTGCGCGCACCTGGGTCAGGGAGGAAGCAGAGGACGAACCCTCCAGCTCGGCTGCTATTCTCCTCCTGACAGCAGCAGAGCTGCAGGGATCGCTCCCTGACTGCCCCGTGCAGGGAGCAGCTGCACCTTGCGGGCCCCTTGGTGCAGCTGCATGGTGGGGACCCGGCGCAGATGCATCGGCGGCGGTATGTCCACCCCTGGACTGCTATGGGGCCCCCCCGGCTCACGGGCCCCATAGCAGTCGTGTGGTCTGCCGCCATTGGCGGTACGCCACTGCGCGAGGGTCATGGGAAAGGTAGCGTAGCATAAACTCAGCTATGCGTGCCAGACTGCTAACAGGCAAGACCTCCGTGTCCTCACCAAGAGGATGACTGACCATGCTCTCCTCCTCCTCCTTCCTGTTCTCAGGCCATCCACACTGAACAGACAGTATGACAATTGTGAAGGTAGTACCGTCTATAGCGCATGAAACTAGCTCCTGTTCTTCCTCCTCCTCTTCCTCATTGTCACCCAATCCACGTTGGGATGAGATGAGGCTGGGCTGTGTGTAATCACCCTGCATTGTTCCTTGCTCCATCTCATCATGCTCCATCTGCAATGCATCCTCTTTGATTGTGAGCAGAGAGTGTTTCAGAAGACAGAGAAGCAGGATGGTGATGCTAATTATGGCGTCATCGCCGATCACCATCTTGGTGGAGTCCTCAAAGTTTTGGAGGATGGTACATATGTCTAACATCCAGGTCCACTCCTGAGGTCTTGTGTGGAGTCTGAACTGTATACCGACGGCCTTGTTGATGCTGGTAGTCAACAATTGCCCTCTTCTGCTCACAAATCCCCAACATTTGCAGTGTAGAGTTCCAACTTGTGGGGACATCACACACCAGTCAGTGAGCCGGAAGGTGCAAACGCTGCTGAAGCAGGGCAAGGGTGGCGTAAGCTGTAGCTGACTTTCTAAAATGGGCACACAGACAGCGTACTTTGACAAGCAGATCCGACAGCTACGGGTAGCTTTTGAGAAACTGTGGAACCACGAGATTAAGCACATGGGACAGGCATGGTACATCTGTGAGCTCGCATCAGAGCGTCCAACAGGTTCTGGCCATTGTCACACACGACCATGCCTGGCTGCAGGTTCAGCAGTGTCAGCCACAGATCTGCCTGCTCTTTCAGAGCTGTCCACAACTCTTCAGCATTGTGCAGTTTCTCTCCTAAGCATATTAGCTTCAGCACAGCCTGTTGACGCTTGGCTGCGGCAGTGCTTCAGTGCTTCCAGCTTGTGACTGATGTGGTCATTTCGGAGATAGAGGCTGAAGAGGAGGAAGAGGCTGAGGAGGATGAGGTGCAGGAGCTGTAGACTTTGGGGGCAACCTTGATTGACCTAGGGTCCACAATCCTCAGCGTCGGGAGGATGTGTTCTGTCCCAAGGTCCGACTGGGTCCCGGCTTTCACTAGGTTAACCCAGTGTGCCGTCAGCGAGATGTACCATCCCTGCCCACAAGCACTTGTCCACGTGTCCGTGGTTAGGTGGACTTTCCCTGTAACTGCATTGTTGAAAACACGGTTAATTTTGTGGGACACATGCTTGTGTAATGCGGGGACGGCACACCGGGAGAAATAGTGGCGACTGGGGACCGAGTACCGAGGTACGGCCACCGCCATCAGGTTGCGGACAGCTTCCGTTTCCAAGAGCCTAAAAAGCAAAATTTCGAGCTCAAGCAGTTCCAAGGACTGGGGTATGAACAACTGAACACTGCGCTGTGACAAGGACATGCTTGCTGATGGTGCTATTTAAGAGTGTGCAACGACAGTTGTTCAGGCAACTTCCTTCGTGTTGGTGTTACGGGGAACGGTTGCCTGCCTTCTGTCTGCGGCCACCACACTGCTTCTTCCTGCCTGTTGGGGTGCTCTGCCTCCCTCCCGCTGTGTGCTGCTGTCCTCGCTCTGCATGTACTCCTGCCAGGTTGGGTCAGTTACTATATCACCCACCACCTCGTCTTCCACTTCCGCACCCTGGTCGTCCTCCTGACTTTCTGGCAATTGTGTCTCATCATCGTCCACCTCTTGTGACACTTTCCCACCGTCGCCTTCGTGTGACCGTGGCTGCTGAAATATTTGAGCATCGCTACATGCGATCTCCTCTTGCCCCGCTTCAAGTGGACCGGGCGAGAGGCCCGAATCTATAAATGGAAAAGTGAACAGCTCTTCGGAGTGTCCAAGTGTGGGATCAGTTGTCTCAGGGCACTCGGAATGGTGGGAGGAAGGAGGATCAGGGTGAGGAATATGCCGTCCAGACTCATGGCTACTGAGACTTGACCGTGTGGAAGACAGGGTGGTGGTGGTGGTGGCTAAGTGACTGGAAGCATTATCCGCTATCCAACCAATAACCTTTTGACACTGCTCTGTGTTCAATAGTGTTGTTCTGCAGTCCCCTATTAATTGGGACAGGAAGGTCGAGCGAGAAAATGTGGGTGTTTGTTGTGGCACAATTTCATCTTGCCCACGGCCTCGGCCTCTGCATGCACCATCACCATCACCATCACATCCAGTTCCCCGTTCCTTGCCGCGCGTCTTGCCCATTTTAAATGGAGGATAATATCTTCCACACTCACTACAAATGACTGAGTTTGGAGCGAACTTATATGTGATCTCTGTCAAATCACAGTTTTAAATACCTGGCCTGTAGGTAACTATTTTTAGCAGTAAACTGGTGTCAATAACTTTGCTAACATACTGCAATAAAATTTCAATGGAGGCCAGAAATGAAGAATTTTCAGCGCAATTATATGTGATCCGTGTGACGGACAAACCACAGTTTTAAATAGCTGGATTTTTAGCGCTGTAATATGGAAAGGACCTGGCTGTATTCTGCAGTGCCAATAAGCAAATGGCGCAGAAAAACTGTGTTCTCTGGATTGCTTTTTAAGAAAATAATCAGGATTAAGATCCCAAAAAATTATTCCTGGCCCCTGAGACCTGGGGCTATTTCTAGAAATATCTGTAAAAGCAGCAGCAGACAGAACTGGAATGGACCCTCTTACTATATGCACTGCCTGGCTGCCTATATACACTGCCTGCCTGCCTATAAACACTGCCTGCCTGATATCTCTGCAGATGGATTAGTCCTCAGAAGGACCGTTTGTTGAGATGCATATTATTATTATTATTATTTATTATTATAGCGCCATTTATTCCATGGCGCTTTACATGTGAAAAAGGGGTATAATACAAGAACAATTACAATAATCTTGAACACAATGTGACGGCGACTGGTACAGGAGGAATGAGGACCCTGCCCGCGAGGGCTCACAGTCTA
Organism: Phyllobates terribilis; assembly: GCF_046119375.1. NCBI lineage: Eukaryota > Metazoa > Chordata > Amphibia > Anura > Dendrobatidae > Phyllobates > Phyllobates terribilis. The sequence continues at coordinate 652,711,481 of NW_027362763.1, forward strand.
CAGGGGATGGGTGAGGATACAGTAGGTGAGGGTAGAGCTGGTCGTGCAGCGGTATGGTGGAGCGAGGACCCTGCCCGCGAGGACTCACAATCTACAAGGGATGGGTGAGGATACAGTAGGTGAGGGTAGAGGAGGTCGTGCAGCGGTATGGTGGAGCGGTGGTTACTGCAGGTTGTAGGCTTGTCGGAAGAGGTGGGTCTTCAGGTTCGTTTTGAAGGTTTCCACAGTAGGTGAGAGTCTGATATGTTGGGGTAGAGAGTTCCAGAGTAGGGGGGATGCACGGGATAAATCTTGTATACGGTTGTGGGAGGAGGAGATAAGAGGGGAGTAGAGAAGGAGATCTTGTGAGGATCGGAGGTTGCGTGCAGGTATGTAATTGGAGACTAGGTCGGAGATATATGGAGGAGACAGGTTGTGAATGGCTTTGTATGTCATGGTTAGGGTTTTGAACTGGAGTCTCGGGGCAATGGGGAGCCAGTGAAGAGATTGACAGAGAGGAGAGGCCGGGGAATAGCGGGGGGACAGGTGGATTAGTCGAGCAGCAGAGTTTAGGATAGATTGGAGGGGTGCGAGAGTGTTAGAGGGGAGGCCACAGAGCAGGAGGTTGCAGTAGTCAAGGCGGGAGATGATGAGGGCGAGCACTAGTGTTTTGGCAGATTCATGGTTTAGGAATGTGCGGATCCGGGAGATATTTGCGGGGGGTTGCGTAGCTAGAGATATGTGTCTCTAATATAGTCTGTACACCTACACTAACTAAGAAACAAGCAAATCCCTCCCTAGCTCAGCAGCAGCTCTCCCTACACTGTCTGATTCCGGAGTGACTGTGTCGAGCATGGCGGCGCCAGGTCTGATATAGACCCGATGACGCTGTGCGGCCAGCCAATCACTGTAATGCCACAACCAACATGGCTACGGCATTACAGTGAGTGGCAGACAATCCCTGCATGTTTATTGGCTCTGTAAAGAGCGTCAACATGCAGGGAGGGGACCCGAGCTCCCGCCGAGCAACCCCGGAAATCTGGAGCAGTGAGATGCTCGGGCGAGTAGCGAGCAGTAGCGAGCATGCTCGCTCATCACTAGTAATCATTGTTTTTTTTAAGTCACAAGCTCCACAACTTTCTAATGTACAGTCAACCTGTAAGGAAGGATTAGATCCCCTGATCCCATAGCCAAAATGATAAAAAATATATAAATCAGCAGAAAGAAAGAACCCAATGAATGAGACTCATTATTTAGACGGCATTTGCAACATTTATTTGTGATTGGGCCACCATGCATGTAATAGTCAGCGTCACAATTACCAAATGAGCAGGGACTTTCCATCCTCTTTGGCTAAATACGCCAGACAGTTGAGAATTATTAGGATGTCCTTCGCTTTCGCCTCACATGGCATGCACTCCATTACCATATTGCTCAGGTATTCTGGATCATTAATGGAGGAAAGGTCATCAATTCCGGCGTGTTTGTCCTTTACGATCCCGTAAGTGTTTACTAGGTGTTCCGTTAAGCGGACATGCACTGCGGGGTCATAGCCCAACTTCTTCAGCTGACTCATTGTATGATGGTAGCGCATATGCAGCTCGGATCTTAAATTCTCATCCACTTTGCCGGTTCGTGGACAGGTGGTCACCTGTAATCATGAAATCAACAGTTAATATACATTTAGCATAGCCCCTTTTTGGAATTTTTTATTTCCCCCTTTTTTGCATTCATTTGCATTTTTCTCACTTCACCGGAGCTTAAAAATTAGCAAAATTTCTATTAGCAATAAATGTTGTCAAAGAATAACATAACTTCCAACTCCTATGAATTCCCTAGCCATTCCAGCACCATCACTTTTGGTGGTCCCGCCCGGTCTGCTGACTTGTCTTGCAGTGATCATGTGCTGTACATGCGCACAAGACAAACTCTCGCACAAACAGGCATCGTCACAGAGATCAGCGATTTCCTGCAGCAAGTGCATTTATGGCACGTCAGAGACCAGCGGAGATCTTTGGAGAGCTGGTCCTGGACTGTGGGGGAATTAAAGGGTAGGTATATATCAATTATCACTTATTCCCTGGATAAATCCCTTCAATTCTATTAGGTGGCAGCCATTTTTTTTTGTAACAACTAGTATATTATATTGATATCTAGCGCCTCTGTAACATTGTTGGTACAATCTATCTGGAAGTCACACATTGATAAACTTCTCTATTTATTAAAATAAATAAGTATTTAATAGTAATTTAGGTTTGTCCACCTGTAAAATCTTCTCCTCTATATCAGCCACGCTGTATCCGTACAGTCGTTCTTGCTCCTGGAAGATGGTACATAGAATCCGGCGGTCTAGCTGAAAGGCTATCTCTCCGACAATGCGCTGAAACTTCTTCACTTTTTCTGGGTTTTCAAAAATTAATTAGTAAAATCACATAAAAGCTTAAAAAATTGCTGAATCAATGCAAATTGAAACCGGCACCATGTGCCCAGGGGGTAATAATAATATCCAACCACTTACCTAGCTGTGAGCAGGAGTCTGACTTTTGTTTTCTGTCTATGATTTCTGGAATAGTCAAATAAAATGTTTTCCATATATCAATGTCCAAACCCTATATGCATAAAAGGTTGCCTCCTGAGGGAAGGGCCTCATGAAAGGTGCATATACCTGGACCACTGGTTACGAGGCATATCTCTACTCTATATAGACTACACTGTGATTGCGTACCACCGAGAGCCAGAGCTAGGTCCCTTCCTAAAAGTTCCTCTGCCACAAAATATTATAAATGGTGCATGGTCTGTTCCATAAATCCTAAATTACTAAGATTTCTCTAAACTCGAGAGGTTTTCTTTATGAATGTCTGCATTACGAAGGCTATAACTTCTAGCTCCAAGGCTTTGAGGGATACTAGTGAACAGACATAGACGTACGTCTAATGTAATAATCGGAATATCACATATTAAGAACATACCGGCGTAGGAAAAATAACTTGCATTCATAGTTGTTTCCTGTCTAGAATATGCAAAAAAAAAGTCATCTATAATACTAATAGTAGGCCTCCAAAACCTGATTTCATGGAGAATTCTTGACAGTTTTATTAAGAAAGTTCTCCTACATTTTAATTTCCATCATTCTGATTTATTGCAGATCACAGGTTGATTTTATGAGCCAATCTATAGTGTCATTTTACCAGGGATGTGTACTTTATATAGGAACACATGCAATGAATATATATACCTTCTTGTCAATGTGTGGCTGCACCATTGAGATGACACCAATTCTTTTAGAAAATGTCAAACATTACATTGCAATTTATGATTTAGGGGAAATCCATATGTGTAAACCCAGTCTTACTCTTACCCTTACCCAGTCTTAAACCCAGCCTTACTCTTAGCCTTACCCAGTCTTAAACCCAGTCTTACTCTTACCCTTACCCAGTCTTAAACCCAGCCTTACTCTTAGCCTTACCCAGTCTTAAACCCAGTCTTACCCTTACCCTTACCCAGTCTTAAACCCAGCCTTACTCTTAGCCTTACCCAGTCTTAAACCTAGTCTTACCCTTACCCTTACCCAGTCTTAAACCCAGTCTTACCCTTACCCAGTCTTAAACCCAGCCTTACCAGTCTTGTGGTGGTCTTTTTGTTGTTGTGCAGGAGTCATGGTTTGTGCTGTTTTCTCGTGTTTTTTTAAAATCATGCGAAGTTCCACGTTCTCCTGCATTAACCCCATCCGTTTGCGCAATTCAGCATTCTCCTTTAATAGACGCGCGGTGTCGGTGACGATAACTTTTTGATCATCACAAGTAATCAGACTATTTGCGGTAAAGTCCATGGTGTTACTTGCAGATGTTCCTGAGGATGTCTTCACAGATTCTCTTCACCAGATTAATGTCTGTTATGGAACACTCATGATCCTAACATTCTAAAGTTCTGTGATGTCATCAGCCGTTTCATGGGGAACCTGGTTATGAGCTCATCGTTCACTGCAGCCAATAGGAATTGGAAAAATTCTGCAAAATCTCAGGAATACTGTATTGATAATATTCATTGTGGAAGTTTAAGAAGCCAATGAAATTAAAATATTCTCTTTTTTTAGGATCTAATATTAAAAATGTAAAAATAAAAATCTTGCCATTTGAATGTTCAATTTTGAAAATATAAAGTTGAAAATTACAGACATGACATACATGTGTTTTCAGCCCCACCCGAGTTAATACGTTGTAGGACCACCTTTCGCTGCAGCTTTTTGCCCCTTCTTCTATGCACACTCGCTCTCGCTCAGTGAGATTGGATGGAGACGTTGGTGAACGGCAACTTCCAAGTCTTGCCACGGATTCTCAATGAGATTTAGGTCTGGACTTTGACAAATGAATATGCTTTGATCTAAACCTGGGATGGGTAATACATTTTCCCGAGGGGCCACATGAGTGACAGAGACTGTTGTGGAGGGCTGAACAAACTGGCCGAAAATAATTCTATACAATATTGATATTAACATATTAATTACATTTAGTATTAATATAAAATAATTGTATCAAGTAATATTCAGCATAATTAAGTATGCTAACATCCTCCTACATACCATATGAGTCCGCAAACAGCCCCCTATATGCCATTTGAGCCTACATACAGTCCCCTATATAAAGTATGAGCCCTCACATAGCCTCTCTATATACATTATGAGCCACTACATAGCCTCCTATATACAATATGAGTCCTTACATAGCCTCCTATAAACAGTATGAGCTCCCATATAGCCTCTATATACCGTTTGAGTCCCCACATAGCCTCCTATATACAATATGAGCCTTCACATAACCTCCTGTAAACAGTATCAGCCCTCACATAGCCCCTCTATATATAATATGAGCCCCCACATAGCCTCTCTATATACAATATGAGCCTTCACATAACCTCCTGTAAACAGTATCAGTCCTCACATAGCCCCTCTATATATAATATGAGCCCCCAAATAGCCTCTCTATATACAATATGAGCCCCCACATAGCCTCTCTATATACAATATGAGCACTCTCACACCCCCCTGTTTACAGTATGAGGCCCCACAAAGTCTCCTGTATACAGTATGAGCGGACACTGACAGCTTTGGCTCCTGTGCAGCAAATGTGTTTGGTTCACCCTACTTTTATGGCAATCAAGCTACAGATATAATAAACATATATAAATATATTTACAGTACAGACCAAAAGTTTGGACACACCATCTCATTTAAAGATTTTTCTGTATTTTCATGACTATGAAAATTGTACATTCACACTGAAGGCATCAAAACTATGAATTAACACATGTGGAATTATATACTTAACAAAAAAGTGTGAAACAACTGAAAATATGTCTTATATTCTAGGTTCTTCACAGTAGCCACCTTTTGCTTTGATGACTGCTTTGCACACTCTTGGCATTCTCTTGATGAGCTTCAAGAGGTAGTCACGGGAAATGGTCTTCCAACAATCTTGAAGGAGTTCCCAGAGATGCTTAGCACTTGTTGGCCCTTTTGCCTTCACTCTGCGGTCCAGCTCACCCCAAACCATCTCGATTGGGTTCAGGTCTGGTGACTGTGGAGGCCAGGTCATCTGGTGTAGCCCCCCATCACTCTCCCTCTTGGTCAAATAGCCCTTACACAGCCTGGAGGTGTTTGGGGTCATTGTCCTGTTGAAAAATAAATGATGGTCCAACTAAACGCAAACCGGATGGAATAGCATGCCGCTGCAAGATGCTGTGGTAGCCATGCTGGTTCAGTATGCCTTCAATTTTGAATAAATCCCCAACAGTGTCACCAGCAAAGCCCCCGCACACCATCACACCTCCTCCTCCATGCTTCACGGTGGGAACCAGGCATGTAGAGTCCATCCGTTCACCTTTTCTGCGTCGCACAAAGACACGGTGGTTGGAACCAAAGATCTCAAATTTGGACTCATCAGACCAAAGCACAGATTTCCACTGGTCTAATGTCCATTCCTTGTGTTCTTTAGCCCAAACAAGTCTCTTCTGCTTGTTGCCTGTCCTTAGCAGTGGTTCCCTAGCAGCTATTTTACCATGAAGGCCTGCTGCACAAAGTCTCCTCTTAACAGTTGTTGTAGAGATGCGTCTGCTGCTAGAACTCTGTGTGGCATTGACCTGGTCTCTAATCTGAGCTGCTGTTAACCTGCGATTTCTGAGGCTGGTGACTCGGATAAACTTATCCTCAGAAGCAGAGGTGACTCTTGGTCTTTCTTTCCTGGGGCGGTCCTCATGTGAGCCAGTTTATTTGTAACGCTTGATGGTTTTTGCAGATGCACTTGGGGACACTTTCAAAGTTTTCCCAATTTTTCGGACTGACTGACCTTCATTTCTTAAAGTAATGATGGCCACTCGTTTTTCTTTACTCAGCTGCTTTTTTCTTGCCATAATACAAATTCTAGCAGTCTGTTCAGTGGGACTATCAGCTGTGTATCCACCTGACTTCTGCACAACACAACTGATGGTCCCAACCCCATTTATAAGGCAAAAAAAACCACTTATTAAACCTGACAGGGCACACCTGTGAAGTGAAGACCATTTCCGGTGACTACCTCTTGAAGCACATCAAGAGAATGCCAAGAGTGTGCAAAGCAGTCATCAAAGCAAAAGGTGGCTACTGTGAAGAACCTAGAATATAAGACATATTTTTAGTTGTTTCACACTTTTTTGTTAAGTATATAATTCCACATGTGGTAATTCATAGTTTTGATGCCTTCAGTGTGAATGTACAATTTTCAAAGTCATGAAAATACAGAAAAATCTTTAAATGAGAAGGTGTGTCCAAACTTTTGGTCTGTACTGTATACAGATACTGTTGAAACCAGAAGTTTCCATCCACTATATATAAAGACACATCTGCAGGTTTTTCTCAATATCTGACATGAAATCAGTATAAACCTTTCCCGTTTTAGGTCAATTACCATAATTTTTAATATTTGCCCAATTCCAGAATAATGAGAGAGAGAATGTTTTAAGGCATTTTTATTACTTACTGCAACGTCAAAAGTTTCCATACACTAAGATTACTATGCCTATAAACAATTCTGGACGGCCCATATGATGAGGTCAGGTGTTTGGAAGCTTCTGATAGTTTTTTTGGCAACATCTGAGTTAATTAGAGACACACCTGTGGATGTAATTTAATGCACACCTGAAACACACTGCTTCTTCCACCCTACGGTTCCACAAATATGGAAATATTGGCATTTTTATTTGGAGCAAATTGTTATGGTCTTTCCAAGTGGTTGTAGCTCAAGTAATTTTCTGGGGTGTATCATTAGGTTGCACTGTATAATTACCCTGTGAGCCACAGCCCCTTGGAAAGACCATAAAAATTTGCACTATCAAATAAGGCCCATATCTCTAAACGGCAACTTTTCCCTGGTGACAGGTCCTCTTTCAGTGAAATAGTTGCTTGAAGCTACAGCACAAAAAAAAGGTGTCAAAACTGGTTCCACACTCTCTCAATCCCCCTCTTCTCTCCATAGAGTTTCCTAAGAACTGTTCCCTGATGCCACTGAGAGTTGGCAGTCCATCTCGCTTTATCGTGATTAATTTGAGCTGTTTTTCATTGTGGATATGCTATGAGAGGTTCAGGAGGCAGGAGGAAAGGGAAGAAGTGGCTCATAAGTGGAGAAATAGATGATTTCTTTCATAAGTTATATGACAACGTTTCTTTGGTATTACCGATTTAGGCAAAGTTTGTGGAAGCAACCATTTTATATGCTTATTGGTATCAGATTGATGGTCTTATCACTGTCAATTAGGAAAAATGCAGGGTAAGAAGACCCTTTCAGGTCTTGTATAAAGCAACCAGCGGAGACAAGAAACAAGGGCTGATTAGAAGCCTTATTAAGCATGGTGTATTGCAGTCAAGGGGATGGGCAAAAGAAGAAGGTGGAGGGATGGGACAGAAAGTAGTTTAGTGTGTGGAAGGAACAAATGGCACTAAGAAGAACAGCAGAAAGGGAGAGAGTTGAATTGAATCAATGGTGAGCAAGAAATGGAATCCGCTCAACAAAGACTAGGATAACAGGGTATGTAGGATGACAGACAGAAAAGTAATGCAGGAAGCACCAGTTGAAGCAGAGCCAAGTGTGCAAATATACATGAAAACAGTATATGTGACATGCACAAGAAGTGCTGTTGCTTCAAAAGCATCCAGCAACTATTAGAAGTAACACAGGCACAGGAGTCAGGAAGTGTTGTGCTCCAGAAGTATCCAGCAACTAGAGGGGTTAACACAGTCACAGGAGACAAGAAGTGTTTAGCAGAGCCCCAGGGGGATTGTGGGGAAGTTGTTTGCTGTCTGGCTGGAGCCAAAGAGAAAGGTGGTGTGTGATCTGTATCTCACAAAAGGCAAGGGAACAGAATTCAGGTCAGGAGGGAAGTAAACCTCGTCAGATAGACTCCCTGAGCTAACAGTGCGGAGTATTATCGGGCAGAAAGAAAATGACTGGAAGGAATCGTGTCATAGGGATCATCTCCCTCATCAAGCCCGCCCCCCCACCTCCATCTCCATGCAGGATAAAGAATGCTGTGTACTATTGAGTCCATGTGAAGGATAAGCCTGTGGTTGTGTATTCATAGAAGTGTGCTGCTAAGAGAACTAATCTGTGCTGAATTATGCTACTGAACAGACTGACGTTACTGTGCCTGCTTTAATAGACTGCACTGTATTGAAGATTGTTGCTGTAATATCCCTGAATTGCACTGCCCGTGCTTCAGATTAAATTCCACTGTTAAACAGTTAAAAAAAGACTCTTGTCAGATGTGTCTGGTCAGCAACTGAATCTATCGTGTGCCTGAGAGAAGCTGCAACCTATGGTAGCCATGAGTAACGGTTCCCCCAGGATTCCAAAGAATCCATGAAAACCCGTCTCGCCCTATCTGAATTTAGCGGCGTGCGTGTAACATTGGTGGCCCGTACGGGGAATCCTGAGTGGGAATTAGCGTGAAAAGGAAAAGTGTCTGGAAAACCACAGCAGCACAGCAACTCAACTCAACTCTGCTACACCAGTTAAAGGGGACCAGCCCTAAAGATAACTCACTAGCAGCAATGGATGTGGAAATACAAATGGACAGAATAAGTGAGCTGCTTCTTCAGTTAACCTGTGAAGAATTGAGAACTGTAGCAGAACATATAAAGATGTCAGAAGAACAGATTTCCAAAGCACACAACCGCAGGAAACTGTTAGCTGCCATTAGTGCAAAAATGGATGAGCTGGGGGAGAAAGAAGCTGAAGACGTCATGGGGACGTTCCTCCAGGAACTAACACAGTTTCTAACCAGGTTGAAGTTGGAGGATGGAGGGGCAGAACCAATTACCAAAAGCGGGAATCTCCATCAGCAGACTGAACTACAGGAATTGAAAGAACAATTCAAAGCCCTAACAACAGTTCTGCAGGAATCGACCAAAACCTCTGAAGGGTGATAGACTCAGACAGGACCTTTACCCTGCTCGGTTAGATAAATCAGGAAGACAGTCCTCTCTAACACCACAAATCACCATAAGGAAAGAATTCAAGATCCTGAGACAGATTGGAGAGTGTGAACAGAAAGAGAGACTGTCTTATATGAACTTGTTGCACCAGATCGATGCAGCCTTACAGAAAAGCTACCAGCCAGATGAGATCGTTGAGGGGGTGGTGAAAGCGATCATCCCAGGACTGAACCTCCGTAGTATGCTAGAAATGAAGAGTCAATTGACCTTGCAACAGCTGAAGATGATTTTAAAAGGGCACTATAAAGAAGAGAGGACTTCAGAATTGTTCCACCGACTCATTAACCTCTCACAGAAAAATAATGAATCACCCCAAAATTTATTGTTCAGAGCAATTGAACTGAAGGATAGACTGTTTGATGCTGGACTAATCCAGAAGAAGTTCTTGAGATTGGTGGGTACGGGGTTAATCAGCAAAGACATCAAGTTGCAGCGGAAACAGTGTCTAGAAGATCCTGAAATTTTGGCCGAAGACCTATTTGGAAAAATGAATGAGACGGCTAGTTTGGAGTCAGAGAGCAACAGAAATTAAAGAAAGGATCTGGTCCTAAAATCACCAAAATGAGTCAGCTGAAGTTGGAGACCCCCGGTGGCCAGTCCGAAGATCATCATAGAGACCCTCCAGTGCCACCTCCGAGAAGGAACCTTAAATCACGAACAAAAGAGAGGACCGCCAGCGCAGACTGGGAGGAAGTAATAGGAGAACTGCGAGCCGAGTTGATTGAGGTGAAAAAGTTGATTTGTTCCAGGCCAGAACCGGTATCTCTCAGACCCCGGAGTGGTTTCCAAAACTAAAGATATCCGGCTTGTGAAGCGTGCTGTTCATCAAATCAGAGTGCGGTGTGTGTCCACTGTCTAAGATGTGGTGAGGAAGGACATTATGCCAAAGAATGTCAATGGTCATGGTCGTTTGAGTTAAAAGACAGGAGGTTGCCAGTGCGGGGCGACTGGTAACGGCAACACAGAGGAGGCCCCAGTAGCAAATCCAAATCTCACCAAACCCCAGAAAGGCGCATGAGGTAAAACGGCTGCGTCAGTACTATCCCCTAGTGTGTTCCCATCTACAACAGCTGCAAGAGAGACAGGGACATCAGTTACTTAATGCCCAGTGCGGAGGTCAAACGATGTACTCCTGGGAGGAGGATCCCACGGTCAGTAAAGATAGCCTCATCAGCCTAATCGGTGAAAGGTGATTTATACAGTGCCAGCTAGATGGACTCCTAATAAAAGCTCTGTGGGACATAGGAGCCCAAGCAAGCCTTTTAAATGAAGAATGGAGAAGGCGCTACCTGCCACACACTTGCCTTCGATCATTAAAAGAACTCTTAGGACCAGTGGAACTCCACGGCAAAGCCGTCAACCAGACCGAAGTCCCTTTCATGGGCTGGGTGGAAGTGAATTTACAACTGAGGGCCACGAAGAACAGCAACACCATCGAGCTTTTGGTACCTTTTCTCATGACCAGTGATCAGAACGTGGCAGATGATCCTATCCTGAGTTATAATGTAATTAGTGAGGTCATCACGAAACACAAGTCAGGGGCGCTGGTGGTGGATGCAATTGCCAAATCACTCGCCATACCCAACGCCATGGCGGAAAATGTGATTCATAGAGTAAAGAAAGCACAGAATACAATGGACCTAAAAGAAGTCAAGGTAGGCTGGCGTCCAACCATCATCCCTGCAAACCAAATGGTGGGGGTGAGGTGTGGAGTCCGGGTAGAACCGGGAAGAAAAGTCCAGAAAAGACTGTTCGTGCCAACAGACTCCTCAGAACTTCCGGAAGGCCTAGTCCAAGGTGAGACTGTGCTTACGATTCCTGCTGGTGGGTTTGCTCGAGATACACTTCTGGTGATAAATACTACGAGACACGAAATTAGACTGGATCCAAAAACTGTGTTAGGTCACATTGAAAGCGTTAAAAAGGTACATCCAGCCAGTGTGAGACCCGCCCAGGGGCCTACCGTAAATTCAGTCTCCACACCAAAGGAAGAGGAGTTGCCCAGGGGAAGAAATTGTACGACCCACCTCGGAGTCCTGGGATTCCCCAGTACCCCTGGAACAGATGCTGACAGAAGAGTGTCATTCATTCTCCAAAGATGATTCTGATATAGGTTCGCAGCTGAAAATCAATTTGAAAGGCACGACCCCAGCAACAAGAAGTTACATGTCTGTGCCGAAACCATTACACCGTGAAGTGAAAGAGTATTTACAAGATCTAATCAACAGAGGTTGGGTCCAAAAGTCAAAGTAGTCTTATTCCTCTCCTATTGTCTGTGTTAGGAAGAAGGACAGTACATTGAGACTCTTAGGAAGAAGGACAGTACATTGATACTCTGCTGTGATTACCAGGAACTAAACCAAAAGTCAGTACCTGATCAGCACCCGATACCAAAGATCCAAGATATGCTGGATAGCCTATCAGGAAGTACCTGGTTCCTGTCCTCAATCAGGGTAAAGCATACCATCAAGGGTTTGTTGAGGAGTCCAGTAGACCTTTGACAGCATTCATCACACCGTGGTGATTATATGAGTGGATCCACATACCGTTTGGGCTCAGTTTAGCTCCAGCAGAATTTCAGAGGAGCATGGAGACCTGTTTAGAACGACTGACAGACGATATCTGCCAGCCGTACTTGGATGACAATGTGGTACACAGCAAAACCTTCCGGGAGCATGTTGAACACGTGAGGACCGTATTACAACGGTATCAACAACACGGAGTGAAGCTGACCCCAAACAAGTGTGAACTGTTCAAAAGACAAGTCAGATTTCTAGGGAAAATTGTGTCCGGAGAAGGATATACCATGGACCCAGCAGAAATCGCTCTAGTACTGGCCTTAGAAGACAAGCGGCCCTCTACCGTCAGGGACTTGAGGCAGATATTAGGATTCCTCTCCTACTATCGTACTTACGTTTGGAACTTCTCCAGGATTGCCGCACCACTATACCTCCTTTTGGGGGAGACGACAGAGACAACAACACCCAGGGAGAAAAAGAAGAACACGGGTAGGACGTGGCTTAAAAGAAACAATGCCGTTTCGTCCCAACAGCCCATTCTCTGGACAGCAGACCACCAGGAGGTATTGGAAGAACTAGTAGACTACCTGGTAAAACCACCCATCTTGGGATATCCTGATTTCAATTTACCATTTGTTATTCATTGTGACGCTTCTCAAGTTGGACTGGGAGCTTCCCTGTATCAGCATCAAGATGGAAAACTGAGAGTCTTCGGTTACGGTTCTAGAACGTTGACAGATGACAAGAAGAATTACCATCTACATTCCAGAAAATTGGAGTTCATGGCATTGAAATGGGCTATCTGTGAACGATTTAGAGATTATCTCTGCTACAGTAATTGGATTTCATACACTGGGCTGTCATCAGCTTTCCTCCTTACAACCACATACACCTTGTCTTCCCAGTACGAACAAAGTTTTCCCGGACCTCCTTTCTCACGTATGTTCTTGACTAGTACCCGGCTTCCCGGTGCAAATTCTGCTCCATAAAATTTTTGATTGTAGTAGTCCTTACTTTTGCTCTGTCTGTTAGAACCCTCCTGTTTGTTTTTTCCATCTTGTGTTTTGCGGTCACGTTTGCTAGGAACAGGTAGCCCGCTACATCGTAGGGATTCAGCTTAGTCTTAATGTAGGGACAGCTTTCCCCTATCTTTCCTTAGTTCATGTTGCAGATCACAACAGCAGCGACTGCACCACCACCAATTTGGCAAAGTGCATGTTTAGTCGGCAAACTAATGACTGGGAGCGTACTGTTGTTTCCTCAGACTCACAATCGGCGATGGATATTTGTTGTTGGAGTAGAACAATGATGGTTGCGATGATGACACCAAACAGGTGCGACTAGGCTGACCGAAAGATGAATGTAGTGAGAAGGGAGAGGAGGACAACTCGAAGCTCGCTCTGATTGCTGGCCGGCTGGACTTCATGCGCTGAAGGAGAGCCGTAGTTCCTTGCCTATAAGAGCTGAGACATCAGCGGTTTATTTTCCTCTTTAAGAGCCTGCAGACTGCCAAAGAATCGTCTGGTAGCAACGTGCAAAAGAAATCCCACACACGAGGAGCCCGAGGATACGACTCGCCACCACCACCACGACCAGACCTCCTCCACCAGCAGCATCTGCGGCACAACACTGCTCCAGAGCCGACCGCTGCAAAAGCTGATTTTGATGCACGTCGCCAGCACTGAGTACGGCCGAGGCCTCTGATCAACCTCACCTCCTCTGCATCATGTCACACAGTTGATGATCATACACCATCTTCCTTATTAAACATATCTCTAAAACACAACGCGTTTCAGGGCTCAGGACAGGAGCTGCTTTCTGAAGCGAGCTATCAGTGACTTGATAAATCTGTCTTGATCACTGTCTCTTGATAAAGGGGCTCCCGAGTTATATATGAGGTTTCTTACGAGATATCTTTAATGAAGAAGACTGTGTGTGATCATGAACTGTTGGCTGCATATAGCTTGCGCCAGGAACAGTCTGCTAACTTGGTTTGGGCATCTTCCCACATGCATTATATTCCTGGATAACCTCATCTGAGAACAAAAGCTGACTATTAGTCTCATCCAATAAATCAACTAGAAAAAAGGTTTTTTTTTCTGGTGTAATATGTTCCTTAACCCATGGGGTGTTATGGGTTAGGTGGCAGAACAGACACCGGTGTCATTGACAGATTGGAAATTCTGTATGTATCAGTAAGTGTTAGGGCGGCAGAGGAGGTGGACTGAGCAGAACATTGACTTCAGCTGATGGTGTCGCTTTCAGAGGCTACATCTTCATACTTTGATTGAGATAAGTGCTGTGACAAATATTCCAATACTCCCTCTACTTTCTCCTCATTAATACTCTTGCTGGAGCCAAACGAGGAAAATGTAACTTGTGTTTGGCACCACTACTGCTGCCAGCATTGCTGGTGAAGTCGCTGCTGCTAACAGTTCCCATATTTTCTCTGTGATATTAGGGGATTTTTTTTTCTATCACCCTACCACATCAGTTGCCTGTGCCTTGTTTGGATTTAGCAAACCATTTTTTTACACAAGTGTAATGTTTAATTTGTGCCCATATTTAGTCAACCCAGGAAAAAACATGAAATCATCCAGAAATTCTAGGTATTGGCAGGTTTCAATGGATAGATAAGAAGGATCATTTCACAACAGCCTGCGGGTTTGAAAAAAACAGACCTGCACCGATAAATGTCTCCATTTACTGTAATAATTTCTTTGCAAATTTTGGGTTAAAACCCATGAATTCCTCCTGGCCAAAAAAGGACCACGTAAAAACTAATGTCAAGAGGTTGGAACAATGCCTAAAAATGCTGAAACAGACCACAGAATGGATGTGTGGTGCACCGATGCCAAAATGGAATATTCAATTTGGTAGACAGAAAGTAAAACCTGCATCAGCGAGTGAGTCTTAGCCCACAGTCCCACTATCAGTATTTGGTCAGAATTCGGTCAGTATTATTTCTCAGCAGTGGGAGCCAAAACCAGGTGAGGAACAATCAGAGAAAAGGTAGAATAGAAACAAGTCACCAATTCTGCATTTATCACCCACTCCTGGTTTTGGCTCCCACTCCTGAAAAAAAATACTGACCGAATACTGACAAGATACTGATAGTGGGGCCGAAGCCTTACTTCCATACCAGGAAAGATCTTTGTACATATTATTAAACAACATGTATGTAAGTACTTGGATAAGAATACAATAATGAAACAAATCCAAATAAGTCCTGCCAGACTCATCTAATTTCCTTTTATGATGGAATCACTGACTGGGTGTATCAGGGAAAAGCAGTAGATATGTCACACACAGTGTAAGAAAGACAAAGTGAGATACGAAGGGATGAGGGGAAGGGAGCCCAGACTCTAGGGAAAGGGGAAGTGGAGACCTCCTATGCTGATCTACAATCACCCTGCCTACCCCTACCATCCCTATATTGCTCCTCACCAATCGCCGCACAGGAACCTATCCCTGTATTTCCTTAGCGCTTGGTCCTAGATAGGGAAGGGGGGGGCTGAGCGCTAGTCGATCTCCATTGACAACTAAAGACAGCAAGGAGAGACAGACACAGGGGAAGTAGCTTAACTTGAGTCGACTTCAGAGAGATGGCACACACGTCCTCTTAGCACCAGTGAGGAAGAAAGAACTGCACTTGCTCCAAGCCTTCACAAAGGATCATGTGAATATCACCGGCACCTCCCTCTAGCAACAGCTAGTATTTAAACACCCAGCCTGGGTGTCAATTAGCCGGAGGGAGATAGCCACTGGTCCTAGGGTGAGACAGCTAAGAAGGTGTCTGTAATGTCAAACGAAGAGATATTCTGCAGTCAACTGCAGGGCGACTGTCTGACACACCCATGACAAGATATAGTATATCTCGACTTCCGCAAAGCATTTGATATCTCATACTATCCTTATTGACAAAATTACCAAATATGGGATTGACAAGGCTACGGTTAGGTGGATTCATAACTGGCTCAGAGATTGTACTCGGGGTAGTAACAAATGGTTGCACATCTAATTGGAAGAATGTCCAAAGTGGAGTACCACAAGGCTCTGTCCTGGTCCCCCTCTACTCCTCCTTGGTCAAACCTGTGTCCAATTCTGGGCACCACATTTTAAAAAAAGACATTGAAAAACTGGAGCAAGTTCAGAGAAGAACTACCAGGATGGGAAATAGACTGCAAACTATGTCCTACGAGGAACAGTTAAAGGACCTGGGAATGTTTAGTTTATAAAAAAAGAAGACTAAGAGGAGCCTTAATAGCTGTCTACAAATATCTGCAGGGATGTCACATTGTAGAGGGATCATCCTTATTCTCATATGCACATGGAAAGACGAGAAGCAATGGAATGAAACTGAAAGGGAGAAGATACAGATTAGATATTAGAAGACACTTTTTTGACAGTGAGGTGATCAATGAGTGGAATAGGCAGCCACAAGAGGTGGTGAGTTCTCCTTCAATGGAAGTCTTCACACAGAGGCTGGACAGACATCTGTCTGAGATGGTTTAGAGAATCCTACAGTGAGCAGGGGGTTGGACACGATGACCCTAGAGGCCCCTTCCAATTCTAACATTCTATGATTCTATTACAAGAACAACAAGGCGTGCAAAAAAACTATTTTTTACAGTACAATGCTCAAATCTTTTGAGGTAGAAAGTTGTGTTTAAATTTCAGGATTATGGAGACCTTTCTTTAGGATGTAAAAAAATGGCTTGTTTGTCTTACAATGCAGGAAGCAAATTTTCTGTGACACGCAAGCTTTGGATTCAAGACTTTGTTTTACTTGCACTAAAGGGTTCAATATTGCCATCCTTGTTTACCTAGTGTGAAGAATAAAAAAATGCTGTTATAACGGTGCTGTTACAGCAATATATCTAAGATCAATTCAATTACATTGAGTGACTACACAGGTCCTGCACTTCCCTATATATCACACTGACTATACAGGTTTAGAATTTCCCTATATATTATACTGAGTGACTATACAGCTACAGCACATCACTATATTTCACACTGAGGGACTACACAGCTAAAGCACGGCCCTATATGTAGCACTGACTTTACAGCTATGGCACATTCCTATATATCACACTGAGGTACTACACAGCTACAGTACTTCCCTATATATCACAAAGTGACTATACAGGTCTAGCACCTCACTATATATCACACTGAGTGACCATACAGCTAAAGCACTTCCCTATATATCACAGAGTGACTGTACAGGTCCAGCACTACCCTATATTTATATCACACTGAGTGACTATAAAGCTACAGCACTTCCCTATATATCACAAAATCACTATACAGGTCCAGCACCTCCCTATAAATCACATTGAGTGACTATATGACATTGAGTGACTATATAGCTAGAGCACTTCCTTATATCTCCCAGAGTGACTATACAAGTTAGCAACTCCAATATATATTACACTAACTATATAGCTACTGAACTTACCTATGTATCATGAAGTGGCTATACAGGTCCAGCACCTCCATAAATATCACACTGAGTGACTACACTGGTCAGGCACCTCCCTACATATCACACTGAGTGACTATACACCTGGAACAATTCCCTATCTATCACATAGTGACTATACAGGTCTAGCACCTCCATATATGTCACACTGAGTGACTATACAGATACACCACTTCCCTATATATCACAGAGTGACTATACAGATCTATAACTTCCCTGTATATCACACTGACTATACATCTACAGCACTTTTCTGTTTCACAGAGTGACTATACAGGTCCAGCACCTCCCTCTATATCAGAGTGACTATACAGCTACAGCACTTCCCTATATATCACACTAATTGACTATACAGTGACAGCACTTCCCTATATAGCACAGAGTGGCTATACAGCTACATCACTTCCCAATTTATCACACTGACTTTACAGGTTCAGAACCTCCCTATATATCACACTGAGTATCTATACAGCCACAGGACTTCCCTATATATCACAGAGTGACTATACAGGTCCACCACCTCCCTCTATATCAGAGTGACTATACAGTTACAGCACTTCCCTATATATCACACTAATTGACTATACAGCTACAGAACTTTCCTATATATCAGAGAGAAATTATGCAGATCCAGCACTTCTATATACATCAGAGTGATTATACAGCTACAGCACCTCCATATATATCACACTGAGTGACTATACAGCTACAGCACCACTCTATATATCACAGAGTGACTATACAGCTACAGTACTTCACTATATATCACACTGAGTGACTATACAGGTCCAGAAACTCCCCATATATCACACTGTTTGACTATACAGCTATAGCACTTCCCTATATACAGTGGCGACCAAAAGTTTTGCATTTTTTTTAAAGTGTGATTACTTCTGTCTGGTTGTTGTGATACCAAATCCCTGGTGATGAATTGAAAGTGCATGAAGTTGTCATCATACAAGACCTTAATTTTAACCAAAATGCTTTTGAATATAGGTCTGGTCATTTAATTAAAGAAATCTGCCAAAAGTTTTGCATATATTATTTATTGATCACAACATAGAGAGTAATTCATTGGTTACAATGCCATAACTCAGTATTTTGTAGCATAACCTCTTGCTTCAATTACTGCACCACACCGAAAGGGGGATTGAAGGGGCGGTGGGGTATTCGAGACATCCTGAGGGATCTTGCTCCATTCCATTTGCAAATCTTCAAACAATTCATCTTTATTGCTATGGATACGGGCCCTAACTCACCGCTTAACTCATCCCAAAGGTGCTCTATAGGGGGTAAATCAGGTGATTGCAACAGGCGAACATTTTTCTTTGCTATCCAATTTTTGACTAAATTGGATGTGTGCTTAGGATCATTGTCTTGCTGGAATTTCCATCCCCTGCCTACATTGGTTTTACCATGTGGGCAGCATTACATTCTCCAGTATATCCTTGTACATGGTAGCATTCATATTTCCATCAATTCTTTGCAGAGAGCCAATGACAGATGCAGGAAAGCAGCACCAATCCATGACATTGCCTCCACCATGTTTCACTGTAGGTGTGTGGTACCTTACAGCATTATGTTTTCTCACTTTGACCTAATATTCTTCCTTCATTTTGTGTGATATCTGTACAGCACTTTTTATGGACATCAGTGACTTTTTCTTAATAATGTGATCAGCTCTGGAGGAAGTTTTCCATGGTCGTCCACTTCTAGGTTTGTCGGCTGTTCCAGGACCTTCTTTTTCTTTCTTTAATATATCTGACAATTGACTCTGAGAACAGGCGATTCCATAGCTCCTCTTTATGGCTTTATGACTTCACTCTCAGAATAATAAACTTCCTGACATCTGGTGAGAAATCTGCCTTTGTCTTTATCATGTTTTAACCTTATATACACATACATAAAAAAAAAAAAAAATAGGCAAAATTCAACTACCCACGACAAAAGATGCAAAACAAATGCTGAAAATGAACACATAAAGGGATAAAACAACGTCACACACCATTTTCCTCCAGATAATAGCAAGGGGTTAAAAAACTTTATTGAATTAATTATTCCCTATCGGAAAGGATTGGTAGGAACGTTCCAACTTTTTGTGCCTAACACATCACCGTTTCAGAGATGTATTCTGTTATGGCAAATACAGTGTATAGATAATGCTGGTTAGGATACGCATTTGGAGTTTTCTCAGTATGGTCCGAATGGTAAAATGACTCCTATCATGGAAAATAATTATTATTATTATTATTTATATAGCGCCATTGATTCCATGGCGCGGTACATAAGAAGGGGTTACATACCAAATACAGATATCACTTACAGTAAACAAACTAACAATGATAGACGGGTACAGAGGGAGGAGGACCCTGCCCTCGGGGGCTTCCATTCTACAGGATGGAGAAGGAGACAGTAGGTTGGGGGGCTGCAGTAGCTCCGGTGTTGTTGAGGAGGCAGCGGGGTCCTTGCAGGCTGTAAGCTTTCTTGAAGAGATGGGTTTTCAGGTTCCGTCTGAAGGATCCAGGTGTGGTGGATAATCGGACGTCTTGAGGCGCAGAATTCCATAGGACGGGGGATATTCGGGAGAAATCTTGGAGGCGATTGCGTGAGGAAAGGATAAGTGTGGAGAAGAGAAGGAGGTCTTGGGAGGACCGGAGGTTACGTGAGGGAATATATCGGGAGATTAGTTCAGAGATGTACGGAGGAGAGAGGTTATGGACGGCTTTGTAGGTCAGTGTTAGTAGTGTGAACTGGATACGCTGGGGGAATGGGAGCCAGTGAAGGGATTTGCAAAGGGGGGTAGCAGAGGAGTAGCGAGGCGAGAGATGAACTAGTCGCGCAGCAGAGTTAAGGATGGACTGGTGGGGTGCGAGAGTGTTAGCAGGGAGGCCACAGAGGAGAATGTTGCAGTAGTCGAGGCGGGAGATGATGAGGGAGTGCACAAGCAGTTTAGTAGATTGAGGGTTGAGGAAAGGACGGATTATGGAAATATTTTTGAGCTGGAGGCGACAGGAGGTGGCGAGAGCTTGGATGTGGGGTTTGAAGGACAGGGCAGAGTCAAGGGTTACTCCGAGGCAGCGAATTGCCGGTACAGGGGAAAGTGTGATGTCATTTATTGTGATCATAGAATCATAGAATCATAGAATCATAGAATGGTAGAGTTGGAAGGGACCTCCTGGGTCATCTGGTCCAACCCCCTGCTCAAAGCAGGATTCACTAGATCATCTCAGACAGATGTCTGTCCAGCCTCTGTTTGAAGATGTCCATTGAAGGGGAACTCACCACCTCTCGTGGCAGCCTGTTCCACTCATTAATCACCCTAACTGTCAAAAAGTTTTTTCTAATATCTAATCTGTGTCTCCTCCCATTTAGTTTCATCCCATTGCTTCTAGTCTTTCCTTGTGCAAATGAGAATAAAGATGATCCTTCTACAATGTGACAGCCCTTGACATATTTGTAGACAGCTATTAAGTCTCCTCTCAGTCTTCTTTTTTGCAAGCTAAACATTCCCAAATCCTGTAACCGTTCCTCATAGGACATGGTTTGCAGACCAGTCACCATTCTTCTCACTCTTCTCTGAACTTGCTCCAGTTTGTCTATGTCTTTTTTAAAATGTGGAGCCCAAAACTGTACACAGTATTCCAGATGAGGTCTGACCAAAGAGGAGTAAAGACCGATAATGACTTCACGTGATCTAGACTGTATGCTTCTGTTAATACATCCCAGAATTGTATTTGCCTTTTTTGCTGCTGCATCACACTGTTGACTCATGTTCAGTCTATGATCTATTAGTATACCTAAGTCTTTTTCACATGTGCTGTTGCTTAGCTCTATTCCTCCCATTTTGTATATGCTTTTTTCATTTTTATTGCCCAGATGTAGTACTTTGCATTTTTCCCTGTTATAAACCATTCTGTTAGTTGCTGCCCACTGCTCCAGTTTATTTAGGTCTTTTTGAATCCTCTCTCTCTCTTCTCTAGTATTAGCTATCCCTCCTAGCTTTGTGTCATCAGCAAATTTAATCAGTTTACCCTCAATTCCTTCATCTAAATCATTGATAAAGATGTTGAACAATACAGGTCCCAGGACGGAGCCCTGTGGTACCCCACTTGAGACATTCATCCAGCTGGATGTGAAGCCATTTACAACCACCCTTTGAGTCCGATCACTAAGCCAGTTATGAATCCACCTAACAGTTGCCTGGTCCATTGCATACTTGGTCATTTTTTCAATAAGGATGGTGTGAGATACTTTGTCAAATGCTTTGCTGAAGTCAAGATATACTATATCTACAGCATTTCCCTGATCCACCCAGTCAGTGATTCTGTCATAGAAGGAAATTAAGTTAGTCTGACATGACTTGTTAGTTACAAACCCATGCTGACTCTGGTTAATCACTTCATTCTTATCCATGTACTTACATACATGTTGTTTAATAATTTGTTCAAAGATCTTTCCTGGTATAGAAGTCAGACTCACCGGCCTATAGTTCCCTGGGTCTACCTTCTTCCCCTTTTTGAAGATAGGAACAATATTTGCTCTTCTCCAGTCTTCTGGGACTTCTCCTGTTCTCCAAGAATTTTCAAAGATTATGGAGAGTGGTTCTAAAATTTCTTCTACGATCTCCTTCAGTACTCTGGGGTGTAATTCATCTGGACCTGGAGACTTGAACTCATTTATGTTAGCTAAATATTCCCTCACAATCTTTCTGTTTACAGATAACTTGGATTCCTCTATTCCTTTAAAAGGACAGTGAAGATCAGTTGATGTTACATTTTCTTTCTGAGAGAAAACAGATGCAAAATAGGAATTAAAAAGTTCGGCCTTCTCAACATCCTCTCTTACCATTTCTCCATTTTCATCCTGTAAAAATCCTATAGCATCTTTGACTTTTCTTTTACTTTTGACATACCCCCAAAATCCTTTTTTATTTCTTTTGACATCTCTTGCAAGCCTTAATTCATTGTCAGCTTTAGCTAACCTGATACGTGCCCTGCAGGATCTGCAGACTTCATTATAATCTTCTTTAGATATGCCTCCCTCTTTCCATTTAATAAACATTTCTTTCTTTCTTTTTAGCATGTGTTTAAGTTCTGTGTTCATCCATCCTGGTTTCCTTAAATGCTTCCCATTCTTCCTACTTTTCGGGATTGTTAACGATTGTGCTTTGAGAATCTCATTTTTAAAAATTTCCCATCCTTCCTGGACTTTTTTGTCCTTAAGGACATCCAGCCATTGGATCCCTCCTATTCTCTTTCTGAGTCTCTTAAAATCTGCCTTTCTAAAATCTAACCTTGAAGTTTGAGTCTTCACAGTCTTCCTCCTCTAGTTATCCAAAATTCTATAATAGCATGATCGCTGCCTCCTAGGGTCCCAGCCACCTTTACCTCCTCAACCATTTCCTCCCTGTTTATAAGGATTAGATCCAAAGTAGCAGATCCCCTTGTTCTCTCTTTTACCTTTTGGAAGGTAAAGTTGTCAGCAAGAGAGGATAAGAATTTGCTTGACCTGTTAGTTTTACTTGAGAGAGATTCCCAACAAATCTCTGGATAGTTGAAATCTCCCATGACCACTACGTCATATTTTTTGGAGAACTTGGTCATTTGATACATAAAGAGTTCATCCATATCTTCAGCTTGCCCAGGTGGCCTGTAGTAAATGCCTACAATGGTGTCCTTTCCGTTGTTCTCTCCTTGTATTCTTACCCAAACAGTTTCCACAGAACTCCCAGTCTCTGAAGCTTCAATCTCTGTGCAGATATTCGCTTTTCTAACATACAATGCAACACCTCCTCCTCGTTTATCAAGTCTGTTTCTTGCAAATAAGTTGTATCCTTTTAGCCTTTTATTCCAATCATGTGTATCGTCCCACCAAGTTTCAGTGATTCCAATGACATCTGTAACATACCTGGCGGCGTCCTTGCATGGTGGTCCATCTCCCACTGTCCAAGAGCGCGCACTTGATCTCCAGTCCAGAATGTCTCTCTGGCTTCCCTCCTTGCTGTCTGTTTGTCTGTTTTGGCTGCATAGGGCGACGCCCGCTGAACTTCCTGTTTCTTGTACCTGCTGCGGACACGCCCCTGTTGCACCTTCAGCCTATTGCTGTCCATCTTTGGGTATTTATACCACCTTCTTCCTCAAGATGGTGCCTGAGCATTGTGTCCTGTCAGTCGGCTTTTTGTCTCTGACGTGCCAGGTCCTATCCTGTTTTCCTGCCTGTTCTCCAGTTCTGTGTCTGAACTGTGGTCTGTTCTTGTGAACACGCTTCTAGCCTGTTCTTTTGCCTTCTAGGGGCTGTATTCCTAGATCTGCCTGTCTGTGCCTTGCGGTATCTGTTCCCGTCTGAACAGAGTCCTGTTTGTGTCCCAGCCTTGCTGTATTTGTTCCCGTTCCTCGGTTCCTAGTTGTCTGTGCCTCGTTTCTACTTTTGCCTTTTCTCCCTTTTCCCTCTTTGTCTGTTTTCTGCGTCTTTCTGCAGAGTCTGAACTTGCTCCTAAATTCCTTCTCGTCGTCTCTGTACCTCTGTTGTGAATTTAGTGTACGCTCGCTACTTCTTTGTAAGTACTGTGTGTGCTTCTGGTTCTGCCTTTCCTTCTCCGTCTGTTCTTTTTGAACAGAGTCCTATCCCCCTGCCTTGTCTGCTGCTCTGCGGTTTCCGCTCTGCTCCTGCATTGTTCGCCACTCAGCGGTTTCCGCTCTGCTCCTGCCTTGTTTGCCGCTCTGCGGTTTCCGCTCTGCTCCTGCCTTCTTAGCCGCTCTGCGGTTTCCGCTCTGCTCCTGCTTAGCTTGCCGCTC
Organism: Phyllobates terribilis; assembly: GCF_046119375.1. Taxonomy (NCBI): domain Eukaryota; kingdom Metazoa; phylum Chordata; class Amphibia; order Anura; family Dendrobatidae; genus Phyllobates; species Phyllobates terribilis. The sequence goes on from NW_027362763.1 coordinate 652,735,781, forward strand.
TTGCGGTTTCTGCTCTGCTCTTGCCTTGCTTGCCGCTCCTGCGGTTTCCGCTCTGCTCCTGCCTTGTTTACAGCTCTGCGGTTTCCGCTCTGCTCCTGCTTAGCTTGCCGCTCTTGCGGTTTCTGCTCTGCTCTTGCCTTGCTTGCCGCTCCTGCGGTTTCCGCTCTGCTCCTGCCTTGTTTACCGCTCTGCGGTTTCCGCTCTGCTCCTGCCTTGTTTGCCGCTCTGCGGTTTCCGCTCTGCTGCGGCCTTCTTAGCCGCTCTGCGGTTTCCGCTGTGCTCCTGCCTTGTTTACCGCTCTGCGGTTTCCGCTCTGCTCCTGCCTTGTTTGCCGCTCTGCGGTTTCCGCTCTGCTGCGGCCTTCTTAGCCGCTCTGTGGTTTCCGCTCTGCTCCTGCCTTGTTTACCGCTCTTGCGGTTTCCGCTCTGCTCTTGCCTTGCTTGCCGCTCCTGCGGTTTCTGCTCTGCATCTGCTCGCTGCTCCGGCAGTCCTGTCCTGCTCTGCTTCTGCTCGCTGCTCCGGCAGCCCCGTCCTGCTCTGCATCTGCTCGCTGCTCCGGCAGTCCTGTCCTGCTCTGCTTGTGCTCGCTGCTCCGGCAGTCCCGTCCTGCTCTGCTCTTGCCCACCGCTTCGGGCGTTCCCTCTCTGCTGTGTTTGGCTACCGCGGTTCTGTTTCTATGACCCAGTCTGTACACTTCAAGTTCTACCCTCTATGTTTTCCCACCGATCGGGTTAAGGTGGCATTCATTATGTCTTACCTGGCGGGTGATGCCTTGGAATGGATCAACCCCCTATATGAAACACAGGATCCGATCCTCCTGGACCTAATGGCCTTCCTGGTGGCCTTTCTAATGGTCTTCGATGATCCTAACCCGGAGGCTCCTGCTGAAGCTTCACCTCCCAATATCCCGGAGCAGCCCCGATGGGTAATGTGTGTGGGTAGCGCAATAGTCCTCCAGCCCAATGAGACTACTGCCCACCCAGAATCCTCACAGGGTGACTACGCTTTCCGGAATACTTCTCCCAACCTCAAGAGGCAGTCCAGACGTGCTAGACGTAGAGGCAAGCCGTCACGCCACGGTCTGTCATCCCTGAGACCTCCTGACCCCAACCTTGAAGTCCCTATTGAAGCTTCATCTCCCTGTATCCCGGAGAAGCCCCAACGGGTAATGTGCGTGGGTAGTGCACCGGTTCTCCTGCCCGAAGAGACTTCTGCCCATCCAGACTCCACACAGGAGAACTTCCTGCACCCGGCATCAGATGCTTCACCCACTTTAACCGGTGTGCATGTCCAAGGATGCTCCAAAGCTGTGGTTACCTCTGAGTCTGTGCACCTCTACTACCTGGCGGAGGACCCCCTGTTGCCTCCTGAATCCTCCGGGATACCACTCGATGACAAATGGAGAGAGACTTCTCTACACTCGGTACTCAATACTTTGTCCGCTTCGTCCTGTGAGCCTGACAATGGGTACCCCAAAGTGGTAGTTACCCCCGAGTCTCTACATCCCTCCGACCAGGCGGAGGACCTCCAGTTGTCTCCAGAACCCTTCGGGGTACTACCTGGTAGCGAAAGGACAGAGACTCTCCTATACTCTGTACCTGATACCTCGCTCGCTTCGTCCAGTGAGTCCAACCTAGTGTACTCCGAAGCAGAGGTTACTCCTGAGTCTTTACACCCCTCCGACCAGGCGGAGGACCTCCAGTTGTCTCCAGAGCCCTTTGGGGTGCCACCTGGTGGTGAATGGACAGAGACTTTCCTATATCCTGTATCTGGTACCTCGCTTGCTTCGTTCAGTGAGTTCGACCTAGTGTACTCTGAAGCAAAGGATACCCATGAGTCTCCACATCCCTCTGACCAGGTGGAGGACCTTCAGTTGTCTCCAGAACCCTTTGTGGTGCCACCTGGTGGTGAATGGACAGAGACTTTCCTATACTCGGTACCCGATACCTCGCCTGCTTCCTCCAGTGAGTCCGACCTAGTGTACTCTGAAGCAGATGTTTTCTCTGAGCCTCTGCACTCTTCTGACCCAGCGGAGGACCTCCAGTTGTTTCCTGAATTCTCCGGGGTACCACCAGATCACAAAGAGACAGTGACTTTTTCTCATTATGTACCTGATAACCCGTCTATTTCTTCCTGTGAGCTTGACAAGATGGACCTCGAAGCAGAGATTACCCCCAAGTCTCTGTCCCCTTCCAACCCGGTGAAGGACTTCCAGTTGTCTCCTGTACCCTCTGGGGTGCCACCTGAAAATATGTGGAGAGAGACTTCCTTGTGTGCTGTTCCTGGTACTCCACCCGCTTCGTCTGTTGCTGAGGATGGCTGGATAGGAGGTAGCATCCTAGCTAACCAGATGGGATCAATTTTTCCTGTGGACAGTGGAAGTGATCTCCTTGAAGTGAACGACTGGTCCTCGAATTCCCTGCGGAAGATTCTGGCAGGCCTGAAGAAGAGGGGGCGTAAGGGGGGGGTACTGTAACATACCTGGCGGCGTCCTTGCATGGTGGTCCATCTCCCACTGTGCAAGAGCGCGCACTTGGTCTCCAGTCCAGAGTGTCTCTCTGGCTTCCCTCCATGCTGTCTGTTTGTGTCTGTTTCTGCTGCTTAAGGGCGGCGCCCGATCACTTCCTGCTTTTTGTACCTGCTGTGGGTCACACCCCTTGTGCGTCCTCAGCCTATTGCTGTCTGTCACCTGGTATATAGCTCAGCTGCTCCCATCTATCCCTGCCTGAGCATAGTGTTTCATTCAGTGTGTGCATGCACTCTGAAGGTGCCAGGTCCCGTTCTTTGTCTCTTGCCTTGCAGTATCAGTTCCCGTGTCTGAACTGAGTCCTGTCTTTGTCTCCTGCCTTGCGGTATCAGTTCCCGTGTCTGAACTGAGTCCTGTCTGTGTACTCTTGCCTGCTGCCTCTCCTGGAGGCTGTATTTCCAGGCCTGTCTGAACACGCTCCTAGCCTGTTCCTCCCGCCTTCTAGGGGCCGATTACCTAGACCCGCTCCTGTATCTTGTCTGTCCTGTCTGAACACGCTCCTTGCCTGTTCGTCCCGCCTCTCTGGGGGCCGTATTCCCAGACCCGCTCCTGCATCCCGCTGCAGTGTCGGTCTCCTCGGTACACTCAATTCCAGTCTGAACTCTCTCCTATCCTTTACCTGTTTTGCCTCTATGTCCGTTCCCTTCCTTTTTCTGCAGAGTCTGAACTCGTACCTAACTCCTGCTTGTTGTCTCTGTACTCCCGTTTGTGAGTTTGTGGTCCACTCGCTACTTCACTGCAAGTACCCTGTGGGTATCTGGCTCTGCCTTTCTCTTCCTGTCTGTTCCGTGTGAACAGAGCCCTGTCCCCTCTGCTGTGCCTTGTTTGTCGTTCCGGCGGTTTCCGCTCTGCTCCTGCCTTGTTTGCCACTCTGCGGTTTCCGCTCGGCTCCTGCCTTGTTTGCCGCTCTGCGGTTTCCGCTCTGCTCCTGCCTTCTTAGCCGCTCTGCGGTTTCCGCTCTGCTCCTGCCTTGTTTACCGCTCTGCGGTTTCCGCTCCGCTCCTGCTTAGCTTGCCGCTCTTGCGGTTTCTGCTCTGCTCTTGCCTTGCTTGCCACTCCTGCGGTTTCTGCTCTGCTCCTGCCTTGTTTGCCGCTCTGCGGTTTCCGCTCTGCTCCTGCCTTGTTTGCCGCTCTGCGGTTTCCGCTCTGCTCCTGCCTTCTTAGCCGCTCCGCGGTTTCCGCTCTGCTCCTGCCTTGTTTACCGCTCTGCGGTTTCCGCTCTGCTCCTGCCTTGTTTACCGCTCTGCAGTTTCCGTCCTGCTCCTGCCTTGTTTGCCGCTCTGCGGTTTCCGCTCTGCTCCTGCCTTCTTAGCCGCTCTGCGGTTTCCGCTCTGCTCCTGCCTTGTTTACTGCTCTGCGGTTTCCGCTCTGCTTCTGCCTCGTTTACCGCTCTGCGGTTTCCGTCCTGCTCCTGCCTTGTTTACCGCTCTGCGGTTTCCGCTCTGGTCCTGCTTAGCTTGCCGCTCTTGCGGTTTCCACTCTGCTCTTGCCTTGCTTGCCGCTCCTGCGGTTCTGCTCTGCATCTGCTCGCTGCACCGGCAGTCCTGTCCTGCTCTGCTTCTGCTCGCTGCTCCGGCAGTCCTGTCCTGCTCTGCTTCTGCTCGCTGCTCCGGCAGCCCCGTCCTGCTCTGCATCTGCTCGCTGCTCCGGCAGTCCTGTCCTGCTCTGCTTGTGCTCGCTGCTCCGGCAGTCCCGTCCTGCTCTGCTCTTGCCCACCGCTTCGGGCGTTCCCTCTCTGCTGTGTTTGGCTACCGCATCTGTGGTTCTGTTTCTGTGACCCAGTCTGTACTGGGTCTTGTCCTCTCTGTGCTCCAGCCCGTCCTTTCGGCCAGTACCTCCCCGCCTGCATACTCGCCTGTATCCACCCGTCTGCATACCTGCCGTGTTCGCTTATATCCACCAGTCTGTGCCAGCCTAACCTGCCTGTTCCAGTAATCCCTGTGTGGGTCAACCCCCGTGTCCGGAATTTGACCTGGAGTAGCACCTGGTCCCTCTGCCCGGTTTCTCCTTGGTGCACTGGCGTCATATGCCGTCGTGCCACCTTGGTCGGATCGGCCAGATACTTAGTCACGCCCCTCCAGGCACTCTCCGGTTCATGGTCCAGTGGAACCACTACTCCCGCACACGCCAGTCAGTCCGGGCGTGTGCATAACAGCGAGTAATTCATTGGTTACAATGCCATAACTCAGTATTTTGTAGCATAACCTCTTGCTTCAATTACTGCACCGCACCGATGGGACATTGAAGGCAGTGGGGTATTCGAGACATCCTGAGGGATCTTGCTCCATTCCATTTGCAAATCTTCAAACAATTCATCTTTATTGCTATGGATACGGGCCCTAACTCACCGCTTAACTCATCCCAAAGGTGCTCTATAGGGGGTAAATCAGGTGATTGGCTCGGCCATTGCAACAGGTGAACATTTTTCTTTGCTATCCAATTTTTGACTAAATTGGATGTGTGCTTAGGATCATTGTCTTGCTGGAATTTCCATCCCTGCCTACATTGGTTTTACCATGTGGGCAGCATTACATTCTCCAGTATATCCTTGTACATGGCAGCATTCATATTTCCATCAATTCTTTGCAGAGAGCCAATGACAGATGCAGGAAAGCAGCCCCAATTCATGACATTGCCTCCACCATGTTTCACTGTAGGTGTGTGGTACCTTACAGCATTATGTTTTCTCACTTTTACCTAATATTCTTCCTTCATTTCGTGTGATATCTGTACAGCACTTTTTATGGACATCAGTGACTTTTTCTTAATAATGTGATCGGCTCTGGAGGAAGTTTTCCATGGTCGTCCACTTCTAGGTTCGTCAGCTGTTCCAGGACCTTCTTTTTCTTTCTTTAATATATCTGACAATTGACTCTGAGAACAGGCGATTCCATAGCTCCTCTTTATGGCTTTATGACTTCACTCTCAGAATAATAAACTTCCTGACATCTGGTGAGAAATCTGGCTTTGTCTTTATCATGTTTTAACCTTATATACACATACATAAAAAAAAAAAAATTAGGCAAAATTCAACTACCCACGACAAAAGATGCAAAACAAATGCTGAAAATGAACACATAAAGGGATCAAACAACGTCACACACCATTTTCCTCCAGATAATAGCAAGGGGTTAAAAAACTTTATTGAATTAATTATTCCCTATCGGAAAGGATTGGTGGGAACTTTCCAACTTTTTGTGCCTAACACATCACCGTCTCAGAGATGTATTCTGTTATGGCAAATACAGTGTATAGATAATGCTGGTTAGGATACACATTTGGAGTTTTCTCAGTATGGTCCGAATGGTAAAATGACTCCTATCATGGAAAATAATTATTATTATTATTAATTCATATATCGCCATTGATTCCATGGCGCTGTACATAAGAAGGGGTTACATACCAAATACAGATATCACTTACAGTAAACAAACTAACAATGATAGACGGGTACAGAGGGAGGAGGACCCTGCCCTCGGGGGCTTACATTCTACAGGAATAGGGAAGGAGACAGTAGGTCGGGGGGTTGCAGTAGCTCCGGTGTTGTTGGTTGAGGAGGCAGCGGGGTCCTTGCAGGCTGTAGCTTGTTTGAAGAGATGGGTTTTCAGGTTCCGTCTGAAGGATCCAGGTGTGGTGGATAATCGGACGTGTTGAGGCGCAGAATTCCAGACGATGGGGGATATTCGGAAGAAATCTTGGAGGCGATTGCGTGAGGAACGAATAAGTGTGGAGAAGAGAAGGAGGTCTTGGGAGGAGCGGAGGTTACGTGAGGGAATATATCGGGAGATTAGTTCAGAGATGTACGGAGGAGAGAGGTTGTGGATGACTTTGTAGGTCAGTGTTAGTAGTTTGAACTGGATACGCTGAGGAAATGGGAGCCAGTGAAGGGATTTGCAAAGGGCGGTAGCAGAGGAGTAGCGAAGCGAGAGATGAAGCAGTCGCGCAGCAGAGTTAAGGATGGACTGGAGGGGTGTGAGAGTGTTAGCAGGGAGGCCACAGAGGAGGATGTTGCAGTAGTCGAGGCGGGAGATGATGAGGGCATGTGTAGCACCCTGAGGGCTCGGCTGCTACAGGGGTATTACACCTCAAGCCAGAGGTGTGGTATTCCACTCCCGGGTAAGGATGGAGTGTGGAACTGAGCTTAGTAGGCTGCATGCACTACATACATCCCATTTCCGGGGGACAGAACTACGGTACTCCCACCAGTATATGTGCAGGTACGACAGCGTCTGTCCCTGGCTGGAGTGGGAGGGGGGTGGAACATCCCAGTAGTGTAGGGGCAGATAGGGGGAGTAGTCTGGGTAAAGATAGGAGCTCATTGGGTGCTGGTCACCTGAGCTCACACATAGAGGGAGTATATAAGGTGGGCACCATCTTAGAACAGGGTGAGAGTTTAGCCTGAGGAGCAGAGCAGAGGAGCTCAGCCAGGAGGGCTGACAGGGAGCTGTGGCTCCGCCTGGGCCCAGCTCCAGAGCAGAGCCTGCAGAGGGAGAGAGGAGAAAAGAAGGACCCAGAGAGGAGACAAGAAGGGAACCCCAAGATCCCAGAATAAAGACAAAAGGGTGAAGGGTTGGCGGACAAGGGTACCGGATCCCAAGCTGGCAGAGGCCAAAACCAACCTTAGCCAGGAACCGGAGGTCGTGGTCAGGATCTGCCACGACCCTCACCAAATCCACTAGAAAGGCACACCGAGCATAGGGTCAGGGAGCCCAGAGGAGGCTTGACCACCAAGAGACCCGAGGGAGCCGGCCAAAAGTGGAACCCTGGTGGGAACGGCCAGAGGAAGGGAGAGTCAGAAAGGAGCTCAGGACCACGCTCCGGAATTGCCTGGGGGTTGGCCAAGTCCAGGACCTGGTGGACGCAGCACGGCTCGGGTGGTCACTCAAGGCCAGAGTGACCAAGAGAACACCAGTAAGTAAAAACCCTGAACTGCATCTCCTGACTCTGAATCTTCTTTCTGCATCATCACAACCCCCATCATCTACACCTGCTGCCCTGAGGCCATACCCCTCCCGTTGGGGGTTATACCATCACTGCTGCACATATACCACCGGCCTCAGTGGACTGCTCTGCAGCGGCGGCTTCAAAGCCGCACTCAACGGGTGGCGTAGTCGACAATCAAGTTAACATCTACTGCCATAGACTGCCACTTAGTTTGACACCCTGGGCACGGACCGGGTCACCGCCACAAGGACTACTACCCCCATCGAGATCCGGCTCCGGGTATCCCCTACAGCACTGGCCCAGGGGGCGTGTCAACTTTTGGCGTAGTCGGCAGGACAACGTGCCCGCAACCACCGGGTACTGCGTGCCTGAAGAAAAGTTCATATTTACCGTAAAAAGAAGTCTCCCGCCAATTCCGGAGGGTCCCCGCCATCGGACGCCATCTCGGATCGTTTCCCGCCATTTGCCCGCCATCTGCAGTCTTTTCCCGCCATCCACAGAGTTTCCCGCCACTGGGAAGCGGTTCCCGCCATTACAGAAGATTTCCCGCCCTGGCAGAGCGGACGCCATTATGGGCGTGCCAGAGGGTGGTAAGAGACGACCTCCCATCGTGGGCCAGGACCAAGAGTGGCGCCAAAAACGAAGACCGCCCCCACCAGCAGAGACTGCAATGATTGAGATGTCCATCAGCGTGGGGGGTCTGCCCCCGGAACTGACAATCACCAAGTTGCCCCAGGACCGCCCTCAGTATGGGCGTATAGAGAACAAAAGAGAGAAGATGGGAGCAGCTTGGAGGAGTCTGGAGGAGCCGTACCCGGAGATGGAGGGAGAGGCAGGCAGCACCGACCCAGTGGTCAGGAGCCTGTTGCAAGCGACAACCCCAGAAGGCCTCGTGGAGATCCTGGCGCATCTCCCCAGAGATCGGGAGCATGCACGGACCGCACTGGAGGGCTTGGCTCAGAGGATGGCCCGAGTGCAGCGGGACGTACTGGCCGCATGGAGCAGAGAGATGGCCCAGCAGGCTGGAACCCGCCAGCGAAGCACGCCACCCACAACAAGGAGCATGTCCGCCTCTGAGGACGGTGCAGGAGGGACGACGGCCGGAGACGACGCCGCGGAGGGAGTTGAAGAAAAGGGAGCAGGTAATGGGGACGACAACATCCCGTGCCCGATGGTCGCAAGCCTGCCCCAACTCCCCGTCGCAGAGCCCGAGACCCCACTCACCACTCACGTTGCTGCATCGTCACCGCTCCAAGCTAGGCCTCAAGCGGCAGGAGCCGCGACCACGCCCCCTGTGACGTCACGCGCCTCAATCCTGAGCGCGGCCAAGCAGGAGACGCCACCGGCCTGGTCGCAAGGCCGAGTACCCCCAGGCGCCGCAGTACCAACAGCGCCCTCTACCTCCACTGAGCCACCGGCCTGGTCGCTGGGCCAAGTAACCCCGGGCGCCGCCGTCTTCACGGTGCCCTTTACATTCAGGGTGCCCCAAGCCTGGTCGCAAGGCCTGGTGAACCCGGGCGCCGCCACCACAACAGCGCCCTCAACGTCCACAGCGCCACACCTGGGTGAAGACCTATTTGCCCAGCACACATGCCCGGATGGGCAGCCCTTTGTGTGGCCACCGGAGTTCCACCATCCCCGACTCCGGAAAGAAAGACCTCTGGATGAGCCCCTGATCCCGGCTCCGGCGCCCGTCAAGATGACCCCGCTCTCGTTAGAGGAGGCGCAGTTTGAGTGGGACCCCGCAGGAGGAGACCTCATCGGGTTCACTCAAGAAACCCGGGCGGCTGCAGCGGAGCGTGCAGAGTGCTGCCGCCAGCAGTTGGAAGCCTTTGACCGAGAAAGAAGAGAGAGGCGGGTCCGCGAGCAGCGGCTGCAAATAAAAAGTGCAGAACAGAAGAGCCGGACCAGGAGGAACCCCCGTGCAGCCCACGGTCCCCGTGCCACCGGGACTGTAATTAAATTCCAGTTGCAGCACGGTTGGGGCTTCATTCGAGATCATCACACCCCCGGCGACGTCTTCGTGACCAGAAGAGATGTCGAGTCCCACCTACCGGAGGGACACAGAGGTCGTGATCTTTACCTGGGTGATGAGGTCACCTTTACCCGGCACCAGTGTGCCAAAGGACCCTATGCACTTCATGTACATCGCCTGACGGAAGAGGAGTTGCGGTGTGAGGAAGGTCAAGAGGACCCGGACGGGTCTGAAGCCTACCCTCAGGAAGGAGCAGGAGGGCATCGTCACCATTAAGAGGTGAACTGAAACTGTAAAATAGTTACCCGTAAGGGTATCTGCCATGCTGCTAATTTAAATATGTTCCCCGTTGGGACAAGTGTGAACTGTTCCAGTGTGTCCCATCTCCCCACAGGCTGAGGACTGTGAGCAGCCATCCCTTTTCCCCACTGGCCGAGGACTGAGAGCGGCCATACCTCCCCTTGTATATAGTTGCGCTTTCTAAGGCGCCCCCTACTGGTTTTATAGGAAAGCTGTGTTTTTCTTGAAGAGACTGTGGCACTTCCCTGGTCACAATTTGCACAAGTGGCCAGAGGTCAAAAATGTTTTATAGGAAAAGTTTTATTATGCTGAAAGAGTTAATATTATTATATGATGTGTCCGTAACATTTGATGCTGGTAACATTATAAGTAAGAAGTACCTCCCATAAAGGGATGATTGAAGGATAATGTTTATAATGTTTTATATGTTTATGATGTTTTGAAAAAATTGTATGTTTTTGGATGTTTATTCTTTTACAGCCCGAGGACGTGCTGTGATTTACCAGGGGGGAATGTAGCACCCTGAGGGCTCGGCTGCTACAGGGGTATTACACCTCAAGCCAGAGGTGTAGTATTCCACTCCCGGGTAAGGATGGAGTGTGGAACTGAGCTTAGTAGGCTGCATGCACTACATACATCCCATTTCCGGGGGACAGAACTACGGTACTCCCACCAGTATATGTGCAGGTACGACAGCGTCTGTCCCTGGCTGGAGTGGGAGGGGGGTGGAACATCCCAGTAGTGTAGGGGCAGATAGGGGGAGTAGTCTGGGTAAAGATAGGAGCTCATTGGGTGCTGGTCACCTGAGCTCACACATAGAGGGAGTATATAAGGTGGGCACCATCTTAGAACAGGGTGAGAGTTTAGCCTGAGGAGCAGAGCAGAGGAGCTCAGCCAGGAGGGCTGACAGGGAGCTGTGGCTCCGGCTGGGCCCAGCTCCAGAGCAGAGCCTGCAGAGGGAGAGAGGAGAAAAGAAGGACCCAGAGAGGAGACAAGAAGGGAACCCCAAGATCCCAGAATAAAGACAAAAGGGTGAAGGGTTGGCGGACAAGGGTACCGGATCCCAAGCTGGCAGAGGCCAAAACCAACCTTAGCCAGGAACCGGAGGTCGTGGTCAGGATCTGCCACGACCCTCACCAAATCCACTAGAAAGGCACACCGAGCATAGGGTCAGGGAGCCCAGAGGAGGCTTGACCACCAAGAGACCCGAGGGAGCCGGCCAAAAGTGGAACCCTGGTGGGAACGGCCAGAGGAAGGGAGAGTCAGAAAGGAGCTCAGGACCACGCTCCGGAATTGCCTGGGGGTTGGCCGAGTCCAGGACCTGGTGGACGCAGCACGGCTCGGGTGGTCACTCAAGGCCAGAGTGACCAAGAGAACACCAGTAAGTAAAAACCCTGAACTGCATCTCCTGACTCTGAATCTTCTTTCTGCATCATCACAACCCCCATCATCTACACCTGCTGCCCTGAGGCCATACCCCTCCCGTTGGGGGTTATACCATTACTGCTGCACATATACCACCGGCCTCAGTGGACTGCTCTGCAGCGGCGGCTTCAAAGCCGCACTCAACGGGTGGCGTAGTCGACAATCAAGTTAACATCTACTGCCATAGACTGCCACTTAGTTTGACACCCTGGGCATGGACCGGGTCACCGCCACAAGGACTACTACCCCCATCGAGATCCGGCTCCGGGTATCCCCTACAGCACTGGCCCAGGGGGCGCGTCACATGCACAAGCAGTTTAGTAGATTGAGGGTTGAGGAAAGGACGGATTCTGGAAATATTTTTGAGCTGGAGGCGACAGGAGGTGGCGAGAGCTTGGATGTGGGGTTCGAAGGACAGGGCAGAGTCAAGGGTTACTCCGAGGCAGCGGATTGCCGGTACAGGGGAAAGAGTGATGTCATTTATTGTGATAGAAAGATCAGGTGGGAAAGACACGCGAGATGGGGGAAAGATAATGAGTTCAGTTTTGTCCACATTGAGCTTGATGCAGCGGGAGGAGAAGAAGGAGGATATGGCTGATAGACATGCTGGGATTCTGGACAGCAGAGAGGTAGATCTGGGTGTCATCAGCGTACAGATGGTACTGGAAGCCAGGGGATTTTATGAGCTGTCCCAGGCCAAGGGTATAGATTGAGAAGAGTAGGGGTCCTAGGACAGAGCCTTGAGGGACTCCAACAGAGAGGGGGCGGGTGAGGAGGTAGTGTGGGAGTTGGAGACGCTAAATGTGCGGTTAGAAAGGTACGAGGAGATCCAAGATAGGGCAAGGTCTTTGACGCCAAAGGAAGAGAGGATCTGTAGTAGGAGGCAGTGGTCAACTGTATCGAAAGCAGAGGACAGGTCATGAAGAAGCAGAGAATTGTCTGTTAGCTTTGGCTGTAAGTCATTGGTGATTTTGGTAAGGGCAGTTTGGGTTGAATGGTGGGGGCGGAAGCCTCATTGTCGGTTGTCGAAGAGAGATTTAGATGAAAAGTGGGAGGAAAGTTCAGCGTGAACGTGTTGCTCAAGGAGTTTGGAGGCAAATGGGAGCAGCGATATGGGGCGATAGCTGGACAAGGCGGTTGGGTCGAGGGATGGCTTTTTGAGGATGGGCGTGATTGTGGCATGTTTGAAGGCAGCGAGGAAAGTACCAGAAGATAATGATAGGTTTAAGAGATGGGTTAGGGATGGTATGAGTGTGGGGTTGAGGTTGGGGAGGAGGTGGGATGGGGTCGAGTGCACATGTGGTGAGGTGTGATTTGGAGAGGAGACGAGTAAGGTCTCTTTCCGTGATGTTGGGAAGGGAGGTAATGGGGGTAGGGGAATGGTGTGGAAAACAAAGGGGTTGTGGTGGTTGAACAGTAAAGACTTGCCGTGTTTGGTCAATCTTGTTTTTGAAGTGTGTGGCAAACTCCTCAGCAGAGATGACGGAGGTCGGAGGGGGCAGTGGAGTGCGGAGGAGAGATTCAAAAGTGTTGAATAGCTGTTTGGGGTTGTAGGATAGGGAGGATATGAGGGTTGTGAAGTAGGCCTGTTTAGCAGAGGTGAGGGCTGATTTGAATGCGAGTGTTGCTTGTTTGAATGCCGTGAAGTCATCATGTCAATGTGTTTTCTTCCAACGCTGCTCCGCAACCCTGGACGCTTGTCGAAGCTCTTTAGTGAGGTTGTTGTGCCAGGGTTGCCTGTTGACTCATCGCGCTCTGCCATGCACAAGAGGGGCGACCGAGTCAATAGATGATGCGAGAGTGGCATTGTAGAAAGCGGTGGCACTGTCTGTCTGTGTCATGGAGTGAGGACATGGATGTCAGTGGTAGAACAGAGTCAGAGAGTGTATGAGTGTCTAGATGTGCAAGGTTTCTGCGGGGTGTGCTAGTTGCCGGACATAGGTGACAGGTGAGGAGGACAGGGATGAGAATGTGAGTAGATGGTGGTCAGATAGGGGTAGGGGGGAGGTTGTGAGGTTAGATAGGGAGCAGAGTCGGGTGAAGATGAGGTCTAGTGTGTGTCTGTCTGTGTGGGTGGCTGAGGAGGACCACTGAGTAAGTCCAAAGGATGAAGTAAGCGACGGGAGTTTGGATGCTGCTGACTGGCGAGTGTCAGTGGGGATGTTGAAATCGCCCATGATGATTGTGGGAATGTCAGCAGGGAGAAAGTAAAGAAGCCCGGTGGAGAATTGGTCAATGAAGGCAGTGATCGGGCCCGGAGGTCGGTATATGACAGCCACTTGGAAGTTGGAGGGAGAGTTAATGCGGCGGAGTGGATTTCAAAAGAAGGGAGAATAAGGGAGGGAAGAGGAGGAGTAGGGCTAAAGGTGCAGCTGTTAGAGAGGGGAATACCCACTCCTACACCATGCAGTTGGTTTGATGTGATAGGTGGGGGAATTGGTGGAAGGCGCAAGCTGTGGGGGTCCAGGATTGGGAGATATGTCACCAGCAGCGGGGAGAAGCAGAGAGAGGGAGAGCAGGTGGGAGAAGGAGCATGTCCGGCTTGTGTTATGTTTCAGTAGGATAGATCTGAGGTTGAGGAGCAGGTCAGTAGATGAGGTTAGGTGGGGAGGTAAGAGGGAAGGAGAGATGGTGATTTGGTTAGAGGGTGCTGGGGTTTGGGGATAGCGAAGGAGAGTGAGGATTAGTGGGGAAAAAACAGTAAGGGAATGTAAGCATGATGAAAGTGTAAGGGAGAATAATTAATCATGTATCCTTGGTAGAATTTAGCTAAGGCTACGACTCGTCACCAGGCATTAGATAGAGTTAACCTTGGGTATAGGATGATAACAAAATTAGGTTGTACTATCTAGAAGGACTATTGTTTTGTCTTACTAGGCCTGTATTCTAACACAAAAGATTTTTTCAGGCATCGTTTTAATTCACGTTATACGGTTACAGCTATATAATCGGCCGTCCGTGATGTGGTTATGCACATTGCACTTTGAGTGTGAACTATCAGCTTTTAGTGAGATTCAATAACTTTTTTTTAACCCTTTGCTATTATCTGTAATCAAAACTTGGGAAACCACAGAATTCTGAACAATTGTACCATTTGCTTCCGGTTTACTAAAATCACTAGGAAAATGCCATCACAACAACCAGAAAGGAGGAATCACACTTCTAAAAAAAATGCAAAACTTTTGGTCGTCACTGTATCACACTGAGTGACTATACAGCTATAGCACTTCCCTATATATCAGACTGACTTTACAGGTCCAGCACTTCCCTATATATCACACTGACTTTACAGGTTCAGCACTTCCCTATATATCACACTGACTTTATAGGTCCAGCACTTCCCTATATATCACACTGACTTTACAGGTTCAGCACTTCCCTATATATCACACTGACTTTACAGGTCCAGAACTTCCCTATATATCACACTGACTTTACAGGTTCAGCACTTCCCTATACATCACACTGCACTGGCTACACAGGTCCAGCACTTCCCTATATATCACACTGACTTTACAGGAATATGTTGGCACTATATAAATAAAAATATTATTATCATTATTCTCTATGTGCTTGAGCACTGAAGTAGTGCATCACAAGCAGACTGTGGAATCATCTGTGTGCTCTGACCTTGTACCAGCCCCCATCTTTAATTCTGCCTGGGATAGTCCCCCCTGATAGGATGTGCTTGACCATGTGATGCTTCAAGGCAATATAGAGTTGCCCGCGTGGCCACGCCTGTCGTCATTAGCCTGTTCTCTGGTCTTCAGCAATGTGTGAAATGGCACCAGGCTTTTTTGGGGACTGATCCTCATGAATCCAATCACAGAGTGTTCAAATTTGCAGGAAATTCAACTTGACGAAGATCCTCCATGGATCGATCCGTAAATCTCTAGGCGGCAGTCCAGGGTCCTTAGCTCACAGAGCATTACAGAAGATGTAGCACCATGGCGGTCGGCATCAGAGAGGCACCAAGGCGGTCGGCATCAGAGCGGCACCATGGCGGTCGGCATCAGAGCGGCACCATGGCAGTCGGCATCAGAGCGGCACCACGGCAGTCGGCATCAGAGCGGCACCATGGCGGTCGGCATCAGAGCGGCTCTGCGATTCTTGTCATGCAGCCCAGAGCTGCAGACAGCCACAGGGACACACTGCCCCCTACAGGAGAACAGAAAGAGGTGCAGCCCAGAGCTGCAGACAGCCACAGGGACACACTGCCCCCTACAGGAGAAAAGAAAGAGGTGGAGCCCAGAGCTGCAGACAGCCACAGGGACACACTGCCCCCTACAGGAGAACAGAAAGAGGTGCAGCCCAGAGGTGCAGACAGCCACAGGGACACACTGCCCCCTACAGGAGAACAGAAAGAGGTGCCCAGAGCTGCAGACAGCCACAGGGACACACAGCCCCCTACAGGAGAAAAGAAAGAGGTGCAGCCCAGAGCTGCAGACAGCCACAGGGACACACTGCCCCCTACAGGAGAAAAGAAAGAGGTACAGCCCAGAGCTGCAGACAGCCACAGGGACACACTGCCCCCTACAGGAGAACAGAAAGAGGTGCAGCCCAGAGCTGCAGACAGCCACAGGACACACAGACCCCTACAGGAGAACAGAAAGAGGTGCAGCCCAGATCTGCAGACAGCCACAGGGACACACTGCCCCCTACAGGAGAAAAGAAAGAGGTGCAGCCCAGAGCTGCAGACAGCCACAGGGACACACTGCCCCCTACAGGAGAACAGAAGGTGCTTCGGTGCCTATCTCTGTCTAGTTCGCTTGGTCCTCTGGGAGCTCTAGTACTTTTTGTTTGTCTTTTGTGCTCTGCAACAACTTCTGTTTAGGAGGTGTACCATTTTTGTCCCAGTCCTTAGTCCTTTTAGGGACCCCTCCCTTATTTCTGTAGGTCTTCGTTCAGACTAGCCGAGGACTAAGGCGGGTATGTTCACAAGGAACAGGCAGCCCGCTACATCGTAGGGATTCAGCTTAGTCTTACTGTAGGGACAGCTTTCCCCTTTCTTTCCTTAGTTCTTGTTGCAGATCATAACATAATGACTGTCACCCAAAATTTTGAGAACGCGAGGGTCATGGGAAAGGCAGCGTAGCATAAACTCAGCCATGCGCGCCAGACTGCTAACAGGCAAGACTTCCGTGTCCTCACCAAGAGGATGACTGACCATGCTCTCCTCCTCCTTCCTGCTCTCAGGCCATCCACGCTGAACAGACAGTATGACAATTGTGAAGGTAGTACCGTCTATAGCGCATGAAACTAGCTCCTGTTCTTCCTCCTCCTCTTCCTCATTGTCACCCAATCCACGTTGGGATGAGATGAGGCTGGCCTGTGTGTAATCACCCTGTATTGTTCCTTGCTCCATCTCATCGTGCTCCGCCTGCAATGCATCCTCTTTGATTGTGAGCAGAGAGTGTTTCAGAAGACAGAGAAGCGGGATGGTGAGGCTAATTATGGCGTCATTGCCGATCACCATCTTGGTGGAGTCCTCAAAGTTTTGGAGGATGGTACATATGTCTGACATCCATGTCCACTCCTGAGGTCTTGTGTGGAGTCTGAACTGTATACCGACGGCCTTGTTGATGCTGGTAGTTATCAATTGCCCTCTTCTGCTTACAAATCCTTCCCAACATTTGCAGTGTAGAGTTCCAACTTGTGGGGACATTACATTCCAGTTGGTGAGCCGGAAGGTGCAAATGCTGCTGAAGCACCAAAAAGGGTGGCGGAAGCTGTAGCTGACTTTCTAAAATGGGCACACAGGCGGCGTGCTTTGACAAGTAGATCCGACAGCTACTGGTAGCTTTTGAGAAACCGTGGAACCACGAGATTAAGCACATTGGACAGGCATGGTACATCTGTGAGCTCGCATCAGAGCCGCCAACAGGTTCTTGCCATTGTCACACACGACCATGCCTGGCTGCAGGTTCAGTGGTGTCAGCCACAGATCTGCCTGCTCTTTCAGAGCTGTCCACAACTCTTCAGCATTGTGCGGTTTCTCTCCTAAGCATATTAGCTTCAGCACAGCCTGTTGACGCTTGGCCGAGGCAGTGCTTCAGTGCTTCCAACTTGTGACTGATGTGGTCATTTCGGAGATAGAGGCTGAAAAGGAGGAAGAGGCTGAGGAGGATGAGGTGCAGGAGCTGTAGACTTTGGGGACAACCTTGATTGACCTAGGGCCCACAATCTTCAGCGTCGGGAGGATGTGTTCTGTCCCAAGGTCCGACTGGGTCCCGGCTTTCAATAGGTTAACCCAGTGTGCTATCAGCGAGATGTACCGTCCCTGCCCACAAGCACTTGTCCACGTGTACCGAGGGACGGCCACCGCCATCAGGTTGCAGACAGCTTCCGTCTCCAAGAGCCTAAAAAGCAAAATTTCGAGCTCAAGCAGTTCCAAGGACTGGGGTATGGACAACTGAACACAGCGCTGTGACAAGGACATGCTTGCTGATGGTGCTATTTGAGAGTGTGCAACGACAGGTACAGGGTAGGAGGCATCTTCGCATGCACTATGGACAGGGTATTGTCTTGCACGCACAACAGCGGATGAAGCAGTGGTATCACCCGCAGACACTGTTCCTGGACTCCTGGACTCTGTGGTTCGGCCCACAAAGTCGGGTGCTTTGCTGCTATGTGCCTGATCATGCTGGTGGTGGTCAGGCTGGTCGTTTTGCCACCCCTGCTGATGCTGTCCTGGCAGGTAGTGCAAATGGCCTTTTTGGGGTTATCGGCAGAGTCTTTAAAAAACAACCAGACTCGAGAAGATCTAACAGTTCTACTGGCAACGTCCATCGTGTTGGTGTTACGGGGATGGTTGCCCGCCTTCTGTCTGCAGCCACCACACTGCTTCTTCCTGCCTGTTGGGGTGCACTGCTTCCCTCCCCCAGTGTACTGCAGTCCTCGCTCTGCATGTCCTCCTGCCAGGTTGGGTCAGTTACTATATCATCCACCACCTCGTTTTCCACTTCCGCACCTTGGTCATCCTCCTGACTTTCTGGCAATTGTGTCTCATCATCGTCCACCTCTTTTGACACTTTCCCACCATCGCCTTTGTGTGACCGTGGCTGCTCAAATATTTGGGCATCGCTACATGCGATCTCCTCTTGCCCCACTTCAAGTGGACCGGGCGAGAGGCCCGAATCTATAAATGGAAAAGTGAACAGCTCTTCGGAGTTTCCAAATGTGGGATCAGTTGTCTCTGGGCACTCTGCATGGTGGGAGGAAGGAGATCAGGGTGAGGAATATGCGGTCCAGACTCACGGCTACTAAGACTTGACCGTGTGGAAGACATGGTGGTGCTGGTGGTAGTGGCAAAGTGACTGGAAGCATTATCTACTATCCAAGCAATAACCCTTTGACACTGCTCTGTGTTCAATAGTGGTGTTCTGCAGTCCCCTAGGAATTGGGACAGGAAGGTCGAGCGAGAAAATGTGGGTGTTTGTTGTGGCACAATTTCAGCTTGCCCACGGCCTCGGCCTCAGCCTCTGCATGCACCATCACCATGACGTCCAGTTCCCTGTCCCTTGCCGCGCGTCTTGCCCATTTTAAATGGAGGACAATATCTTCCACGCTCACTACAAATGGCTGAATTTGGAGCGAACTTATATGTGATCTCTGTCAAATCACAGTTTTAAATACCTGGCCTGTAGGTAACTATTTTTAGCAGTAAACTGGTGTCAATAACTTTGCTAACACACTGCAATAAAATTTCAATGGAGGCCAGAAATGGAGAATTTTCAGCGCAATTATATGTGATCTGTGTGACGGACAAACCACAGTTTTAAATAGCTAGATTTTTAGCGCTGTAATATGGAAAAGATCTGGCTGTATTCTGCAGTGTCAACAAGCAAATGGCGCAGAAAATCGGTGTTCTCTGGATTGCTTTTTAAGAAAATAATCAGGATTAAGATCCCAAAAAAATTCCTGGCCCCTGAGACCTGGGGCTATTTCTAGAAATATCTGTAAAAGCACCAGCAGACAGAACTGGAATGGACCCTCTTACTATATACCCTGCCTGCCTGCCTATATACACTGCCTGCCTGATATCTCAGCAGATGGATTAGTCCTCAGAAGGACTGTTTGTTGAGATGGATATTATTATTATTATTATTTATTATTATAGCGCCATTTATTCCATGGCGCTTTACATGTGAAAAAGGGGTATAATACAAGAACAATTACAATAATCTTAAACACAATGTGACAGCGACTGGTACAGGATGAGCGAGGACCCTGCCCGCGAGGGCTCACAATCTACGAGGGATGGGTGAGGATACAGTAGGGGAGGTTAGAGCTGGTCGTGCAGCGGTATGGTGGAGCGAGGACCCTGCCCACGAGGGCTCACATTCTACAGGGGATGGGTGAGGATACAGTAGGTGGGGGTAGAGCTGGTCGTGCAGCGGTATGGTGGAGCGAGGACCCTGCCCGCGAGGGCTCACAGTCTACGAGGGATGGGTGAGGATACAGTAGGTGAGGGTAGAGCTGGTCGTGCAGCGGTATGGTGGAGCGAGGACCCTGCCCGCGAGGGCTCACAGTCTACGAGGGATGGGTGAGGATACAGTAGGTGAGGGTAGAGCTGGTCGTGCAGCGGTATGGTGGAGCGAGGACCCTGCCCGCGAGGGCTCACAATCTACGAGGGATGGGTGAGGATACAGCAGGTGAGGGTAGAGCTGGTCGTGCAGCGGTATGGTGGAGCGAGGACCCTGCCCGCGAGGGCTCACAATCTACGAGGGATGGGTGAGGATACAGCAGGTGAGGGTAGGGCTGGTCGTGCAGCGGTATGGTGGAGCGGTGGTTTCTGCAGGTTGTAGGCTTGTCGGAAGAGGTGGGTCTTCAGGTTCCTTTTGAAGGTTTCCACGGTAGGCGAGAGTCTGATACGTTGGGGTAGAGAGTTCCAGAGTAGGGCGGAAGCACGGGAGAAATCTTGTATGCGATTGTGGGAGGAGGAGATAAGAGGGGAGTAGAGAAGGAGATCTTGTGAGGATCGGAGGTTGCGTGCAGGTATGTAACGGGAGACTAGGTCAGAGATATATGGGGGAGACAGGTTGTGAATGGCTTTGTATGCCATGGTTAGGGTTTTGAACTGGAGTCACTGAGCAATGGAGAGCCAGTGAAGAGATTGACAGAGAGGAGAGGCCGGGGAATAGCGGGGGGACAGGTGGATTAGTCGAGCAGCAGAGTTTAGGATAGATTGGAGAGGTGCGAGAGTGTTAGAGGGGAGGCCACAGAGCAGGAGGTTGCAGTAGTCAAGGCGGGAGATGATGAGGGCGAGCACTAGTGTTTTGGCAGATTCATGGTTTAGGAATGTGCGGATCCGGGAGATATTTGCGGGGGGTTGCGTAGCTAGAGATATGTGACTCTAATATAGTTTGGTATACCTACCCTAACTAAGAAACAAGCAAATCCCTCCCTAGCTCAGCAGCAGCTCTCCCTACACTGTCTGATCCGGAGTGACTGTGACGAGCATGGCGGCGCCAGGTCTGATATAGACCCGATGACGCTGTGCGGCCAGCCAATCACTGTAATGCCACAACCAACATGGCTACGGCATTACAGTGTGTGGCAGGCAATCCCCGCATGTTCATTGGCTCTCTAAAGAGCGTCAAACATGCAGGGAGGGGACCCGAGCTCCCGCCGAGCAACCCCGGTAATCTGGAGCAGTGAGATGCTCGGGCGAGTAGCGAGCAGTAGCGAGCATGCTCGCTCATCACTAGTAATCATTGTTTTTTTTAAGTCACAAGCTCCACAACTTTCTAATGTACAGTCAACCTGTAAGGAAGGATTAGATCTCCTGATCCCATAGCCAAAATGATAAAAAATATATAAATCAGCAGAAAGAAAGAACCCAATGAATGAGACTCATTATTTAGACGGCATTGGCAACATTTATTTGTGATTGGGCCACCATGCATGTAATAGTCAGCGTCACAATTACCAAATGAGCAGGGACTTTCCATCCTCTTTGGCTAAATACGCCAGACAGTTGAGAATTATTAGGATGTCCTTCGCTTTCGCCTCACATGGCATGCACTCCATTACCACATTGCTCAGGTATTCTGGATCATTAATGGAGGAAAGGTCATCAATTCCGGCGTGTTTGTCCTTCACGATCCCGTAAGTGTTTACTAGGTGTTCCGTTAGGTGGACATGCACTGTGGGGTCATAGCCCAACTTCTTCAGCTGACTCATTGTATGATGGTAGCGCATATGCAGCTCGGATCTTAAATTCTCATCCACTTTGCCGGTTCGTGGACAGGTGGTCACCTGTAATCATGAAATCAACAGTCAATATACATTTAGCATAGCCCCTTTTTGGAATTTTTTATTTCCCCCTTTTTTGCACTCATTTGCATTTTTCTCACTTCACCGGAGCTTAAAAATTAGCAAAATTTCTATTAGCAATAAATGTTGTCAAAGAATAACATAACTTCCAACTCCTATGAATTCCCTAGCCATTCCAGCACCATCACTTTTGGTGGTCCCGCCGGTCTGCTGACTTGTCTTGCAGTGATCATGTGCTGTACATGCGCACAAGACAAACTCTCGCACATATAGGCACCGTCACAGAGATCAGCGATTTCCTGCAGCAAGTGCATTTATGGCACGTCAGAGACCGGCGGAGATCTTTGGAGAGCTGGTCCTGGACTGTGGGGGAATTAAAGGGTAGGTATATCAATTATCACTTATTCCCTGGATAAATCCCTTCAATTCTATTAGGCGGAAGCCATTTTTTTTCTAACAACTAGTATATTATATTGATATCTAGCGCCTCTGTAACATTGTTGGTACAATCTATCTGGAAGTCACACATTGATAAACTTCTCTATTTATTAAAATAAATAAGTATTTAATAGTAATTTAGGTTTGTCCACCTGTAAAATCTTCTCCTCTATATCAGCCACGCTGTATCCGTACAGTCGTTCTTGCTCCTGGAAGATGGTACATAGAATCCGGCGGTCTAGCTGAAAGGCTATCTCTCCGACAATGCGCTGAAACTTCTTCACTTTTTCTGGGTTTTCAAAAATGAATTAGTAAAATCACATAAAAGCTTAAAAATTTTCTGAATCAATGCAAACTGAAACCGGCACCATGTGCCCAGGGGGTAATAATAATATCCAACTACTTACCTAGCTGTGAGCAGGAGTCTGACTTTTGTTTTCTGTCTATGATTTCTGGAATAGTCAAATAAAATGTTTTCCATATATCAATGTCCAAACCCTATATGCATAAAAGGTTGCCTCCTGAGGGAAGGGCCTCATGAAAGGTGCATATACCTGGACCACTGGTTACGAGGCATATCTCTACTCTATATAGACTACACTGTGATTGCGTACCACCGAGAGCCAGAGCTAGGTCCCTTCCTAAAAGTTCCTCTGCCACAAAATATTATAAATGGTGCATGGTCTGTTCCATAAATCCTAAATTACTAAGATTTCTCTAAACTCGAGAGGTTTTCTTTATGAATGTCTGCATTACGAAGGCTATAACTTCTAGCTCCAAGGCTTTGAGGGATACTAGTGAACAGACATAGACGTACGTCTAATGTAATAATCGGAATATCACATATTAAGAACATACCGGCTTAGGAAAAATAACTTGCATTCATAGTTGTTTCCTGTCTAGAATATGCAAAAAAAAGTCATCTATAATACAAATAGTAGGCCTCCAAAACCTGATTTCATGGAGAATTCTTGACAGTTTTATTATGAAAGTTCTACTACATTTTCATTTCCATCATTCTGATTTATTGCAGATCACAGGTTGATTTTATGAGCCAATCTATAGTGTCATTTTACCAGGGATGTGTACTTTATATAGGAACACATGCAATGAATATATATACCTTCTTGTCAATGTGTGGCTGCACCATTGAGATGACACCAATTCTTTTAGAAAATGTCAAACATTACATTGCAATTTATGATTTAGGGGAATTCCATATGTGTAAACCCAGTCTTACTCTTACCCTTACCCAGTCTTAAACCCAGCCTTACGCTTAGCCTTACCCAGTCTTAAACCCAGTCTTACCCTTACCCTTACCCAGTCTTAAACCCAGCCTTACTCTTAGCCTTACCCAGTCTTAAACCCAGTCTTACCCTTACCCTTACCCAGTCTTAAACCCAGTCTTACCCTTACCCAGTCTTAAACCCAGCCTTACCAGTCTTGTGGTGGTCTTTTTGTTGCTGTGCAGGAGTCATGGTTTGTGCTGTTTTCTCGTGTTTTTTTAAAATCATGCGAAGTTCCACGTTCTCCTGCATTAACCCCATGCGTTTGCGCAATTCAGCATTCTCCTTTAATAGACGCGAGGTGTCGGTGACGATAACTTTTTGATCATCACAAGTAATCAGACTATTTGCGGTAAAGTCCATGGTGTTACTTGCAGATGTTCCTGAGGATGTCTTCACAGATTCTCTTCACCAGATTAATGTCTGTTATGGAACACTCATGATCCTAACATTCTAAAGTTCTGTGATGTCATCAGCCGTTTCATGGGGAACCTGGTTATGAGCTCATCGTTCACTGCAGCCAATAGGAATTGGAAAAATTCTGCAAAATCTCAGGAATACTGTATTGATAATATTCATTGTGGAAGTTTAAGAAGCCAATGAAATTAAAATATTCTCTTTTTTTAGGATCTAATATTAAAAATGTAAAAATAAAAATCTTGCCATTTGAATGTTCAATTTTGAAAATATAAAGTTGAAAATTACAGACATGACATACATGTGTTTTCAGCCCCACCCGAGTTAATACTTTGTAGGACCACCTTTCGCTGCAGCTTTTTGCCCCTTCTTCTATGCACACTCGCTCTCGCTCAGTGAGATTGGATGGAGACATTGGTGAACGGCAACTTCCAAGTCTTGCCACGGATTCTCAATGAGATTTAGGTCTGGACTTTGACAAATGAATATGCTTTGATCTAAACCTGGGATGGGTAATACATTTTCCCGAGGGGCCACATGAGTGACAGAGACTGTTGTGGAGGGCTGAACAAACTGGCCGAAAATAATTCTATACAATATTGATATTAACATATTAATTACATTTAGTATTAATATAAAATAATTGTATCAAGTAATATTCAGCATAATTAAGTATGCTAACATCCTCCTACATACCATATGAGTCCGCAAACAGCCCCCTATATGCCATTTGAGCGCACATACAGTCCCCTATATAAAGTATGAGCCCTCACATAGCCTCTCTATATACATTATGAGCCACTACATAGCCTCCTATATACAATATGAGTCCTTACATAGCCTCCTATAAACAGTATGAGCTCCCATATAGCCTCTATATACAGTTTGAGTCCCCACATAGCCTCTCTATATATAATATGAGCCTTCACATAACCTCCTGTAAATGGTATCAGCCCTCACATAGCCCCTCTATATATAATATGAGCCCCCACATAGCCTCTCTATATATAATATGAGCCCCCACATAGCCTCTCTATATATAATATGAGCCTTCACATAACCTACTGTAAACAGTATCAGCCCTCACATAGCCCCTCTATATATAATATGAGCCCCCACATAGCCTCTCTATATACAATATGAGCCCCCACATAGCCTCTCTATATACAATATGAGCCCCCACATAGCCCCTCTATATATAATATGAGCCCCCACATAGCCTCTCTATATATAATATGAGCCTTCACATAACCTACTGTAAACAGTATCAGCCCTCACATAGCCCCTCTATATACAATATGAGCCCCCACATAGCCTCTCTATATACAATATGAGCCCCCACATAGCCTCTCTATATACAATATGAGCACTCTCACACCCCCCTGTTTACAGTATGAGGCCCCACAAAGTCTCCTGTATACAGTATGAGCGGACACTGACAGCTTTGGCTCCTGTGCAGCAAATGTGTTTGGTTCACCCTACTTTTATGGCAATCAAGCTACAGATATAATAAACATATATAAATATATTTACAGTACAGACCAAAAGTTTGGACACACCTTCTCATTTAAAGATTTTTCTGCATTTTCATGACTATGAAAATTGTACATTCACACTGAAGGCATCAAAACTATGAATTACCACATGTGGAATTATATACTTAACAAAAAGTGTGAAACAACTGAAAATATGTCTTATATTCTAGGGTCTTCACAGTAGCCCCCTTTTGCTTTGATGACTGCTTTGCACACTCTTGGCATTCTCTTGATGAGCTTCAAGAGGTAGTCACGGGAAATGGTCTTCCAACAATCTTGAAGGAGTTCCCAGAGATGCTTAGCACTTGTTGGCCCTTTTGCCTTCACTCTGTGGTCCAGCTCACCCCAAACTATCTCGATTGGGTTCAGGTCTGGTGACTGTGGAGGCCAGGTCATCTGGCGTAGCCCCCCATCACTCTCCTTCTTGGTCAAGTAGCCCTTACACAGCCTGGAGGTGTGTTTGGGGTCATTTTCCTGTTGAAAAATAAATGATGGTCCAACTAAACGCAAACCGGATGGAATAGCATGCCACTGCAAGATGCTGTGGTAGCCATGCTGGTTCAGTATGCCTTCAATTTTGAATAAATCCCCAACAGTGTCACCAGCAAAGCCCCCGCACACCATCACACCTCCTCCTCCATGCTTCACGGTGGGAACCAGGCATGTAGAGTCCATGCGTTCATCTTTTCTGCGTCGCACAAAGACACGGTGGTTGGAACCAAAGATCTCAAATTTGGACTCATCAGACCAAAGCACAGATTTCCACTGGTCTAATGTCCATTCCTTGTGTTCTTTAGCCCAAACAAGTCTCTTCTGCTTGTTGCCTGTCCTTAGCAGTGGTTTCCTAGCAGCTATTTTACCATGAAGGCCTGCTGCACAAAGTCTCCTCTTAACAGTTGTTGTAGAGATGTGTCTGCTGCTAGAACTCTGTGTGGCATTGACCTGGTCTCTAATCTGAGCTGCTGTTAACCTGCGATTTCTGAGGCTGGTGACTCGGATAAACTTATCCTCAGAAGCAGAGGTGACTCTTGGTCTTCCTTTCCTGGGGCGGTCCTCATGTGAGCCAGTTTATTTGTAGCGCTTGATGGTTTTTGCAGATGCACTTGGGGACACTTTCAAAGTTTTCCCAATTTTTCGGACTGACTGACCTTCATTTCTTAAAGTAATGATGGCCGCTCGTTTTTCTTTACTCAGCTGCTTTTTTCTTGCCATAATACAAATTCTAGCAGTCTGTTCAGTGGGACTATCAGCTGTGTATCCACCAGACTTCTGCACAACACAACTGATGGTCCCAACCCCATTTATAAGGCAAAAAAAACACTTATTAAACCTGACAGGGCACACCTGTGAAGTGAAAACCATTTCCGGTGACTACCTCTTGAAGCTCATCAAGAGAATGCCAAGAGTGTGCAAAGCAGTCATCAAAGCAAAAGGTGGCTACTGTGAAGACCCTAGAATATAAGACATATTTTCAGTTGTTTCACACTTTTTTGTTAAGTATATAATTCCACATGTGGTAATTCATAGTTTTAATGCCTTCAGTGTGAATGTACAATTTTCAAAGTCATGAAAATACAGAAAAATCTTTAAATGAGAAGGTGTGTCCAAACTTTTGGTCTGTACTGTATACAGATACTGTTGAAACCAGAAGTTTCCATCCACTATATATAAAGACACATCTGCAGGTTTTTCTCAATATCTGACATGAAATCAGTATAAACCTTTCCCGTTTTAGGTCAATTACCATAATTTTTAATATTTGCCCAATTCCAGAATAATGAGAGAGAGAATGTTTTAAGGCATTTTTATTACTTACTGCAACGTCAAAAGTTTCCATACAGTAAGATTACTCTGCCTATAAACAATTCTGGACGGCCCATATGATGAGGTCAGGTGTTTGGAAGCTTCTGATAGTTTTTTTGGCAACATCTGAGTTAATTAGAGACACACCTGTAGATGTATTTTAATGCACACCTGAAACACACTGCTTCTTCCACCCTACGGTTCCACAAATATGGAAATATTGGCATTTTTATTTGGAGCAAATTTTTATGGTCTTTCCAAGTGGTTGTAGCTCAAGTAATTTTCTGGGGTGTATCATTAGGTTGCACTGTATAATTACCCTGTGAGCCACAGCCCCTTGGAAAGACCATAAAAATTTACAGCACAAAAAAAAGGTGTCAAAACTGGTTCCACACTCTTTCAATCCCCCTCTTCTCTCCATAGAGTTTCCTAAGAACTGTTCCCTGATGCCACTGAGAGTTGGCAGTCCATCTCGCTTTATCGTGATTAATTTGAGCTGTTTTTCATTGTGGATATGCTATGAGAGGTTCAGGAGGCAGGAGGAAAGGGAAGAAGTGGCTCATAAGTGGAGAAATAGATGATTTCTTTCATAAGTTATATGACAACGTTTCTTTGGTATTACCGATTTAGGCAAAGTTTGTGGAAGCAACTATTTTATATGCTTATTGGTGTGATGAAAGCCGGCCGGTGGGTGCAGCTCTCTGGCGCCCCCTTACCTCTCAGGTCAGTCAAGGTACTGCACCTAGAGAAAGTAGTGCCAGGAAGCTGCAACCAGCGCAGGGAACACGGTAGTGTGTTATCCCTTCAACGTCACTAAACCGTAACGTCACTACACAGCACAACTCGCTAGCGCCCTCTTAGCCTCAGGTCAGTCAAGGAACTGCACCTAGGATAAGCGGTCGCCAGGGAGACTGTCCTGTAACCTACTGGGTATCGGGGCCCTCTGTAGTGAGGGCGGTATATATATCTTCCTTGGCCGCGCCAGGAATATATATATCTGAACCTCCGACCGTCACTACCAGCCTTCCCCAATCCCCAGTTGGTATGCTGCCACCAGTCCCTATTTTAGATATACGCCC
This sequence comes from Phyllobates terribilis, assembly GCF_046119375.1. Taxonomy (NCBI): domain Eukaryota; kingdom Metazoa; phylum Chordata; class Amphibia; order Anura; family Dendrobatidae; genus Phyllobates; species Phyllobates terribilis. Next base: position 652,763,788 of record NW_027362763.1, read on the forward strand.
AGTCCGTGAATGGGCCTATATCGGGTCAGGAACCAACCCTGGGTAGCGTTTTTGGCTTGAGCCGAGCTCACACGGACGTGCGTTCGTTATGCAGAATAAAAGGCAGGCCCACAATTACTTGAGGTAATTGATTATAATAATACACTAGATACACGATATACAACTAAATATACACAGGTATAAGGTCAGGCTAAACTATACAACAATGGAATACAACACACAGAATCACCACAGCATATCAGTTACCGGTTTCTTGATTTTCTTGTGACGCAGGGAGAGGATTCTGCGATCGCAGGCACGGTTCTTTGTTACAGGCTGAGGCCTACCACCGCATGGTCAAACTGCTCCTCCCCTTGGTGGCCTCAGCTGGTGCTCAGATGTTCAGCACACCACTCTTGGGTCACGACTGACTTGTCTCTTGTCTGTCCTGCTATCTTACCTGCCCCGTCCCGCCCACTGCTGGTGAGGTCAGCTGGCTCAGTCTCCACCCTCAGGTCTAACTTCGATCAGAAGCCCAAATTCTATGGAACCCAATAACTTCTTCTGGGATGGTCTCATGATACCCCCAGGGGTTCCCATGGATTCGGGCCGCCGTAACCGACCTTTTGATATCAATTATGATACCATACGGTCCTCAGGAATGGCTCCGCGCTATATCTTGGCTTCCAGAGCACGTACAAACGTCTACCGCGGAGGCTTGTGTGCGCAATGGCTCCGGGACGCCGTGATATTTTTTTATTGGCCCATCCCACGCAACATGCGTGTACTATTCATGTTTCTATATCTTATGCCTCCATGCTTGTGACAGACAAAGAAACTAGTCCTATGGGACAAATGGTCAGGTACAGATAGACGAAGCACCCCCCCCTGCTGGCTGTGTTTCCTCTCGAAGTCTTTGAAGCTCCTAGCATTCAAGTGTTAAGTAGGCTTCTTATCTTACAGGAGCCTGGATGGGGGGAAACTATCTAGTTGACGTTTTAACAGAAGGTCCCAAGGGTGGGGGCTGCTGAAGTGTGGCCATCCCTGGATATGATTTATCATTACCAAGATGGCGGCTACAGGTTCATCACACCTCCCCCTATACGAGGGCGCGAGGGGGTAGCACATTCCTGTGTTCCCCCGTGCGTCCTTCTGCACCCTCCCCTTGCCGGGATAACCCGTCAGCGTTACCGTGGTCACGGCCTCTTCTGTGGCGAATGGAGAAGTGGTACTGCTGGAGAGCGAGGCTCCAGCGTAGCAACCTGCCATTCGACCCAGAGACCGTGTGTAACCAGCTGAGGGGGTTGTGGTCCGTCTCCACGGTGAAATGGCTCCCGTACAAGTAGGGCTGCAGACGCTGCAGGGCCCATACAATTGCCAGGCATTCTTTTTCCACCGTGGAGTAAGCCACCTCCCGGGGCAGTAGCTTCCTGCTCAGGTACAAGACAGGATGTTCCTGGCCTGTCGTGTTGACCTGACTTAGCACAGCACCGAGGCCAAAGTCACTGGCGTCGGTCTGTACCACAAACGGCCGGTCGAAGTCGGCAGCTTGCAGTACAGGGGAGCTACTTAGGGCGGCCTTGAGTGCCCCGAAAGCTGTCTCGCAGGCGACTGTCCAGTCGACTGCGACGGGCAGCTTCTTCTTGGTGAGGTCCGTCAGGGGCTTGGCCAGGGTGCTATAGTGTGGGACGAACCTCCTATAGTACCCGGCGGTCCCCAAGAAGGACATCACCTGCTTTTTGGTCCTAGGAGTGGGCCAGGATGCGATGGCATCCACTTTCCCAGGTTCTGGCTTCAGAACCCCCCCGCCTACCCGGTGACCCAGGTAGAGGACCTCACTCATGCCCAGCTGGCACTTTTCCGGCTTGATGGTCAAGCCTGCCCGGTGGATCCGACCGAGCACCTGCCGCAGGTGCTCTAGGTGATCCTCCCAAGTGGGACTGAAGACTGCAATATCGTCCAAGTACGCAGCCGCGTACCCTTCAAGTCCCTCAAGCAGCGTATTGACCATCCGCTGAAAAGTGGCAGGGGCATTCTTCATGCCGAATGGCATCACTGTGGACTCGTACAGTCCAAAAGGGGTGATAAAGGCAGAGCGTTCCCTTGCCGCGGGGGTCAGAGGAATCTGCCAGTACCCCCGGCTCAGATCCATGATGGTCAGGTACTTAGCCCCGGCCATCCGATCGAGCAGGTCATCGATGCGTGGTATGGGGAACGCATCGGTGGCCGTTACAGCGTTGAGCCCCCGGTAGTCCACGCAGAACCGTGTAGTTCGGTCCTTCGTTGGTACGAGGACTACAGGCGAGGCCCACGCGCTGCTGGATGCCTGGATCACCCCCAGCTTCAGCATCTCGTCTATCTCTTGGCGCATGTTTCCCTGCACCTCGAAAGAGACCCGATATGCTGAACGCCGGATCGGCGGGTGATCGCCAGTGTCCACGTCGTGGACAGCCATCTCAGTCCTTCCGGGCAGGCTGCTGAACAGCCCCCGGAAGGGGTGCAGGGTGGTCCCCAGCTGGGACCGTTGGTCCTCCGTGAGCTGGTGGCCAACCCCCACATCCTCGATGGACCCACCCGCCTTGGCTTGGGTGAGCAGATCCAGGAGGGTTTCTACCTCTCCTTCCTCGGGAAGGTTGCACACTGGGTGGGCAGTCGCTTCCCGCTCATGATGAGCCTTCATCATGTTCACGTGGAAGGCCTTCCTCCTTCCACGGGCGTGATCCAGGGTGACCAGATAGGTGACGGCATTGAGTTTCTGGTGCACGAAGTAGGGACCTTCCCAGGCTGCCTGAAGCTTGTTCTGTGGTACGAGTACCCACACCTTTTGACCCACCTGGTAGGTCCTCTCACAAGCATTCTGGTCGTACCACCGCTTCTGGTCGGCCTGGGCCTGGGCCATATTGTCCTGCACCAGCTTTGCCAAGGCCATCATCCTGTCCCGGTGGCGCACGACATACTCGATGACCGACACCTCGGGGGTGGCCAAATCCCCTTCCCATGCTTCCTTCACCAGAGCCAGGGGGCCCCGTACCCGTCGCCCGTACAGGAGCTCAAAGGGGGAGAACCCCGTTGAGGCCTGCGGAACCTCCCGGTAAGCAAATAGGAGGTGTGGGAGGTAACGCTCCCAGTCTCTCCCGTGGGAGTCGACCAACATCTTAAGCATCTGCTTTAAGGTGCCATTGAACCGCTCACACAGGCCATTAGTCTGTGGGTGATACGGGCTGGCCACCAGATGTTGCACCTGCATTTGCTTACAGAGGGACTCCATCAGCCGCGACATGAACTGGGTCCCTCGGTCGGTGAGCATTTCTTGGGGGAAACCCACTCTGGAGAAGATCTCCAGTAAGGCGGTAGCCACCTTGTCGGCCCGAATGGACGACAAAGCTACCGCTTCCGGGTACCGGGTGGCATAGTCCACTACCGTGAGTATGAAGCATTTCCCGGAGTGGCTGGGAGTGGACAGAGGTCCAATAAGATCCACAGCAACCCTCGAGAAAGGCTCTTCGATGATTGGCAGAGTTACCAGTGGGGCTTTGGGGCGCGGCCCCGCCTTCCCCACCCTCTGACAGGTGTCACACGAACGGCAGTAGGCACCCACCGCGGCTCCCATCCCAGGCCAGTAGAAATGCTGAGCTATCCTGGCCTTGGTTTTAGCGATCCCTAGGTGTCCGGCCATCGGAATCTCGTGTGCGATCCGCAACAATTCCGCCCTGAACGGATAGGGTACCACTAACTGTCGGTCCCTGGGCCACGCCTCCGGTGAACCCTGCTGGACCGTTACCCGGTACAGCCGTCCCTGGTCCCAGACCACACGCTCGCAGTCTGACTCCATGGGAGGCTGTGCCGCCTGTTCCTTGAGAGCTTTCAGGCTGTCGTCTGCTTCCAACGCAGCCTGAAATTCCTGACTTGATGTGGCCAGAATCGACGAAACTGCCACATCCTCCGTCAGCCCCTCCGGGCATGTCACCTGGCCGCTGTCTGACCCGGCAGACACTTGGTCAGAAGTGGGGAAGCCGTCGGACCTCTGCAAGGCTCCTTGGGCTCCGGCGCTCCCACTCCTGGTGACAGCGGCTATGACCGCTGTGACCGTGGGTAGTGCCCGCTTCCCCTCTGTTTCTGACCAAGCCGCCCGATCAGGCAGGCTTCCTAGGCCTTTGGACATCTCGGATGTGGGGAACTCCTGCCCTGGGGTCTTACCTGGCGGCTCCTCTCTTGGGACACCCCCACCCCCCATGGCCTGTTCCTCCCCCTGCAGTGGGCCTATACTCAGCAGCCTGGATACCCCTGGGAGCCCTACACTGCCGGTAGCTGCCCCCCTCTCCATCCCTGAGCTTCCCTCTACAGAATCCTGCCCGCCCCCTCCCTCACCGGAGGACAAGAGGTCACGGCACGCCGGCTGAGCACCTCTGCGGGCATCCCCACACTCCCCACCTGCTTTCACTAACCCTGTTTGTGTTGTGTCTGTGCAGGTGTTACCCTCAGGTTTCACTCCCTCCTCAGCAGGACACACACTACATACAACATGGTTGGCATTAGCAGCAGACAAATCAATACACTCTTGGGGGGCCGAACTTGGGGGTTCAGAGGGTACATACTGCGATACTAGACGCCCCAAGTCGGTCCCTAATAAAACATTTGCGGGAATATTTGGCGTTACTCCCACCTCCCGCATCCCCCTTCCGGCACCCCAGTCCAAATACACCATGGCAACGGGAAGTGCCGGCTCCACGCCTCCAACCCCGGAGACGGAAAGAGTCTTTCCTGGTACCAAGTCCTGGGGGGACACCACCTCAGGCCGTACCAGTGTTCGTTCAGCGCCAGTGTCCCGCAGTCCCATGACCGCAGAACGGCCTATGGTGACGGGTTGGATGTTGTCCAGGGACCTACCACCACCCCCTCCCACACACAAAACATTGGGCGCTCTCTGGGACTGGGATGGGGTCTTTTGGCGCTGGGGACACTCAGCCCTAAAGTGTCCTGGTTTGTTGCATAGATGACAACGTCTTACGTCTGGTCCTTGCCTGGAGAGGGCAACAGGGGGATACACCCCTTGTGTTCTAGGGGCCGGGGAAACAGGGGCATGACTGGGCTTACCCCCTCTCCAGGTGCTGCTGGCAGACTTCTTCAGCTCAGGCGCCCTGTTATTGGCATACTCGTCTGCCAGGGCGGCTGTAGCAGAAGCCCCTGTTGGTTTTCGGTCACGGAGGAACTGTCGGAGGTCCTCTGGGCAGTTCCACAAGAACTGCTCCGTGACGAACAGTTCCTGGACCTCCTGGCGGGTAGTAAGCGCTAGACCCGAGGTCCAGTGCTCTGCGGCTCTCAACAGCGCCCGCATATGATCGGTCCAGGTGTCCTTGGGGCCACGCAGCAGGCTCCGGAACTTCTGGCGGTACGACTCGGGAGTGAGGTTGTACTGCCGGATCAGGGCCCGCTTGATGCAGTCGTAGTTCTGTACCTCCCCGGCAGGTAAGTCCCCCAAGGCATCCAGGGACTTACCCCTCAAACGGGGGGTCAGGTATCTGGCCCACTGATCCCGGGCCAGATGGTGCTGAAGACAGGTCCGTTCAAATGCCACCAGAAAGGAGTCCAGGTCCCCATCCTTCTCCAGTAGAGGGAAGTCCTCAGCTCGGACTTTGGACGACTTGGTCTCCTGATGGGTTGGTTGCTCTAGCGGAAGCCCCCGCTGGGCCAGGTCCAGTTGGTGCTGGCGCTCCGCAGCTCGCTCTGCACGCTCCGCAGCCTCCCGGCGCTCTGCAGCTTCACGCTCCGCAGCCTCCCGGCGCTCTGCAGCTTCACGCTCCGCAGCCTCCCGGCGCTCTGCAGCTTCACGCTCCGCAGCCCGCTCCGCAGCCCGCTCCGCAGCCCGCTCTGCACGCTCCTCCTCCGCTGCCTTCTCTGATGCTGCCAGGAGGGTTTTGTAGACGGCATCGCCATGAGACTGGAGACTTGCCATAGCCGCTTGTAAAAGGGCTTGTGATCTGGACAGGCTGGGCTGGGTAGGTGGTGGGCAGCCCACTGCGGGACCGTATACTGGGGACTGGCTCCCTGAGGTGCCCGGGCTGGACTCCTCCTCGCCATGAGTAACAATGTCCTCCCCTCCTGCCACACGGACCGTAGCATTAGACTCCTGCAGGGTCTTGCTCCTGGTGCCGTCTGCCATCTTGGTAACCGACACCGCTGCAACCCTGAGTTTGCACACACCTTGTTATACTTTTAGCCTGACCGTCTAACGTTGGGCTGACCTTAAGACTCCAGCAGTGGAAGTTACCACTGGCAGTCTTTAGTGCCTGGGAGTAGGGGTCCCACAACACTATTATTCTGCAATCCCACCGCTCTGCCACCAATGTTATGAAAGCCGGCCGGTGGGTGCAGCTCTCTGGCGCCCCCTTACCTCTCAGGTCAGTCAAGGTACTGCACCTAGAGAAAGTAGTGCCAGGAAGCTGCAACCAGCGCAGGGAACACGGTAGTGTGTTATCCCTTCAACGTCGCTAAACCGTAACGTCACTACACAGCACAACTCGCTAGCGCCCTCTTAGCCTCAGGTCAGTCAAGGAACTGCACCTAGGATAAGCGGTCGCCAGGGAGACTGTCCTGTAACCTACTGGGTATCGGGGCCCTCTGTAGTGAGGGCGGTATATATATCTTCCTTGGCCGCGCCAGGAATATATATATCTGAACCTCCGACCGTCACTACCAGCCTTCCCCAATCCCCAGTTGGTATGCTGCCACCAGTCCCTATTTTAGATATACGCCCAGTCCGTGAATGGGCCTATATCGGGTCAGGAACCAACCCTGGGTAGCGTTTTTGGCTTGAGCCGAGCTCACACGGACGTGCGTTCGTTATGCAGAATAAAAGGCAGGCCCACAATTACTTGAGGTAATTGATTATAATAATACACTAGATACACGATATACAACTAAATATACACAGGTATAAGGTCAGGCTAAACTATACAACAATGGAATACAACACACAGAATCACCACAGCATATCAGTTACCGGTTTCTTGATTTTCTTGTGACGCAGGGAGAGGATTCTGCGATCGCAGGCACGGTTCTTTGTTACAGGCTGAGGCCTACCACCGCATGGTCAAACTGCTCCTCCCCTTGGTGGCCTCAGCTGGTGCTCAGATGTTCAGCACACCACTCTTGGGTCACGACTGACTTGTCTCTTGTCTGTCCTGCTATCTTACCTGCCCCGTCCCGCCCACTGCTGGTGAGGTCAGCTGGCTCAGTCTCCACCCTCAGGTCTAACTTCGATCAGAAGCCCAAATTCTATGGAACCCAATAACTTCTTCTGGGATGGTCTCATGATACCCCCAGGGGTTCCCATGGATTCGGGCCGCCGTAACCGACCTTTTGATATCAATTATGATACCATACGGTCCTCAGGAATGGCTCCGCGCTATATCTTGGCTTCCAGAGCACGTACAAACGTCTACCGCGGAGGCTTGTGTGCGCAATGGCTCCGGGACGCCGTGATATTTTTTTATTGGCCCATCCCACGCAACATGCGTGTACTATTCATGTTTCTATATCTTATGCCTCCATGCTTGTGACAGACAAAGAAACTAGTCCTATGGGACAAATGGTCAGGTACAGATAGACGAAGCACCCCCCCCTGCTGGCTGTGTTTCCTCTCGAAGTCTTTGAAGCTCCTAGCATTCAAGTGTTAAGTAGGCTTCTTATCTTACAGGAGCCTGGATGGGGGGAAACTATCTAGTTGACGTTTTAACAGAAGGTCCCAAGGGTGGGGGCTGCTGAAGTGTGGCCATCCCTGGATATGATTTATCATTACCAAGATGGCGGCTACAGGTTCATCACAATTGGTATCAGATTGATGGTCTTATCACTGTCAATTAGGAAAAATGCAGGGTAAGAAGACCCTTTCAGGTCTTGTATAAAGCAACTAGCGGAGACAAGAAACAAGGGCTGATTAGAAGCCTTATTAAGCATGGTGTATTGCAGTCAAGGGGATGGGCAAAAGAAGAAGGTGGAGGGATGGGACAGAAAGTAGTTTAGTGTGTGGAAGGAACAAATGGCACTAAGAAGAACAGCAGAAAGGGAGAGAGTTGAATTGAATCAATGGTGAGCAAGAAATGGAATCCGCTCAACAAAGACTAGGATAACAGGGTATGTAGGATGACAGACAGACAAGTATTGCAGGAAGCACCAGTTGAAGCAGAGCCAAGTGTGCAAATATACATGAAAACAGTATATGTGACATGCACAAGAAGTGCTGTTGCTTCAAAAGCATCCAGCAACTATTAGAAGTAACACAGGCACAGGAGTCAGGAAGTGTTGTGCTCCAGAAGTATCCAGCAACTAGAGGGGTTAACACAGTCACAGGAGACAAGAAGTGTTTAGCAGAGCCCCAGGGGGATTGTGGGGAAGTTGTTTGCTGTCTGGCTGGAGCCAAAGAGAAAGGTGGTGTGTGATCTGTATCTCACAAAAGGCAAGGGAACAGAATTCAGGTCAGGAGGGAAGTAAACCTCGTCAGATAGACTCCCTGAGCTAACAGTGCGGAGTATTATCGGGCAGAAAGAAAATGACTGGAAGGAATCGTGTCATAGGGATCATCTCCCTCATCAAGCCCGCCCCCCCACCTCCATCTCCATGCAGGATAAAGAATGCTGTGTACTATTGAGTCCATGTGAAGGATAAGCCTGTGGTTGTGTATTCATAGAAGTGTGCTGCTAAGAGAACTAATCTGTGCTGAATTATGCTACTGAACAGACTGACGTTACTGTGCCTGCTTTAATAGACTGCACTGTAATGAAGATTGTTGCTGTAATAGCCCTGAATTGCACTGCCCGTGCTTCAGATTAAATTCCACTGTTAAACAGTTAAAAAAAGACTCTTGTCAGATGTGTCTGGTCAGCAGCTGAGAGAAGCTGCAACCTATGGTCGCCCTGAGTAACGGTTCCCCCAGGATTCCAAAGAATCCAAGAAAACCCGTCTCGCCCTATCTGAATTTAGCGGCGTGCGTGTAACATTGGTGGCCCGTACGGGGAATCCTGAGTGGGAATTAGCGTGAAAAGGAAAAGTGTCTGGAAAACCACAGCAGCACAGCAACTCAACTCAACTCTGCTACACCAGTTAAAGGGGACCAGCCCTAAAGATAACTCACTAGCAGCAATGGATGTGGAAATACAAATGGACAGAATAAGTGAGCTGCTTCTTCAGTTAACCTGTGAAGAATTGAGAACTGTAGCAGAACATATAAACATGTCAGAAGAGCAGATTTCCAAAGCACACAACCGCAGGCAACTGTTAGCTGCCATTAATACAAAAATGGATGAGCTCAGGGAGAAAGAAGCTGAAGACGTCATGGGGATGTTCCTCCAGGAACTAACACAGTTTGTAACCAGGTTGAAGTTGGAGGATGGAGGGGCAGAACCAATTACCAAAAGCGGGAATCTCCATCAGCTGACTGAACTACAGGAATTGAAAGAACAATTCAAAGCCCTAACAACAGTTCTGCAGGAATCGACCAAAACCTCTGAAGGGTGATAGACTCAGACAGGACCTTTACCCTGCTCGGTTAGATAAATCAGGAAGACAGTCCTCTCTAACACCACAAATCACCATAAGGAAAGAATTCAAGATCCTGGGACAGATTGGAGAGTGTGAACAGAAAGAGAGACTGTCTTATATGAACTTGTTGCACCAGATCGATGCAGCCTTACAGAAAAGCTACCAGACAGATGAGATCGTTGAGGGGGTGGTGAAAGCGATCAGCCCAGGACTGAACCTCCGTAGTATGCTAGAAATGAAGAGTCAATTGACCTTGCAACAGCTGAAGATGATTTTAAAAGGGCACTATAAAGAAGACAGTACTTCAGAATTGTTCCACCGACTCATTAACCTCTCATAGAAAAATAATGAATCACCCCAAAATTTATTGTTCAGAGCAATTGAACTGAAGGATAGACTGTTTGATGCTGGACTAATCCAGAAGAAGTTCTTGAGATTGGTGGGTACGGGGTTAATCAGCAAAGACATCAAGTTGCAGCGGAAACAGTGTCTAGAAGATCCTGAAATTTTGGACGAAGACCTAATTGGAAAAATGAATGAGACGGCTAGTTTGGAGTCAGAGAGCAACAGAAGTTAAAGAAAGGATCTGGTCCTAAAATCACCAAAATAAGTCAGCTGAAGTTGGAGACCCCCGGTGGCCAGTCCGAAGATCATCATAGAGACCCTCCAGTGCCACCTCCGAGAAGGAACCTTAAATCACGAACAAAAGAGAGGACCGCCAGCGCAGACTGGGAGGAAGTAATAGGAGAACTGCGAGCCGAGTTGATTGAGGTGAAAAAGTTGATTTGTTCCAGGCCAGAACCGGTATCTCTCAGACCCCGGAGTGGTTTCCAAAACTAAAGATATCCGGCTTGTGAAGCGTGCTGTTCATCAAATCAGAGTGCGGTGTGTGTCCACTGTCTAAGATGTGGTGAGGAAGGACATTATGCCAAAGAATGTCAATGGTCATGGTCGTTTGAGTTAAAAGACAGGAGGTTGCCAGTGCGGGGCGACTGGTAACGGCAACACAGAGGAGGCCCCAGTAGCAAATCCAAATCTCACCAAACCCCAGAAAGGCGCATGAGGTAAAACGGCTGCGTCAGTACTATCCCCTAGTGTGTTCCCATCTACAACAGCTGCAAGAGAGACAGGGACATCAGTTACTTAATGCCCAGTGCGGAGGTCAAACGATGTACTCCTGGGAGGAGGATCCCACGGTCAGTAAAGATAGCCTCATCAGCCTAATCGGTGAAAGGTGATTTATACAGTGCCAGCTAGATGGACTCCTAATAAAAGCTCTGTGGGACATAGGAGCCCAAGCAAGCCTTTTAAATGAAGAATGGAGAAGGCGCTACCTGCCACACACTTGCCTTCGATCATTAAAAGAACTCTTAGGACCAGTGGAACTCCACGGCAAAGCCGTCAACCAGACCGAAGTCCCTTTCATGGGCTGGGTGGAAGTGAATTTACAACTGAGGGCCACGAAGAACAGCAACACCATCGAGCTTTTGGTACCTTTTCTCATGACCAGTGATCAGAACGTGGCAGATGATCCTATCCTGAGTTATAATGTAATTAGTGAGGTCATCACGAAACACAAGTCAGGGGCGCTGGTGGTGGATGCAATTGCCAAATCACTCGCCATACCCAACGCCATGGCGGAAAATGTGATTCATAGAGTAAAGAAAGCACAGAATACAATGGACCTAAAAGAAGTCAAGGTAGGCTGGCGTCCAACCATCATCCCTGCAAACCAAATGGTGGGGGTGAGGTGTGGAGTCCGGGTAGAACCGGGAAGAAAAGTCCAGAAAAGACTGTTCGTGCCAACAGACTCCTCAGAACTTCCGGAAGGCCTAGTCCAAGGTGAGACTGTGCTTACGATTCCTGCTGGTGGGTTTGCTCGAGATACACTTCTGGTGATAAATACTACGAGACACGAAATTAGACTGGATCCAAAAACTGTGTTAGGTCACATTGAAAGCGTTAAAAAGGTACATCCAGCCAGTGTGAGACCCGCCCAGGGGCCTACCGTAAATTCAGTCTCCACACCAAAGGAAGAGGAGTTGCCCAGGGGAGGAAATTGTACGACCCACCTCGGAGTCCTGGGATTCCCCAGTACCCCTGGAACAGATGCTGAGAGAAGAGTGTCATTCATTCTCCAAAGATGATTCTGATATAGGTTCGCAGCTGAAAATCAATTTGAAAGGCACGACCCCAGCAACAAGAAGTTACATGTCTGTGCCGAAACCATTACACCGTGAAGTGAAAGAGTATTTACAAGATCTAATCAACAGAGGTTGGGTCCAAAAGTCAAAGTAGTCTTATTCCTCTCCTATTGTCTGTGTTAGGAAGAAGGACAGTACATTGAGACTCTTAGGAAGAAGGACAGTACATTGATACTCTGCTGTGATTACCAGGAACTAAACCAAAAGTCAGTACCTGATCAGCACCCGATACCAAAGATCCAAGATATGCTGGATAGCCTATCAGGAAGTACCTGGTTCCTGTCCTCAATCAGGGTAAAGCATACCATCAAGGGTTTGTTGAGGAGTCCAGTAGACCTTTGACAGCATTCATCACACCGTGGTGATTATATGAGTGGATCCACATACCGTTTGGGCTCAGTTTAGCTCCAGCAGAATTTCAGAGGAGCATGGAGACCTGTTTAGAACGACTGACAGACGATATCTGCCAGCCGTACTTGGATGACAATGTGGTACACAGCAAAACCTTCCGGGAGCATGTTGAACACGTGAGGACCGTATTACAACGGTATCAACAACACGGAGTTAAGCTGACCCCAAACAAGTGTGAACTGTTCAAAAGACAAGTCAGATTTCTAGGGAAAATTGTGTCCGGAGAAGGATATACCATGGACCCAGCAGAAATCGCTCTAGTACTGGCCTTAGAAGACAAGCGGCCCTCTACCGTCAGGGACTTGAGGCAGATATTAGGATTCCTCTCCTACTATCGTACTTACGTTTGGAACTTCTCCAGGATTGCCGCACCACTATACCTCCTTTTGGGGGAGACGACAGAGACAACAACACCCAGGGAGAAAAAGAAGAACACGGGTAGGACGTGGCTTAAAAGAAACAATGCCGTTTCGTCCCAACAGCCCATTCTCTGGACAGCAGACCACCAGGAGGTATTGGAAGAACTAGTAGACTACCTGGTAAAACCACCCATCTTGGGATATCCTGATTTCAATTTACCATTTGTTATTCATTGTGACGCTTCTCAAGTTGGACTGGGAGCTTCCCTGTATCAGCATCAAGATGGAAAACTGAGAGTCTTCGGTTACGGTTCTAGAACGTTGACAGATGACAAGAAGAATTACCATCTACATTCCAGAAAATTGGAGTTCATGGCATTGAAATGGGCTATCTGTGAACGATTTAGAGATTATCTCTGCTACAGTAATTGGATTTCATACACTGGGCTGTCATCAGCTTTCCTCCTTACAACCACATACACCTTGTCTTCCCAGTACGAACAAAGTTTTCCCGGACCTCCTTTCTCACGTATGTTCTTGACTAGTACCCGGCTTCCCGGTGCAAATTCTGCTCCATAAAATTTTTGATTGTAGTAGTCCTTACTTTTGCTCTGTCTGTTAGAACCCTCCTGTTTGTTTTTTCCATCTTGTGTTTTGCGGTCACGTTTGCTAGGAACAGGTAGCCCGCTACATCGTAGGGATTCAGCTTAGTCTTAATGTAGGGACAGCTTTCCCCTATCTTTCCTTAGTTCATGTTGCAGATCACAACAGCAGCGACTGCACCACCACCAATTTGGCAAAGTGCATGTTTAGTCGGCAAACTAATGACTGGGAGCGTACTGTTGTTTCCTCAGACTCACAATCGGCGATGGATATTTGTTGTTGGAGTAGAACAATGATGGTTGCGATGATGACACCAAACAGGTGCGACTAGGCTGACCGAAAGATGAATGTAGTGAGAAGGGAGAGGAGGACAACTCGAAGCTCGCTCTGATTGCTGGCCGGCTGGACTTCATGCGCTGAAGGAGAGCCGTAGTTCCTTGCCTATAAGAGCTGAGACATCAGCGGTTTATTTTCCTCTTTAAGAGCCTGCAGACTGCCAAAGAATCGTCTGGTAGCAACGTGCAAAAGAAATCCCACACACGAGGAGCCCGAGGATACGACTCGCCACCACCACCACGACCAGACCTCCTCCACCAGCAGCATCTGCGGCACAACACTGCTCCAGAGCCGACCGCTGCAAAAGCTGATTTTGATGCACGTCGCCAGCACTGAGTACGGCCGAGGCCTCTGATCAACCTCACCTCCTCTGCATCATGTCACACAGTTGATGATCATACACCATCTTCCTTATTAAACATATCTCTAAAACACAACGCGTTTCAGGGCTCAGGACAGGAGCTGCTTTCTGAAGCGAGCTATCAGTGACTTGATAAATCTGTCTTGATCACTGTCTCTTGATAAAGGGGCTCCCGAGTTATATATGAGGTTTCTTATGAGATATCTTTAATGAAGAAGACTGTGTGTGATCATGAACTGTTGGCTGCATATAGCTTGCGCCAGGAACAGTCTGCTAACTTGGTTTGGGCATCTTTCCACATGCATTATATTCCTGGATAACCTCATCTGAGAACAAAGACTGACTGTTAGTCTCATCCAATAAATCAACTAGAAAAAAAGTTTTTTTTTCTGGTGTAATATGTTCCTTAACCCATGGGGTGTTATGGGTTAGGTGGCAGAACAGACACCGGTGTCATTGACAGATTGGAAATTCTGTATGTATCAGTAAGTGTTAGGAGGTGGACTGAGCAGAACATTGACTTCAGCTGATGGTGTCGCTTTCAGAGGCTACATCTTCATACTTTGATTGAGATAAGTGCTGTGACAAATATTCCAATACTCCCTCTACTTTCTCCTCATTAATACTCTTGCTGGAGCCAAACGAGGAAAATGTAACTTGTGTTTGGTACCACTACTGCTGCCAGCATTGCTGGTGAAGTCGCTGCTGCTAACAGTTCCCATATTTTCTCTGTGATATTAGGGGATTTTTTTTTCTATCACCCTACCACATCAGTTGCCTGTGCCTTGTTTGGATTTAGCAAACCATTTTTTACACAAGTGTAATGTTTAATTTGTGCCCAAAACCTTTGTTACCATATTTAGTCAACCCAGGAAAAAACATGAAATCATACAGAAATTCTAGGTATTGGCAGGTTTCAATGGATGGATAAGAAGGATCATTGAAAAAAACAGACCTGCACCTTAAATGTCTCCATTTACTGTAATAATTTGTTTGCAAATTTTGGGTTAAAACCCATGAATTCCTCCTGGCCAAAAAAGGACCACGTAAAAACTAATGTCAAGAGGTTGGAACAATGCCTAAAAATGCTGAAACAGACTGCAGAATGGATGTGTGGTGCACCGATGCCAAAATGGAATATTCAATTTGGCAGACAGAAAGTAAAACCTGCATCAGCGAGTGAGTCTTAGCCCACAGTCCCACTATCAGTATTTGGTCAGTATTCGGTCAGTATTATTTCTCAGCAGTGGGAGCCAAAACCAGGTGAGGAACAATCAGAGAAAAGGTAGAATAGAAACAAGTCACCAATTCTGCATTTATCACCCACTCCTGGTTTTGGCTCCCACTCCTGAAAAAAAATACTGACCGAATACTGACAAGATGCTTATAGTGGGGCCGAAGCCTTACTTCCATACCAGGAAAGATCTTTGTACACATTATTAAACAACATGTATGTAAGTACTTGGATAAGAATACAATAATGAAACAAATCCAAATAAGTCCTGCCAGACTCATCTAATTTCCTTTTATGATGGAATCACTGACTGGGTGTATCAGGGAAAAGCAGTAGATATGTCACACACAGTGTAAGAAAGACAAAGTGCGATACGAAGGGATGAGGGGAAGGGAGCCCAGACTCTAGGGAAAGGGGAAGTGGAGACCTCCTAGGCTGATCTACAATCACCCTGCCTACCCCTACCATCCCTATATTGCTCCTCACCAATCGCCCCACAGGAACCTATCCCTGTATTTCCTTAGCGCTTGGTCCTAGATAGGGAAGGAGGGGGCTGAGCGCTAGTCGATCTCCATTGACAACTAAAGACAGCAAGGAGAGACAGACACAGGGGAAGTAGCTTAACTTGAGTCGACTTCAGAGAGATGGCACACACGTCCTCTTAGCACCAGAGAGGAAGAAAGAACTGCACTTGCTCCAAGCCTTCACAAAGGATCATGTGAATATCACCGGCACCTCCCTCTAGCAACAGCTAGTATTTAAACACCCAGCCTGGGTGTCAATTAGCCGGAGGGAGATAGCCACTGGGTCCTATGGTGAGACAGCTAAGAAGGTGTCTGTAATTTCAAACGAAGAGATATTCTGCAGTCAACTGCAGGGCGACTGTCTGACACACCCATGACAAGATATAGTATATCTCGACTTCCGCAAAGCATTTGATATCTCATACTATCCTTATTGACAAAATTACCAAATATGGGATTGACAAGGCTACGGTTAGGTGGATTCATAACTGGCTCAGAGATTGTACTCGGGGTAGTAACAAATGGTTGCACATCTAATTGGAAGAATGTCCAAAGTGGAGTACCACAAGGCTCTGTCCTGGTCCCCCTCTACTCCTCCTTGGTCAAACCTGTGTCCAATTCTGGGCACCACATTTTAAAAAAAGACATTGAAAACCTGGAGCAAGTTCAGAGAAGAACTACCAGGATGGGAAGTAGACTGCAAACTATGTCCTACGAGGAACAGTTAAAGGACCTGGGAATGTTTAGTTTATAAAAAAAGAAGACTAAGAGGAGTCTTAATAGCTGTCTACAAATATCTGCAGGGATGTCACATTGTAGAGGGATCATCCTTATTCTCATCTGCACATGGAAACACGAGAAGCAATGGAAGAAACTGAAAGGGAGAAGATACAGATTAGATATTAGAAAACACTTTTTGACAGTGAGGTGATCAATGAGTGGAACAGGCGGCCACGAGAGGTGGTGAGTTCTCCTTCAATGGAAGTCTTCAGACAGAGGCTGGACAGACATCTGTCTGAGATGGTTTAGAGAATCCTACAGTGAGCAGGGGGTTGAACACGATGACCCTGGAGGCCCCTTCCAATTCTAACATTCTATGATTCTATTACAAGAACAACAAGGCGTGCAAAAAAACAATTTTTTACAGTACAATGCCCAGATCTTTTGAGGTAGACAGTTGTGTTTAATTTTCAGGATTATGGAGACCTTTCTTTAGGATGTAAAAAAATGGCTTGTTTGTCTTACAATGCAGGAAGCAAACTTTCTGTGACACGCAAGCCTTGGATTCAAGACTTTGTTTTACTTGCACTAAAGGGTTCAATATTGCCATCCTTGTTTACCTAGTGTGAAGAATAAAAAAATGCTGTTATAACGGTGCTGTTACAGCAATATATCTAAGATCAATTCAATTACATTGAGTGACTACACAGGTCCTGCACGTCCCTATATATCACACTGACTATACAGGTTTAGAATTTCCCTATATATTATACTGAGTGACTATACAGCTACAACACATCACTATATTTCACACTGAGGGACTACACAGCTAAAGCACGGCCCTATATGTAGCACTGACTTTACAGCTAGGGCACATTCCTATATATCACACTGAGGTATTACACAGCTACAGTACTTCCCTATATATCACAAAGTTACTATACAGGTCTAGCACCTCACTATATATCACACTGAGTGACTATACAGCTAAAGCACTTCCCTATATATCACAGAGTGACGGTACAGGTCCAGCACCACCCTATATTTATATCACACTGAGTGACTATAAAGCTACAGAACTTCCCTATATATCCCAAAAAGTGACTATACAGGTCCAGCACCTCCCTATAAATCACATTGAGTGACTATATAGCTAGAGCACTTCCTTATATCTCCCAGAGTGACTATACAGGTTAGCAACTCCAATATATATTACACTAACTATATAGCTACTGAACATCCCTATGTATCATGGAGTGGCTATACAGGTCCAGCACCTCCATAAATATCACACTGAGTGACTACACTGGTCAGACACCTCCCTACATATCACACTGAGTGACTATACAGCTGGAACAATTCCCTATCTATCACATAGTGACTATACAGGTCTAGCACCTCCATATATGTCACACTGAGTGACTATACAGATACACCACTTCCCTATATATCACAGAGTGACTATACAGATCTATAACTTCCCTGTATATCACACTGACTATACATCTGCAGCACTTTTCTATGTCACAGAGTGACTATAGAGGTCCAGCACCTCCCTCTATATCAGAGTGACTATACAGCTACAGCACTTCCCTATATATCACACTAATTGACTACACAGCGACAGCACTTCCCTATATAGCACAGAGTGGCTATACAGCTACATCACTTCCCAATTTATCACACTGACTTTACAGGTTCAGAACCTCCCTATCTATCACACTGAGTATCTATATAGCCACAGGACTTCCCTATATATCACAGAGTGACTATACAGGTCCACCACCTCCCTCTATATCAGAGTGAATATACAGTTACAGCACTTCCCTATATATAACACTGAGTGATTATACAGCTACAGCATTTCACTATATATCAGAAAGTGACTACACAGATCCAGCACTTCACTATATATCACAGTGACTATACAGCTAGAGCAATTCCCTATATATCACAGTGACTATACAGATCTATTACTTGCCTGTTTATCACACTGAGTGACTATACAGCTACATCACTTCCCTATATATCACCGTGTGACTATACAGCTACAGCACTTACCTATATGTCACACTGAGTGACTTTACAGGGCCAGCACTTCCCTATATATCACAGAGTAACTATACAGGTCCAGCCTCTCCCTCTATATCAGAGTGACTATACAGCTACAGCACTTCCCTATATATCACACTAATTGACTATACAGCTACAGCACTTTCCTATATATCAGAGAGAAACTATGCAGATCCAGCACTTCTATATACATCACAGAGTGATTATACAGCTACAGCACCACCATATATATCACACTGATTGACTATACAGCTACAGCACCACTCTATAAATCACAGAGTGACTATACAGCTGCAGTACTTCACTATATATCACATTGAGTGACTATACAGGTCCAGAAACTCCCCATATATCACACTATTTGACTATACAGCTATAGCACTTCCCTATATACAGTGGCGACCAAAAGTTTTGCATTTTTTTTAAAGTGTGATTACTTCTGTCTGGTTGATGAATTGAAAGTGCATGAAGTTGTCAGCATACAATACCTTAATTTTAACCAAAATGCTTTTGAATATAGGTCTGGTCATTTAATTAAAGAAAACTACCAAAAGTTTTGCATATATTATTTATTGATCACAACATAGAGAGTAATTCATTGGTTACAATGCCATAACTCAGTATTTTGTAGCATAACCTCTTGCTTCAATTACTGCACCGCACCGACGGGGCATTGAAGGCAGTGGGGTATTCGAGACATCCTGAGGGATCTTGCTCCATTCCATTTGCAAATCTTCAAACAATTCATCTTTATTGCTATGGATACGGGCCCTAACTCACCACTTAACTCATCCCAAAGGTGCTCTTATAGGGGGTAAATCAGGTGATTGGCTCGGCCATTGCAACAGGCGAACATTTTTCTTTGCTATCCAATTTTTTACTAAATTGGATGTGTGCTTAGGATCATTGTCTTGCTGGAATTTCCATCCCTGCCTACATTGGTTTTACCATGTAGCAGCATTACATTCTCCAGTATATCCTTGTACATGGTAGCATTCATATTTCCATCAATTCTTTGCAGAGAGCCAATGACAGATGCAGGAAAGCAGCCCCAATCCATGACATTGCCTCCACCATGTTTCACTGTAGGCGTTTGGTACCTTACAGCATTATGTTTTCTCACTTTAACCTAATATTCTTCCTTCATTTCGTGTGATATCTGTACAGCACTTTTTATGGACATCAGGCGATTCCATAGCTCCTCTTTATGGCTTTATGACTTCACTCTCAGAATAATAAACTTCCTGACATCTGGTGAGAAATCTGCCTTTGTCTTTATCATGTTTTAACCTTATATACACACGCATAAAAAAAAAAAAAATAAGCAAAATTCAACTACCCACGACAAAAGATGCAAAACAAATGCTGAAAATGAACACATAAAGGGATAAAACAACGTCACACACCATTCTCCTCCAGATAATAGCAAGGGGTTAAAAAACTTTATTGAATTAATTATTCCCTATCGGAAAGGATTGGTGGGAACTTTCCAACTTTTTGTGCCTAACACATCACCGTTTCAGAGATGTATTCTGTTATGGAAAATACAGTGTATAGATAATGCTGGTTATCATATGCATTTGGAGTTTTCTCAGTATGGTCCGAATGGTAAAATGACTCCTATCATGGAAAATAATTATTATTATTATTGTTAATTTATATATCGCCATTGATTCCATGGCGCTGTACATAAGGAGGGGTTACATACCAAATACAGATATCACTTACAGTAAACAAACTAACAATGATAGACTGGTACAGAGGGAAGAGGACCCTGCCCTCGGGGGCTTACATTCTACAGGAATGGGGAAGGAGACAGTAGGTTGAGGGGTTGTGGTGGTTGGACAGTAAAGACTTGCCTTGTTTGGTCAATCTTGTTTTTGAAGTGTGTGGCAAACTCCTCAGCAGAGATGACGGAGGTCGGAGGGGGCAGTGGAGGACGGAGGAGAGATTCAAAAGTGTTGAATAGCTGTTTGGGGTTGTAGGATAGGGAGGATATGAGGGTTGTGAAGTAGGCCTGTTTAGCAGAGGTGAGGGCTGATTTGAATGCGAGTGTTGCTTGTTTGAATGCAGTGAAGTCATCTTGAGAATGTGTTTTCTTCCAACGCTGCTCCGCAACCCTGGACGCTTGTCGAAGCTGTTTAGTAAGGTTGTTGTGCCAGGGTTGCCTGTTGACTCGTCGCGCTCTGCCATGCACAAGAGGGGCGACCGAGTAAATAGCTGATGCGAGAGTGGCATTGTAGAAAGCGGTGGCGCTGTATGTCTGTGTCATGGAGTGAGGATATGGATGTCAGTGGTAGAACAGAGTCAGAGAGTGTGTGAGGGTCTAGATGTGCAAGGTTTCTGCGGGGTGTGCTAATTGCTGGACATGGGTGACAGGTGAGGAGGACAGGGATGAGAATGTGAGTAGATGGTGGTCAGATAGGGGTAGAGGGGAGGTTGTGAGGTTAGATAGGGAGCATAGTCGGGTGAAGATGAGGTCTAGTGTGTGTCTGTCTGTGTGGGTGGTTGAGGAGGACCACTGAGTAAGTCCAAAGGATGAAGTAAGTGACAGGAGTTTGAATGCTGCTGACTGGCGAGTGTCAGTGGGGATGTTGAAATCGCCCATGATGATTGTGGGAATGTCAGCAGGGAGAAAGTAAAGAAGCCCGGTGGAGAATTGGTCAATAAAGGCAGTGATCGGGCCCGGGGGTCGGTATATGACAGCCACTTGGAGGTTGGAGGGAGAGTAAATGCGGCGGAGTGGACTTCAAAAGAAGGGAGAATAAGGGAGGGAAGAGGAGGAGTAAGGCTAAAGGTGCAGTTGTTAGAGAGGGGAATACCCACTCCTCCACCATGTCTGTTACCAGGGCGAGGAGTGTGGGTGAAGTGGAGGCCGCCGTAACACAGCGCAGCAAGGGAGGCAGTGTCAGAGGGTGTTAGCCATGTCTCTGTGATGCCCAGGAAGGAGAAATTGAGAGAGGTAAAGAGGTCGTGGACAAAATGGAGCTTGTTGCAGACAGAGCGTGCATTCCACAGTGCTCCAGAGAGAGGGAGCAGCGGGGTGGGCGTCAGGGGGACCGGTTTTGCGTAAGAGAGGTTGTGGTAGTTTGCAGTTGGTTTGATGCGATAGGTGGGGGAATTGGTGGAAGGCGCAAGCTGTGGGGGTCCAGGATTGGGAGATATGTCACCAGCAGCGAGGAGAAGCAGAGAGAGGGAGAGCAGGTGGGAGAAGGAGCGTGTCCAGCTTGTCTTATGTTTCAGTAGGATAGATCTGAGGTTGAGGAGCAGGTCAGTAGATGAGGTTAGGTGGGGAGGTAAGAGGAAAGGAGAGATGGTGATTTGGTTAGAGGGTGCTGGGGTTTGGGGATAGCGAAGGAGAGTGAGGATTAGTGGGGCAAAAACAGTAAGGGAATGTAAGCATGATGAAAGTGTAAGGGAGAATAATTAATCGTGTATCCTTGGTAGAATTTAGCTAAGGCTACGACTCGCCACCAGGCATTAGATAGAGTTAACCTTGGGTATAGGATGATAACAAAATTAGATTGTACTATCTAGAAGGACTATTGTTTCGTCTTACTAGGCCTGTATTCTAACATAAAAGATTTTTTCAGGCATCGTTTTAATTCACGTTATACGGTTACAGCTATATAATCAGCCGTCCGTGTTGTGGTTATGCACATTGCACTTTGAGTGTGAACTATCAGCTTTTAGTGAGATTCAATAACTTTTTTTTAACCCTTTGATATTATCTGTAATCAAAACTTGGGAAACCACAGAACCCTGAACAATTGTACCATTTGCTTCCGGTTTACTAAAATCACTAGGAAAATGCCATCACAACAACCAGAA
The DNA here is from genome assembly GCF_046119375.1 of Phyllobates terribilis. Taxonomy (NCBI): domain Eukaryota; kingdom Metazoa; phylum Chordata; class Amphibia; order Anura; family Dendrobatidae; genus Phyllobates; species Phyllobates terribilis. The sequence goes on from NW_027362763.1 coordinate 652,785,960, forward strand.
AGGAGGAATCACACTTCTAAAAAAAAGGCAAAACTTTTGGTCGTCACTGTATCACACTGAGTGACTATACAGCTATAGCACTTCCCTATATATCACACTGACTTTACAGGTCCAGCACTTCCCTATATATCACACTGACTTTACAGGTTCAGCACTTCCCTATATATCACACTGACTTTACAGGTCCAGCACTTCCAAATATATCACACTGACTTTACAGGTTCAGCACTTCCCTATATATCACACTGACTTTACAGGTCCAGAACTTCCCTATATATCACACTGACTTTACAGGTTCAGCACTTCCCTATATATCACACTGACTTTACAGGTCCAGCACTTCCCTATATATCACACACACTGATTTTACAGGTCCAAAACTTCCCTATATATCACACTGACTTTACAGGTTCAGCACTTTCCTATATATCACACTGACTTTACAGGTCCAGCACTTCCATATATATCACACTGACTTTACAGGTTCAGCCCTTCCCTATATATCACACTGACTTTACAGGTTTTGCACTTCCCTATATATCACACTGACTTTACAGGTTTAGCACTTCCCTATATATCACACAGCACTGGCTACACAGGTCCAGCACTTCCCTATATATCACACTGACTTTACAGGTCCCGCACTTCCCTATATATCACACTGCACTGGCTAGACAGGTCCAGGACTTCCCTATATAAGACACTGACTTTACAGGCCCAGCACTTCCCTATATATCACACTGACTTTACAGGTCCAGCACTTCCCTATATATCACACTGCACTGGCTACACAGGTCCAGCACTTCCCTATATATCACACTGACTTTACAGGAATATGTTGGCACTATATAAATAAAAATATTATTATCATTATTCTCTATGTGCTTGAGCACTGAAGTAGTGCATCACAAGCAGACTGTGGAATCATCTGTGTGCTCTGACCTCGTACCAGCCCCCATCTTTAATTCTGCCTGGGATAGTCCCCCCTGATTGGATGTGCTTTACCATGTGATGCTTCAAGGCAATATGGAGAAGCCCACGTGGCCACGCCTGTCGTCATTAGCCTGTTCTCTGGTCTTCAGCAATGTGTGAAATTGCCCCAGGCTTTTTTGGGGGCTGATCCTCATGAATCCAATCACAGAGTGTTCAAATTTGCAGGAAATTCAACTTGACGTTGATCCTCCGTGGATCGATCCGTAAATCTCTAGGCTGCAGTCCAGGGTCCTTAGCTCACAGAGCATTACAGAAGATGTGGCACCATGGCGGTCAGCATCAGAGCGGCACCATGGCGGTCGGCATCAGAGCGACACCATGGCGGTCGGCATCAGAGTGGCACCATGGCGGTCGGCATCAGAGCGGCACCATGGCAGTCGGCATCAGAGCGGCACCATGGGGTCGGCATCAGAGCGGCTCTGCGATTCTTGTCATGCAGCCCAGAGCTGCAGACAGCCACAGGGACACACTGCCCCCTACAGGAGAACAGAAAGAGGTGCAGCCCAGAGCTGCAGACAGCCACAGGGACACACTGCCCCCTACAGAAGAAAAGAAAGAGGTGCAGCCCAGAGCTGCAGACAGCCACAGGGACACACTGCCCCCTACAGGAGAACAGAAAGAGGTGCAGCCCAGAGCTGCAGACAGCCACAGGGACACACTGCCCCCTACAGGAGAAAAGAAAGAGGTGCAGACCAGAGCTGCAGACAGCCACAGGACACACTGCCCCCTACAGGAGAACAGAAAGAGGTGCAGCCCAGATCTGCAGACAGCCACAGGGACACACTGCCCCCTACAGGAGAACAGAAAGAGGTGCAGCCCAGAGGTGCAGACAGCCACAGGGACACACTGCCCCCTACAGGAGAACAGAAAGAGGTGCATCCCAGAGCTGCAGACAGCCACAGGGACACACTGCCCCCTACAGGAGAACAGAAAGAGGTGCAGCCCAGAGCTGCAGACAGCCACAGGGACACACTGCCCCCTACAGGAGAACAAAAAGAGGTGCAGCCCAGAGCTGTAGACAGCCACAGGGACACACTGCCCCCTACAGGAGAACAGAAAGAGGTGCAGCCCAGATCTGCAGACAGCCACAGGGACTCACTGCCCCCTACAGGAGAACAGGAGGTGCTTCGTTGCCTATCTCTGTCTAGTTCGCTTGGTCCTCTGGGACCTCTAGTACTTTTTGTCTGTTTGTCTTTTGTGCTCTGCAACAACTTCTGTTTAGGAGGTGTCCCATTTTTGTCCCAGTCCTTAGTTCTTTTAGGGACCCCTCCCTTATTTCTATAGGTCTTCATTCAGACTAGTCGAGGACTAAGGCGGGTCTGTTCACAAGGAACAGGCAGCCCGCTACATCATAGGGATTCAGCTTAGTCTTACTGTAGGGACAGCTTTCCCCTTTCTTTCCTTAGTTCTTGTTGCAGATCATAACATAATGACTGTCAACCAAAATTTTGACAACGCGAGGGCAGGGGCGTACATAGGAATCATGGGGCCCCATAGCAGAAGCTCTAATTGGGCCCCTCCCCCCCAAAAAAAATGTAAATAATTGTCGGGGTCACCAAATGTCAGATCTCACATCCTTCACACAGTAATTTTCCTCCTCCTGACGTCCTAGATCTCTCTTTCATTGCCCCATAAAGTATGATGCCAATAAAAGTGTCCCCAAACACAGTATGATACCCCCATGGTGAATTCCTCCACATTCACAATATAATGACCCTATTGTACCCCACCTCAACTCCCAGGGTAAAGTATGGTGACCCCAACACAGCGTGATCCCCCAACTGTGAGCCGTTAGAGAGAATGGTACATAATAAGGGACGGCGCTATACATAATAAAAGAGGAAACTATATAACTAAGGATGGCGCTATACATAATAAGTGATTACACTATATACTAAGGGACTATGCTATACATAATACGGCTACATTCTTGCATGTGTAATAAAAAACACTTGGGCCAACATATCAAAGAGCTCACGAATCAGTGGTGACAACACAAACCAGTTCACCACTCATAATCATGAGCAAAGCATTGCCTACTCAGGGAAAGATATGAAAAAAACGCGAGATTGAGTACAAATGGCATAAAAACATTGAAGTTTATTAATCAATTAAAAATGTACAGAAATAATAATACGCAATATATACACAAATATAATTATACAGACACTAGGTGAGTATTGGATAACCAAAGGAAAAAGAAAAGAAGGAAAAAATAGCCCCCATGAGAGCCTCAAAATCTCCCATAGAAATACATTACAAATTGCAATGGTGCAAATAAATTCCACACAAGGAGAAGTCAAGCGGGAGAGAAGAGACCAGGGGAAAAGAAAAGAAAAGAAAATGTAAAAGACGGTGGGGTCGCAAAGAGCGCATGCAGTCACAATCAGATATAAGGGATAGAGTACCCCTTACATATAGCTCAGCAATATCGGAGTAAAGAGTAAGTCGGGGCACTCACCGAACTGACTGGTAGCTCACGCAAACAGGCAGGGCACAGAGGGGCAGAGAAAGGACATCCACCAGGGGCCTCGACGCGCGTTTCGCGTGGGGCTTTATCAAGAGGCGCGTCATTGCCATTTTTATCCTCGAGCTCCTCGAATTCGTCCTCTGCCATAATTATTTTTTATTCAAGGATAGGGTATATCTTCAGGTCCGCGGCACGGCGATGGGGGCGGCCTGTGCCCCCTCATACGCCAACCTCTTCCTGGGAGCATGGGAGAGGGAACTTTTTGGCGATGGGGGGATGCGGGGCGTCGACCATGTCGTGTCATGGATGAGATACATAGATGACATCCTATTCTTTTGGCAGGGGACGGTGGAGGAGCTCGAGGACTTCATGACTTTACTGAACTCAAATAATCGTGCAGTGAGGCTTTCCTATAAATACAGCCCGAAACAGATTGATTTTTTGGACATCACTTTAGAAGTGGATGCTGAATGTCGTATCCAAACGGATCTGTTTAGGAAGCCCACTGCCGTGAATTCCCTCATCCACGCTATGTCTGCACATGACTCTTCCACTATTAGGGTCGTCCCGATCGGACAGTTTCTCAGGGTGAGGCGGATCTGCTCGACCAGCTCTAGATTTGAGAAGCGGGCTTTGGACTTAGCTGAACGCTTCAAATGCAGGGGTTACAGCAATCGTTGTGTCGGCCGTGGCTTTAGGAGGGCGCGGAATACTCCCCGGGATCACCTCATCTATCCCCCTCCCTCTGATAGATGCAAAGGTCTGGAGAGGATCCGCTTCATTTCCACATTCAATTCTGAGTGGTGTGGGGTGAGGCGTTTCTGTACATTTTTAATTGATTAATAAACTTCAATGTTTTTATGCCATTTGTACTCAATCTCGCGGTTTTTTCATTCTTGCATCTGTGTGCAGTGTCGGTGTGCTGCCCTGCTTTACTGACGCATTGAGCATGTCCTATTCTAATCCTCAAAATCGGATCAGAACAGGACATTCTCTGACCCTCTTAGATCTCATTCTCAGATCCGTGATTTTCATGGATGTGTGAAAGGATCTATAAAACTCTACGAGTCCGTGGACCATCCGATAAAAAGATCTGGCAGCACACGGACATTTCACACAAATGTGAGAATGTGGCCTAAGGGATTTTACAGATAACATTATCGCTCCAAGTCACACAGCGCAGATACAGAATAATATCTACATCCAGGCACTTACCGCTGACGTCTCATCTGATCAGAGGTGGTGTCTGCTGCTTCTTCTCCGTCTGGTCAGACCTTAATGCCGACATCTCCCAGCCACGACTCGTCTTGTCACGATGATCGCCAGCCTAGAAAATAACAAGGTCACATATTGTATATATACATGTGTCTCCCCCACACTGCGCCCCTGAATACAGATATGTAACCCCCCCCATTAATATACTATTAGCCACTTAGTAATCAAAATATAAAGTGATCAGCAGCACTGTGTCCCCCATTAACTATAATCTGCAGCGGCCAATAATATAAATTATTCAGTCTCTGTGACTCTCCCCAATTAACTGTAAGGCTATGTGCACACGGAAAACATACAAGGCTTCACAGTACAAGCAAAGTGAAACCCCCATCATTGCTCTCTCCCAGCACCCCCATCATTGCTCTCTTCCAGCACCCTCGTCATTGCTCTCTCCCACCACCCCTGTCATTGCTCTCTCCCACCACCTCCATCATTGCTCTCTCTCAGCACCCCCATCATTTCTCTCTTCCATCACCCTCGTCATTGCTCTCTCCCAGCACCCCCGTCATTGCTCTCTCCCACCACCTCCATCATTGCTCTCTCTCAGCACCCCCATCATTTCTCTCTTCCATCACCCTCGTCATTGCTCTCTCCCAGCACCCCCGTCATTGCTCTCTCCCACCACCTCCATCATTGCTCTCTCTCAGCACCCCCATCATTGCTCTGTCCCAGCACCCCCGTCATTGCTCTGTCCCAGCACCCCCGTCATTGCTCTCTCCCACCACCTCCATCATTACTCTCTCCCAGCACCCCCATCATTGCTCTGTCCCAGCACCCCCGTCATTGCTCTGTCCCAGCACCCCCGTCATTGCTCTCTCCCACCACCTCCATCATTACTCTCTCCCAGCACCCCCATCATTGCTCTGTCCCAGCACCCCGTCATTGCTCTGTCCCAGCACCCTCATCGTTGCTCTCTTCTAGCACCCCCATCATTGCTCTCTCCCAGCACCCCCGTCATTGCTCTGTCCCAGCACCCCCGTCATTGCTCTCTCCCACCACCTCCATCATTACTCTCTCCCAGCACCCCCATCATTGCTCTGTCCCAGCACCCCCGTCATTGCTCTGTCCCAGCACCCCCGTCATTGCTCTCTCCCACCACCTCCATCATTACTCTCTCCCAGCACCCCCGTCATTGCTCTGTCCCAGCACCCCGTCATTGCTCTGTCCCAGCACCCTCATCGTTGCTCTCTTCTAGCACCCCCATCATTGCTCTCTCCCAGCACCCCCATCATTGCTCTCTCTCAGCACCCGCATCATTGCTCTGTCCCACCACCCCCATCATTGCTCTCTCCCAGCCCCCATTATTGCTCTGTCCCAGCACCCCCATCATTGCTCTGTCCCAGCACCTCCAACATTGCTCTCTCCCAGCCCCCCATCATTGCTCTGTCCCAGCACCTCCATCATTGCTTCTCCCAGCACTCCCATCATTGCTCTCCTAGCACCCCCATCATTGCGCTCTCCCAGCACCCCCATAATTTCCTCTCAGCACCCCCATCATTACTCTGTCCCAGCACTTCCAGCATTGCTCTCTCTCAGCCCCACATAATTGCTCTCTCCCAGACCCCCACCATTGCTTTGTCCCATCACCCCCATCATTGCTCTCCCCAGCCCTATCAGCCCCATTATTGCTCTTCCCAGCCCCATCATTCCTCTCCCCACCCCCATCAGCCCCATTATTGCTCTTCCCAGCCCCATCAGCCCCATTATTGCTCTTCGCAGCCCCATCATTCCTCTCCCCAGCCCCATCAGCCCCATTATTGCTCTCCCCAGCCCCATCATCCCATCATTCCTCTCCCCAGCCCCATCAACTCCATTATTCCTCTCCCCAGCCCCATCAGCCCCATTATTGCTCACCCCAGCCCCACCATCCCATCATTGCTCTCCCCAGCCCCACCATCCCCATCATTGCTCTTCCCAGCCCCATCATTCGTCTCCCCAGCCCCATCATTGCTCTCCCTAGCCCCACCATCCCATTATTCCTCTCCCCAGCCCCATCAACCCCATCATTCCTCTCCCCAGCCCCATTATTGCTCTTCCCAGCTCCATTAGTCCCATTATTCCTATCCCAAGCCCCATCACTCCTCTCCCCAGCCCCATCAGCCCCATTATTGCTCTCCCCAGCCCCATCAACCCCATTATTCCTCTCCCCAGCCCCATCAACCCCATTATTGCTCTCCCCAGCCCCATCAACCCCATTATTCCTCTCCCCAGCCCCATCAGTCCTCTCCCCGGCCCCAATATTTCTCTCCCCAGTCCCATCAGCCCCATTATTGCTCTTCCCAGCCCCATCATTCCTCTCCCCAGCCCCACCATCCCACCATTGCTCTCCCCCCACCTCCCCTCCCCAGCATTTCAGTAAAAAAAAAAAAAAAAAAAACCCCAACAACTTACCTCAGCTCGCTCCCCTGCAGCAGCATCCTCCTGGTTGCCGGCAGCTTTCTTCCTGACCCAGTCGCGCGCTGCATGATGACGTCATTCTCCTCCTGACAGCAGCAGAGCTGCAGGGATCGCTCCCTGACTGCCCCGTGCAGGGAGCAGCTGCACCTTGCGGGCCCCTTGGTGCAGCTGCATGGTGGGGACCCGGCGCAGATGCATCGGCGGCGGTATGTCCACCCCTGGACTGCTATGGGGCCCCCCCGGCTCACGGGCCCCATAGCAGTCGTGTGGTCTGCCGCCATTGGCGGTACGCCACTGCGCGAGGGTCATGGGAAAGGTAGCGTAGCATAAACTCAGCCATGCGTGCCAGACTGCTAACAGGCAAGACCTCCGTGTCCTCACCAAGAGGATGACTGACCATGCTCTCCTCCTCCTCCTTCCTGTTCTCAGGCCATCCACACTGAACAGACAGTATGACAATTGTGAAGGTAGTACCGTCTATAGCGCATGAAACTAGCTCCTGTTCTTCCTCCTCCTCTTCCTCATTGTCACCCAATCCACGTTGGGATGAGATGAGGCTGGGCTGTGTGTAATCACCCTGTATTGTTCCTTGCTCCATCTCATCATGCTCCACCTGCAATGCGTCCTCTTTGATTGTGAGCAGAGAGTGTTTCAGAAGACAGAGAAGCGGGATGGTGATGCTAATTATGGCGTCATCGCCGATCACCATCTTGGTGGAGTCCTCAAAGTTTTGGAGGATGGTACATATGTCTGACATCCAGGTCCACTCCTGAGGACTTGTGTGGAGTCTGAATTGTATACCGACGGCCTTGTTGATGCTGGTAGTCAACAATTGCCCTCTTCTGCTCACAAATCCCCAACATTTGCAGTGTAGAGTTCCAACTTGTGGGGACATCACACACCAGTCAGTGAGCCGGAAGGTGCAAACGCTGCTGAAGCACGGCAAGGGTGGCGTAAGCTGTAGCTGACTTTCTAAAATGGGCACACAGACGGCGTACTTTGACAAGCAGATCCGACAGCTACGGGTAGCTTTTGAGAAACTGTGGAACCACGAGATTAAGCACATGGGACAGGCATGGTACATCTGTGAGCTCGCATCAGAGCGTCCAACAGGTTCTGGCCATTGTCACACACGACCATGCCTGGCTGCAGGTTCAGCAGTGTCAGCCACAGATCTGCCTGCTCTTTCAGAGCTGTCCACAACTCTTCAGCATTGTGCAGTTTCTCTCCTAAGCATATTAGCTTCAGCACAGCCTGTTGACGCTTGGCTGCGGCAGTGCTTCAGTGCTTCCAGCTTGTGACTGATGTGGTCATTTCGGAGATAGAGGCTGAAGAGGCGGAAGAGGCTGAGGAGGATGAGGTGCAGGAGCTGTAGACTTTGGGGGCAACCTTGATTGACCTAGGGTCCACAATCCTCAGCGTCGGGAGGATGTGTTCTGTCCCAAGGTCCGACTGGGTCCCGGCTTTCACTAGGTTAACCCAGTGTGCAGTCAGCGAGATGTACCAACCCTGCCCACAAGCACTTGTCCACGTGTCCGTGGTTAGGTGGACTTTCCCTGTAACTGCATTGTTGAAAACACGGTTAATTTTGTGGGACACATGCTTGTGTAATGCGGGGACGGCACACCGGGAGAAATAGTGGCGACTGGGGACCGAGTACCGAGGTACGGCCACCGCTATCAGGTTGCGGACAGCTTCCGTCTCCAAGAGCCTAAAAAGCAAAATTTCGAGCTCAAGCAGTTCCAAGGACTGGGGTATGAACAACTGAACACTGCGCTGTGACAAGGACATGCTTGCTGATGGTGCTATTTAAGAGTGTGCAACGACAGTTGTTCAGGCAACTTCCTTCGTGTTGGTGTTACGGGGAACGGTTGCCTGCCTTCTGTCTGCGGCCACCACACTGCTTCTTCCTGCTTGTTGGGGTGCTCTGCCTCCCTCCCGCTGTGTGCTGCTGTCCTCGCTCTGCATGTCCTCCTGCCAGGTTAGGTCAGTTACTATATCACCCACCACCTCGTCTTCCACTTCCGCACCCTGGTCGTCCTCCTGACTTTCTGGCAATTGTGTCTCATCATCGTCCACCTCTTGTGACACTTTCCCACCGTCGCCTTCGTGTGACCGTGGCTGCTGAAATATTTGAGCATCGCTACATGCGATCTCCTCTTGCCCCGCTTCAAGTGGACCGGGCGAGAGGCCCGAATCTATAAATGGAAAAGTGAACAGCTCTTCGGAGTGTCCAAGTGTGGGATCAGTTGTCTCTGGGCACTCGGAATGGTGGGAGGAAGGAGGATCAGGGTGAGGAATATGCCGTCCAGACTCACGGCTACTGAGACTTGACCGTGTGGAAGACAGGGTGGTGGTGGTGGTGGCTAAGTGACTGGAAGCATTATCCGCTATCCAACCAATAACCTTTTGACACTGCTCTGTGTTCAATAGTGTTGTTCTGCAGTCCCCTATTAATTGGGACAGGAAGGTCAAGCGAGAAAATGTGGGTGTTTGTTGTGGCACAATTTCATCTTGCCCACGGCCTCGGCCTCTGCATGCACCATCACCATCACCATCACATCCAGTTCCCCGTTCCTTGCCGCGCGCCTTGTCCATTTTAAATGGAGGATAATATCTTCCACACTCACTACAAATGACTGAGATTGGAGCGAACTTATATGTGATCTCTGTCAAATCACAGTTTTAAATACCTGGCCTGTAGGTAACTATTTTTAGCAGTAAACTGGTGTCAATAACTTTGCTAACATACTGCAATAAAATTTCAATGGAGGCCAGAAATGAAGAATTTTCAGCGCAATTATATGTGATCCGTGTGATGGACAAACCACAGTTTTAAATAGCTGGATTTTTAGCGCTGTAATATGGAAAGGACCGGGCTGTATTCTGCAGTGCCAACAAGCAAATGGCACAGAAAAACTGTGTTCTCTGGATTGCTTTTTAAGAAAATAATCAGGATTAAGATCCCAAAAAATTATTCCTGGCCCCTGAGACCTGGGGCTATTTCTAGAAATATCTGTAAAAGCAGCAGCAGACAGAACTGGAATGGACCCTCTTACTATATGCACTGCCTGCCTGCCTATATACACTGCCTGCCTGCCTATATACACTGCCTGCCTGATATCTCTGCAGATGGATTAGTCCTCAGAAGGACCGTTTGTTGAGATGCATATTATTATTATTATTATTTATTATTATAGCGCCATTTATTCCATGGCGCTTTACATGTGAAAAAGGGGTATAATACAAGAACAATTACAATAATCTTGAACACAATGTGACGGCGACTGGTACAGGAGGAATGAGGACCCTGCCCGCGAGGGCTCACAGTCTACAGGGGATGGGTGAGGATACAGTAGGTGAGGGTAGAGCTGGTCGTGCAGCGGTATGGTGGAGCGAGGACCCTGCCCGCGAGGACTCACAATCTACAAGGGATGGGTGAGGATACAGTAGGTGAGGGTAGAGGAGGTCGTGCAGCGGTATGGTGGAGCGGTGGTTACTGCAGGTTGTAGGCTTGTCGGAAGAGGTGGTCTTCAGGTTCGTTTTGAAGGTTTCCACAGTAGGTGAGAGTCTGATATGTTGGGGTAGAGAGTTCCAGAGTAGGGGGGATGCACGGGATAAATCTTGTATACGGTTGTGGGAGGAGGAGATAAGAGGGGAGTAGAGAAGGAGATCTTGTGAGGATCGGAGGTTGCGTGCAGGTATGTAATTGGAGACTAGGTCGGAGATATATGGAGGAGACAGGTTGTGAATGGCTTTGTATGTCATGGTTAGGGTTTTGAACTGGAGTCTCGGGGCAATGGGGAGCCAGTGAAGAGATTGACAGAGAGGAGAGGCCGGGGAATAGCGGGGGGACAGGTGGATTAGTCGAGCAGCAGAGTTTAGGATAGATTGGAGGGGTGCGAGAGTGTTAGAGGGGAGGCCACAGTGCAGGAGGTTGCAGTAGTCAAGGCGGGAGATGATGAGGGCGAGCACTAGTGTTTTGGCAGATTCATGGTTTAGGAATGTGCGGATCCGGGAGATATTTGCGGGGGGTTGCGTAGCTAGAGATATGTGTCTCTAATATAGTCTGTACACCTACACTAACTAAGAAACAAGCAAATCCCTCCCTAGCTCAGCAGCAGCTCTCCCTACACTGTCTGATTCCGGAGTGACTGTGACGAGCATGGCGGCGCCAGGTCTGATATAGACCCGATGACGCTGTGCGGCCAGCCAATCACTGTAATGCCACAACCAACATGGCTACGGCATTACAGTGAGTGGCAGACAATCCCTGCATGTTTATTGGCTCTGTAAAGAGCGTCAACATGCAGGGAGGGGACCCGAGCTCCCGCCGAGCAACCCCGGAAATCTGGAGCAGTGAGATGCTCGGGCGAGTAGCGAGCAGTAGCGAGCATGCTCGCTCATCACTAGTAATCATTGTTTTTTTTAAGTCACAAGCTCCACAACTTTCTAATGTACAGTCAACCTGTAAGGAAGGATTAGATCCCCTGATCCCATAGCCAAAATGATAAAAAAATATATAAATCAGCAGAAAGAAAGAACCCAATGAATGAGACTCATTATTTAGACGGCATTTGCAACATTTATTTGTGATTGGGCCACCATGCATGTAATAGTCAGCGTCACAATTACCAAATGAGCAGGGACTTTCCATCCTCTTTGGCTAAATACGCCAGACAGTTGAGAATTATTAGGATGTCCTTCGCTTTCGCCTCACATGGCATGCACTCCATTACCATATTGCTCAGGTATTCTGGATCATTAATGGAGGAAAGGTCATCAATTCCGGCGTGTTTGTCCTTCACGATCCCGTAAGTGTTTACTAGGTGTTCCGTTAAGCGGACATGCACTGCGGGGTCATAGCCCAACTTCTTCAGCTGACTCATTGTATGATGGTAGCGCATATGCAGCTCGGATCTTAAATTCTCATCCACTTTGCCGGTTCGTGGACAGGTGGTCACCTGTAATCATGAAATCAACAGTCAATATACATTTAGCATAGCCCCTTTTTGGAATTTTTTATTTCCCCCTTTTTTGCATTCATTTGCATTTTTCTCACTTCACCGGAGCTTAAAAATTAGCAAAATTACTATGAGCAATAAATGTTGTCAAAGAATAACATAACTTCCAACTCCTATGAATTCCCTAGCCATTCCAGCACCATCACTTTTGGTGGTCCCGCCGGTCTGCTGACTTGTCTTGCAGCGATCATGTTCTGTACATGCGCACAAGACAAACTCTCGCACATATAGGCACCGTCACAGAGATCAGCGATTTCCTGCAGCAAGTGCATTTATGGCACGTCAGAGACCGGCGGAGATCTTTGGAGAGCTGGTCCTGGACTGTGGGGGAATTAAAGGGTAGGTATATCAATTATCACTTATTCCCTGGATAAATCCCTTCAATTCTATAGGCGGAAGCCATTTTTTTTCTAACAACTAGTATATTATATTGATATCTAGCGCCTCTGTAACATTGTTGGTACAATCTATCTGGAAGTCACACATTGATAAACTTCTCTATTTATTAAAATAAATAAGTATTTAATAGTAATTTAGGTTTGTCCACCTGTAAAATCTTCTCCTCTATATCAGCCACGCTGTATCCGTACAGTCGTTCTTGCTCCCGGAAGATGGTACATAGAATCCGGCGGTCTAGCTGAAAGGCTATCTCTCCGACAATGCGCTGAAACTTCTTCACTTTTTCTGGGTTTTCAAAAATGAATTAGTAAAATCACATAAAAGCTTAAAAATTTTCTGAATCAATGCAAACTGAAACCGGCACCATGTGCCCAGGGGGTAATAATAATATCCAACTACTTACCTAGCTGTGAGCAGGAGTCTGACTTTTGTTTTCTGTCTATGATTTCTGGAATAGTCAAATAAAATGTTTTCCATATATCAATGTCCAAACCCTATATGCATAAAAGGTTGCCTCCTGAGGGAAGGGCCTCATGAAAGGTGCATATACCTGGACCACTGGTTACGAGGCATATCTCTACTCTATATAGACTACACTGTGATTGCGTACCACCGAGAGCCAGAGCTAGGTCCCTTCCTAAAAGTTCCTCTGCCACAAAATATTATAAATGGTGCATGGTCTGTTCCATAAATCCTAAATTACTAAGATTTCTCTAAACTCGAGAGGTTTTCTTTATGAATGTCTGCATTACGAAGGCTATAACTTCTAGCTCCAAGGCTTTGAGGGATACTAGTGAACAGACATAGACGTACGTCTAATGTAATAATCGGAATATCACATATTAAGAACATACCGGCGTAGGAAAAATAACTTGCATTCATAGTTGTTTCCTGTCTAGAATATGCAAAAAAAAGTCATCTATAATACTAATAGTAGGCCTCCAAAACCTGATTTCATGGAGAATTCTTGACAGTTTTATTATGAAAGTTCTACTACATTTTCATTTCCATCATTCTGATTTATTGCAGATCACAGGTTGATTTTATGAGCCAATCTATAGTGTCATTTTACCAGGGATGTGTACTTTATATAGGAACACATGCAATGAATATATATACCTTCTTGTCAATGTGTGGCTGCACCATTGAGATGACACCAATTCTTTTAGAAAATGTCAAACATTACATTGCAATTTATGATTTAGGGGAATTCCATATGTGTAAACCCAGTCTTACCCTTACCCTTACCCAGTCTTAAACCCAGCCTTACTCTTAGCCTTACCCAGTCTTAAACCCAGTCTTACCCTTACCCTTACCCAGTCTTAAACCCAGCCTTACTCTTAGCCTTACCCAGTCTTAAACCCAGTCTTACCCTTACCCTTACCCAGTCTTAAACCCAGTCTTACCCTTACCCAGTCTTAAACCCAGCCTTACCAGTCTTGTGGTGGTCTTTTTGTTGCTGTGCAGGAGTCATGGTTTGTGCTGTTTTCTCGTGTTTTTTTAAAATCATGCGAAGTTCCACGTTCTCCTGCATTAACCCCATCCGTTTGCGCAATTCAGCATTCTCCTTTAATAGACGCACGGTGTCGGTGACGATAACTTTTTGATCATCACAAGTAATCAGACTATTTGCGGTAAAGTCCATGGTGTTACTTGCAGATGTTCCTGAGGATGTCTTCACAGATTCTCTTCACCAGATTAATGTCTGTTATGGAACACTCATGATCCTAACATTCTAAAGTTCTGTGATGTCATCAGCCGTTTCATGGGGAACCTGGTTATGAGCTCATCGTTCACTGCAGCCAATAGGAATGGGAAAAATTCTGCAAAATCTCAGGAATACTGTATTGATAATATTCATTGTGTAAGTTTAAGAAGCCAATGAAATTAAAATATTCTCTTTTTTTAGGATCTAATATTAAAAATGTAAAAAAAAAAATCTTGCCATTTGAATGTTCAATTTTGAAAATATAAAGCTGAAAATTACAGACATGACATACATGTGTTTTCAGGACCCACCCGAGTTAATACTTTGTAGGACCACCTTTCGCTGCAGCTTTTTGCCCCTTCTTCTATGCACACTCGCTCTCGCTCAGTGAGATTGGATGGAGACATTGGTGAACGGCAACTTCCAAGTCTTGCCACGGATTCTCAATGAGATTTAGGTCTGGACTTTGACAAATGAATATGCTTTGATCTAAACCTGGGATGGGTAATACATTTTCCCGAGGGGCCACATGAGTGACCGGGACTGTTGTGGAGGGCTGAAAATAATTCTGTACAATATTGATATTAACATATTAATTACATTTAGTATTAATATAAAATAATTGTATCAAGTAATATTGAGCATAATTAAGTATGCTAACATCCTGCTACATACCATATGAGTCCGCAAACAGCCCCCTATATGCCATTTGAGCCCACATACAGTCCCCTATATAAAGTATGAGCCCTCACATAGCCTCTCTATATACATTATGAGCCACTACATAGCCTCCTATATACAATATGAGTCCTTACATAGCCTCCTATAAACAGTATGAGCTCCCATATAGCCTCTATATACAGTTTGAGTCCCCACATAGCCTCTCTATATATAATATGAGCCTTCACATAACCTACTGTAAACAGTATCAGTCCTCACATAGCCTCTCTATATACAATATGAGCCCCCACATAGCCTCTCTATATACAATATGAGCCCCCACATAGCCTCTCTATATACAATATGAGCCCCCACATAGCCTCTCTATATACAATATGAGCACTCTCACACCCCCCTGTTTACAGTATGAAGCCCCACAAAGTCTCCTGTATACAGTATGAGCGGACACTGACAGCTTTGGCTCCTGTGCAGCAAATGTGTTTGGTTCACCCTACTTTTATGGCAATCAAGCTACAGATATAATAAACATATATAAATATATTTACAGTACAGACCAAAAGTTTGGACACACCTTCTCATTTAAAGATTTTTCTGTATTTTCATGACTATGAAAATTGTACATTCACACTGAAGGCATCAAAACTATGAATTACCACATGTGGAATTATATACTTACCAAAAAAGTGTGAAACAACTGAAAATATGTCTTATATTCTAGGTTCTTCACAGTAGCCACCTTTTGCTTTGATGACTGCTTTGCACACTCTTGGCATTCTCTTGATGAGCTTCAAGAGGTAGTCACCGGAAATGGTCTTCCCACAATCTTGAAGGAGTTCCCAGAGATGCTTAGCACTTGTTGGCCCTTTTGCCTTCACTCTGCGGTCCAGCTCACCCCAAACCATCTCGATTGGGTTCAGGTCTGGTGATTGTGGAGGCCAGGTCATCTGGTGTAGCACCCCATCACTCTCCTTCTTGGTCAAATAGCCCTTACACAGCCTGGAGGTGTGTTTGGGGTCATTTTCCTGTTGAAAAATAAATGATGGTCCAACTAAACGCAAACCGGATGGAATAGCATGCCACTGCAAGATGCTGTGGTAGCCATGCTGGTTCAGTATGCCTTCAATTTTGAATAAATCCCCAACAGTGTCACCAGCAAAGCCCCCCACACCATCACACCTCCTCCTCCATGCTTCACGGTGGGAACCAGGCATGTAGAGTCCATCCGTTCATCTTTTCTGCGTCGCACAAAGACACGGTGGTTGGAACCAAAGATCTCAAATTTGGACTCATCAGACCAAAGCACAGATTTCCACTGGTCTAATGTCCATTCCTTGTGTTCTTTAGCCCAAACAAGTCTCTTCTGCTTGTTGCCTGTCCTTAGCAGTGGTTTCCTAGCAGTTATTTTACCATGAAGGCCTGCTGCACAAAGTATCCTCTTAACAGTTGTTGTAGACATGTGTATGCTGCTAGAACTCTGTGTGGCATTGACCTGGTCTCTAATCTGAGCTGCTGTTAACCTGCGATTTCTGAGGCTGGTGACTCGGATAAACTTATCCTCAGAAGCAGAGGTGACTCTTGGTCTTCCTTTCCTGGGGCGGTCCTCATGTGAGCCAGTTTATTTGTAGCGCTTGATGGTTTTTGCAGATGCACTTGGGGACACTTTCAAAGTTTTCCCAATTTTTCGGACTGACTGACCTTCATTTCTTAAAGTAATGATGGCCGCTCGTTTTTCTTTACTCAGCTGCTTTTTTCTTGCCATAATACAAATTCTAGCAGTCTGTTCAGTGGGACTATCAGCTGTGTATCCACCAGACTTCTGCACAACACAACTGATGGTCCCAACCCCATTTATAAGGCAAGAAAACCCACTTATTAAACCTGACAGGGCACACCTGTGAAGTGAAAACCATTTCCGGTGACTACCTCTTGAAGCTCATCAAGAGAATGCCAAGAGTGTGCAAAGCAGTCATCAAAGCAAAAGGTGGCCACTTTGAAGAACCTAGATTATAAGACATATTTTCAGTTGTTTCACACTTTTTTGTTAAGTATATAATTCCACATGTGGTAATTCATAGTTTTGATGCCTTCAGTGTGAATGTACAATTTTCAAAGTCATGAAAATACAGAAAAATCTTTAAATGAGAAGGTGTGTCCAAACTTTTGGTCTGTACTGTATACAGATACTGTTGAAACCAGAAGTTTCCATCCACTATATATAAAGACACATCTGCAGGTTTTTCTCAATATCTGACATGAAATCAGTATAAACCTTTCCCGTTTTAGGTCAATTACCATAATTTTTAATATTTGCCCAATTCCAGAATAATGAGAGAGAGAATGTTTTAAGGCATTTTTATTACTTACTGCAACGTCAAAAGTTTCCATACAGTAAGATTACTCTGCCTATAAACAATTCTGGACGGCCCATATGATGAGGTCAGGTGTTTGGAAGCTTCTGATAGTTTTTTTGGCAACATCTGAGTTAATTAGAGACACACCTGTAGATGTATTTTAATGCACACCTGAAACACACTGCTTCTTCCACCCTACGGTTCCACAAATATGGAAATATTGGCATTTTTATTTGGAGCAAATTTTTATGGTCTTTCCAAGTGGTTGTAGCTCAAGTAATTTTCTGGGGTGTATCATTAGGTTGCACTGTATAATTACCCTGTGAGCCACAGCCCCTTGGAAAGACCATAAAAATTTACAGCACAAAAAAAAGGTGTCAAAACTGGTTCCACACTCTTTCAATCCCCCTCTTCTCTCCATAGAGTTTCCTAAGAACTGTTCCCTGATGCCACTGAGAGTTGGCAGTCCATCTCGCTTTATCGTGATTAATTTGAGCTGTTTTTCATTGTGGATATGCTATGAGAGGTTCAGGAGGCAGGAGGAAAGGGAAGAAGTGGCTCATAAGTGGAGAAATAGATGATTTCTTTCATAAGTTATATGACAACGTTTCTTTGGTATTACCGATTTAGGCAAAGTTTGTGGAAGCAACTATTTTATATGCTTATTGGTATCAGATTGATGGTCTTATCACTGTCAATTAGGAAAAATGCACGGTAAGAAGACCCTTTCAGGTCTTGTATAAAGCAACCAGCGGAGACAAGAAACAAGGGCTGATTAGAAGCCTTATTAAGCATGGTGTATTGCAGTCAAGGGGATGGGCAAAAGAAGAAGGTGGAGGGATGGGACAGAAAGTAGTTTAGTGTGTGGAAGGAACAAATGGCACTAAGAAGAACAGCAGAAAGGGAGAGAGTTGAATTGAATCAATGGTGAGCAAGAAATGGAATCCGCTCAACAAAGACTAGGATAACAGGGTATGTAGGATGACAGACAGACAAGTATTGCAGGAAGCACCAGTTGAAGCAGAGCCAAGTGTGCAAATATACATGAAAACAGTATATGTGACATGCACAAGAAGTGCTGTTGCTTCAAAAGCATCCAGCAACTATTAGAAGTAACACAGGCACAGGAGTCAGGAAGTGTTGTGCTCCAGAAGTATCCAGCAACTAGAGGGGTTAACACAGTCACAGGAGACAAGAAGTGTTTAGCAGAGCCCCAGGGGGATTGTGGGGAAGTTGTTTGCTGTCTGGCTGGAGCCAAAGAGAAAGGTGGTGTGTGATCTGTATCTCACAAAAGGCAAGGGAACAGAATTCAGGTCAGGAGGGAAGTAAACCTCGTCAGATAGACTCCCTGAGCTAACAGTGCGGAGTATTATCGGGCAGAAAGAAAATGACTGGAAGGAATCGTGTCATAGGGATCATCTCCCTCATCAAGCCCGCCCCCCCACCTCCATCTCCATGCAGGATAAAGAATGCTGTGTACTATTGAGTCCATGTGAAGGATAAGCCTGTGGTTGTGTATTCATAGAAGTGTGCTGCTAAGAGAACTAATCTGTGCTGAATTATGCTACTGAACAGACTGACGTTACTGTGCCTGCTTTAATAGACTGCACTGTAATGAAGATTGTTGCTGTAATATCCCTGAATTGCACTGCCCGTGCTTCAGATTAAATTCCACTGTTAAACAGTTAAAAAAAGACTCTTGTCAGATGTGTCTGGTCAGCAACTGAATCTATCGTGTGCCTGAGAGAAGCTGCAACCTATGGTAGCCATGAGTAACGGTTCCCCCAGGATTCCAAAGAATCCATGAAAACCCGTCTCGCCCTATCTGAATTTAGCGGCGTGCGTGTAACATTGGTGGCCCGTACGGGGAATCCTGAGTGGGAATTAGCGTGAAAAGGAAAAGTGTCTGGAAAACCACAGCAGCACAGCAACTCAACTCAACTCTGCTACACCAGTTAAAGGGGACCAGCCCTAAAGATAACTCACTAGCAGCAATGGATGTGGAAATACAAATGGACAGAATAAGTGAGCTGCTTCTTCAGTTAACCTGTGAAGAATTGAGAACTGTAGCAGAACATATAAAGATGTCAGAAGAACAGATTTCCAAAGCACACAACCGCAGGAAACTGTTAGCTGCCATTAGTGCAAAAATGGATGAGCTGGGGGAGAAAGAAGCTGAAGACGTCATGGGGACGTTCCTCCAGGAACTAACACAGTTTCTAACCAGGTTGAAGTTGGAGGATGGAGGGGCAGAACCAATTACCAAAAGCGGGAATCTCCATCAGCAGACTGAACTACAGGAATTGAAAGAACAATTCAAAGCCCTAAGAACAGTTCTGCAGGAATCGACCAAAACCTCTGAAGGGTGATAGACTCAGACAGGACCTTTACCCTGCTCGGTTAGATAAATCAGGAAGACAGTCCTCTCTAACACCACAAATCACCATAAGGAAAGAATTCAAGATCCTGAGACAGATTGGAGAGTGTGAACAGAAAGAGAGACTGTCTTATATGAACTTGTTGCACCAGATCGATGCAGCCTTACAGAAAAGCTACCAGCCAGATGAGATCGTTGAGGGGGTGGTGAAAGCGATCATCCCAGGACTGAACCTCCGTAGTATGCTAGAAATGAAGAGTCAATTGACCTTGCAACAGCTGAAGATGATTTTAAAAGGGCACTATAAAGAAGAGAGTACTTCAGAATTGTTCCACCGACTCATTAACCTCTCACAGAAAAATAATGAATCACCCCAAAATTTATTGTTCAGAGCAATTGAACTGAAGGATAGACTGTTTGATGCTGGACTAATCCAGAAGAAGTTCTTGAGATTGGTGGGTACGGGGTTAATCAGCAAAGACATCAAGTTGCAGCGGAAACAGTGTCTAGAAGATCCTGAAATTTTGGCCGAAGACCTATTTGGAAAAATGAATGAGACGGCTAGTTTGGAGTCAGAGAGCAACAGAAGTTAAAGAAAGGATCTGGTCCTAAAATCACCAAAATGAGTCAGCTGAAGTTGGAGACCCCCGGTGGCCAGTCCGAAGATCATCATAGAGACCCTCCAGTGCCACCTCCGAGAAGGAACCTTAAATCACGAACAAAAGAGAGGACCGCCAGCGCTGACTGGGAGGAAGTAATAGGAGAACTGCGAGCCGAGTTGATTGAGGTGAAAAAGTTGATTTGTTCCAGGCCAGAACCGGTATCTCTCAGACTCCGGAGTGGTTTCCAAAACTGAAGATATCCGACTTCTGAAGCGTGCTGTTCATCAAATCAGAGTGCGGTGTGTGTCCACTGTCTAAGATGTGGTGAGGAAGGACATTATGCCAAAGAATGTCAATGGTCACGGTCGTTTGAGTTAAAAGACAGGAGGTTGCCAGTGCGGGGCGACTGGTAACGGCAACACAGAGGAGGCCCCAGTAGCAAATCCAAATCTCACCAAACCCCAGGACGGCGTATGAGGTAACACGGCTGCGTCAGTACTATCCCCAAGTGTGTTCCCATCTACAACAGCTGCAAGAGAGACAGGGACATCAGTTACTTAATGCCCAGTGCGGAGGTCAAACATTGTACTCCTGGAAGGAGGATTCCTCGGTCAGTAAAGATAGCCTCATCAGCCTAATCGGTGAAAGGTGATTTATACGGTGCCAGCTAGATGGACTCGTAGTAAAAGCACTGTGGGACACAGGAGCCCAAGCGAGCCCTTTAAATGAAGAATGGAGTAGGCGCTACCTGCCACATACCTGCCATCTGTCATTAAAAGAACTTTTGGGAGCAGTGGAACTCCACGGCAAAACCGTCAACCAGACAGAAATCCCTTTCATAGGCTGGGTGGAAGTGACTTTCCAACTGAGGGCCACGAAGAACAGCAACACCATCGAGCTCTTGATACCTTTTCTCGTGTCCAGTGATCAGAACGTGGCAGAGGATCCTATCCTGGGTTATAATGTAATCAGTGAGGTCATCACGAAACACAAGTCAGGGGCGCTGGTGGTGGATGCAATTGCCACATCACTTATCATACCCAACACCATGGCGGAAAATGTGATTCATAGAGTAAAGAAAGCACAGAATACAATGGACCTAAAAGAAGTCAAGGT
This sequence comes from Phyllobates terribilis, assembly GCF_046119375.1. Lineage (NCBI taxonomy): Eukaryota > Metazoa > Chordata > Amphibia > Anura > Dendrobatidae > Phyllobates > Phyllobates terribilis. Next base: position 652,807,353 of record NW_027362763.1, read on the forward strand.
AGGCTGGCGTCCAACCATCATCCCTGCAAACCAAATGGTGGGGGTGAGGTGTGGAGTCCGGGTAGAACCAGGAAGAAAAGTCCAGAAAAGACTGTTCGAGCCAAAAGACTCCTCAGAACTTCCGGAAGGCCTAGTTGAAGGTGAGACTGTGCTTACGATTCCTGCTGCTGGGTTTGCTCGAGATACACTTCTGGTGATAAATACTACGAGACACGAAATTAGACTGGATCCAAAGACTGTGTTAGGTCACATTGAAACCGTTAAAACGGTACATCCAGCCAGTGTGAGACCCGCCCAGGGGCCTACCGTGAATTCAGTCTCCCCACCAAAGGAAGAGGAGTTGCCCAGGGGAAGAAATTGTACGACCCACCTCGGAGTCCTGGGATTCCCCAGTACCCCTGGAACAGATGCTGAGAGAAGAGTGTCATTCATTCTCCAAAGATGATTCTGATATAGGTTGTATCCCATCGTCGCAGTTGAAAATCAATTTGAAAGGCACGACCCCAGCAATAAGAAGTTACATGTCTGTGCCGAAACCATTACACCGTGAAGTGAAAGAGTATTTACAAGATCTCATCAACAGAGGTTGGGTCCAAAAGTCGAAGTCGTCTTATTCTTCTCCTATTGTCTGTGTTAGGAAGAATTACGGTACATTGGACTCTGCTGTGATTACCAGGAACTAAACCAAAAGTCAGTACCTGATCAGCACCCGATACCAAAGATCCAAGATATGCTGGATAGCCTATCAGGAAGTACCTGGTTCCTGTCCTCAATCAGGGTAAAGCATACCATCAAGGGTTTGTTGAGGAGTCCAGTAGACCTTTGACAGCATTCATCACACCGTGGTGATTATATGAGTGGATCCGCATACCATTTGGGCTGAGTTTAGCTCCAGCAGAATTTCAGAGGAGCATGGAGACCTGTTTAGAAGGACTGACGGACGATATCTGCCAGCCATACTTGGATGACAATGTTGTACACAGCAAAACCTTCCAGGAGCATGTTGAACATGTGAGGATCGTATTACAACGGTATCAACAACACGGAGTTAAGCTGACCCCAAACAAGTGTGAACTGTTCAAAAGACAAGTCAGATTTCTAGGGAAAATTGTGTCCGGAGAAGGATATACCATGGACCCAGCAGAAATCGCTCTAGTACTGGCCTTAGAAGACAAGCGGCCCTCTACCGTCAGGGACTTGAGGCAGATATTAGGATTCCTCTCCTACTATCGTACTTACGTTTGGAACTTCTCCAGGATTGCCGCACCACTATACCTCCTTTTGGGGGAGACGACAGAGACAACAACACCCAGGGAGAAAAAGAAGAACACGGGTAGGACGTGGCTTAAAAGAAACAATGCCGTTTCGTCCCAACAGCCCATTCTCTGGACAGCAGACCACCAGGAGGTATTGGAAGAACTAGTAGACTACCTGGTAAAACCACCCATCTTGGGATATCCTGATTTCAATTTACCATTTGTTATTCATTGTGACGCTTCTCAAGTTGGACTGGGAGCTTCCCTGTATCAGCATCAAGATGGAAAACTGAGAGTCTTCGGTTACGGTTCTAGAACGTTGACAAACGCCGAGAAGAATTACCATCTACATTCCAGAAAATTGGAGTTCATGGCATTGAAATGGGCTATCTGTGAACGATTTAGAGATTATCTCTGCTACAGTAATTGGATTTCATACACTGGGCTGTCATCAGCTTTCCTCCTTACAACCACATACACCTTGTCTTCCCAGTACGAACAAAGTTTTCCCGGACCTCCTTTCTCACGTATGTTCTTGACTAGTACCCGGCTTCCCGGTGCAAATTCTGCTCCATAAAATTTTTGATTGTAGTAGTCCTTACTTTTGCTCTGTCTGTTAGAACCCTCCTGTTTGTTTTTTCCATCTTGTGTTTTGCGGTCACGTTTGCTAGGAACAGGTAGCCCGCTACATCGTAGGGATTCAGCTTAGTCTTAATGTAGGGACAGCTTTCCCCTATCTTTCCTTAGTTCATGTTGCAGATCACAACAGCAGCGACTGCACCACCACCAATTTGGCAAAGTGCATGTTTAGTCGGCAAACTAATGACTGGGAGCGTACTGTTGTTTCCTCAGACTCACAATCGGCGATGGATATTTGTTGTTGGAGTAGAACAATGATGGTTGCGATGATGACACCAAACAGGTGCGACTAGGCTGACCGAAAGATGAATGTAGTGAGAAGGGAGAGGAGGACAACTCGAAGCTCGCTCTGATTGCTGGCCGGCTGGACTTCATGCGCTGAAGGAGAGCCGTAGTTCCTTGCCTATAAGAGCTGAGACATCAGCGGTTTATTTTCCTCTTTAAGAGCCTGCAGACTGCCAAAGAATCGTCTGGTAGCAACGTGCAAAAGAAATCCCACACACGAGGAGCCCGAGGATACGACTCGCCACCACCACCACGACCAGACCTCCTCCACCAGCAGCATCTGCGGCACAACACTGCTCCAGAGCCGACCGCTGCAAAAGCTGATTTTGATGCACGTCGCCAGCACTGAGTACGGCCGAGGCCTCTGATCAACCTCACCTCCTCTGCATCATGTCACACAGTTGATGATCATACACCATCTTCCTTATTAAACATATCTCTAAAACACAACGCGTTTCAGGGCTCAGGACAGGAGCTGCTTTCTGAAGCGAGCTATCAGTGACTTGATAAATCTGTCTTGATCACTGTCTCTTGATAAAGGGGCTCCCGAGTTATATATGAGGTTTCTTATGAGATATCTTTAATGAAGAAGACTGTGTGTGATCATGAACTGTTGGCTGCATATAGCTTGCGCCAGGAACAGTCTGCTAACTTGGTTTGGGCATCTTCCCACATGCATTATATTCCTGGATAACCTCATCTGAGAACAAAGACTGACTGTTAGTCTCATCCAATAAATCAACTAGAAAAAAAGTTTTTTTTTCTGGTGTAATATGTTCCTTAACCCATGGGGTGTTATGGGTTAGGTGGCAGAACAGACACCGGTGTCATTGACAGATTGGAAATTCTGTATGTATCAGTAAGTGTTAGGAGGTGGACTGAGCAGAACATTGACTTCAGCTGATGGTGTCGCTTTCAGAGGCTACATCTTCATACTTTGATTGAGATAAGTGCTGTGACAAATATTCCAATACTCCCTCTACTTTCTCCTCATTAATACTCTTGCTGGAGCCAAACGAGGAAAATGTAACTTGTGTTTGGTACCACTACTGCTGCCAGCATTGCTGGTGAAGTCGCTGCTGCTAACAGTTCCCATATTTTCTCTGTGATATTAGGGGATTTTTTTTTCTATCACCCTACCACATCAGTTGCCTGTGCCTTGTTTGGATTTAGCAAACCATTTTTTACACAAGTGTAATGTTTAATTTGTGCCCAAAACCTTTGTTACCATATTTAGTCAACCCAGGAAAAAACATGAAATCATACAGAAATTCTAGGTATTGGCAGGTTTCAATGGATGGATAAGAAGGATCATTGAAAAAAACAGACCTGCACCGATAAATGTCTCCATTTACTGTAATAATTTGTTTGCAAATTTTGGGTTAAAACCCATGAATTCCTCCTGGCCAAAAAAGGACCACGTAAAAACTAATGTCAAGAGGTTGGAACAATGCCTAAAAATGCTGAAACAGACCGCAGAATGGATGTGTGGTGCACCGATGCCAAAATGGAATATTCAATTTGGCAGACAGAAAGTAAAACCTGCATCAGCGAGTGAGTCTTAGCCCACAGTCCCACTATCAGTATTTGGTCAGTATTCGGTCAGTATTATTTCTCAGCAGTGGGAGCCAAAACCAGGTGAGGAACAATCAGAGAAAAGGTAGAATAGAAACAAGTCACCAATTCTGCATTTATCACCCACTCCTGGTTTTGGCTCCCACTCCTGAAAAAAAATACTGACCGAATACTGACAAGATGCTTATAGTGGGGCCGAAGCCTTACTTCCATACCAGGAAAGATCTTTGTACACATTATTAAACAACATGTATGTAAGTACTTGGATAAGAATACAATAATGAAACAAATCCAAATAAGTCCTGCCAGACTCATCTAATTTCCTTTTATGATGGAATCACTGACTGGGTGTATCAGGGAAAAGCAGTAGATATGTCACACACAGTGTAAGAAAGACAAAGTGCGATACGAAGGGATGAGGGGAAGGGAGCCCAGACTCTAGGGAAAGGGGAAGTGGAGACCTCCTAGGCTGATCTACAATCACCCTGCCTACCCCTACCATCCCTATATTGCTCCTCACCAATCGCCCCACAGGAACCTATCCCTGTATTTCCTTAGCGCTTGGTCCTAGATAGGGAAGGAGGGGGCTGAGCGCTAGTCGATCTCCATTGACAACTAAAGACAGCAAGGAGAGACAGACACAGGGGAAGTAGCTTAACTTGAGTCGACTTCAGAGAGATGGCACACACGTCCTCTTAGCACCAGAGAGGAAGAAAGAACTGCACTTGCTCCAAGCCTTCACAAAGGATCATGTGAATATCACCGGCACCTCCCTCTAGCAACAGCTAGTATTTAAACACCCAGCCTGGGTGTCAATTAGCCGGAGGGAGATAGCCACTGGGTCCTATGGTGAGACAGCTAAGAAGGTGTCTGTAATTTCAAACGAAGAGATATTCTGCAGTCAACTGCAGGGCGACTGTCTGACACACCCATGACAAGATATAGTATATCTCGACTTCCGCAAAGCATTTGATATCTCATACTATCCTTATTGACAAAATTACCAAATATGGGATTGACAAGGCTACGGTTAGGTGGATTCATAACTGGCTCAGAGATTGTACTCGGGGTAGTAACAAATGGTTGCACATCTAATTGGAAGAATGTCCAAAGTGGAGTACCACAAGGCTCTGTCCTGGTCACCCTCTACTCCTCCTTGGTCAAACCTGTGTCCAATTCTGGGCTCCACATTTTAAAAAAAGACATTGAAAAACTGGAGCAAGTTCAGAGAAGAACGACCAGAATGGGAAGTAGACTGCAAACTATGTCCTACGAGGAACAGTTAAAGGACCTGGGAATGTTTAGTTTATAAAAAAAGAAGACTAAGAGGAGTCTTAATAGCTGTCTACAAATATCTGCAGGGATGTCACATTGTAGAGGGATCATCCTTATTCTCATCTGCACATGGAAAGACGAGAAGCAATGGGATGAAACTGAAAGGGAGAAGATACAGATCAGATATTAGAAGACACTGTATGACAGTGAGGTGATCAATGAGTGGAACAGGCGGCCACGAGAGGTGGTGAGTTCTCCTTCAATGGAAGTCTTCAGACAGAGGCTGGACAGACATCTGTCTGAGATGGTTTAGAGAATCCTACAGTGAGCAGGGGGTTGAACACGATGACCCTGGAGGCCCCTTCCAATTCTAACATTCTATGATTCTATTACAAGAACAACAAGGCGTGCAAAAAAACAATTTTTTACAGTACAATGCCCAGATCTTTTGAGGTAGACAGTTGTGTTTAATTTTCAGGATTATGGAGACCTTTCTTTAGGATGTAAAAAAATGGCTTGTTTGTCTTACAATGCAGGAAGCAAACTTTCTGTGACACGCAAGCCTTGGATTCAAGACTTTGTTTTACTTGCACTAAAGGGTTCAATATTGCCATCCTTGTTTACCTAGTGTGAAGAATAAAAAAATGCTGTTATAACGGTGCTGTTACAGCAATATATCTAAGATCAATTCAATTACATTGAGTGACTACACAGGTCCTGCACGTCCCTATATATCACACTGACTATACAGGTTTAGAATTTCCCTATATATTATACTGAGTGACTATACAGCTACAACACATCACTATATTTCACACTGAGGGACTACACAGCTAAAGCACGGCCCTATATGTAGCACTGACTTTACAGCTAGGGCACATTCCTATATATCACACTGAGGTATTACACAGCTACAGTACTTCCCTATATATCACAAAGTTACTATACAGGTCTAGCACCTCACTATATATCACACTGAGTGACTATACAGCTAAAGCACTTCCCTATATATCACAGAGTGACGGTACAGGTCCAGCACCACCCTATATTTATATCACACTGAGTGACTATAAAGCTACAGAACTTCCCTATATATCCCAAAAAGTGACTATACAGGTCCAGCACCTCCCTATAAATCACATTGAGTGACTATATAGCTAGAGCACTTCCTTATATCTCCCAGAGTGACTATACAGGTTAGCAACTCCAATATATATTACACTAACTATATAGCTACTGAACGTCCCTATGTATCATGGAGTGGCTATACAGGTCCAGCACCTCCATAAATATCACACTGAGTGACTACACTGGTCAGACACCTCCCTACATTTCACACTGAGTGACTAATCAGCTGGAACAATTCCCTATCTATCACATAGTGACTATACAGGTCTAGCACCTCCATATATGTCACACTGAGTGACTATACAGATACACCACTTCCCTATATATCACAGAGTGACTATACAGATCTATAACTTCCCTGTATATCACACTGACTATACATCTGCAGCACTTTTCTATGTCACAGAGTGACTATAGAGGTCCAGCACCTCCCTCTATATCAGAGTGACTATACAGCTACAGCACTTCCCTATATATCACACTAATTGACTACACAGCGACAGCACTTCCCTATATAGCACAGAGTGGCTATACAGCTACATCACTTCCCAATTTATCACACTGACTTTACAGGTTCAGAACCTCCCTATATATCACACTGAGTATCTATATAGCCACAGGACTTCCCTATATATCACAGAGTGACTATACAGGTCCACCACCTCCCTCTATATCAGAGTGACTATACAGTTACAGCACTTCCCTATATATAACACTGAGTGATTATACAGCTACAGCATTTCACTATATATCAGAAAGTGACTACACAGATCCAGCACTTCACTATATATCACAGTGACTATACAGCTAGAGCAATTCCCTATATATCACAGTGACTATACAGATCTATTACTTGCCTGTTTATCACACTGAGTGACTATTCAGCTACATCACTTCCCTATGTATCACCGTGTGACTATACAGCTACAGCACTTACCTATATGTCACACTGAGTGACTTTACAGGGCCAGCACTTCCCTATATATCACAGAGTAACTATACAGGTCCAGCCTCTCCCTCTATATCAGAGTGACTATACAGCTACAGCACTTCCCTATATATCACACTAATTGACTATACAGCTACAGCACTTTCCTATATATCAGAGAGAAACTATGCAGATCCAGCACTTCTATATACATCACAGAGTGATTATACAGCTACAGCACCTCCATATATATCACACTGATTGACTATACAGCTACAGCACCACTCTATAAATCACAGAGTGACTATACAGCTACAGTACTTCACTATATATCACATTGAGTGACTATACAGGTCCAGAAACTCCCCATATATCACACTATTTGACTATACAGCTATAGCACTTCCCTATATACAGTGGCGACCAAAAGTTTTGCATTTTTTTTAAAGTGTGATTACTTCTGTCTGGTTGATGAATTGAAAGTGCATGAAGTTGTCAGCACACAATACCTTAATTTTAACCAAAATGCTTTTGAATATAGGTCTGGTCATTTAATTAAAGAAAACTACCAAAAGTTTTGCATATATTATTTATTGATCACAACATAGAGAGTAATTCATTGGTTACAATGCCATAACTCAGTATTTTGTAGCATAACCTCTTGCTTCAATTACTGCACCGCACCGACGGGGCATTGAAGGCAGTGGGGTATTCGAGACATCCTGAGGGATCTTGCTCCATTCCATTTGCAAATCTTCAAACAATTCATCTTTATTGCTATGGATACGGGCCCTAACTCACCGCTTAACTCATCCCAAAGGTGCTCTTATAGGGGGTAAATCAGGTGATTGGCTCGGCCATTGCAACAGGCGAACATTTTTCTTTGCTATCCAATTTTTTACTAAATTGGATGTGTGCTTCGGATCATTGTCTTGCTGGAATTTCTATCAGCTGCCTACATTGGTTTTACCATGTAGCAGCATTACATTCTCCAGTATATCCTTGTACATGGTAGCATTCATATTTCCATCAATTCTTTGCAGAGAGCCAATGACAGATGCAGGAAAGCAGCCCCAATCCATGACATTGCCTCCACCATGTTTCACTGTAGGCGTTTGGTACCTTACAGCATTATGTTTTCTCACTTTAACCTAATATTCTTCCTTCATTTCGTGTGATATCTGTACAGCACTTTTTATGGACATCAGGCGATTCCATAGCTCCTCTTTATGGCTTTATGACTTCACTCTCAGAATAATAAACTTCCTGACATCTGGTGAGAAATCTGCCTTTGTCTTTATCATGTTTTAACCTTATATACACACGCATAAAAAAAAAAAAAATAAGCAAAATTCAACTACCCACGACAAAAGATGCAAAACAAATGCTGAAAATGAACACATAAAGGGATAAAACAACGTCACACACCATTCTCCTCCAGATAATAGCAAGGGGTTAAAAAACTTTATTGAATTAATTATTCCCTATCGGAAAGGATTGGTGGGAACTTTCCAACTTTTTGTGCCTAACACATCACCGTTTCAGAGATGTATTCTGTTATGGAAAATACAGTGTATAGATAATGCTGGTTATCATATGCATTTGGAGTTTTCTCAGTATGGTCCGAATGGTAAAATGACTCCTATCATGGAAAATAATTATTATTATTATTGTTAATTTATATATCGCCATTGATTCCATGGCGCTGTACATAAGGAGGGGTTACATACCAAATACAGATATCACTTACAGTAAACAAACTAACAATGATAGACTGGTACAGAGGGAAGAGGACCCTGCCCTCGGGGGCTTACATTCTACAGGAATGGGGAAGGAGACAGTAGGTTGAGGGGTTGTGGTGGTTGGACAGTAAAGACTTGCCTTGTTTGGTCAATCTTGTTTTTGAAGTGTGTGGCAAACTCCTCAGCAGAGATGACGGAGGTCGGAGGGGGCAGTGGAGGACGGAGGAGAGATTCAAAAGTGTTGAATAGCTGTTTGGGGTTGTAGGATAGGGAGGATATGAGGGTTGTGAAGTAGGCCTGTTTAGCAGAGGTGAGGGCTGATTTGAATGCGAGTGTTGCTTGTTTGAATGCAGTGAAGTCATCTTGAGAATGTGTTTTCTTCCAACGCTGCTCCGCAACCCTGGACGCTTGTCGAAGCTGTTTAGTAAGGTTGTTGTGCCAGGGTTGCCTGTTGACTCGTCGCGCTCTGCCATGCACAAGAGGGGCGACCGAGTAAATAGCTGATGCGAGAGTGGCATTGTAGAAAGCGGTGGCGCTGTATGTCTGTGTCATGGAGTGAGGATATGGATGTCAGTGGTAGAACAGAGTCAGAGAGTGTGTGAGGGTCTAGATGTGCAAGGTTTCTGCGGGGTGTGCTAATTGCTGGACATGGGTGACAGGTGAGGAGGACAGGGATGAGAATGTGAGTAGATGGTGGTCAGATAGGGGTAGAGGGGAGGTTGTGAGGTTAGATAGGGAGCATAGTCGGGTGAAGATGAGGTCTAGTGTGTGTCTGTCTGTGTGGGTGGTTGAGGAGGACCACTGAGTAAGTCCAAAGGATGAAGTAAGTGACAGGAGTTTGAATGCTGCTGACTGGCGAGTGTCAGTGGGGATGTTGAAATCGCCCATGATGATTGTGGGAATGTCAGCAGGGAGAAAGTAAAGAAGCCCGGTGGAGAATTGGTCAATAAAGGCAGTGATCGGGCCCGGGGGTCGGTATATGACAGCCACTTGGAGGTTGGAGGGAGAGTAAATGCGGCGGAGTGGACTTCAAAAGAAGGGAGAATAAGGGAGGGAAGAGGAGGAGTAAGGCTAAAGGTGCAGTTGTTAGAGAGGGGAATACCCACTCCTCCACCATGTCTGTTACCAGGGCGAGGAGTGTGGGTGAAGTGGAGGCCGCCGTAACACAGCGCAGCAAGGGAGGCAGTGTCAGAGGGTGTTAGCCATGTCTCTGTGATGCCCAGGAAGGAGAAATTGAGAGAGGTAAAGAGGTCGTGGACAAAATGGAGCTTGTTGCAGACAGAGCGTGCATTCCACAGTGCTCCAGAGAGAGGGAGCAGCGGGGTGGGCGTCAGGGGGACCGGTTTTGCGTAAGAGAGGTTGTGGTAGTTTGCAGTTGGTTTGATGCGATAGGTGGGGGAATTGGTGGAAGGCGCAAGCTGTGGGGGTCCAGGATTGGGAGATATGTCACCAGCAGCGAGGAGAAGCAGAGAGAGGGAGAGCAGGTGGGAGAAGGAGCGTGTCCAGCTTGTCTTATGTTTCAGTAGGATAGATCTGAGGTTGAGGAGCAGGTCAGTAGATGAGGTTAGGTGGGGAGGTAAGAGGAAAGGAGAGATGGTGATTTGGTTAGAGGGTGCTGGGGTTTGGGGATAGCGAAGGAGAGTGAGGATTAGTGGGGCAAAAACAGTAAGGGAATGTAAGCATGATGAAAGTGTAAGGGAGAATAATTAATCGTGTATCCTTGGTAGAATTTAGCTAAGGCTACGACTCGCCACCAGGCATTAGATAGAGTTAACCTTGGGTATAGGATGATAACAAAATTAGATTGTACTATCTAGAAGGACTATTGTTTCGTCTTACTAGGCCTGTATTCTAACATAAAAGATTTTTTCAGGCATCGTTTTAATTCACGTTATACGGTTACAGCTATATAATCAGCCGTCCGTGTTGTGGTTATGCACATTGCACTTTGAGTGTGAACTATCAGCTTTTAGTGAGATTCAATAACTTTTTTTTAACCCTTTGCTATTATCTGTAATCAAAACTTGGGAAACCACAGAACCCTGAACAATTGTACCATTTGCTTCCGGTTTACTAAAATCACTAGGAAAATGCCATCACAACAACCAGAAAGGAGGAATCACACTTCTAAAAAAAAGGCAAAACTTTTGGTCGTCACTGTATCACACTGAGTGACTATACAGCTATAGCACTTCCCTATATATCACACTGACTTTACAGGTCCAGCACTTCCCTATATATCACACTGACTTTACAGGTTCAGCACTTCCCTATATATCACACTGACTTTACAGGTCCAGCACTTCCAAATATATCACACTGACTTTACAGGTTCAGCACTTCCCTATATATCACACTGACTTTACAGGTCCAGAACTTCCCTATATATCACACTGACTTTACAGGTTCAGCACTTCCCTATATATCACACTGACTTTACAGGTCCAGCACTTCCCTATATATCACACACACTGATTTTACAGGTCCAAAACTTCCCTATATATCACACTGACTTTACAGGTTCAGCACTTTCCTATATATCACACTGACTTTACAGGTCCAGCACTTCCATATATATCACACTGACTTTACAGGTTCAGCCCTTCCCTATATATCACACTGACTTTACAGGTTTTGCACTTCCCTATATATCACACTGACTTTACAGGTTTAGCACTTCCCTATATATCACACAGCACTGGCTACACAGGTCCAGCACTTCCCTATATATCACACTGACTTTACAGGTCCCGCACTTCCCTATATATCACACTGCACTGGCTACACAGGTCCAGGACTTCCCTATATAAGACACTGACTTTACAGGCCCAGCACTTCCCTATATATCACACTGACTTTACAGGTCCAGCACTTCCCTATATATCACACTGCACTGGCTACACAGGTCCAGCACTTCCCTATATATCACACTGACTTTACAGGAATATGTTGGCACTATATAAATAAAAATATTATTATCATTATTCTCTATGTGCTTGAGCACTGAAGTAGTGCATCACAAGCAGACTGTGGAATCATCTGTGTGCTCTGACCTCGTACCAGCCCCCATCTTTAATTCTGCCTGGGATAGTCCCCCCTGATTGGATGTGCTTTACCATGTGATGCTTCAAGGCAATATGGAGAAGCCCACGTGGCCACGCCTGTCGTCATTAGCCTGTTCTCTGGTCTTCAGCAATGTGTGAAATTGCCCCAGGCTTTTTTGGGGGCTGATCCTCATGAATCCAATCACAGAGTGTTCAAATTTGCAGGAAATTCAACTTGACGTTGATCCTCCGTGGATCGATCCGTAAATCTCTAGGCTGCAGTCCAGGGTCCTTAGCTCACAGAGCATTACAGAAGATGTGGCACCATGGCGGTCAGCATCAGAGCGGCACCATGGCGGTCGGCATCAGAGCGACACCATGGCGGTCGGCATCAGAGTGGCACCATGGCGGTCGGCATCAGAGCGGCACCATGGCAGTCGGCATCAGAGCGGCACCATGGGGTCGGCATCAGAGCGGCTCTGCGATTCTTGTCATGCAGCCCAGAGCTGCAGACAGCCACAGGGACACACTGCCCCCTACAGGAGAACAGAAAGAGGTGCAGCCCAGAGCTGCAGACAGCCACAGGGACACACTGCCCCCTACAGAAGAAAAGAAAGAGGTGCAGCCCAGAGCTGCAGACAGCCACAGGGACACACTGCCCCCTACAGGAGAACAGAAAGAGGTGCAGCCCAGAGCTGCAGACAGCCACAGGGACACACTGCCCCCTACAGGAGAAAAGAAAGAGGTGCAGACCAGAGCTGCAGACAGCCACAGGACACACTGCCCCCTACAGGAGAACAGAAAGAGGTGCAGCCCAGATCTGCAGACAGCCACAGGGACACACTGCCCCCTACAGGAGAACAGAAAGAGGTGCAGCCCAGAGGTGCAGACAGCCACAGGGACACACTGCCCCCTACAGGAGAACAGAAAGAGGTGCATCCCAGAGCTGCAGACAGCCACAGGGACACACTGCCCCCTACAGGAGAACAGAAAGAGGTGCAGCCCAGAGCTGCAGACAGCCACAGGGACACACTGCCCCCTACAGGAGAACAAAAAGAGGTGCAGCCCAGAGCTGTAGACAGCCACAGGGACACACTGCCCCCTACAGGAGAACAGAAAGAGGTGCAGCCCAGATCTGCAGACAGCCACAGGGACTCACTGCCCCCTACAGGAGAACAGGAGGTGCTTCGTTGCCTATCTCTGTCTAGTTCGCTTGGTCCTCTGGGACCTCTAGTACTTTTTGTCTGTTTGTCTTTTGTGCTCTGCAACAACTTCTGTTTAGGAGGTGTCCCATTTTTGTCCCAGTCCTTAGTTCTTTTAGGGACCCCTCCCTTATTTCTATAGGTCTTCATTCAGACTAGTCGAGGACTAAGGCGGGTCTGTTCACAAGGAACAGGCAGCCCGCTACATCATAGGGATTCAGCTTAGTCTTACTGTAGGGACAGCTTTCCCCTTTCTTTCCTTAGTTCTTGTTGCAGATCATAACATAATGACTGTCAACCAAAATTTTGACAACGCGAGGGCAGGGGCGTACATAGGAATCATGGGGCCCCATAGCAGAAGCTCTAATTGGGCCCCTCCCCCCCAAAAAAAATGTAAATAATTGTCGGGGTCACCAAATGTCAGATCTCACATCCTTCACACAGTAATTTTCCTCCTCCTGACGTCCTAGATCTCTCTTTCATTGCCCCATAAAGTATGATGCCAATAAAAGTGTCCCCAAACACAGTATGATACCCCCATGGTGAATTCCTCCACATTCACAATATAATGACCCTATTGTACCCCACCTCAACTCCCAGGGTAAAGTATGGTGACCCCAACACAGCGTGATCCCCCAACTGTGAGCCGTTAGAGAGAATGGTACATAATAAGGGACGGCGCTATACATAATAAAAGAGGAAACTATATAACTAAGGATGGCGCTATACATAATAAGTGATTACACTATATACTAAGGGACTATGCTATACATAATACGGCTACATTCTTGCATGTGTAATAAAAAACACTTGGGCCAACATATCAAAGAGCTCACGAATCAGTGGTGACAACACAAACCAGTTCACCACTCATAATCATGAGCAAAGCATTGCCTACTCAGGGAAAGATATGAAAAAAACGCGAGATTGAGTACAAATGGCATAAAAACATTGAAGTTTATTAATCAATTAAAAATGTACAGAAATAATAATACGCAATATATACACAAATATAATTATACAGACACTAGGTGAGTATTGGATAACCAAAGGAAAAAGAAAAGAAGGAAAAAATAGCCCCCATGAGAGCCTCAAAATCTCCCATAGAAATACATTACAAATTGCAATGGTGCAAATAAATTCCACACAAGGAGAAGTCAAGCGGGAGAGAAGAGACCAGGGGAAAAGAAAAGAAAAGAAAATGTAAAAGACGGTGGGGTCGCAAAGAGCGCATGCAGTCACAATCAGATATAAGGGATAGAGTACCCCTTACATATAGCTCAGCAATATCGGAGTAAAGAGTAAGTCGGGGCACTCACCGAACTGACTGGTAGCTCACGCAAACAGGCAGGGCACAGAGGGGCAGAGAAAGGACATCCACCAGGGGCCTCGACGCGCGTTTCGCGTGGGGCTTTATCAAGAGGCGCGTCATTGCCATTTTTATCCTCGAGCTCCTCGAATTCGTCCTCTGCCATAATTATTTTTTATTCAAGGATAGGGTATATCTTCAGGTCCGCGGCACGGCGATGGGGGCGGCCTGTGCCCCCTCATACGCCAACCTCTTCCTGGGAGCATGGGAGAGGGAACTTTTTGGCGATGGGGGGATGCGGGGCGTCGACCATGTCGTGTCATGGATGAGATACATAGATGACATCCTATTCTTTTGGCAGGGGACGGTGGAGGAGCTCGAGGACTTCATGACTTTACTGAACTCAAATAATCGTGCAGTGAGGCTTTCCTATAAATACAGCCCGAAACAGATTGATTTTTTGGACATCACTTTAGAAGTGGATGCTGAATGTCGTATCCAAACGGATCTGTTTAGGAAGCCCACTGCCGTGAATTCCCTCATCCACGCTATGTCTGCACATGACTCTTCCACTATTAGGGTCGTCCCGATCGGACAGTTTCTCAGGGTGAGGCGGATCTGCTCGACCAGCTCTAGATTTGAGAAGCGGGCTTTGGACTTAGCTGAACGCTTCAAATGCAGGGGTTACAGCAATCGTTGTGTCGGCCGTGGCTTTAGGAGGGCGCGGAATACTCCCCGGGATCACCTCATCTATCCCCCTCCCTCTGATAGATGCAAAGGTCCGGAGAGGATCCGCTTCATTTCCACATTCAATTCTGAGTGGTGTGGGGTGAGGCGTTTCTGTACATTTTTAATTGATTAATAAACTTCAATGTTTTTATGCCATTTGTACTCAATCTCGCGGTTTTTTCATTCTTGCATGTGTGTGCAGTGTCGGTGTGCTGCCCTGTTTTACTGACGCATTGAGCATGTCCTATTCTAATCCTCAAAATCTGATCAGAACTGGACATTCTCTGACCCTCTTAGATCTCATTCTCAGATCCGTGATTTTCATGGATGTGTGAATGGATCTATAAAACTGTACGAGTCCGTGGACCATCCGATAAAAAGATCTGGCAGCACACGGACATTTCACACAAATGTGAGAATGTGGCCTAAGGGATTTTACAGATAACATTATCGCTCCAAGTCACACAGTGCAGATACAGAATAATATCTACATCCAGGCACTTACCGCTGACGTCTCATCTGATCAGAGGTGGTTTCTGCTGCTTCTTCTCCGTCTGGTCAGACCTTCATGCCCACATCTCCCAGCCACGACTCGTCTTGTCACGATGATCGCCAGCCTAGAAAATAACAAGGTCACATATTGTATATATACATGTGTCTCCCCCACACTGCGCCCCTGAATACAGATATGTAACCCCCCCCATTAATATACTATTAGCCACTTAGTAATCAAAATATAAAGTGATAAGCAGCACTGTGCCCCCCATTAACTATAATCTGCAGCGGCCAATAATATAAATTATTCAGTCTCTGTGACTCTCCCCAATTAACTGTAAGGCTATGTGCACACGGAAAACATACAAGGCTTCACAGTACAAGCAAAGTGAAACCCCCATCATTGCTCTCTCCCAGCACCCCCATCATTGCTCTCTTCCAGCACCCTCGTCATTGCTCTCTCCCACCACCCTCGTCATTGCTCTCTCCCACCACCTCCATCATTGCTCTCTCTCAGCACCCCCATCATTTCTCTCTTCCATCACCCTCGTCATTGCTCTCTCCCAGCACCCCCGTCATTGCTCTCTCCCACCACCTCCATCATTGCTCTCTCTCAGCACCCCCATCATTGCTCTGTCCCAGCACCCCCGTCATTGCTCTGTCCCAGCACCCCCGTCATTGCTCTCTCCCACCACCTCCATCATTACTCTCTCCCAGCACCCCCATCATTGCTCTGTCCCAGCACCCCCGTCATTGCTCTGTCCCAGCACCCCCGTCATTGCTCTCTCCCACCACCTCCATCATTACTCTCTCCCAGCACCCCCATCATTGCTCTGTCCCAGCACCCCGTCATTGCTCTGTCCCAGCACCCTCATCGTTGCTCTCTTCTAGCACCCCCATCATTGCTCTCTCCCAGCACCCCCATCATTGCTCTCTCTCAGCACCCGCATCATTGCTCTGTCCCACCACCCCCATCATTGCTCTCTCCCAGCCCCCATTATTGCTCTGTCCCAGCACCCCCATCATTGCTCTGTCCCAGCACCTCCAACATTGCTCTCTCCCAGCCCCCCATCATTGCTCTGTCCCAGCACCTCCATCATTGCTTCTCCCAGCACTCCCATCATTGCTCTCCTAGCACCCCCATCATTGCGCTCTCCCAGCACCCCCATAATTTCCTCTCAGCACCCCCATCATTACTCTGTCCCAGCACTTCCAGCATTGCTCTCTCTCAGCCCCACATAATTGCTCTCTCCCAGACCCCCACCATTGCTTTGTCCCATCACCCCCATCATTGCTCTCCCCAGCCCTATCAGCCCCATTATTGCTCTTCCCAGCCCCATCATTCCTCTCCCCAGCCCCATCAGCCCCATTATTGCTCTTCCCAGCCCCATCAGCCCCATTATTGCTCCTCGCAGCCCCATCATTCCTCTCCCCAGCCCCATCAGCCCCATTATTGCTCTCCCCAGCCCCATCATCCCATCATTCCTCTCCCCAGCCCCATCAACTCCATTATTCCTCTCCCCAGCCCCATCAGCCCCATTATTGCTCACCCCAGCCCCACCATCCCATCATTGCTCTCCCCAGCCCCACCATTCCCATCATTGCTCTTCCCAGCCCCATCATTCGTCTCCCCAGCCCCATCATTGCTCTCCCTAGCCCCACCATCCCATTATTCCTCTCCCCAGCCCCATCAACCCCATCATTCCTCTCCCCAGCCCCATTATTGCTCTTCCCAGCTCCATTAGTCCCATTATTCCTATCCCAAGCCCCATCACTCCTCTCCCCAGCCCCATCAGCCCCATTATTGCTCTCCCCAGCCCCATCAACCCCATTATTCCTCTCCCCAGCCCCATCAACCCCATTATTGCTCTCCCCAGCCCCATCAACCCCATTATTCCTCTCCCCAGCCCCATCAGTCCTCTCCCCGGCCCCAATATTTCTCTCCCTAGTCCCATCAGCCCCATTATTGCTCTTCCCAGCCCCATCATTCTTCTCCCCAGCCCCACCATCCCACCATTGCTCTCCCCCCACCTCCCCTCCCCAGCATTTCAGTAAAAAAAAAAAAAAAAACCCCAACAACTTACCTCAGCTCGCTCCCCTGCAGCAGCATCCTCCTGGTTGCCGGCAGCTTTCTTCCTGACCCAGTCGCGCGCTGCATGATGACGTCATCAAGCTGCGCGCACCTGGGTCAGGGAGGAAGCAGAGGACGAACCCTCCAGCTCGGCTGCTATTCTCCTCCTGACAGCAGCAGAGCTGCAGGGATCGCTCCCTGACTGCCCCGTGCAGGGAGCAGCTGCACCTTGCGGGCCCCTTGGTGCAGCTGCATGGTGGGGACCCGGCGCAGATGCATCGGCGGCGGTATGTCCACCCCTGGACTGCTATGGGGCCCCCCCGGCTCACGGGCCCCATAGCAGTCGTGTGGTCTGCCGCCATTGGCGGTACGCCACTGCGCGAGGGTCATGGGAAAGGTAGCGTAGCATAAACTCAGCTATGCGTGCCAGACTGCTAACAGGCAAGACCTCCGTGTCCTCACCAAGAGGATGACTGACCATGCTCTCCTCCTCCTCCTTCCTGTTCTCAGGCCATCCACACTGAACAGACAGTATGACAATTGTGAAGGTAGTACCGTCTATAGCGCATGAAACTAGCTCCTGTTCTTCCTCCTCCTCTTCCTCATTGTCACCCAATCCACGTTGGGATGAGATGAGGCTGGGCTGTGTGTAATCACCCTGCATTGTTCCTTGCTCCATCTCATCATGCTCCATCTGCAATGCATCCTCTTTGATTGTGAGCAGAGAGTGTTTCAGAAGACAGAGAAGCAGGATGGTGATGCTAATTATGGCGTCATCGCCGATCACCATCTTGGTGGAGTCCTCAAAGTTTTGGAGGATGGTACATATGTCTAACATCCAGGTCCACTCCTGAGGTCTTGTGTGGAGTCTGAACTGTATACCGACGGCCTTGTTGATGCTGGTAGTCAACAATTGCCCTCTTCTGCTCACAAATCCCCAACATTTGCAGTGTAGAGTTCCAACTTGTGGGGACATCACACACCAGTCAGTGAGCCGGAAGGTGCAAACGCTGCTGAAGCAGGGCAAGGGTGGCGTAAGCTGTAGCTGACTTTCTAAAATGGGCACACAGACAGCGTACTTTGACAAGCAGATCCGACAGCTACGGGTAGCTTTTGAGAAACTGTGGAACCACGAGATTAAGCACATGGGACAGGCATGGTACATCTGTGAGCTCGCATCAGAGCGTCCAACAGGTTCTGGCCATTGTCACACACGACCATGCCTGGCTGCAGGTTCAGCAGTGTCAGCCACAGATCTGCCTGCTCTTTCAGAGCTGTCCACAACTCTTCAGCATTGTGCAGTTTCTCTCCTAAGCATATTAGCTTCAGCACAGCCTGTTGACGCTTGGCTGCGGCAGTGCTTCAGTGCTTCCAGCTTGTGACTGATGTGGTCATTTCGGAGATAGAGGCTGAAGAGGAGGAAGAGGCTGAGGAGGATGAGGTGCAGGAGCTGTAGACTTTGGGGGCAACCTTGATTGACCTAGGGTCCACAATCCTCAGCGTCGGGAGGATGTGTTCTGTCCCAAGGTCCGACTGGGTCCCGGCTTTCACTAGGTTAACCCAGTGTGCCGTCAGCGAGATGTACCATCCCTGCCCACAAGCACTTGTCCACGTGTCCGTGGTTAGGTGGACTTTCCCTGTAACTGCATTGTTGAAAACACGGTTAATTTTGTGGGACACATGCTTGTGTAATGCGGGGACGGCACACCGGGAGAAATAGTGGCGACTGGGGACCGAGTACCGAGGTACGGCCACCGCCATCAGGTTGCGGACAGCTTCCGTTTCCAAGAGCCTAAAAAGCAAAATTTCGAGCTCAAGCAGTTCCAAGGACTGGGGTATGAACAACTGAACACTGCGCTGTGACAAGGACATGCTTGCTGATGGTGCTATTTAAGAGTGTGCAACGACAGTTGTTCAGGCAACTTCCTTCGTGTTGGTGTTACGGGGAACGGTTGCCTGCCTTCTGTCTGCGGCCACCACACTGCTTCTTCCTGCCTGTTGGGGTGCTCTGCCTCCCTCCCGCTGTGTGCTGCTGTCCTCGCTCTGCATGTACTCCTGCCAGGTTGGGTCAGTTACTATATCACCCACCACCTCGTCTTCCACTTCCGCACCCTGGTCGTCCTCCTGACTTTCTGGCAATTGTGTCTCATCATCGTCCACCTCTTGTGACACTTTCCCACCGTCGCCTTCGTGTGACCGTGGCTGCTGAAATATTTGAGCATCGCTACATGCGATCTCCTCTTGCCCCGCTTCAAGTGGACCGGGCGAGAGGCCCGAATCTATAAATGGAAAAGTGAACAGCTCTTCGGAGTGTCCAAGTGTGGGATCAGTTGTCTCAGGGCACTCGGAATGGTGGGAGGAAGGAGGATCAGGGTGAGGAATATGCCGTCCAGACTCATGGCTACTGAGACTTGACCGTGTGGAAGACAGGGTGGTGGTGGTGGTGGCTAAGTGACTGGAAGCATTATCCGCTATCCAACCAATAACCTTTTGACACTGCTCTGTGTTCAATAGTGTTGTTCTGCAGTCCCCTATTAATTGGGACAGGAAGGTCGAGCGAGAAAATGTGGGTGTTTGTTGTGGCACAATTTCATCTTGCCCACGGCCTCGGCCTCGGCATGCACCATCACCATCACCATCACATCCAGTTCCCCGTTCCTTGCCGCGCGTCTTGCCCATTTTAAATGGAGGATAATATCTTCCACACTCACTACAAATGACTGAGTTTGGAGCGAACTTATATGTGATCTCTGTCAAATCACAGTTTTAAATACCTGGCCTGTAGGTAACTATTTTTAGCAGTAAACTGGTGTCAATAACTTTGCTAACACACTGCAATAAAATTTCAATGGAGGCCAGAAATGAAGAATTTTCAGCGCAATTATATGTGATCCGTGTGATGGACAAACCACAGTTTTAAATAGCTGGATTTTTAGCGCTGTAATATGGAAAGGACCTGGCTGTATTCTGCAGTGCCAACAAGCAAATGGCACAGAAAAACTGTGTTCTCTGGATTGCTTTTTAAGAAAATAATCAGGATTAAGATCCCAAAAAATTATTCCTGGCCCCTGAGACCTGGGGCTATTTCTAGAAATATCTGTAAAAGCAGCAGCAGACAGAACTGGAATGGACCCTCTTACTATATGCACTGCCTGCCTGCCTATATACACTGCCTGCCTGCCTATATACACTGCCTGCCTGATATCTCTGCAGATGGATTAGTCCTCAGAAGGACCGTTTGTTGAGATGCATATTATTATTATTATTATTTATTATTATAGCGCCATTTATTCCATGGCGCTTTACATGTGAAAAAGGGGTATAATACAAGAACAATTACAATAATCTTGAACACAATGTGACGGCGACTGGTACAGGAGGAATGAGGACCCTGCCCGCGAGGGCTCACAGTCTACAGGGGATGGGTGAGGATACAGTAGGTGAGGGTAGAGCTGGTCGTGCAGCGGTATGGTGGAGCGAGGACCCTGCCCGCGAGGACTCACAATCTACAAGGGATGGGTGAGGATACAGTAGGTGAGGGTAGAGGAGGTCGTGCAGCGGTATGGTGGAGCGGTGGTTACTGCAGGTTGTAGGCTTGTCGGAAGAGGTGGGTCTTCAGGTTCGTTTTGAAGGTTTCCACAGTAGGTGAGAGTCTGATATGTTGGGGTAGAGAGTTCCAGAGTAGGGGGGATGCACGGGATAAATCTTGTATACGGTTGTGGGAGGAGGAGATAAGAGGGGAGTAGAGAAGGAGATCTTGTGAGGATCGGAGGTTGCGTGCAGGTATGTAATTGGAGACTAGGTCGGAGATATATGGAGGAGACAGGTTGTGAATGGCTTTGTATGTCATGGTTAGGGTTTTGAACTGGAGTCTCGGGGCAATGGGGAGCCAGTGAAGAGATTGACAGAGAGGAGAGGCCGGGGAATAGCGGGGGGACAGGTGGATTAGTCGAGCAGCAGAGTTTAGGATAGATTGGAGGGGTGCGAGAGTGTTAGAGGGGAGGCCACAGAGCAGGAGGTTGCAGTAGTCAAGGCGGGAGATGATGAGGGCGAGCACTAGTGTTTTGGCAGATTCATGGTTTAGGAATGTGCGGATCCGGGAGATATTTGCGGGGGGTTGCGTAGCTAGAGATATGTGTCTCTAATATAGTCTGTACACCTACACTAACTAAGAAACAAGCAAATCCCTCCCTAGCACAGCAGCAGCTCTCCCTACACTGTCTGATTCCGGAGTGACTGTGACGAGCATGGCGGCGCCAGGTCTGATATAGACCCGATGACGCTGTGCGGCCAGCCAATCACTGTAATGCCACAACCAACATGGCTACGGCATTACAGTGAGTGGCAGACAATCCCTGCATGTTTATTGGCTCTGTAAAGAGCGTCAACATGCAGGGAGGGGACCCGAGCTCCCGCCGAGCAACCCCGGTAATCTGGAGCAGTGAGATGCTCGGGCGAGTAGCGAGCAGTAGCGAGCATGCTCGCTCATCACTAGTAATCATTGTTTTTTTTAAGTCACAAGCTCCACAACTTTCTAATGTACAGTCAACCTGTAAGGAAGGATTAGATCCCCTGATCTCATAGCCAAAATGATAAAAAAATATATAAATCAGCAGAAAGAAAGAACCCAATGAATGAGACTCATTATTTAGACGGCATTTGCAACATTTATTTGTGATTGGGCCACCATGCATGTAATAGTCAGCGTCACAATTACCAAATGAGCAGGGACTTTCCATCCTCTTTGGCTAAATACGCCAGACAGTTGAGAATTATTAGGATGTCCTTCGCTTTCGCCTCACATGGCATGCACTCCATTACCACATTGCTCAGGTATTCTGGATCATTAATGGAGGAAAGGTCATCAATTCCGGCGTGTTTGTCCTTCACGATCCCGTAAGTGTTTACTAGGTGTTCCGTTAGGTGGACATGCACTGTGGGGTCATAGCCCAACTTCTTCAGCTGACTCATTGTATGATGGTAGCGCATATGCAGCTCGGATCTTAAATTCTCATCCACTTTGCCGGTTCGTGGACAGGTGGTCACCTGTAATCATGAAATCAACAGTCAATATACATTTAGCATAGCTCTTTTTGGAATTTTTTATTTCCCCCTTTTTTGCATTCATTTGCATTTTTCTCACTTCACCGGAGCTTAAAAATTAGCAAAATTTCTATTAGCAATAAATGTTGTCAAAGAATAACATAACTTCCAACTCCTATGAATTCCCTAGCCATTCCAGCACCATCACTTTCGGTGGTCCCGCCGGTCTGCTGACTTGTCTTGCAGTGATCATGTGCTGTACATGCGCACAAGACAAACTCTCGCACATATAGGCACCGTCACAGAGATCAGCGATTTCCTGCAGCAAGTGCATTTATGGCACGTCAGAGACCGGCGGAGATCTTTGGAGAGCTGGTCCTGGACTGTGGGGGAATTAAAGGGTAGGTATATCAATTATCACTTATTCCCTGGATAAATCCCTTCAATTCTATTAGGCGGAAGCCATTTTTTTTCTAACAACTAGTATATTATATTGATATCTAGCGCCTCTGTAACATTGTTGGTACAATCTATCTGGAAGTCACACATTGATAAACTTCTCTATTTATTAAAATAAATAAGTATTTAATAGTAATTTAGGTTTGTCCACCTGTAAAATCTTCTCCTCTATATCAGCCACGCTGTATCCGTACAGTCGTTCTTGTTCCTGGAAGATGGTACATAGAATCCGGCGGTCTAGCTGAAAGGCTATCTCTCCGACAATGCGCTGAAACTTCTTCACTTTTTCTGGGTTTTCAAAAATGAATTAGTAAAATCACATAAAAGCTTAAAAATTTTCTGAATCAATGCAAACTGAAACCGGCACCATGTGCCCAGGGGGTAATAATAATATCCAACTACTTACCTAGCTGTGAGCAGGAGTCTGACTTTTGTTTTCTGTCTATGATTTCTGGAATAGTCAAATAAAATGTTTTCCATATATCAATGTCCAAACCCTATATGCATAAAAGGTTGCCTCCTGAGGGAAGGGCCTCATGAAAGGTGCATATACCTGGACCACTGGTTACGAGGCATATCTCTACTCTATATAGACTACACTGTGATTGCGTACCACCGAGAGCCAGAGCTAGGTCCCTTCCTAAAAGTTCCTCTGCCACAAAATATTATAAATGGTGCATGGTCTGTTCCATAAATCCTAAATTACTAAGATTTCTCTAAACTCGAGAGGTTTTCTTTATGAATGTCTGCATTACGAAGGCTATAACTTCTAGCTCCAAGGCTTTGAGGGATACTAGTGAACAGACATAGACGTACGTCTAATGTAATAATCGGAATATCACATATTAAGAACATACCGGCGTAGGAAAAATAACTTGCATTCATAGTTGTTTCCTGTCTAGAATATGCAAAAAAAAGTCATCTATAATACTAATAGTAGGCCTACAAAACCTGATTTCATGGAGAATTCTTGACAGTTTTATTATGAAAGTTCTACTACATTTTCATTTCCATCATTCTGATTTATTGCAGATCACAGGTTGATTTTATGAGCCAATCTATAGTGTCATTTTACCAGGGATGTGTACTTTATATAGGAACACATGCAATGAATATATATACCTTCTTGTCAATGTGTGGCTGCACCATTGAGATGACACCAATTCTTTTAGAAAATGTCAAACATTACATTGCAATTTATGATTTAGGGGAATTCCATATGTGTAAACCCAGTCTTACCCTTACCCTTACCCAGTCTTAAACCCAGCCTTACTCTTAGCCTTACCCAGTCTTAAACCCAGTCTTACCCTTACCCTTACCCAGTCTTAAACCCAGCCTTACTCTTAGCCTTACCCAGTCTTAAACCCAGTCTTACCCTTACCCTTACCCAGTCTTAAACCCAGTCTTACCCTTACCCAGTCTTAAACCCAGCCTTACCAGTCTTGTGGTGGTCTTTTTGTTGCTGTGCAGGAGTCATGGTTTGTGCTGTTTTCTCGTGTTTTTTTAAAATCATGCGAAGTTCCACGTTCTCCTGCATTAACCCCATCCGTTTGCGCAATTCAGCATTCTCCTTTAATAGACGCACGGTGTCGGTGACGATAACTTTTTGATCATCACAAGTAATCAGACTATTTGCGGTAAAGTCCATGGTGTTACTTGCAGATGTTCCTGAGGATGTCTTCACAGATTCTCTTCACCAGATTAATGTCTGTTATGGAACACTCATGATCCTAACATTCTAAAGTTCTGTGATGTCATCAGCCGTTTCATGGGGAACCTGGTTATGAGCTCATCGTTCACTGCAGCCAATAGGAATGGGAAAAATTCTGCAAAATCTCAGGAATACTGTATTGATAATATTCATTGTGTAAGTTTAAGAAGCCAATGAAATTAAAATATTCTCTTTTTTTAGGATCTAATAATAAAAATGTAAAAAAAAAAATCTTGCCATTTGAATGTTCAATTTTGAAAATATAAAGCTGAAAATTACAGACATGACATACATGTGTTTTCAGGACCCACCCGAGTTAATACTTTGTAGGACCACCTTTCGCTGCAGCTTTTTGCCCCTTCTTCTATGCACACTCGCTCTCGCTCAGTGAGATTGGATGGAGACGTTGGTGAACGGCAACTTCCAAGTCTTGCCACGGATTCTCAATGAGATTTAGGTCTGGACTTTGACAAATGAATATGCTTTGATCTAAACCTGGGATGGGTAATACATTTTCCCGAGGGGCCACATGAGTGACCGGGACTGTTGTGGAGGGCTGAAAATAATTCTGTACAATATTGATATTAACATATTAATTACATTTAGTATTAATATAAAATAATTGTATCAAGTAATATTCAGCATAATTAAGTATGCTAACATCCTCCTACATACCATATGAGTCCGCAAACAGCCCCCTATATGCCATTTGAGCGCACATACAGTCCCCTATATAAAGTATGAGCCCTCACATAGCCTCTCTATATACATTATGAGCCACTACATAGCCTCCTATATACAATATGAGTCCTTACATAGCCTCCTATAAACAGTATGAGCTCCCATATAGCCTCTATATACAGTTTGAGTCCCCACATAGCCTCTCTATATATAATATGAGCCTTCACATAACCTACTGTAAACAGTATCAGTCCTCACATAGCCTCTCTATATACAATATGAGCCCCCACATAGCCTCTCTATATACAATATGAGCCCCCACATAGCCTCTCTATATACAATATGAGCCCCCACATAGCCTCTCTATATACAATATGAGCCCCCACATAGCCTCTCTATATACAATATGAGCCCCCACATAGCCTCTCTATATACAATATGAGCACTCTCACACCCCCCTGTTTACAGTATGAAGCCCCACAAAGTCTCCTGTATACAGTATGAGCGGACACTGACAGCTTTGGCTCCTGTGCAGCAAATGTGTTTGGTTCACCCTACTTTTATGGCAATCAAGCTACAGATATAATAAACATATATAAATATATTTACAGTACAGACCAAAAGTTTGGACACACCTTCTCATTTAAAGATTTTTCTGTATTTTCATGACTATGAAAATTGTACATTCACACTGAAGGCATCAAAACTATGAATTACCACATGTGGAATTATATACTTACCAAAAAAGTGTGAAACAACTGAAAATATGTCTTATATTCTAGGTTCTTCACAGTAGCCACCTTTTGCTTTGATGACTGCTTTGCACACTCTTGGCATTCTCTTGATGAGCTTCAAGAGGTCGTCACCGGAAATGGTCTTCCAACAATCTTGAAGGAGTTCCCAGAGATGCTTAGCACTTGTTGGCCCTTTTGCCTTCACTCTGCGGTCCAGCTCACCCCAAACCATCTCGATTGGGTTCAGGTCTGGTGATTGTGGAGGCCAGGTCATCTGGTGTAGCACCCCATCACTCTCCTTCTTGGTCAAATAGCCCTTACACAGCCTGGAGGTGTGTTTGGGGTCATTTTCCTGTTGAAAAATAAATGATGGTCCAACTAAACGCAAACCGGATGGAATAGCATGCCACTGCAAGATGCTGTGGTAGCCATGCTGGTTCAGTATGCCTTCAATTTTGAATAAATCCCCAACAGTGTCACCAGCAAAGCCCCCCACACCATCACACCTCCTCCTCCATGCTTCACGGTGGGAACCAGGCATGTAGAGTCCATCCGTTCATCTTTTCTGCGTCGCACAAAGACACGGTGGTTGGAACCAAAGATCTCAAATTTGGACTCATCAGACCAAAGCACAGATTTCCACTGGTCTAATGTCCATTCCTTGTGTTCTTTAGCCCAAACAAGTCTCTTCTGCTTGTTGCCTGTCCTTAGCAGTGGTTTCCTAGCAGTTATTTTACCATGAAGGCCTGCTGCACAAAGTATCCTCTTAACAGTTGTTGTAGACATGTGTATGCTGCTAGAACTCTGTGTGGCATTGACCTGGTCTCTAATCTGAGCTGCTGTTAACCTGCGATTTCTGAGGCTGGTGACTCGGATAAACTTATCCTCAGAAGCAGAGGTGACTCTTGGTCTTCCTTTCCTGGGGCGGTCCTCATGTGAGCCAGTTTATTTGTAGCGCTTGATGGTTTTTGCAGATGCACTTGGGGACACTTTCAAAGTTTTCCCAATTTTTCGGACTGACTGACCTTCATTTCTTAAAGTAATGATGGCCGCTCGTTTTTCTTTACTCAGCTGCTTTTTTCTTGCCATAATACAAATTCTAGCAGTCTGTTCAGTGGGACTATCAGCTGTGTATCCACCAGACTTCTGCACAACACAACTGATGGTCCCAACCCCATTTATAAGGCAAGAAAACCCACTTATTAAACCTGACAGGGCACACCTGTGAAGTGAAAACCATTTCCGGTGACTACCTCTTGAAGCTCATCAAGAGAATGCCAAGAGTGTGCAAAGCAGTCATCAAAGCAAAAGGTGGCCACTTTGAAGAACCTAGATTATAAGACATATTTTCAGTTGTTTCACACTTTTTTGTTAAGTATATAATTCCACATGTGGTAATTCATAGTTTTGATGCCTTCAGTGTGAATGTACAATTTTCAAAGTCATGAAAATACAGAAAAATCTTTAAATGAGAAGGTGTGTCCAAACTTTTGGTCTGTACTGTATACAGATACTGTTGAAACCAGAAGTTTCCATCCACTATATATAAAGACACATCTGCAGGTTTTTCTCAATATCTGACATGAAATCAGTATAAACCTTTCCCGTTTTAGGTCAATTACCATAATTTTTAATATTTGCCCAATTCCAGAATAATGAGAGAGAGAATGTTTTAAGGCATTTTTATTACTTACTGCAACGTCAAAAGTTTCCATACAGTAAGATTACTCTGCCTATAAACAATTCTGGACGGCCCATATGATGAGGTCAGGTGTTTGGAAGCTTCTGATAGTTTTTTTGGCAACATCTGAGTTAATTAGAGACACACCTGTAGATGTATTTTAATGCACACCTGAAACACACTGCTTCTTCCACCCTACGGTTCCACAAATATGGAAATATTGGCATTTTTATTTGGAGCAAATTTTTATGGTCTTTCCAAGTGGTTGTAGCTCAAGTAATTTTCTGGGGTGTATCATTAGGTTGCACTGTATAATTACCCTGTGAGCCACAGCCCCTTGGAAAGACCATAAAAATTTACAGCACAAAAAAAAGGTGTCAAAACTGGTTCCACACTCTTTCAATCCCCCTCTTCTCTCCATAGAGTTTCCTAAGAACTGTTCCCTGATGCCACTGAGAGTTGGCAGTCCATCTCGCTTTATCGTGATTAATTTGAGCTGTTTTTCATTGTGGATATGCTATGAGAGGTTCAGGAGGCAGGAGGAAAGGGAAGAAGTGGCTCATAAGTGGAGAAATAGATGATTTCTTTCATAAGTTATATGACAACGTTTCTTTGGTATTACCGATTTAGGCAAAGTTTGTGGAAGCAACTATTTTATATGCTTATTGGTATCAGATTGATGGTCTTATCACTGTCAATTAGGAAAAATGCACGGTAAGAAGACCCTTTCAGGTCTTGTATAAAGCAACTAGCGGAGACAAGAAACAAGGGCTGATTAGAAGCCTTATTAAGCATGGTGTATTGCAGTCAAGGGGATGGGCAAAAGAAGAAGGTGGAGGGATGGGACAGAAAGTAGTTTAGTGTGTGGAAGGAACAAATGGCACTAAGAAGAACAGCAGAAAGGGAGAGAGTTG
This sequence comes from Phyllobates terribilis, assembly GCF_046119375.1. Lineage (NCBI taxonomy): Eukaryota > Metazoa > Chordata > Amphibia > Anura > Dendrobatidae > Phyllobates > Phyllobates terribilis. The sequence continues at coordinate 652,836,254 of NW_027362763.1, forward strand.
AATTGAATCAATGGTGAGCAAGAAATGGAATCCGCTCAACAAAGACTAGGATAACAGGGTATGTAGGATGACAGACAGACAAGTATTGCAGGAAGCACCAGTTGAAGCAGAGCCAAGTGTGCAAATATACATGAAAACAGTATATGTGACATGCACAAGAAGTGCTGTTGCTTCAAAAGCATCCAGCAACTATTAGAAGTAACACAGGCACAGGAGTCAGGAAGTGTTGTGCTCCAGAAGTATCCAGCAACTAGAGGGGTTAACACAGTCACAGGAGACAAGAAGTGTTTAGCAGAGCCCCAGGGGGATTGTGGGGAAGTTGTTTGCTGTCTGGCTGGAGCCAAAGAGAAAGGTGGTGTGTGATCTGTATCTCACAAAAGGCAAGGGAACAGAATTCAGGTCAGGAGGGAAGTAAACCTCGTCAGATAGACTCCCTGAGCTAACAGTGCGGAGTATTATCGGGCAGAAAGAAAATGACTGGAAGGAATCGTGTCATAGGGATCATCTCCCTCATCAAGCCCGCCCCCCCACCTCCATCTCCATGCAGGATAAAGAATGCTGTGTACTATTGAGTCCATGTGAAGGATAAGCCTGTGGTTGTGTATTCATAGAAGTGTGCTGCTAAGAGAACTAATCTGTGCTGAATTATGCTACTGAACAGACTGACGTTACTGTGCCTGCTTTAATAGACTGCACTGTAATGAAGATTGTTGCTGTAATAGCCCTGAATTGCACTGCCCGTGCTTCAGATTAAATTCCACTGTTAAACAGTTAAAAAAAGACTCTTGTCAGATGTGTCTGGTCAGCAGCTGAGAGAAGCTGCAACCTATGGTCGCCCTGAGTAACGGTTCCCCCAGGATTCCAAAGAATCCAAGAAAACCCGTCTCGCCCTATCTGAATTTAGCGGCGTGCGTGTAACATTGGTGGCCCGTACGGGGAATCCTGAGTGGGAATTAGCGTGAAAAGGAAAAGTGTCTGGAAAACCACAGCAGCACAGCAACTCAACTCAACTCTGCTACACCAGTTAAAGGGGACCAGCCCTAAAGATAACTCACTAGCAGCAATGGATGTGGAAATACAAATGGACAGAATAAGTGAGCTGCTTCTTCAGTTAACCTGTGAAGAATTGAGAACTGTAGCAGAACATATAAACATGTCAGAAGAGCAGATTTCCAAAGCACACAACCGCAGGCAACTGTTAGCTGCCATTAATACAAAAATGGATGAGCTCAGGGAGAAAGAAGCTGAAGACGTCATGGGGATGTTCCTCCAGGAACTAACACAGTTTGTAACCAGGTTGAAGTTGGAGGATGGAGGGGCAGAACCAATTACCAAAAGCGGGAATCTCCATCAGCTGACTGAACTACAGGAATTGAAAGAACAATTCAAAGCCCTAACAACAGTTCTGCAGGAATCGACCAAAACCTCTGAAGGGTGATAGACTCAGACAGGACCTTTACCCTGCTCGGTTAGATAAATCAGGAAGACAGTCCTCTCTAACACCACAAATCACCATAAGGAAAGAATTCAAGATCCTGGGACAGATTGGAGAGTGTGAACAGAAAGAGAGACTGTCTTATATGAACTTGTTGCACCAGATCGATGCAGCCTTACAGAAAAGCTACCAGACAGATGAGATCGTTGAGGGGGTGGTGAAAGCGATCAGCCCAGGACTGAACCTCCGTAGTATGCTAGAAATGAAGAGTCAATTGACCTTGCAACAGCTGAAGATGATTTTAAAAGGGCACTATAAAGAAGACAGTACTTCAGAATTGTTCCACCGACTCATTAACCTCTCATAGAAAAATAATGAATCACCCCAAAATTTATTGTTCAGAGCAATTGAACTGAAGGATAGACTGTTTGATGCTGGACTAATCCAGAAGAAGTTCTTGAGATTGGTGGGTACGGGGTTAATCAGCAAAGACATCAAGTTGCAGCGGAAACAGTGTCTAGAAGATCCTGAAATTTTGGACGAAGACCTAATTGGAAAAATGAATGAGACGGCTAGTTTGGAGTCAGAGAGCAACAGAAGTTAAAGAAAGGATCTGGTCCTAAAATCACCAAAATAAGTCAGCTGAAGTTGGAGACCCCCGGTGGCCAGTCCGAAGATCATCATAGAGACCCTCCAGTGCCACCTCCGAGAAGGAACCTTAAATCACGAACAAAAGAGAGGACCGCCAGCGCAGACTGGGAGGAAGTAATAGGAGAACTGCGAGCCGAGTTGATTGAGGTGAAAAAGTTGATTTGTTCCAGGCCAGAACCGGTATCTCTCAGACCCCGGAGTGGTTTCCAAAACTAAAGATATCCGGCTTGTGAAGCGTGCTGTTCATCAAATCAGAGTGCGGTGTGTGTCCACTGTCTAAGATGTGGTGAGGAAGGACATTATGCCAAAGAATGTCAATGGTCATGGTCGTTTGAGTTAAAAGACAGGAGGTTGCCAGTGCGGGGCGACTGGTAACGGCAACACAGAGGAGGCCCCAGTAGCAAATCCAAATCTCACCAAACCCCAGAAAGGCGCATGAGGTAAAACGGCTGCGTCAGTACTATCCCCTAGTGTGTTCCCATCTACAACAGCTGCAAGAGAGACAGGGACATCAGTTACTTAATGCCCAGTGCGGAGGTCAAACGATGTACTCCTGGGAGGAGGATCCCACGGTCAGTAAAGATAGCCTCATCAGCCTAATCGGTGAAAGGTGATTTATACAGTGCCAGCTAGATGGACTCCTAATAAAAGCTCTGTGGGACATAGGAGCCCAAGCAAGCCTTTTAAATGAAGAATGGAGAAGGCGCTACCTGCCACACACTTGCCTTCGATCATTAAAAGAACTCTTAGGACCAGTGGAACTCCACGGCAAAGCCGTCAACCAGACCGAAGTCCCTTTCATGGGCTGGGTGGAAGTGAATTTACAACTGAGGGCCACGAAGAACAGCAACACCATCGAGCTTTTGGTACCTTTTCTCATGACCAGTGATCAGAACGTGGCAGATGATCCTATCCTGAGTTATAATGTAATTAGTGAGGTCATCACGAAACACAAGTCAGGGGCGCTGGTGGTGGATGCAATTGCCAAATCACTCGCCATACCCAACGCCATGGCGGAAAATGTGATTCATAGAGTAAAGAAAGCACAGAATACAATGGACCTAAAAGAAGTCAAGGTAGGCTGGCGTCCAACCATCATCCCTGCAAACCAAATGGTGGGGGTGAGGTGTGGAGTCCGGGTAGAACCGGGAAGAAAAGTCCAGAAAAGACTGTTCGTGCCAACAGACTCCTCAGAACTTCCGGAAGGCCTAGTCCAAGGTGAGACTGTGCTTACGATTCCTGCTGGTGGGTTTGCTCGAGATACACTTCTGGTGATAAATACTACGAGACACGAAATTAGACTGGATCCAAAAACTGTGTTAGGTCACATTGAAAGCGTTAAAAAGGTACATCCAGCCAGTGTGAGACCCGCCCAGGGGCCTTCCGTAAATTCAGTCTCCACACCAAAGGAAGAGGAGTTGCCCAGGGGAGGAAATTGTACGACCCACCTCGGAGTCCTGGGATTCCCCAGTACCCCTGGAACAGATGCTGAGAGAAGAGTGTCATTCATTCTCCAAAGATGATTCTGATATAGGTTCGCAGCTGAAAATCAATTTGAAAGGCACGACCCCAGCAACAAGAAGTTACATGTCTGTGCCGAAACCATTACACCGTGAAGTGAAAGAGTATTTACAAGATCTAATCAACAGAGGTTGGGTCCAAAAGTCAAAGTAGTCTTATTCCTCTCCTATTGTCTGTGTTAGGAAGAAGGACAGTACATTGAGACTCTTAGGAAGAAGGACAGTACATTGATACTCTGCTGTGATTACCAGGAACTAAACCAAAAGTCAGTACCTGATCAGCACCCGATACCAAAGATCCAAGATATGCTGGATAGCCTATCAGGAAGTACCTGGTTCCTGTCCTCAATCAGGGTAAAGCATACCATCAAGGGTTTGTTGAGGAGTCCAGTAGACCTTTGACAGCATTCATCACACCGTGGTGATTATATGAGTGGATCCACATACCGTTTGGGCTCAGTTTAGCTCCAGCAGAATTTCAGAGGAGCATGGAGACCTGTTTAGAACGACTGACAGACGATATCTGCCAGCCGTACTTGGATGACAATGTGGTACACAGCAAAACCTTCCGGGAGCATGTTGAACACGTGAGGACCGTATTACAACGGTATCAACAACACGGAGTTAAGCTGACCCCAAACAAGTGTGAACTGTTCAAAAGACAAGTCAGATTTCTAGGGAAAATTGTGTCCGGAGAAGGATATACCATGGACCCAGCAGAAATCGCTCTAGTACTGGCCTTAGAAGACAAGCGGCCCTCTACCGTCAGGGACTTGAGGCAGATATTAGGATTCCTCTCCTACTATCGTACTTACGTTTGGAACTTCTCCAGGATTGCCGCACCACTATACCTCCTTTTGGGGGAGACGACAGAGACAACAACACCCAGGGAGAAAAAGAAGAACACGGGTAGGACGTGGCTTAAAAGAAACAATGCCGTTTCGTCCCAACAGCCCATTCTCTGGACAGCAGACCACCAGGAGGTATTGGAAGAACTAGTAGACTACCTGGTAAAACCACCCATCTTGGGATATCCTGATTTCAATTTACCATTTGTTATTCATTGTGACGCTTCTCAAGTTGGACTGGGAGCTTCCCTGTATCAGCATCAAGATGGAAAACTGAGAGTCTTCGGTTACGGTTCTAGAACGTTGACAAACGCCGAGAAGAATTACCATCTACATTCCAGAAAATTGGAGTTCATGGCATTGAAATGGGCTATCTGTGAACGATTTAGAGATTATCTCTGCTACAGTAATTGGATTTCATACACTGGGCTGTCATCAGCTTTCCTCCTTACAACCACATACACCTTGTCTTCCCAGTACGAACAAAGTTTTCCCGGACCTCCTTTCTCACGTATGTTCTTGACTAGTACCCGGCTTCCCGGTGCAAATTCTGCTCCATAAAATTTTTGATTGTAGTAGTCCTTACTTTTGCTCTGTCTGTTAGAACCCTCCTGTTTGTTTTTTCCATCTTGTGTTTTGCGGTCACGTTTGCTAGGAACAGGTAGCCCGCTACATCGTAGGGATTCAGCTTAGTCTTAATGTAGGGACAGCTTTCCCCTATCTTTCCTTAGTTCATGTTGCAGATCACAACAGCAGCGACTGCACCACCACCAATTTGGCAAAGTGCATGTTTAGTCGGCAAACTAATGACTGGGAGCGTACTGTTGTTTCCTCAGACTCACAATCGGCGATGGATATTTGTTGTTGGAGTAGAACAATGATGGTTGCGATGATGACACCAAACAGGTGCGACTAGGCTGACCGAAAGATGAATGTAGTGAGAAGGGAGAGGAGGACAACTCGAAGCTCGCTCTGATTGCTGGCCGGCTGGACTTCATGCGCTGAAGGAGAGCCGTAGTTCCTTGCCTATAAGAGCTGAGACATCAGCGGTTTATTTTCCTCTTTAAGAGCCTGCAGACTGCCAAAGAATCGTCTGGTAGCAACGTGCAAAAGAAATCCCACACACGAGGAGCCCGAGGATACGACTCGCCACCACCACCACGACCAGACCTCCTCCACCAGCAGCATCTGCGGCACAACACTGCTCCAGAGCCGACCGCTGCAAAAGCTGATTTTGATGCACGTCGCCAGCACTGAGTACGGCCGAGGCCTCTGATCAACCTCACCTCCTCTGCATCATGTCACACAGTTGATGATCATACACCATCTTCCTTATTAAACATATCTCTAAAACACAACGCGTTTCAGGGCTCAGGACAGGAGCTGCTTTCTGAAGCGAGCTATCAGTGACTTGATAAATCTGTCTTGATCACTGTCTCTTGATAAAGGGGCTCCCGAGTTATATATGAGGTTTCTTATGAGATATCTTTAATGAAGAAGACTGTGTGTGATCATGAACTGTTGGCTGCATATAGCTTGCGCCAGGAACAGTCTGCTAACTTGGTTTGGGCATCTTCCCACATGCATTATATTCCTGGATAACCTCATCTGAGAACAAAGACTGACTGTTAGTCTCATCCAATAAATCAACTAGAAAAAAAGTTTTTTTTTCTGGTGTAATATGTTCCTTAACCCATGGGGTGTTATGGGTTAGGTGGCAGAACAGACACCGGTGTCATTGACAGATTGGAAATTCTGTATGTATCAGTAAGTGTTAGGAGGTGGACTGAGCAGAACATTGACTTCAGCTGATGGTGTCGCTTTCAGAGGCTACATCTTCATACTTTGATTGAGATAAGTGCTGTGACAAATATTCCAATACTCCCTCTACTTTCTCCTCATTAATACTCTTGCTGGAGCCAAACGAGGAAAATGTAACTTGTGTTTGGTACCACTACTGCTGCCAGCATTGCTGGTGAAGTCGCTGCTGCTAACAGTTCCCATATTTTCTCTGTGATATTAGGGGATTTTTTTTTCTATCACCCTACCACATCAGTTGCCTGTGCCTTGTTTGGATTTAGCAAACCATTTTTTACACAAGTGTAATGTTTAATTTGTGCCCAAAACCTTTGTTACCATATTTAGTCAACCCAGGAAAAAACATGAAATCATACAGAAATTCTAGGTATTGGCAGGTTTCAATGGATGGATAAGAAGGATCATTGAAAAAAACAGACCTGCACCGATAAATGTCTCCATTTACTGTAATAATTTGTTTGCAAATTTTGGGTTAAAACCCATGAATTCCTCCTGGCCAAAAAAGGACCACGTAAAAACTAATGTCAAGAGGTTGGAACAATGCCTAAAAATGCTGAAACAGACCGCAGAATGGATGTGTGGTGCACCGATGCCAAAATGGAATATTCAATTTGGCAGACAGAAAGTAAAACCTGCATCAGCGAGTGAGTCTTAGCCCACAGTCCCACTATCAGTATTTGGTCAGTATTCGGTCAGTATTATTTCTCAGCAGTGGGAGCCAAAACCAGGTGAGGAACAATCAGAGAAAAGGTAGAATAGAAACAAGTCACCAATTCTGCATTTATCACCCACTCCTGGTTTTGGCTCCCACTCCTGAAAAAAAATACTGACCGAATACTGACAAGATGCTTATAGTGGGGCCGAAGCCTTACTTCCATACCAGGAAAGATCTTTGTACACATTATTAAACAACATGTATGTAAGTACTTGGATAAGAATACAATAATGAAACAAATCCAAATAAGTCCTGCCAGACTCATCTAATTTCCTTTTATGATGGAATCACTGACTGGGTGTATCAGGGAAAAGCAGTAGATATGTCACACACAGTGTAAGAAAGACAAAGTGCGATACGAAGGGATGAGGGGAAGGGAGCCCAGACTCTAGGGAAAGGGGAAGTGGAGACCTCCTAGGCTGATCTACAATCACCCTGCCTACCCCTACCATCCCTATATTGCTCCTCACCAATCGCCCCACAGGAACCTATCCCTGTATTTCCTTAGCGCTTGGTCCTAGATAGGGAAGGAGGGGGCTGAGCGCTAGTCGATCTCCATTGACAACTAAAGACAGCAAGGAGAGACAGACACAGGGGAAGTAGCTTAACTTGAGTCGACTTCAGAGAGATGGCACACACGTCCTCTTAGCACCAGAGAGGAAGAAAGAACTGCACTTGCTCCAAGCCTTCACAAAGGATCATGTGAATATCACCGGCACCTCCCTCTAGCAACAGCTAGTATTTAAACACCCAGCCTGGGTGTCAATTAGCCGGAGGGAGATAGCCACTGGGTCCTATGGTGAGACAGCTAAGAAGGTGTCTGTAATTTCAAACGAAGAGATATTCTGCAGTCAACTGCAGGGCGACTGTCTGACACACCCATGACAAGATATAGTATATCTCGACTTCCGCAAAGCATTTGATATCTCATACTATCCTTATTGACAAAATTACCAAATATGGGATTGACAAGGCTACGGTTAGGTGGATTCATAACTGGCTCAGAGATTGTACTCGGGGTAGTAACAAATGGTTGCACATCTAATTGGAAGAATGTCCAAAGTGGAGTACCACAAGGCTCTGTCCTGGTCCCCCTCTACTCCTCCTTGGTCAAACCTGTGTCCAATTCTGGGCACCACATTTTAAAAAAAGACATTGAAAACCTGGAGCAAGTTCAGAGAAGAACTACCAGGATGGGAAGTAGACTGCAAACTATGTCCTACGAGGAACAGTTAAAGGACCTGGGAATGTTTAGTTTATAAAAAAAGAAGACTATGAGGAGTCTTAATAGCTGTCTACAAATATCTGCAGGGATGTCACATTGTAGAGGGATCATCCTTATTCTCATATGCACATGGAAAGACGAGAAGCAATGGGATGAAACTGAAAGGGAGAAGATACAGATTAGATATTAGAAGACACTTTTTTGACAGTGAGGTGATCAATGAGTGGAACAGGCGGCCACAAGAGGTGGTGAGTTCTCCTTCAATGGAAGTCTTCACACAGAGGCTGGACAGACATCTGTCTGAGATGGTTTAGAGAATCCTACAGTGAGCAGGGGGTTGGACACGATGACCCTGGAGGTCCCCTCCAACGAGAACATTCTATGATTCTATTACAAGAACAACAAGGCGTGCAAAAAAACTATTATTTACAGTACAATGCTCAGATCTTTTGAGGTAGACAGTTGTGTTTAAATTTCAGGATTATGGAGACCTTTCTTTAGGATGTAAAAAAATGGCTTGCTTGTCTTACAATGCAGGAAGCAAACTTTCTGTGACACGCAAGCCTTGGATTCAAGACTTTGTTTTACTTGCACTAAAAGGTTCAATATTGCCATCCTTGTTTACCTAGTGTGAAGAATAAAAAAATGCTGTTATAACGGTGCTGTTACAGCAATATATCTAAGATCAATTCAATTACTTTGAGTGAGTACACAGGTCCTGCACTTCCCTATATATCACACTGACTATACAGGTTTAGAATTTCCCTATATATTATACTGAGTGACTATACAGCTACAGCACATCACTATATTTCACACTGAGGGACTACACAGCTAAAGCACGGCCCTATATGTAGCACTGACTTTACAGCTAGGGCACATTCCTATATATCACACTGAGGTACTACACAGCTACAGTACTTCCCTATATATCACAAAGTGACTATACAGGTCTAGCACCTCACTATATATCACACTGAGTGACCATACAGCTAAAGCACTTCCCTATATATCACAGAGTGACTGTACAGGTCCAGCACCACCCTATATTTATATCACACTGAGTGACTATAAAGCTAGAGCACTTCCCTATATATCACAAAGTGACTATACAGGTCCAGCACCTTCATATAAATCACATTGAGTGACTATACAGCTAGAGCACTTCCTTATATCTCCCAGAGTGACTATACAGGTTAGCAACTCCAATATATATTACACTAACTATATAGCTACTGAACTTCCTTATGTATCATGGAGTGGCTATACAGGTCCAGCACCTCCATAAATATCACACTGAGTGACTACACTGGTCAGACACCTCCCTACATATCACACTGAGTGACTATACAGCTGGAACAATTCCCTATCTATCACATAGTGACTATACAGGTCTAGCTCCTCCATATATGTCACACTGAGTGACTATACAGATACAGCACTTCCATATATATCACAGAGTGACTATACAGATCTATCAATTCCCTGTATATCACACTGACTATACATCTACAGCACTTTTCTAAATGTCACAGAGTGACTATACAGGTCCAGCACCTCCCTCTATATCAGAGTGACTATACAGTTACAGCACTTCCCTATATATAACACTGAGTGATTATACAGCTACAGCATTTCACTATATATCAGAAAGTGACTACACAGATCCAGCACTTCCCTATATATTAGAGTGACTATACAGCTAGAGCAATTCCCTATATATCACAGTGACTATACAGATCTATTACTTGCCTGTTTATCACAGAGTGACTATACAGCTACATTACTTCCCTATATATCACCGTGTGACTATACAGCTACAGCACTTACCTATATGTCACACTGAGTGACTTTACAGGGCCAGCACTTCCCTATATATCACAGAGTAACTATACAGGTCCAGCATCTCCCTCTATATCAGAGTGACTATACAGCTACAGCACTTCCCTATATATCACACTAATTGACTATACAGCTACAGCACTTTCCTATATATCAGAGAGAAACTATACAGATCCAGCACTTCTATGTACATCACAGAGTGATTATACAGCTACAGCACCACCATATATATCACACTGAGTGACTATACAGCTACAGCACCACCATATATATCACACTGAGTGACTATACAGCTACAGCACCACTCTATATATCACAGAGTGACTATACAGCTACAGTACTTCACTATATATCACACTGAGTGACTATACAGGTCCAGAAACTCCCCATATATCACACTATTTGACTATACAGCTATAGCACTTCCCTATATACAGTGGCGACCAAAAGTTTTGCATTTTTTTTAAAGTGTGATTACTTCTGTCTGGTTGTTGTGATACCAAATCCCTGGTGATGAATTGAAAGTGCATGAAGTTGTCATCATACAAGACCTTAATTTTAACCAAAATGCTTTTGAATATAGGTCTGGTCATTTAATTAAAGAAATCTGCCAAAAGTTTTGCATATATTATTTATTGATCACAACATAGAGAGTGTAACATACCTGGCGGCGTCCTTGCATGGTGGTCCATCTCCCACTTTGCAAGAGCGCGCACTTGGTCTCCAGTCCAGAGTGTCTCTCTGGCTTCCCTCCATGCTGTCTGTTTGTGTCTGTTTCTGCTGCTTAAGGGCGGCGCCCGATCACTTCCTGCTTTTTGTACCTGCTGTGGGTCACACCCCTTGTGCGTCCTCAGCCTATTGCTGTCTGTCACCTGGTATATAGCTCAGCTGCTCCCATCTATCCCCGCCTGAGCATAGTGTTTCATTCAGTGTGTGCTTGCACTCTGAAGGTGCCAGGTCCCGTTCTTTGTCTCCTGCCTTGCGGTATCAGTTCCCGTGTCTGAACTGAGTCCTGTCTTTGTCTCCTGCCTTGCGGTATCAGTTCCCGTGTCTGAACTGAGTCCTGTCTGTGTACTCTTGCCTGCTGCCTCTCCTGGAGGCTGTATTTCCAGGCCTGTCTGAACACGCTCCTAGCCTGTTCCTCCCGCCTTCTAGGGGCCGATTACCTAGACCCGCTCCTGTATCTTGTCTGTCCTGTCTGAACACGCTCCTTGCCTGTTTGTCCCGCCTCTCTGGGGGCCGTATTCCCAGACCCGCTCCTGCATCCCGCTGCAGTGTCGGTCTCCTCCGTACACTCAGTTCCAGTCTGAACTCTCTCCTATCCTTTACCTGTTTTGCCTCTATGTCCGTTCCCTTCCTTTTTCTGCAGAGTCTGAACTCGTACCTAACTCCTGCTTGTTGTCTCTGTACTCCCGTTTGTGAGTTTGTGGTCCACTCGCTACTTCACTGCAAGTACCCTGTGGGTATCTGGCTCTGCCTTTCTCTTCCTGTCTGTTCCGTGTGAACAGAGCCCTGTCCCCTCTGCTCTGCCTTGTTTGTCGCTCCGGCGGTTTCCGCTCTGCTCCTGCCTTGTTTGCCGCTCTGCGGTTTCCGCTCGGCTCCTGCCTTGTTTGCCGCTCTGCGGTTTCCGCTCTGCTCCTGCCTTCTTAGCCGCTCTGCGGTTTCCGCTCTGCTCCTGCCTTGTTTACCGCTCTGCGGTTTCCGCTCCGCTCCTGCTTAGCTTGCCGCTCTTGCGGTTTCTGCTCTGCTCTTGCCTTGCTTGCCACTCCTGCGGTTTCTGCTCTGCTCCTGCCTTGATTGCCGCTCTGCGGTTTCCGCTCTGCTCCTGCCTTGTTTGCCGCTCTGCGGTTTCCGCTCTGCTCCTGCCTTCTTAGCCGCTCTGCGGTTTCCGCTCTGCTCCTGCCTTGTTTGCCGCTCTGCGGTTTCCGCTCTGCTGCGGCCTTCTTAGCCGCTCTGTGGTTTCCGCTCTGCTCTTGCCTTGCTTGCCACTCCTGCGGTTTCTGCTCTGCTCCTGCCTTGTTTGCCGCTCTGCGGTTTCCGCTCTGCTCCTGCCTTGTTTGCCGCTCTGCGGTTTCCGCTCTGCTGCGGCCTTCTTAGCCGCTCTGCGGTTTCCGCTCTGCTCCTGCCTTGTTTGCCGCTCTGCGGTTTCCGCTCTGGTCCTGCCTTCTTAGCCGCTCTGCGGTTTCCGCTCTGCTCCTGCCTTGTTTACCGCTCTGCGGTTTCCGCTCTGCTCCTGCCTTGTTTACCGCTCTGCAGTTTCCGTCCTGCTCCTGCCTTGTTTGCCGCTCTGCGGTTTCCGCTCTGCTCCTGCCTTCTTAGCCGCTCTGCGGTTTCCGCTCTGCTCCTGCCTTGTTTACTGCTCTGCGGTTTCCGCTCTGCTCCTGCCTCGTTTACCGCTCTGCGGTTTCCGTCCTGCTCCTGCCTTGTTTACCGCTCTGCGGTTTCCGCTCTGCTCCTGCTTAGCTTGCCGCTCTTGCGGTTTCCACTCTGCTCTTGCCTTGCTTGCCGCTCCTGCGGTTCTGCTCTGCATCTGCTCGCTGCTCCGGCAGTCCTGTCCTGCTCTGCTTCTGCTCGCTGCTCCGGCAGTCCTGTCCTGCTCTGCTTCTGCTCGCTGCTCCGGCAGCCCCGTCCTGCTCTGCATCTGCTCGCTGCTCCGGCAGTCCTGTCCTGCTCTGCTTGTGCTCGCTGCTCCGGCAGTCCTGTCCTGCTCTGCTCTTGCCCACCGCTTCGGGCGTTCCCTCTCTGCTGTGTTTGGCTACCGCATCTGCGGTTCTGTTTCTGTGACCCAGTCTGTACTGGGTCTTGTCCTCTCTGTGCTCCAGCCAGTCCTTTCGGCCAGTACCTCCCCGCCTGCATACTCGCCTGTATCCACCTGTCTGCATACCTGCCGTGTTCGCTTATATCCACCAGTCTGTGCCAGCCTAACCTGCCTGTTCCAGTAATCCCTGTGTGGGTCAACCCCCGTGTCCGGAGTTTGACCTGGAGTAGCACCTGGTCCCTCTGCCCGGTTTCTCCCTGGTGCACTGGCGTCATATGCCGTCGTGCCACCTTGGTCGGATCGGCCAGATACTTAGTCACGCCTCTCCAGGCACTCTCCGGTTCATGGTCCAGTGGAACCACTACTCCCGCACACGCCAGTCAGTCCGGGCGTGTGCATAACAGCGAGTAATTCATTGGTTACAATGCCATAACTCAGTATTTTGTAGCATAACCTCTTGCTTCAATTACTGCACCGCACCGACGGGACATTGAAGGCAGTGGGGTATTCGAGACATCCTGAGGGATCTTGCTCCATTCCATTTGCAAATCTTCAAACAATTCATCTTTATTGCTATGGATACGGGCCCTAACTCACCGCTTAACTCATCCCAAAGCTGCTCTATAGGGGGTAAATCAGGTGATTGGCTCGGCCATTGCAACAGGCGAACATTTTTCTTTGCTATCCAATTTTTGACTAAATTGGATGTGTGCTTAGGATCATTGTCTTGCTGGAATTTCCATCCCTGCCTACATTGGTTTTACCATGTGGGCAGCATTACATTCTCCAGTATATCCTTGTACATGGCAGCATTCATATTTCCATCAATTCTTTGCAGAGAGCCAATGACAGATGCAGGAAAGCAGCCCCAATTCATGACATTGCCTCCACCATGTTTCACTGTAGGTGTGTGGTACCTTACAGCATTATGTTTTCTCACTTTTACCTAATATTCTTCCTTCATTTCGTGTGATATCTGTACAGCACTTTTTATGGACATCAGTGACTTTTTCTTAATAATGTGATCGGCTCTGGAGGAAGTTTTCCATGGTCGTCCACTTCTAGGTTCGTCAGCTGTTCCAGGACCTTCTTTTTCTTTCTTTAATATATCTGACAATTGACTCTGAGAACAGGCGATTCCATAGCTCCTCTTTATGGCTTTATGACTTCACTCTCAGAATAATAAACTTCCTGACATCTGGTGAGAAATCTGCCTTTGTCTTTATCATGTTTTAACCTTATATACACATACATAAAAAAAAAAAAATTAGGCAAAATTCAACTACCCACGACAAAAGATGCAAAACAAATGCTGAAAATGAACACATAAAGGGATAAAACAACGTCACACACCATTTTCCTCCAGATAATAGCAAGGGGTTAAAAAACTTTATTGAATTAATTACTCCCTATCGGAAAGGATTGGTAGGAACGTTCCAACTTTTTGTGCCTAACACATCACCGTTTCAGAGATGTATTCTGTTATGGCAAATACAGTGTATAGATAATGCTGGTTAAGATACACATTTGGAGTTTTCTCAGTATGGTCCGAATGGTAAAATGACTCCTATCATGGAAAATAATTATTATTATTATTAATTTACATATCGCCATTGATTCCATGGCGCGGTACATGAGAAGGGGTTACATACCAAATACAGATATCACTTACAGTAAACAAACTAACAATGATAGACGGGTACAGAGGGAAGAGGACCCTGCCCTCGGGGGCTTCCATTCTACAGGAACGGGGAAGGAGACAGTAGGTTGGGGGGCTGCAGTAGCTCCGGTGTTGTTGAGGAGGCAGCGGGGTCCTTGCAGGCTGTAAGCTTTCTTGAAGAGATGGGTTTTCAGGTTCCGTCTGAAGGATCCAGGTGTGGTGGATAATCGGACGTCTTGAGGCGCAGAATTCCATAGGACGGGGGATATTCGGGAGAAATCTTGGAGGCGATTGCGTGAGGAACGAATAAGTGTGGAGAAGAGAAGGAGGTCTTGGGAGGACCGGAGGTTACGTGAGGGAATATATCGGGAGATTAGTTCAGCGATGTACGGAGGAGAGAGGTTATGGACGGCTTTGTAGGTCAGTGTTAGTAGTGTGACCTGGATTCGCTGGGGGAATGGGAGCCAGTGAAGGGATTTGCAAATGGGAGTAGCAGAGGAGTAGCGAGGCGAGAGATGAACTAGTCGCGCAGCAGAGTTAAGGATGGACTGGTGGGGTGCGAGAGTGTTAGCAGGGAGGCCACAGAGGAGGATGTTGCAGTAGTCGAGGCGGGAGATGATGAGGGCATGCACAAGCAGTTTAGTAGATTGAGGGTTGAGGAAAGGACGGATTCTGGAAATATTTTTGAGCTGGAGGCGACAGGAGGTGGCGAGAGCTTGGATGTGGGGTTTGAAGGACAGGGCAGAGTCAAGGGTTACTCCGAGGCAGCGGATTGTCGGTACAGGGGAAAGAGTGATGTCATTTATTGTGATAGAAAGATCAGGTGGTAAAGACACGCGAGATGGGGGAAAGATAATGAGTTCAGTTTTGTCCACATTGAGCTTGATGTAGCGGGAGGAGAAGAAGGAGGATATGGCTGCTAGATATGCTGGGATTCTGGACAGCAGAGAGGTGATATCTGGGCCAGAGAGTTAGATCTGAGTGTCATCAGCGTACAGATGGTACTGGAAGCCAGGGGATTTTATGAGCTTTCCCAGGCCAAGGGTATAGATTGAGAAGAGTAGGGGTCCTAGGACAAAGCCTTGAGGGACTTCAACAGAGAGGGGGCGGGTGAGGAGGTAGTGTGGGAGTGGGAGACGCTAAATGTGCGGTTAGAAAGGTACGAGGAGATCCAAGATAGGGCAAGGTCTTTGACGCCAAAGGAAGAGAGGATCTGTAGTAGGAGGCAGTGGTCAACTGTATCGAAAGCAGAGGACAGGTCATGAAGAAGCAGAGAATTGTCTGTTAGCTTTGGCTGTAAGTCATTGGTGATTTTGGTAAGGGCAGTTTTGGTTGAATGGTGGGGGCGGAAGCCTCATTGTCGGTTGTCGAAGAGAGAGTTAGATGAAAAGTGGGAGGAAAGTTCAGCGTGAACGTGTTGCTCAAGGAGTTTGGAGGCAAATGGGAGCAGCGATATGGGGCGATAGCTGGACAAGGCGGTTGGGTCGAGGGATGGCTTTTTGAGGATGGGCGTGATTGTGGCATGTTTGAAGGCAGCGAGGAAAGTACCAGAAGATAATGATAGGTTTAAGAGATGGGTTAGGAATGGGATGAGTGTGGGGGTGAGGTTGGGGAGGAGGTGGGATGGGGTCGAGTGCACACGTGGTGAGGTGTGATTTGGAGAGGAGACGAGTAAGGTCTCTTTCCGTGATGTTGGGAAGGGAGGTAATGGGGGTAGGGAAATGGTGTGGAAAACAAAGGGGTTGTGGTGGTTGGACAGTAAAGACTTGCCTTGTTTGGTCAATCTTGTTTTTGAAGTGTGTGGCAAACTCCTCAGCAGAAATGACGGAGGTCGGAGGGGGCAGTGGAGTGCGGAGGATAGATTCAAAAGTGTTGAATAGCTGTTTGGGGTTGTAGGATAGGGAGGATATGAGGGTTGTGAAGTAGGCCTGTTTAGCAGAGGTGAGTGCTGATTTGAATGCGAGTGTTGCTTGTTTGAATGCAGTGAAGTCATCTTGAGAATATGTTTTCTTCCAACGCTGCTCCGCAACCCTGGACGCTTGTCGAAGCTCTTTAGTGAGGTTGTTGTGCCAGGGTTGCCTGTTGACTCATCGCGCTCTGCCATGCACAAGAGGGGCGACCGAGTCAATAGATGATGCGAGAGTGGCATTGTAGAAAGCGGTGGCGCTATCTGTCTGTGTCATGGAGTGAGGACATGTATGTCAGTGGTAGAACAGAGTCAGAGAGTGTGTGAGTGTCTAGATGTGCAAGGTTTCTGCGGGGTGTGCTAGTTGCCGGACATGGGTGACAGGTGAGGAGGACAGGGATGAGAATGTGAGTAGATGGTGGTCAGATAGGGGTAGGGGGGAGGTTGTGAGGTTAGATAGGGAGCAGAGTCGGGTGGAGATGAGGTCTAGTGTGTGTCCGTCTGTGGGTGGCTGAGGAGGACCACTGAGTAAGTCCAAAGGATGAAGTAAGCGCCAGGAGTTTGGATGCTGCTGACTGGCGAGTGTCAGTGGGGATGTTGAAATCGCCCATGATGATTGTGGGAATGTCAGCAGGGAGAAAGTAAAGAAGCCAGGTAGAGAATTGGTCAATAAAGGCAGTGATCGGGCCCGGAGGTCGGTATATGACAGCCACTTGGAAGTTGGAGGGAGAGTAAATGTGGCATAGTGGATTTCAAAAGAAGGGAGAATAAGGGAGGGAAGAGGAGGAGTAGGGCTAAAGGTGCAGTTGTTAGAGAGGGGAATACCCACTCCTCCACCATGTCTGTTACCAGGGCGAGGAGTGTGGGTGATGTGCAAGCCACCGTAACACAGCGCAGCAAGGGAGGCAGTGTCAGAGGGTGTTAGCCATGTCTCTGTGATGCCCAGGAAGGAGAGGTTGAGAGAGGTAAAGAGGTCGTGGACAAAATGGAGCTTGTTGCAGACAGAGCGGGCATTCCACAGTGCTCCAGAGAGAGGGAGCAGCGGGGTGGGCGTCAGGGGGACCGGTTTTGCGTAAGAGAGGTTGTGGTAGTTTGCAGTTGGATTGATGCGATAGGTGGGGGAATTGGTGGAAGGTGCAAGCTGTGGGGGTCCAGGATTGGGAGATATGTCACCTGCAGCGGGGAGAAGCAGAGAGAGGGAGAACAGGTGGGAGAAGGAGCGTGTCCGGCTTGTGTTATGTTTCAGTAGGATAGATCTGAGGTTGAGGAGCAGGTCAGTAGATGAGGTTAGGTGGGGAGGTAAGAGGGAAGGAGAGATGGTGATTTGGTTAGAGGGTGCTGGGGTTTGGGGATAGCGAAGGAGAGTGAGGATTAGTGGGGCAAAAACAGTAAGGGAATGTAAGCATGATGAAAGTGTAAGGGAGAATAATTAATCGTGTATCCTTGGTAGAATTTAGCTAAGACTACGACTCGCCACCAGGCATTAGAGTTAACCTTGGGTATAGGATGATAAGAAAATTAGGTTGTGCTATCTAGAAGGGCTATTGTTTCGTCTTTCTAGGCCTGTATTCTAACATAAAAGATTTTTTCAGGCATCGTTTTAATTCACGTTATACGGTTACAGCTATATAATCGGCCGTCCGTGTTGTGGTTATGCACATTGCACTTTGAGTGTGAACTATCAGTTTTTAGTGAGATTCAATAACGTTTTTTTTAACCCTTTGCTAATATCTGTAATCAAAACTTGGGAAACCACAGAACGCTGAACAATTGTACCATTTGCTTCCGGTTTACTAAAATCACTAGGAAAATGCCATCAGAGCAACCAGAAAGGAGGAATCACACTTCTAAAAAAAATGCAAAACTTTTGGTCGTCACTGTATCACACTGAGTGACTATACAGCTATAGCACTTCCCTATATATCACACTGACTTTACAGGTCCAGCACTTCCCTACATATCACACTGACTTTACAGGTTTAGCACTTCCCTATATATCACACTGCACTGGCTACACAGGTCCACCACTTCCCTATATATCACACTGACTTTACAGGTCCAGCACTTCCCCATATATCACACTGACTTTACAGGTCCCGCACTTCCCTATATATCACACTGCACAGGCTACACAGGTCCAGCACTTCCCTATATATGACACTGACTTTACAGGCCCAGCACTTCCCTATATATCACACTGACTTTATAGGTCCAGCACTTCCCTATATATCACACTGCACTGGCTACACAGGTCCAGCACTTCCCTATATATCACACTGACTTTACAGGAATATGTTGGCACTATATAAATAAAAATATTATTATCCTTATCTTCTATGTGCTTGAGCACTGAAGTAGTGCATCACAAGCAGACTGTGGAATCATCTGTGTGCTCTGACCTCGTACCAGCCCCCCATCTTTAATTCTGCCTGGGATAGTCCCCCCTGATTGGATGTGCTTGACCATGTGATGCTTCAAGGCAATATGTAGAAGCCCGCGTGGCCACGCCTGTCGTCATTAGCCTGTTCTCTGGTCTTCAGCAATGTGTGAAATGGCACCAGGCTTTTTTGGGGGGCTGATCCTCATGAATCCAATCACAGAGTGTTCAAATTTGCAGGAAATTCAACTTGACGTTGATCCTCCGTGGATCGATCCGTAAATCTCTAGGCGGCAGTCCAGGGTCCTTAGCTCACAGAGCATTACAGAAGATGTAGCACCATGGCGGTCGGCATCAGAGCAGCACCATGGCGGTCGGCATCAGAGCGGCACCATGGCGGTCGGCATCAGAGCGGCACCATGGCGGTCGGCATCAGAGCAGCACCATGGCGGTCGGCATCAGAGCGGCACCAGGGCAGTCGGCATCAGAGCGGCACCATGGCGGTCGGCATCAGAGCGGCACCATGGCGGTCGGCATCAGAGCGGCACCAGGGCTGTCAGCATCAGAGCGGCACCATGGTGGTCGGCATCAGAGCGGCACCATGGCGGTCGGCATCAGAGCGGCACCAGGGCTGTCGGCATCAGAGCGGCACCATGGTGGTCGGCATCAGAGCGGCACCATGGCGGTCGGCATCAGAGCGGCACCATGGCGGTCGGCATCAGAGCGGCACCATGGCGGTCGGCATCAGAGCGGCTCTGCGATTCTTGTCATGCAGCAGCATCACTTTACCACAGTTTAGATTTTTAGATAACATGCTAGCTTTCATCAGATGTAATTTGTAGCAGCGGCTGGGTGGGTTTGGCGCCACTATGTTCTCTTTCCTGGCAGCCGCGCTTTTTCTTGGCTTATTTTGAAGTGATATGAAGATATTTTTCATAATTAAGATGAGGCGAGACCACCCGGTGAGCGCCGAATTCCTGCCCAGCCGCCGATTTCTAAGAAAAGGAAGAAGAAAAGAATGATGGATTTTCTCTTTACAGCTCATCATAATTCATCCCAAAAAATAAAAGCATTTCTTATATTCTCTGAAAATAGGATGTAACGTAAGAAAGCGAGTGGCCAAAAAAACACTACAAAAGTAAAACAAAGCAAAAGCGATACGAAGATACAAAACTAGAGATGATTAAAATGTTTTGAAATTCAAATTCGCCAGTTTCACAGAATTTCTCTAATAAATTTGAATCGCGAATAATGGAGGCCTCTGATTGCTCTGAAAACACAGAACGCTGAGGTCTACGAGGACTTATCCGACACCTTTTCTAGCCTCTTAATACAATCTCAGCCTTAGTGATGTACAATTGGCCTCAACATATAAATGGATGGTAATCGGTGGCATTCAACAGGTCCAAAAATTATCCTTTCTGTCGCGGCCTGTAAGTCCAGGAGAATCAGAGCTGTGGAGTTGGAGTCGGTGTTCATGTTGGTGGAGTCGGAGTCGGAATTGGAGTCGGTATAAAATGGACCGACTCCAACTCCTAAAATATATAATAAATTGGGTGCAGTAGTTCAATGCAGTTTGTGGGGAATATTTTTTCATAAGAATTGGGGAAAGTTATGAAATGTCCTATTCTTGATCTAAGGGTCTGAACTTTTAGCTGAGATGAATCTGTGCACATGAGCCGTGTATGAGGGAGTTGGAGTCGTGGAGTCGGAGTCATGGAAATTGAGGAGTCGGAGTCGGAGGTTTGGCTTACCGACTCCACAGCCCTGAGGAGAATGATGGATCCTGAATTTTATAAATACGCATGCAAGGACCACAACTTCTCTCACTGTCCAATCAATGATTGTGTTCCTGATCCTGTGCACGGCTCTAGCAGGTCATTTTCACACCATCTGAATCACAAAAATTGCTGTCTTTGATGAAAATTAAAGATGATGATAAAGAAAATGGACGGTCATGAATTTCTGTTGGAAAACATATTCGCCTTCTGTGCACGATGAAATCGCGGAAACACGCGCCGCGCAGCGAGAATGTTACTTCGCCCAAACACGTGGCAGCCATTATGTTTCAGGCATTGTCGCTAAGTGGCCCAGTTGTAGCTGAGTCGGAGCAGTCCGATGAGACATCATACAATGTTCTGC
Source organism: Phyllobates terribilis (assembly GCF_046119375.1). Taxonomy (NCBI): domain Eukaryota; kingdom Metazoa; phylum Chordata; class Amphibia; order Anura; family Dendrobatidae; genus Phyllobates; species Phyllobates terribilis. The sequence continues at coordinate 652,857,151 of NW_027362763.1, forward strand.
CCCGTTGCTCTCGGGGACCAGATGTCCGATGAGGATGTGGATAAGTGCAGCAATGGTGCATCGCTGCGATTCATACTACTGACTCAATGGTCCATGAAACAGATGTAAAGTCACCGGCTGCAGCTGCTACTGTGAGGGTGGACTGCATCTTGCGGAGCTTTCTACCTAAAAATTACGACCGAAAGTAGGAAATTTTGCAAAACGCAGTAAAATCCGGGGGACACCGCAGCGACCGTGATGAACTTAGACATCTGAGCGTTGAGTTTCCACAAAAACGGACGACCGAATGGAGGGAGGGAGAGGAGGAAAAGGAGTGTGAGAGGATGAGGATGGCAGGGCAGATGTGGCCGGTCTACTGCATTTCCCACTTGGGCAGGTGATGTATCTTCATCTGATGGAGCCGCAGGTCCTCGTCTATTCCAGCCTGGACGCCGCTGATTATTTTATTGCTGTAGAACCTACGAACTGCAAGTTTCATCTGTTGCCAACATGGGAAAAACTTCCAGACTCAAGATGCCCCATGTACAGCTCACCACCAGAGGTTTCCGCCTGTGCCACCGCCTCCTCCACCACGTGGGTCAGGTGAGCAATCTGTGGGGGGCGCAATCCTCGGCAATGTGTATAATGGCGCTGGGTTTTCTGAGCAATATGTGAAATTTCAGGTGCTTGAATTCACCGGGGCCGGAGATTTGTTCATCTCTATAAAAAAAATTACAAAACTGCTACAAAATGATACAGTAATTATTGGTCCTGAACACGAAGTAATGTCCTTAATCGATGGGCCCAGGGAGGTGGTTTGTCTCCATCGGATCCGGCCGGTACCCCTGCTATGCGTTAACACCAAACGTGGCTCTGCTACCTCGCTCCTATTAGCCGTTCTGCGTATTTCCCCACCCTGGGGTGCTAGAATGGATCGAGACCCTGGAAGGCGATCAGCCCGTTCCAGAGCTCTCGAAAATGTAACCGATGTGTGACCGGGACGTACGATAGCTCCATATTAATGATGCAGGGACAACGCCACACTGACCTATGACCCTACAATGTCCCATGACCGGTCACTGACCCATGATCCTATAATGTCCCTTAACCCCACACCGACCTATGACCCATCACTGACCTATGACTCAGCCATCCCACCTGCAGACACAGAGCACATTTATGGCAGATTATTGACCAGTTATCAGCGACAGGAGTTAGGATGTGTGCCCACAATGCGTTTTTAATGCGTTTCCGCAGTGTTTTTTTGCAGCTGCGGAAACGCATTAAAAATACTTGGTAGAAGGTCTGCCATGTCCCCAATGATAATCCGCATGGGCTGTGCACATGCTGCAGAAATTTCCGCTGCGGATTATCATTGCGGAAAAAAACGCAGCACTACCAATTATTTTGCGGAAGCGCTGGGTCTTCGCCGCCATTGACTTGCATTAGATCGCATGGATTACGCATCACTGTATATGTAGATGCGTATTCCATGCGTTTCTATGTGCGGATGGTACCCGGGTGTGGAGGACAGGAGACTCTCCTCCACACCCAGGTACCATTAAAAATCTGTAAAAAAAGAATAAAATAAAAAATAAATGTATACTCACCTTCTGGCGGCCCCCGCTGCGCTCCTCCTTGCTTCCCGGCACTTTGCAGTGGACTGAAGGACCTGCGCTGACGTCAGAGTCATGTGATGGGACGCTGACGTCGGCAGGTCTTTTAATTCACTGCTGCCGGCAGCCGGGACCGAGCGAAACAAGCCAGCGCAGGCCATCGGAGGGTAAGTATATACACTCTCTCGGGTCACTCTATATATGCCGGTTGCCGGTTGCATGGATTTATATCGTGTGACCAAGTTGTCAAGCACTTTCCAAGTGATGCTAAAATCGCTTCACATCCGCATGCGGAAATGCAAGTGAAGAACGCTTCACATCCGCATGTCCCTGGCAGGAAAACGCATGTACAATCCACATGTACAATCCGCACGGACAATCCGCACGTACAATCCGCACGCACAATCCGCACGGACAATCCGCACGTACAATCCTCACGCACAATCCGCACGGACAATCCGCACGGACAATCCGCACGTACAATCCGCACGCACAATCCGCACGTACAATCCTCACGCACAATCCTCATGCACAATCCGCACGGACAATCCGCACGTACAATCCTCATGCACAATCCGCACGGACAATCCGCACGTACAATCCTCACGCACAATCCTCATGCACAATCCGCACGCACAATCTTCATGCACAATCCGCACGGACAATCCGCACGCACAATCCGCACGGACAATCCGCATGTACAATCCTCACGCACAATCCGCACGGACAATCCGCACGGACAATCCGCACAGACAATCCGCACGGACAATCCGCACGGACAATCCTCACGCACAATCCGCACAGACAATCCGCACAGACAATCCGCACGCACAATCCGCACGCACAATCCCCATGCACAATCCTCATGCACAATCCGCACGCACAATCCGCACGCACAATCCGCACGCACAATCCGCACGCACAATCCCCATGCACAATCCGCATGCACAATCCGCACGTACAATCCCCATGCACAATCCCCATGCACAATCCGCACGTACAATCCGCACGCACAATCCGCATATACAATCCTCATGGACAATCCGCATGCACAATCCGCATGTACAATCCTCATGGACAATCCTCATGCACAATCCGCATGGACAATCAGCATATACAATCCGCACGTACAATCAGCACATACAATCCTCATGCACAATCCGCACGGACAATCCGCACGCACAATCCGCATGTACAATCCTCACGTACAATCCTCACGCACAATCCGCATGTACAATCCTCATGCACAATCCGCACGGACAATCCGCACGGACAATCCGCACGTACAATCCGCACGCACAATCCTCATGCACAATCCGCATGGACAATCCGCACGGACAATCCGCACGCACAATCCGCACGCACAATCCGCACGTACAATCCTCATGCACAATCCGCACGGACAATCCGCACGTACAATCCGCACGTACAATCCGCACGTACAATCCGCATGGACAATCCCCATGCACAATCCGCATGGACAATCCTCATGCACAATCCCCATGCACAATCAGCATATACAATAAGCACGGACAATCCGCATGTACAATCCGCATGTACAATCCGCATGCACAATCAGCATATACAATAAGCATGGACAATCCGCACGTACAATCCGCACGCACAATCCGCACGTACAATCCGCACGTACAATCCGCACGTACAATCCCCATGCACAATCCGCATGGACAATCCTCATGCACAATCCCAATGCACAATCAGCATATACAATAAGCATGCACAATCCGCATGGACAATCCTCATGCACAATCCCCATGCACAATCAGCATATACAATAAGCATGGACAATCCGCACGTACAATCCGCACGCACAATCCGCACGTACAATCCGCACGTACAATCCGCACGTACAATCAGCATGTACAATCCTCATGCACAATCCGCATGGACAATCCTCATGTACAATCCTCAAGCACAATCCGCATGTACAATCCGCATGTACAATCCGCATATACAATCTGCATGCACAATCCGCATGCAAAATCCGCATATACAATCCTCATGGACAATCCGCATGCACAATCCGCATATACAATCCTCATGGACAATCCGCATGTACAATCCGCATGCACAATCCGCATGGACAATCCGCATGCACAATCCGCATGCACAATCTTCACGCACAATCCGCATGGACAATCAGCACGTACAATCCTCACGCACAATCCGCACGTACAATCCTCACGCACAATCCACATGGACAATCCGCACGGACAATCCGCACGGACAATCAGCACGTACAATCCGCACGTACAATCCGCACGCACAATCCTCATGCACAATCCGCATGGACAATCCGCACGGACAATCCGCACGGACAATCTGCACGCACAATCCGCACGTACAATCCTCATGCACAATCCGCATGGACAATCAGCACGTACAATCCTCACGCACAATCCGCACGTACAATCCTCACGGACAATCCGCACGGACAATCAGCACGTACAATCCGCACGTACAATCCGCACGCACAATCCGCACGCACAATCCTCATGCACAATCCGCATGGACAATCCGCACGGACAATCCGCACGCACAATCCGCACGCACAATCCGCACGTACAATCCGCATGGACAATCCGCACGGACAATCCGCATGTACAATCCGCACGCACAATCCGCACGTACAATCCTCATGCACAATCCGCATGGACAATCCTCATGCACAATCTCCATGCACAATCTGCATGGACAATCAGCATATACAATAAGCATGTACAATCCGCACGTACAATCCGCATGCACAATCCGCATATACAATCCGCATGTACAATCCCCATGGACAATCCGCATGCACAATCCTCATGCACAATCCTCATGGACAATCCGCATGCACAATCCGCATGTACAATCCTCATGGACAATCCTCATGGACAATCCGCATATACAATCCTCATGCACAATCCTCATGGACAATCCGCATGAACAATCCTCATGGACAATCCTCATGGACAATCCGCATGCACAATCCTCATGGACAATCCGCATGCACAATCCTCATGGACAATCCTCATGGACAATCCGCATGCACAATCCTCATGTACAATCCTCATGCACAATCCTCATGGACAATCCGCATGCACAATCCTCATGGACAATCCTCATGCACAATCCGCATGCACAATCCTCATGGACAATCCGCATGCACAATCCTCATGGACAATCCGCATGTACAATCCTCATGGACAATCCTCATGCACAATCCGCACGTACAATCCGCATGTACAATCCTCATGGACAATCCGCATGCACAATCCTCATGGACAATCCTCATGCACAATCCGCATGCACAATCCTCATGGACAATCCGCATGCACAATCCGCATGCACAATCCTCATGGACAATCCTCATGCACAATCAGCATGCACAATCCTCATGGACAATCCGCATGCACAATCCTCATGGACAATCCGCATGCACAATCCTCATGGACAATCCGCATGCACAATCCTCATGGACAATCCGCATGCACAATCCGCATGTACAATCCGCATGGACAATCCTCATGGACAATCCGCATGCACAATCCGCATGCACAATCCTCATGGACAATCCGCATGCACAATCCTCATGGACAATCCTCATGCACAATCCGCATGGACAATCCGCATGGACAATCCTCATGGACAATCCTCATGCACAATCCGCATGGACAATCCTCATGGACAATCCGCATGCACAATCCTCATGGACAATCCGCATGCACAATCCTCATGGACAATCCGCATGCACAATCCTCATGCACAATCCGCATGGACAATCCGCATGGACAATCCTCATGGACAATCCGCATGCACAATCCTCATGGACAATCCGCATGCACAATCCTCATGGACAATCCGCATGCACAATCCGCATGTACAATCCTCATGGACAATCCTCATGCACAAGCCGCATGGACAAGCCTCATGGACAATCCGCATGCACAATCCGCATGTACAATCCTCATGGACAATCCGCATGCACAATCCGCATGGACAATCCGCACGCACAATCCTCACGGACAATCCGCATGCACAATCCGCATGCACAATCCTCATGCACAATCCTCATGCACAATCCTCATGGACAATCCGCATATACAATCCTCATGCACAATCCTCATGGACAATCCGCATGGACAATCCTCATGGACAATCCGCATGCACAATCCTCATGGACAATCCGCATGCACAATCCTCATGGACAATCCTCATGGACAATCCGCATGCACAATCCTCATGGACAATCCTCATGGACAATCCTCATGCACAATCCGCATGCACAATCCGCATGCACAATCCTCATGCACAATCCGCATGGACAATCCTCATGTACAATCCTCAAGCACAATCCGCATGTACAATCCGCATATACAATCTGCATGCACAATCCGCATGCAAAATCCGCATATACAATCCTCATGGACAATCCGCATGCACAATCCGCATATACAATCCTCATGGACAATCCGCATGTACAATCCGCATGCACAATCCGCATGGACAATCCGCATGCACAATCTTCACGCACAATCCGCATGGACAATCAGCACGTACAATCCTCACGCACAATCCGCACGTACAATCCTCACGCACAATCCGCACGGACAATCCGCACGGACAATCCGCACGGACAATCAGCACGTACAATCCGCACGTACAATCCGCACGCACAATCCTCATGCACAATCCGCATGGACAATCCGCACGGACAATCCGCACGGACAATCTGCACGCACAATCCGCACGTACAATCCTCATGCACAATCCGCATGGACAATCAGCACGTACAATCCTCACGCACAATCCGCACGTACAATCCTCACGGACAATCCGCACGGACAATCAGCACGTACAATCCGCACGTACAATCCGCACGCACAATCCTCATGCACAATCCGCACGGACAATCAGCACGTACAATCCGCACGTACAATCCGCACGCACAATCCGCACGCACAATCCTCATGCACAATCCGCATGGACAATCCGCACGGACAATCCGCACGCACAATCCGCACGCACAATCCGCACGTACAATCCGCATGGACAATCCGCACGGACAATCCGCATGTACAATCCGCACGCACAATCCGCACGTACAATCCTCATGCACAATCCGCATGGACAATCCTCATGCACAATCCGCACGCACAATCTCCATGCACAATCTGCATGGACAATCAGCATATACAATAAGCATGTACAATCCGCACGTACAATCCGCATGCACAATCCGCATATACAATCCGCATGTACAATCCCCATGGACAATCCGCATGCACAATCCTCATGCACAATCCTCATGGACAATCCGCATGCACAATCCGCATGTACAATCCTCATGGACAATCCTCATGGACAATCCGCATATACAATCCTCATGCACAATCCTCATGGACAATCCGCATGAACAATCCTCATGGACAATCCTCATGGACAATCCGCATGCACAATCCTCATGGACAATCCGCATGCACAATCCTCATGGACAATCCTCATGGACAATCCGCATGCACAATCCTCATGTACAATCCTCATGCACAATCCTCATGGACAATCCGCATGCACAATCCTCATGGACAATCCTCATGCACAATCCGCATGCACAATCCTCATGGACAATCCGCATGCACAATCCTCATGGACAATCCGCATGTACAATCCTCATGGACAATCCTCATGCACAATCCGCACGTACAATCCGCATGTACAATCCTCATGGACAATCCGCATGCACAATCCTCATGGACAATCCTCATGCACAATCCGCATGCACAATCCTCATGGACAATCCGCATGCACAATCCGCATGCACAATCCTCATGGACAATCCTCATGCACAATCAGCATGCACAATCCTCATGGACAATCCGCATGCACAATCCTCATGGACAATCCGCATGCACAATCCTCATGGACAATCCGCATGCACAATCCTCATGGACAATCCGCATGCACAATCCGCATGTACAATCCGCATGGACAATCCTCATGGACAATCCGCATGCACAATCCGCATGCACAATCCTCATGGACAATCCGCATGCACAATCCTCATGGACAATCCTCATGCACAATCCGCATGGACAATCCGCATGGACAATCCTCATGGACAATCCTCATGCACAATCCGCATGGACAATCCTCATGGACAATCCGCATGCACAATCCTCATGGACAATCCGCATGCACAATCCTCATGGACAATCCGCATGCACAATCCTCATGCACAATCCGCATGGACAATCCGCATGGACAATCCTCATGGACAATCCGCATGCACAATCCTCATGGACAATCCGCATGCACAATCCTCATGGACAATCCGCATGCACAATCCGCATGTACAATCCTCATGGACAATCCTCATGCACAAGCCGCATGGACAAGCCTCATGGACAATCCGCATGCACAATCCGCATGTACAATCCTCATGGACAATCCGCATGCACAATCCGCATGGACAATCCGCACGCACAATCCTCACGGACAATCCGCATGCACAATCCGCATGCACAATCCTCATGCACAATCCTCATGCACAATCCTCATGGACAATCCGCATATACAATCCTCATGCACAATCCTCATGGACAATCCGCATGGACAATCCTCATGGACAATCCGCATGCACAATCCTCATGGACAATCCGCATGCACAATCCTCATGGACAATCCTCATGGACAATCCGCATGCACAATCCTCATGGACAATCCTCATGGACAATCCTCATGCACAATCCGCATGCACAATCCGCATGCACAATCCTCATGCACAATCCGCATGGACAATCCGCATGCACAATCCTCATGGACAATCCGCATGCACAATCCTCATGGACAATCCGCATGCACAATCCTCATGGACAATCCGCATGCACAATCCGCATGGACAATCCTCATGGACAATCCGCATGCACAATCCTCATGGACAATCCGCATGCACAATCCTCATGGACAATCCGCATGTACAATCCTCATGGACAATCCTCATGCACAATCCGCATGGACAATCCTCATGCACAATCCGCATGCACAATCCTCATGGACAATCCGCATGCACAATCCTCATGGACAATCCGCATGCACAATCCTCATGGATAATCCGCATGCACAATCCTCATGGACAATCCGCATGCACAATCCGCATGTACAATCCGCATGGACAATCCGCATGCACAATCCTCATGGACAATCTGCATGCACAATCCTCATGGACAATCCGCATGCACAATCCGCATGGACAATCCTCATGGACAATCCGCATGCACAATCCGCATGGACAATCTGCATGGACAATCCTCATGGACAATCCGCATGCACAATCCTCATGGACAATCCTCATGCACAATCCTCATGGACAATCCTCATGGACAATCCGCATGCACAATCCTCATGGACAATCCGCATGCACAATCCGCATGTACAATCCTCATGCACAATCCGCATGGACAATCCGCATGGACAATCCGCATGCACAATCCTCATGGACAATCCGCATGCACAATCCGCATGTACAATCCTCATGGACAATCCGCATGGACAATCCGCATGCACAATCCTCATGGACAATCCGCATGCACAATCCGCATGTACAATTCGCATGCACAATCCTCACGGACAATCCGCATGTACAATCCTCACGGACAATCCGCATGCACAATCCGCATGTACAATCCGCACGGACAATCCGCACGGACAATCCGCATGCACAATCCGCAGGTACAATCTGCAGGTACAATCCGCAGGTACAATCCGCATGCACAATCCGCATGCACAATCCGCATGCACAATCCGCATGTCCAATCCGCATGCGTTTTTCCTGCCAGGAAGATGCAGAAACGTTCAGGAAAAAATCCTGAACATTTCTGCATCGTGGGCACATAGCCTTACCAGGGCGAAGATCTCCTGCTTCTTCTAGTACTGGCCTCGTCACCCCAGCAGCACATCTTCTCTGCAGCACATCTCACACTCTGCAGCACATCACAACATTAGTACACATCGTTTATTTCATCCTTTCCTGTGTTTCCCTCCATGTTGTGTCAGGAGAGCAGAGATTCTCCCGATAATCCGCCGCACAATCGGTTCTCTTCTGGGAGCATCGGCCTCTCCTGTTCCATGATCACTCTGCCCACAACCAACATGGCGGCCGCTGCTCAGACCGTGACCGGAAGCGGAAGTCACTGCGGGGACGGAGAAACATGGCGGCTCCGTGTGCGCTGCTGTCCTCTGTCACCCGGCGGCTGCTCCGAGCTCCGGAAATCCTGAGACCGCAATGGGGGACAGCGGCGCCGGGGGCCCCGAGGAGAGGACTGCGGGAGTGTGAGTGCGGGAGACAGACTGCGGGAGTGTGAGTGCGGGAGACAGACTGCGGGAGTGTGAGTGCGGGAGACAGACTGCGGGAGTGTGAGTGCGGGAGAGAGACTGCGGGGAGTGTGAGTGCGGGAGTGCGAGTGCGGGAGACAGACTGCGGGAGTGTGAGTGCGGGAGAGAGACTGCGGGGAGTGTGAGTGCGGGAGACAGACTGCGGGAGTGTGAGTGCGGGAGAGAGACTGCGGGGAGTGTGAGTGCGAGAAACAGACTGCGGGAGTGTGAGTGCGGTAGAGAGACTGCGGGAGTGTGAGTGCGAGAGAGACTGCGGGAGTGTGAGTGTTGGAGAGACTGCTGGGAGTGTGAGTGCGGGAGACAGACTGCGGGGAGTGTGAGTGCGGGAGACAGACTGCGGGGAGTGTGAGTGCTGGAGAGACTGCGGGGAGTGTGAGTGCGAGAGACAGACTGCGGGGAGTGTGAGTGCGTGAGACAGATTGCGGGGAGTGTGAGTGCGGGAGTGTGAGTGCGGGAGAGAGACTGCGGGGAGTGTGAGTGCGAGAGAGACTGCGGGGAGTGTGAGTGCTGGAGAGACTGCGGGGAGTGTGAGTGCGAGAGAGACTGCGGGGAGTGTGAGTGCGAGAGAGACTGCGGTGAGTGTGAGTGCTGGAGAGACTGCGTGAGTGTGAGAGAGAGACTGCGGGAGTGTGAGTGCGAGAGACAGACTGCGGGAGTGTGAGTGCGGGAGAGAGACTGCGGGAGTGTGAGTGCGGGAGAGAGACTGCGGGGAGTGTGAGTGCGGGAGACAGACTGCGGGGAGTGTGAGTGCTGGAGACAGACTGCGGGGAGTGTGAGTGCTGGAGAGACAGACTGCGGGAGTGTGAGTGCGGGAGACAGACTGCGGGGAGTGTGAGTGCTGGAGAGACTGCGGGAGTGTGAGTGTGAGTGCGGGAGAGAGACTGCGGGAGTGTGAGTGCTGGAGAGACTGCGGGGAGTGTGAGTGCTGGAGAGACTGCGGGAGTGTGAGTGTGAGTGCGGGAGAGAGACTGCGGGAGTGTGAGTGCTGGAGAGACTGCAGGGAGTGTGAGTGCGAGAGAGACTGCGGGAGTGTGAGTGCGAGAGAGAGACTGCGGGAGTGTGAGTGCTGGAGAGACTGCGGGGAGTGTGAGTGTGAGAGACAGACTGCGGGAGTGTGAGTGCGAGAGAGAGACTGCGGGAGTGTGAGTGCGAGAGAGAGACTGCGGGAGTGTGAGTGCAGGAGAGAGACTGGGACTGTGAGTGCGAGAGACATACTGCGGGAGTGTGAGTGCGAGAGACATACTGCGGGAGTGTGAGTGCGAGAGAGAGACTGCGGGAGTGTGAGTGCGAGAGAGAGACTGCGGGAGTGTGAGTGCGAGAGAGAGACTGCGGGAGTGTGAGAGTGCAGGAGAGACTGCGGGAGTGTGAGTGCGAGAGAGAGACTGCGGGAGTGTGAGTGCGAGAGAGAGACTGCGGGAGTGTGAGTGCGAGAGAGAGACTGCGGGAGTGTGAGTGCGAGAGAGAGACTGCGGGAGTGTGAGTGCGAGAGAGAGACTGCGGGAGTGTGAGTGCGAGAGAGAGACTGCGGGAGTGTGAGTGCGAGAGAGAGACTGCGGGAGTGTGAGTGCGAGAGAGAGACTGCGGGAGTGTGACTGCGGGAGAGAGACTGCGGGAGAGAGACTGCGGGAGTGTGAGTGCGAGAGAGACTGCGGGAGTGTGAGTGCGGGAGACAGACTGCGGGGAGTGTGAGTGCTGGAGAGACTGCGGGGAGTGTGAGTGCGTGAGACAGATTGCGGGGAGTGTGAGTGCGGGAGAGAGACTGCGGGGAGTGTGAGTGCGGGAGAGAGACTGCGGGGAGTGTGAGTGCGGGAGAGACTGCGGGAGTGTGAGTGCGGGAGAGACTGCGGGAGTGTGAGAGTGCAGGAGAGACTGCGGGAGTGTGAGTGCGAGAGACAGACTGCGGGAGTGTGAGTGCGAGAGAGAGACTGCGGGAGTGTGTGAGTGCGAGAGACAGACTGCGGGAGTGTGAGTGCGAGAGAGAGACTGCGGGAGTGTGAGTGCGAGAGAGAGACTGCGGGAGTGTGAGTGCGGGAGTGTGAGTGCGGGAGTGTGAGTGCGGGAGTGTGAGTGCGGGAGTCGGACTGCGGGGAGTGTGAGTGCGGGAGACGGACTGCGGGGAGTGTGAGTGCGGGAGACGGACTGCGGGGAGTGTGAGTGCGGGAGACGGACTGCGGGGAGTGCGAGTGCGGGAGACGGACTGCGGGGAGTGCGGGAGACGGACTGCGGGGAGTGCGGGAGACGGACTTTGGGGAGTGCGAGTGCGAGAGAGACAGAGAGCGTAGAGGACTGCGGGAGTGTGATGGAGGCGGCGTCCCATCATTATTAGATTGTATGGTTACCGGATGGTACTGTGATGATTACTTGTTCCGGTCACCTGACTCCTGTGCTTTCTCCCCAGTGACTGAAGTGAAGGTCGGGAAGGTGATGACGGTGAGTCCTGGTCATGTGAGCGGAGCTGCAGAGCAGCGTGCACACACTGCGGTCACACCCGGAGCTGCGGCTCTGTCCCTGCAGAGTGGTGCCTGCTGCTCCGGATGTGACCAGAGCAGTGACCCCCGGGAGGTGGAGGACGGCGGTGTGACTTCAGGTGATGCTGGGGGGTTGTTGGCACTGCGCCCAGTGGTGTCAGCAGGAGAGCTGCGTACTCTCCACGTTTGTTACAGAACTATGCGGAGGTTGGGGGTTTGTTACAATGTTTCGCCACAGCAGCTCTGATACATTCTACCTGCAGTCAGGAAGCTCAGCATGCTCTAGTGCAGAGTAACAAAACCGCAGCTGTGAGGTCCGACCATGTCAGGATGGAAAGGAATGTTCACATTTAATGACGGCACAAATCATAGCAAGAGCTGAAATCAAACCGCGTCTCCTACAGGTGGAAGGACGAATCCTAGAAGAGAAGCCGAGTGCAGCACCCCCGAACCCCGAGGGGAAGTGTCCGATCTGCAGGTGGAACCTGAAACACAAGTACGACTACACGGTGAGACTGAGAGCTGTCTGCAGAATAGTGAGCGCAGCTCTGGAGGGTAATACAGGATCAGTAATGACTGTACACAGTGACTGCACCAGCAGAATAGTGAGTGCAGCTCTGGAGTATAATACAGGATGTAACTCAGGATAAGTAATGTAATGTATGTACACTGACTGCACCAGCAGAATAGTGAGTGCAGCTCTGGAGTATAATACAGGATGTAACTCAGGATCAGTAATGTAAGGTATGTACACAGTGAGTGCAGCTCTGGAGTATAATACAGGAGGTAACTCAGGATCAGTAATGTAATGTATGTACACAGTGACTGCACCAGCAGAATAGTGAGTGCAGCTCTGGAGTATAATACAGGATGTAACTCCGGATCACTAATGTAATGTATGTACACAGTGACTGCACCAGCAGAATAGTGAGTGCAGCTCTGGAGTATAATACAGGATGTAACTCAGGATCAGTAATGTATGTACACAGTGACTGCACCAGCAGAATAGTGAGCGCAGCTCTGGAGTATAATGCAGGAGGAAACTCCGGATCAGTAATGTATGTACACAGTGACTGCACCAGCAGAATAGTGAGTGCAGCTCTGGAGTATAATACAGGAGGTAACTCAGGATCAGTAATGTAATGTATGTACACAGTGACTGCACCAGCAGAATAGTGAGTGCAGCTCTGGAGTATAATACAGGATGTAACTCAGGATCAGTAATGTAATGTATGTACACAGTGACTGCACCAGCAGAACAGTGAGTGCAGCTCTGGAGTATAATACAGGATGTAACTCAGGATCAGTAATGTAATGTATGTACACAGTGACTGCACCAGCAGAATAGTGAGTGCAGCTCTGGAGTATAATACAGGATGTAACTCAGGATCAGTAATGTAATGTATGTACACAGTGACTGCACCAGTAGAATAGTGAGTGCAGCTCTGGAGTATAATACAGGATGTAACTCAGGATCAGTAATGTAATGTATGTACACAGTGACTGCACCAGCAGAATAGTGAGTGCAGCTCTGGAGTATAATACAGGATGTAACTCAGGATCAGTAATGTAATGTATGTACACAGTGACTGCACCAGTAGAATAGTGAGTGCAGCTCTGGAGTATAATACAGGAGGTAACTCAGGATCAGTAATGTAATGTATGTACACAGTGACTGCAGCTCTGGAGTATAATACAGGATGTAACTCAGGATCAGTAATGTAATGTATGTACACAGCGACTGCACCAGCAGAATAGTGAGTGCAGCTCTGGAGTATAATACAGGATGTAACTCAGGATCAGTAATGTATGTACACAGTGACTGCACCAGCAGAATAGTGAGTGCAGCTCTGGAGTAAAATACAGGAGGTAACTCATGATCAGTAATGTAATGTATGTACACAGTGACTGCACCAGCAGAATAGTGAGTGCAGCTCTGGAGTATAATACAGGATGTAACTCAGGATCAGTAATGTAATGTATGTACACAGTGACTGCACCAGCAGAACAGTGAGTGCAGCTCTGGAGTATAATACAGGATGTAACTCAGGATCAGTAATGTAATGTATGTACACGGTGACTGCACCAGCAGAATAGTGAGTGCAGCTCTGGAGTATAATACAGGATGTAACTCAGGATCAGTAATGTAATGTATGTACACAGTGACTGCACCAGCAGAATAGTGAGTGCAGCTCTGGAGTATAATACAGGATGTAACTCAGGATCAGTAATTTAATGTAATGTATGTACACAGTGACTGCACCAGCAGAATAGTGAGTGCAGCTCTGGAGTATAATACAGGATGTAACTCAGGATCAGTAATGTAATGTATGTACCCAGTGACTGCACCATCAGAATAGTGAGTGCAGCTCTGGAGTATAATACAGGAGGTAACTCAGGATCAGTAATGTATGTACACAGTGACTGCACCAGCAGAATAGTGAGTGCAGCTCTGGAGTATAATACAAGAGGTAACTCATGATCAGTAATGTAATGTATGTACACAGTGACTGCACAAGCAGAATAGTGAGTGCCGCTCTGGAGTATAATACAGGATGTAACTCAGGATCAGTAATGTAATGTATGTACACAGTGACTGCACCAGCAGAATAGTGAGTGCAGCTCTGGAGTATAATACAGGATGTAACTCAGGATCAGTAATGTAATGTATGTACACAGTGACTGCACAAGCAGAATAGTGAGTGCCGCTCTGGAGTATAATACAGGATGTAACTCAGGATCAGTAATGTAATGTATGTACACAGTGACTCCACCAGCAGAATAGTGAGTGCAGCTCTGGAGTATAATACAGGAGGTAACTCAGGATCAATAATGTATGTACACAGTGACTGCACCAGCAGAATAGTGAGTGCAGCTCTGGAGTATAATACAGGATGTAACTCAGGATCAGTAATGTAATGTATGTACACAGTGACTGCACCAGCAGAATAGTGAGTGCCGCTCTGGAGTATAATACAGGATGTAACTCAGGATCAGTAATGTAATGTATGTACACAGTGACTCCACCAGCAGAATAGTGAGTGCAGCTCTGGAGTATAATACAGGAGGTAACTCAGGATCAGTAATGTATGTACACAGTGACTGCACCAGCAGAATAGTGAGTGCAGCTCTGGAGTATAATACAAGAGGTAACTCATGATCAGTAATGTAATGTATGTACACAGTGACTGCACAAGCAGAATAGTGAGTGCCGCTCTGGAGTATAATACAGGATGTAACTCAGGATCAGTAATGTAATGTATGTACACAGTGACTGCACCAGCAGAATAGTGAGTGCAGCTCTGGAGTATAATACAGGATGTAACTCAGGATCAGTAATGTAATGTATGTACACAGTGACTGCACCAGCAGAATAGTGAGTGCAGCTCTGGAGTATAATACAGGATGTAACTCAGGATCAGTAATGTAATGTATGTACACAGTGACTGCACAAGCAGAATAGTGAGTGCCGCTCTGGAGTATAATACAGGATGTAACTCAGAATCAGTAATGTAATGTATGTACACAGTGACTCCACCAGCAGAATAGTGAGTGCAGCTCTGGAGTATAATACAGGAGGTAACTCAGGATCAATAATGTATGTACACAGTGACTGCACCAGCAGAATAGTGAGTGCCGCTCTGGAGTATAATACAGGAGGCAGCTCAGGATCAGTAATGTAATGTATGTACACAGTGACTGCACCAGCAGAATAGTGAGTGCTGCTCTGGAGTATAATACAGGATGTCACTCAGGATCAGTAATGTAATGTATGTACACACTGACTGCACCTGCAGAATAGTGAGTGCAGCTCTGGAGTATAATACAGGAGGTAACTCAGGATCAGTAATGTATGTACACAGTGACTGCACCAGCAGAATAGTGAGTGCAGCTCTGGAGTATAATACAGGATGTAACTCAGGATCAGTAGTGTAATGTATGTACACAGTGACTGCATCAGCAGAATAGTGAGTGCAGCTCTGGAGTATAATACAGGATGTAACTCAGGATCAGTAATGTAATGTATGTACACAGTGACTGCATCAGCAGAATAGTGAGCGCAGCTCTGGAGTATAATACAGGATCTAACTCGGGATCAGTAATGTAATGTACACAGTGACTGCACCAGCAGAATAGTGAGTGCAGCTCTGGGGTATAATACAGGAGGTAACTCAGGATCAGTAATGTAATGTATGTACACAGTGACTGCACCAGCAGAATAGTGAGTGCAGCTCTGGAGTATAATACAGGATGTAACTCAGGATCAGTAATGTAATGTATGTACACAGTGACTGCACCAGCAGAATAGTGAGTGCAGCTCTGGAGTATAATACAGGAGGTAACTCGGAATCAGTAATGTATGTACACAGTGACTGCACCAGCAGAATAGTGAGTGCAGCTCTGGAGTATAATACAGGATGTAACTCAGGATCAGTAATGTATGTACACAGTGACTGCACCAGCAGAATAGTGAGTGCAGCTCTGGAGTATAATACAGGAGGTAACTCGGGATCAGTAATGTATGTACACAGTGACTGCACCAGCAGAATAGTGAGTGCAGCTCTGGAGTATAATACAGGATGTAACTCAGGATCAGTACAGGATCAGTAATGTATGTACACAGTGACTGCACCAGCAGAATAGTGAGTGCAGCTCTGGAGTATAATACTGGATGTAACTCAGGATCAGTAATGTAATGTATGTACACAGTGACTGCACCAGCAGAATAGTGAGTGCAGCTCTGGAGTATAATACAGGAGGTAACTCAGGATCAGTAATGTAATGTATGTACACAGTGACTGCACCAGCAGAATAGTGAGTGCAGCTCTGGAGTATAATACAGGAGGTAACTCAGGATCAATAATGTAATGTATGTACACAGTGACTCCACCAGCAGAATAGTGAGTGCAGCTCTGGGGTATAATACAGGATGTAACTCAGGATCAATAATGTAATGTATGTACACAGTGACTCCACCAGCAGAATAGTGACTGCAGCTCTGGAGTATAATACAGGATGTAACTCAGGATCAGTAATGTAATGTATGTACACAGTGACTGCACCAGCAGAATAGTGAGTGCAGCTCTGGAGTATAATATAGGATCAGTGCAGGATCAGTAATGTAATGTATGTACACAGTGACTGCACCAGCAGAATAGTGACTGCAGCTCTGGAGTATAATACAGGATGTAACTCAGGATCAGTAATGTAATGTATGTACATAGTGACTGCACCAGCAGAATAGTGAGTGCAGCTCTGGAGTATAATACAGGATGTAACTCAGGATCAATAATGTAATGTATGTACACAGTGACTACACCAGCAGAATAGTGAGTGCAGCTCTGGAGTATAATATAGGATCAGTGCAGGATCAGTAATGTAATGTATGTACACAGTGACTGCACCAGCAGAATAGTGACTGCAGCTCTGGAGTATAATACAGGATGTAACTCAGGATCAGTAATGTAATGTATGTACATAGTGACTGCACCAGCAGAATAGTGAGTGCAGCTCTGGAGTATAATACAGGATGTAACTCAGGATCAATAATGTAATGTATGTACACAGTGACTCCACCAGCAGAATAGTGACTGCAGCTCTGGAGTATAATACAGGATGTAACTCAGGATCAGTAATGTAATGTATGTACACAGTGACTGCACCAGCAGAATAGTGACTGCAGCTCTGGAGTATAATACAGGATGTAACTCAGGATCAGTAATGTAATGTATGTACATAGTGACTGCACCAGCAGAATAGTGAGTGCAGCTCTGGAGTATAATACAGGATGTAACTCAGGATCAGTAATGTAATGTATGTACACAGTGACTCCACCAGCAGAATAGTGAGTGCAGCTCTGGAGTATAATATAGGATCAGTGCAGGATCAGTAATGTAATGTATGTACACAGTGACCCAACCAGCAGAATAGTGAGTGCAGCTCTGGAGTATAATACAGGAGGTAACTCAGGATCAGTAATGTAATGTATGTACACAGTGACTGCACCAGCAGAATAGTGAGTGCAGCTCTGGAGTATAATACAGGAGGTAACTCAGGATCAGTAATGTAATGTATATACACAGTGACTCCACCAGCAGAATAGTGAGTGCAGCTCTGGAGTATAATACAGGATGTAACTCAAGTTCAATAATGTAATGTATGTACACAGTGACTCCACCAGCAGAATAGTGAGTGCAGCTCTGGAGTATAATATAGGAACAGTGCAGGATCAGTAATGTATGTACACAGTGACTGCACCAGCAGAATAGTGAGTGCAGCTCTGGAGTATAATACAGGAGGTAACTCAGGATCAGTAATGTAATGAATGTACACAGTGACTGCACCAGCAGAATAGTGCGTGCAGCTCTGGAGTATAATACAGGAGGTAACTCAGGATCAGTAATGTAATGTATGTACACAGTGACTGCACCAGCAGAATAGTGAGTGCCGCTCTGGAGTATAATACAGGAGGTAGCTCAGGATCAGTAATGTAATGTATGTACACAGTGACTGCACCAGCAGAATAGTGAGTGCAGCTCTGGAGTATAATACAGGATGTAACTCAGGATCAGTAATGTAATGTATGTACACAGTGACTGCACCAGCAGAATAGTGAGTGCAGCTCTGGAGTATAATACAGGAGGTAACTCAGGATCAGTAATGTATGTACACAGTGACTGCACCAGCAGAATAGTGAGTGCAGCTCTGGAGTATAATACAGGAGGTAGCTCAGGATCAGTAATGTAATGTATGTACACAGTGACTGCACCAGCAGAATAGTGAGTGCAGCTCTGGAGTATAATACAGGAGGTAGCTCAGGATCAGTAATGTAATGTATGTACACACTGACTGCACCAGCAGAATAGTGAGTGCAGCTCTGGAGTATAATACAGGAGGTAACGCAGGATCAGTAATGTATGTACACAGTGACTGCACCAGCAGAATAGTGAGTGCAGCTCTGGAGAATAATACAGGATGTAACTCAGAATCAGTAGTGTAATGTATGTACACAGTGACTGCACCAGCAGAATAGTGAGTGCAGCTCTGGAATATAATACAGGGCGTAACTCAGGATCAGTAATGTAATGTATGTACACAGTGACTGCACCAGCAGAATAGTGAGTGGAGCTCTGGAGTATAATACAGCAGGTAACTCGGGATCAGTAATGTATGTACACAGTGACTGCACCAGCAGAATAGTGAGTGCAGCTCTGGAGTATAATACAGGATGTAACTCAGGATCAGTTATGTAATGTATGTACACAGTGACTGCACCAGCAGAATGGTGAGTGCAGCTCTGGAGTATAATACAGGATGTAACTCAGGATCAGTAATGTATGTACACATTGACTCCACCAGCAGAATAGTGAGTGCAGCTCTGGAGTATAATACAGGATGTAACTCAGGATCAGTTATGTAATGTATGTACACAGTGACTGCACCAGCAGAATGGTGAGTGCAGCTCTGGAGTATAATACAGGATGTAACTCAGGATCAGTAATGTAAGTACACAGTGACTCCACCAGCAGAATAGTGAGTGCAGCTCTGGAGTATAATACAGGAGGCAACTCAGGATCAGTAATGTAATGTATGTACACAGTGACTGCACCAGCAGAATAGTGAGTGCAGCTCTGGAGTATAATACAGGATGTAACTCAGGATCAGTAATGTAATGTATGTACCCAGTGACTGCACCAGCAGAATAGTGAGTGCAGCTCTGGAGTATAATACAGGATGTAACTCAGGATCAGTAATGTAATGTATGTACACAGTGACTGCACCAGCAGAATAGTGAGTGCAGCTCTGGGGTATAATACATGATGTAACTCAGGATCAGTAATGTATGTACACAGTGACTGCACCAGCAGAATAGTGAGTGTAGCTCTGGGGTATAATACAGGATGTAACTCAGGATCAGTAATGTATGTACACAGTGACTGCACCAGCAGAATAGTGAGTGCAGCTCTGGAGTATAATACAGGAGGTAACTCAGGATCAGTAATGTATGTACACAGTGACTGCACCAGCAGAATAGTGAGTGTAGCTCTGGGGTATAATACAGGATGTAACTCAGGATCAGTAATGTATGTACACAGTGACTGCACCAGCAGAATAGTGAGTGCAGCTCTGGGGTATAATACAGGATGTAACTCAGGATCAGTAATGTATGTACACAGTGACTGCACCAGCAGAATAGTGAGTGCAGCTCTGGAGTATAATACAGGATGTAACTCAGGATCAGTAATGTAATGTATGTACACAGTGACTGCACCAGTAGAATAGTGAGTGCAGCTCTGGAGTATAATACAGGATGTAACTCAGGATCAGTAATGTAATGTATGTACACAGTGACTGCACCAGCAGAATAGTGAGTGCAGCTCTGGAGTATAATACAGGAGGTAACTCATGATCAGTAATGTAATGTATGTACACAGTGACTGCACCAGCAGAATAGTGAGTGTAGCTCTGGAGTATAATACAGAATGTAACTCAGTAATGTAATGTATGTACACAGTTACTGCACCAGCAGAATAGTGAGTGCAGCTCTGGAGTATAATACAGGAGATAACTCAGGATCAGTAATGTATGTACACAGTGACTGCACCAGCAGAATGGTGAGTGCAGCTCTGGAGTATAATACAGGAGGTAACTCAGGATCTGTAATGTATGTACACAGTGACTGCACCAGCAGAATAGTGAGTGCAGCTCTGGAGTATAATACAGGATGTAACTCAGTATCAATAATGTAATGTATGTACACAGTTACTGCACCAGCAGAATAGTGAGTGCAGCTCTGGAGTATAATACAGGAGATAACTCAGGATCAGTAATGTATGTACACAGTGACTGCGCCAGCAGAATAGTGAGTGCAGCTCTGGAGTATAACACAGGAGGTAACTCAGGATCAGTAATGTAATGTATGTTCACAGTGACTGCACCAGCAGAATAGTGAGTGCAGCTCTGTAGTATAATATAGGATGTAACTCAGGATCAGTAATGTAATGTATGTACACAGTGAGTGCAGCTCTGGAGTATAATACATGATGTAACTCAGGATCTGTAATGTATGTACACAGTGACTGCACCAGCAGAATAGTGAGTGCAGCTCTGGAGTATAATACAGGATGTAACTCAGGATCAGTAATGTATGTACACAGTGACTGCACCAGCAGAATAGTGAGTGTAGCTCTGGGGTATAATACAGGATGTAACTCAGGATCAGTAATGTATGTACACAGTGACTGCACCAGCAGAATAGTGAGTGCAGCTCTGGGGTATAATACAGGATGTAACTCAGGATCAGTAATGTATGTACACAGTGACTGCACCAGCAGAATAGTGAGTGCAGCTCTGGAGTATAATACAGGATGTAACTCAGGATCAGTAATGTAATGTATGTACACAGTGACTGCACCAGTAGAATAGTGAGTGCAGCTCTGGAGTATAATACAGGATGTAACTCAGGATCAGTAATGTAATGTATGTACACAGTGACTGCACCAGCAGAATAGTGAGTGCAGCTCTGGAGTATAATACAGGAGGTAACTCATGATCAGTAATGTAATGTATGTACACAGTGACTGCACCAGCAGAATAGTGAGTGTAGCTCTGGAGTATAATACAGAATGTAACTCAGTAATGTAATGTATGTACACAGTTACTGCACCAGCAGAATAGTGAGTGCAGCTCTGGAGTATAATACAGGAGATAACTCAGGATCAGTAATGTATGTACACAGTGACTGCACCAGCAGAATGGTGAGTGCAGCTCTGGAGTATAATACAGGAGGTAACTCAGGATCTGTAATGTATGTACACAGTGACTGCACCAGCAGAATAGTGAGTGCAGCTCTGGAGTATAATACAGGATGTAACTCAGTATCAATAATGTAATGTATGTACACAGTTACTGCACCAGCAGAATAGTGAGTGCAGCTCTGGAGTATAATACAGGAGATAACTCAGGATCAGTAATGTATGTACACAGTGACTGCGCCAGCAGAATAGTGAGTGCAGCTCTGGAGTATAACACAGGAGGTAACTCAGGATCAGTAATGTAATGTATGTTCACAGTGACTGCACCAGCAGAATAGTGAGTGCAGCTCTGTAGTATAATATAGGATGTAACTCAGGATCAGTAATGTAATGTATGTACACAGTGAGTGCAGCTCTGGAGTATAATACATGATGTAACTCAGGATCTGTAATGTATGTACACAGTGACTGCACCAGCAGAATAGTGAGTGCAGCTCTGGAGTATAATACAGGATGTAACTCAGGATCAGTAATGTATGTACACAGTGACTGCACCAGCAGAATAGTGAGTGCAGCTCTGGAGTATAATACAGGATATAACTCAGGATCAGTAATGTAATGTATGTACACAGTGACTGCACCAGAAGAATAGTGAGTGCAGCTCTGGAGTATAATACAGGAGGTAACTCAGGATCAGTAATGTAATGTATGTACACAGTGACTGCACCAGCAGAATAGTGAGTGCAGCTCTGGAGTATAATACAGGATGTAACTCAGGATCAGTAATGTAATGTATGTACACAGTGACTGCACCAGCAGAATAGTGAGTGCAGCTCTGGAGTATAATACAGGAGGTAACTCGGGATCAGTAATGTATGTACACAGTGACTGCACCAGCAGAATAGTGAGTGCAGCTCTGGAGTATAATACAGGATGTAACTCAGGATCAGTAATGTATGTACACAGTGACTGCACCAGCAGAATAGTGAGTTCAGCTCTGGAGTATAATACAGGATGTAACTCAGGATCAGTAATGTAATGTATGTACACAGTTACTGCACCAGCAGAATAGTGAGTGCAGCTCTGGGGTATAATACAGGATGTAACTCAGGATCAGTAATGTATGTACACAGTGACTACACCAGCAGAATGGTGAGTGCAGCTCTGGAGTATAATACAGGAGGTAACTCAGGATCTGTAATGTATGTACACAGTGACTGCACCAGCAGAATAGTGAGTGCAGCTCTGGAGTATAATACAGGATGTAACTCAGTATCAGTAATGTAATGTATGTACACAGTTACTGCACCAGCAGAATAGTGACTGCAGCTCTGGAGTATAATACAGGAGGTAACTCAGGATCAGTAATGTATGTACACTGTGACTGCACCAGCAAAATAGTGAGTGCAGCTCTGGAGTATAATACAGTAGGTAACTCAGGATCAGTATTGTATTGTATGTAAACAGTGACTGCACCAGCAGAATAGTGAGTGCAGCTCTGGAGTATAATATAGGATGTAACTCAGGATCAGTAATGTAATGTATGTACACAGTGAGTGCAGCTCTGGAGTATAATACATGATGTAACTCAGGATCTGTAATGTATGTACACAGTGACTGCACCAGCAGAATAGTGAGTGCAGCTCTGGAGTATAATACAGGATGTAACTCAGGATCAGTAATGTAATGTATGTACACAGTGACTGCACCAGCAGAATAGTGAGTGCAGCTCTGGAGTATAATACAGGAGGTAACTAAGGATCAGTAATGTAATGTATGTACACAGTGACTGCACCAGCAGAATAGTGAGTGCAGCTCTGGAGTATAATACAGGATGTAACTCAGGATCAGTAATGTAATGTATGTACACAGTGACTACATGAGCAGAATAGCGAGTGCAGCTCGGGAGTATAATACAGGATGTAACTCAGGATCAGTAATGTAATGTATGTACACAGTGACTGCACCAGCAGAATAGTGAGTGCAGCTCTGGAGTATAATACAGGATGTAACTCAGGATCAGTAATGTAATGTATGTACACAGTGACTGCACCAGCAGAATAGTGAGTGCAGCTCTGGGGTATAATACAGGATCTAACTCAGGATCAGTAATGTAATGTATGTACACAGTGACTGCACCAGCAGAATAGTGAGTGCAGCTCTGGAGTATAATACAGGATGTAACTCGGGATCAGTAATGTAATGTATGTACACAGTGACTGCACCAACAGAATAGTGAGTGCAGCTCTGGAGTATAATACAGGATGTAACTCGGGATCAGTAATGTAATGTATGTACACAGTGACTGCACCAACAGAATAGTGAGTGCAGCTCTGGAGTATAATACAGGATGTAACTCAGGATCAGTAATGTAATGTATATACACAGTGACTGCACCAGCAGAATAGTGAGTGCAGCTCTGGAGTATAATACAGGATGTAACTCAGGATCAGTACAGGGTCAGTAATGTAATGTATGTACACAGTGACTGCACCAGCAGAATAGTGAGTGCAGCTCAGGAGTATAATACAGGATGTAACTCAGGATCAGTAATGTAATGTATGTACACAGTTACTGCACCAGCAGAATAGTGAGTGCAGCTCTGAAGTATAATATAGGATGTAACTCAGGATCAGTAATGTAATGTATGTACACAGTGACTACACCAGCAGAATACTGAGTGCAGCTCAGGAGTATAATACAGGATGTAACTCAGGATCAGTACAGGGTCAGTAATGTAATGTATGTACACAGTGACTGCACCAGCAGAATAGTGAGTGCAGCTCAGGAATATAATACAGGATGTAACTCAGGATCAGTAATGTAATGTATGTACATAGTGACTGCATCAACAGAATAGTGAGTGCAGCTCAGGAGTATAATACAGGATGTAACTCAGGATCAGTACAGGGTCAGTAATGTAATGTATGTACACAGTGACTGCACCAACAGAATAGTGAGTGCAGCTCTGGAGTATAATACAGGATGTAACTCAGGATCAGTACAGGGTCAGTAATGTAATGTATGTACACAGTGACTGCACCAACAGAATAGTGAGTGCAGCTCTGGAGTATAATACAGGATGTAACTCAGGATCAGTAATGTAATGTATGTACACAGTGACTGCACCAACAGAATAGTGAGTGCAGCTCTGGAGTATAATACAGGATATAACTCAGGATCAGTAATGTAATGTATGTACACAGTGACTGCACCAGAAGAATAGTGAGTGCAGCTCTGGAGTATAATACAGGATGTAACTCAGGATCAGTAATGTAATGTATGTACACAGTGACTGCACCAGCAGAATAGTGAGTGCAGCTCTGGAGTATAATACAGGATGTAACTCAGGATCAGTAATGTAATGTATGTACACAGTGACTGCACCAGCAGAATAGTGAGTGCAGCTCTGGAGTATAATACAGGAGGTAACTCGGGATCAGTAATGTATGTACACAGTGACTGCACCAGCAGAATAGTGAGTGCAGCTCTGGAGTATAATACAGGATGTAACTCAGGATCAGTAATGTATGTACACAGTGACTGCACCAGCAGAATAGTGAGTTCAGCTCTGGAGTATAATACAGGATGTAACTCAGTATCAGTAATGTAATGTATGTACACAGTGACTGCACCAACAGAATAGTGAGTGCAGCTCTGGAGTATAATACAGGATGTAACTCGGGATCAGTAATGTAATGTATGTACACAGTGACTGCACCAACAGAATAGTGAGTGCAGCTCTGGAGTATAATACAGGATGTAACTCAGGATCAGTAATGTATGTACACAGTGACTGCACCAGCAGAATAGTGAGTGCAGCTCTGGAGTATAATACAGGATGTAACTCAGGATCAGTACAGGGTCAGTAATGTAATGTATGTACACAGTGACTGCACCAGCAGAATAGTGAGTGCAGCTCAGGAGTATAATACAGGATGTAACTCAGGATCAGTAATGTAATGTATGTACACAGTTACTGCACCAGCAGAATAGTGAGTGCAGCTCTGAAGTATAATATAGGATGTAACTCAGGATCAGTAATGTAATGTATGTACACAGTGACTGCACCAGCAGAATAGTGAGTGCAGCTCAGGAATATAATACAGGATGTAACTCAGGATCAGTAATGTAATGTATGTACATAGTGACTGCATCAACAGAATAGTGAGTGCAGCTCAGGAGTATAATACAGGATGTAACTCAGGATCAGTACAGGGTCAGTAATGTAATGTATGTACACAGTGACTGCACCAACAGAATAGTGAGTGCAGCTCTGGAGTATAATACAGGATGTAACTCAGGATCAGTACAGGGTCAGTAATGTAATGTATGTACACAGTGACTGCACCAACAGAATAGTGAGTGCAGCTCTGGAGTATAATACAGGATGTAACTCAGGATCAGTAATGTAATGTATGTACACAGTGACTGCACCAACAGAATAGTGAGTGCAGCTCTGGAGTATAATACAGGATGTAACTCAGGATCAGTAATGTAATGTATGTACACAGTGACTGCACCAGCAGAATAGTGAGTGCAGCTATGGAGTATAATACAGGATGTAACTCAGGATCAGTAATGTAATGTATGTACACAGTGACTGCACCAGCAGAATAGTGAGTGCAGCTCTGGAGTATAATACAGGAGATAACTCAGGATCAGTAATGTATGTACACTGTGACTGCACCAGCAGAGTAGTGAGTGCAGCTCTGGAGTATAATACAGGAGGTAACTCAGGATCAGTACTGTAATGTATGTGCACAGTGACTGCACCAGCAGAATAGTGAGTGCAGCTCTGGAGTATAATACAGGAGGTAACTCAGGATCAGTAATGTATGTACACAGTTACTGCACCAGCAGAATAGTGAGTGCAGCTCTGGGGTATAATACAGGATGTAACTCAGTATCAGTAATGTAATGTATGTACACAGTTACTGCACCAGCAGAATAGTGAGTGCAGCTCTGGAGTATAATACAGGATATAACTCAGGATCAGTAATGTATGTACACAGTGACTGCACCAGCAGAATAATGAGTGCAGCTCTGGAGTATAATACAGGAGGTAACTCAGGATCAGTATTGTAATGTATGTACACAGTGACTGCACCAGCAGAATAGTGAGTGCAGCTCTGGAGTATAATACAGGAGGTAACTCATGATCAGTAATGTAATGTATGTACACAGTGACTGCACCAGCAGAATAGTGAGTGTAGCTCTGGAGTATAATACAGAATGTAACTCAGTAATGTAATGTATGTACACAGTCACTGCACCAGCAGAATAGTGAGTGCAGCTCTGGAGTATAACACAGGAGGTAACTCAGGATCAGTAATGTATGTACACAGTGACTGCACCAGCAGAATAGTGAGTGCAGCTCTGGAGTATAATACAGTAGGTAACTCAGGATCAGTATTGTATTGTATGTAAACAGTGACTGCACCAGCAGAATAGTGAGTGCAGCTCTGGAGTATAATACAAGAGTTAACTCAGGATCAGTAATGTAATGTATGTTCACAGTGACTGCACCAGCAGAATAGTGAGTGCAGCTCTGTAGTATAATATAGGATGTAACTCAGGATCAGTAATGTAATGTATGTACACAGTGAGTGCAGCTCTGGAGTATAATACATGATGTAACTAAGGATCTGTAATGTAATGTATGTACACAGTGACTGCACCAGCAGAATAGTGAGTGCAGCTCTGGAGTATAATACAGGATGTAACTCAGGATCAGTAATGTATGTACACAGTGACTGCACCAGCAGAATAGTGAGTGCAGCTCAGGAGTATAATACAGGATATAACTCAGGATCAGTAATGTAATGTATGTACACAGTGACTGCACCAGCAGAATAGTGAGTGCAGCTCTGAAGTATAATACAGGAGGTAACTCAGGATCAGTAATGTAATGTATGTACACAGTGACTGCACCAGCAGAATAGTGAGTGCAGCTCTGGAGTATAATACAGGATGTAACTCAGGATCAGTAATGTAATGTATGTACACAGTGACTGCACCAGCAGAATAGTGAGTGCAGCTCTGGAGTATAATACAGGAGGTAACTCGGGATCAGTAATGTATGTACACAGTGACTGCACCAGCAGAATAGTGAGTTCAGCTCTGGAGTATAATACAGGATGTAACTCAGGATCAGTAATGTAATGTATGTACACAGTTACTGCACCAGCAGAATAGTGAGTGCAGCTCTGGGGTATAATACAGGAGGTAACTCAAGATCTGTAATGTATGTACACAGTGACTGCACCAGCAGAATAGTGAGTGCAGCTCTGGAGTATAATACAGTAGGTAACTCAGGATCAGTATTGTATTGTATGTAAACAGTGACTGCACCAGCAGAATAGTGAGTGCAGCTCTGGAGTATAATACAAGAGTTAACTCAGGATCAGTAATGTAATGTATGTTCACAGTGACTGCACCAGCAGAATAGTGAGTGCAGCTCTGTAGTATAATATAGGATGTAACTCAGGATCAGTAATGTATGTTCACAGTGACTGCACCAGCAGAATAGTGAGTGCAGCTCTGGAGTATAATACAGGAGGTAACTCAGGATCAGTAATGTATGTACACAGTGACTGCACCAGCAGAATAGTGAGTGCAGCTCTGGAGTATAATACAGGAGGTAACTCAGGATCAGTAATGTATGTACACAGTTACTGCACCAGCAGAATAGTGAGTGCAGCTCTGGGGTATAATACAGGATGTAACTCAGTATCAGTAATGTAATGTATGTACACAGTTACTGCACCAGTAGAATAGTGAGTGCAGCTCTGGAGTATAATACAGGAGATAACTCAGGATCAGTAATGTAATGTATGTACACAGTGACTGCACCAGCAGAATAGTGACTGCAGCTCTGGAGTATAATACAGGATGTAACTCAGGATCAGTAATGTAATGTATGTACAGTGACTGCACCAGCAGAATAGTGAGTGCAGCTCTGTGGTATAATACAGGATGTAACTCAGGATCAGTAATGTATGTACACAGTGAATGCAGCTCTGGAATATAATACAGGATGTAACTCAGGATCAGTAATGTATGTACACAGTGACTGCACCAGCAGAATAGTGAGTGCACCTCTGGAGTATAATACAGGAGGTAACTCAGGATCAGTAATGTATGTACACAGTGACTGCACCAGCAGAATAGTGAGTGCAGCTCTGGAGTATAATACAGGAGGTAACTCAGGATCAGTAATGTATGTACACAGTTACTGCACCAGCAGAATAGTGAGTGCAGCTCTGGGGTATAATACAGGATGTAACTCAGGATCAGTAATGTATGTACACAGTGACTGCACCAGCTGAATGGTGAGTGCAGCTCTGGAGTATAATACAGGATGTAACTCAGTATCAGTAATGTAATGTATGTACACAGTTACTGCACCAGCAGAATAGTGAGTGCAGCTCTGGAGTATAATACAGGAGATAACTCAGGATCAGTAATGTATGTACACAGTGACTGCACCAGCAGAATAGTGAGTGCAGCTCTGGAGTATAATACAGGAGGTAACTCATGATCAGTAATGTAATGTATGTACACAGTGACTGCACCAGCAGAATAGTGAGTGTAGCTCTGGAGTATAATACAGAATGTAACTCAGTAATGTAATGTATGTACACAGTTACTGCACCAGCAGAATAGTGAGTGCAGCTCTGGAGTATAATACAGGAGATAACTCAGGATCAGTAATGTATGTACACAGTGACTGCACCAGCAGAATGGTGAGTGCAGCTCTGGAGTATAATACAGGAGGTAACTCAGGATCTGTAATGTATGTACACAGTGACTGCACCAGCAGAATAGTGAGTGCAGCTCTGGAGTATAATACAGGATGTAACTCAGTATCAGTAATGTAATGTATGTACACAGTTACTGCACCAGCAGAATAGTGAGTGCAGCTCTGGAGTATAATACAGGAGATAACTCAGGATCAGTAATGTATGTACACAGTGACTGCACCAGCAGAATAGTGAGTGCAGCTCTGGAGTATAACACAGGAGGTAACTCAGGATCAGTAATGTATGTACACAGTGACTGCACCAGCAGAAAAGTGAGTGCAGCTCTGGAGTATAACACAGGAGGTAACTCAGGATCAGTATTGTATTGTATGTACACAGTGACTGCACCAGCAGAATAGTGAGTGCAGCTCTGGAGTATAATACAAGAGTTAACTCAGGATCAGTAATGTAATGTATGTTCACAGTGACTGCACCAGCAGAATAGTGAGTGCAGCTCTGTAGTATAATATAGGATGTAACTCAGGATCAGTAATGTAATGTATGTACACAGTGAGTGCAGCTCTGGAGTATAATACAGGATGTAACTCAGGATCAGTAATGTAATGTATGTACACAGTGACTGCACCAGCAGAATAGTGAGTGCAGCTCTGGAGTATAATACAGGAGGTAACTAAGGATCAGTAATGTAATGTATGTACACAGTGACTGCACCAGCAGAATAGTGAGTGCAGCTCTGGAGTATAATACAGGAGGTAACTAAGGATCAGTAATGTAATGTATGTACACAGTGACTGCACCAGCAGAATAGTGAGTGCAGCTCTGGAGTATAATACAGGATGTAACTCAGGATCAGTAATGTAATGTATGTACACAGTGACTGCACCAGCAGAATAGTGAGTGCAGCTCTGGAGTATAATACAGTAGGTAACTCAGGATCAGTAATGTAATGTATGTGCACAGTGACTGCACCAGCAGAATAGTAAGCGCAGCTCTGGGGTATAATACAGGATGTAACTCGGGATCAGTAATGTAATGTATGTACACAGTGACTGCACCAGCAGAATAGTGAGTGCAGCTCTGGAGTATAATACAGGAGATAACTCCGGATCAGTAATGTATGTACACTGTGACTGCACCAGCAGAGTAGTGAGTGCAGCTCTGGAGTATAATACAGGAGGTAACTCAGGATCAGTACTGTAATGTATGTGCACAGTGACTGCACCAGCAGAATAGTGAGTGCAGCTCTGGAGTATAATACAGGAGGTAACTCAGGATCAGTAATGTATGTACACAGTTACTGCACCAGCAGAATAGTGAGTGCAGCTCTGGGGTATAATACAGGATGTAACTCAGTATCAGTAATGTAATGTATGTACACAGTTACTGCACCAGCAGAATAGTGAGTGCAGCTCTGGAGTATAATACAGGAGATAACTCAGGATCACTAATGTATGTACACAGTGACTGCACCAGCAGAATAATGAGTGCAGCTCTGGAGTATAATACAGGAGGTAACTCAGGATCAGTATTGTATTGTATGTACACAGTGACTGCACCAGCAGAATAGTGAGTGCAGCTCTGTAGTATAATATAGGATGTAACTCAGGATCAGTAATGTAATGTATGTACACAGTGACTGCACCAGCAGAATTGTGAGTGCAGCTCTGGAGTATAATACAGGATGTAACTCAGGATCAGTAATGTATGTACACAGTGACTGCACCAGCAGAATAGTGAGTGCAGCTCTGTGGTATAATACAGGATGTAACTCAGGATCAGTAATGTATGTACACAGTGACTGCACCAGCAGAGTAGTGAGTGCAGCTCTGGAGTATA
Source organism: Phyllobates terribilis (assembly GCF_046119375.1). Lineage (NCBI taxonomy): Eukaryota > Metazoa > Chordata > Amphibia > Anura > Dendrobatidae > Phyllobates > Phyllobates terribilis. The sequence continues at coordinate 652,888,965 of NW_027362763.1, forward strand.
ATACAGGAGGTAACTCAGGATCAGTACTGTAATGTATGTGCACAGTGACTGCACCAGCAGAATAGTGAGTGCAGCTCTGGAGTATAATACAGGATGTAACTCAGGGTCAGTAATGTATGTACACAGTGACTGCACCAGCAGAATAGTGAGTGCACCTCTGGAGTATAATACAGGAGATAACTCAGGATCAGTAATGTATGTACACTGTGACTGCACCAGCAGAGTAGTGAGTGCAGCTCTGGAGTATAATACAGGAGGTAACTCAGGATCAGTACTGTAATGTATGTGCACAGTGACTGCACCAGCAGAATAGTGAGTGCAGCTCTGGAGTATAATACAGGAGGTAACTCAGGATCAGTACTGTAATGTATGTGCACAGTGACTGCACCAGCAGAATAGTGAGTGCAGCTCTGGAGTATAATACAGGAGGTAACTCAGGATCAGTAATGTATGTACACAGTTACTGCACCAGCAGAATAGTGAGTGCAGCTCTGTAGTATAATATAGGATGTAACTCAGGATCAGTAATGTATGTACACAGTGACTGCACCAGCAGAATAGTGAGTGCAGCTCTGTGGTATAATACAGGATGTAACTCAGGATCAGTAATGTATGTACACAGTGACTGCAGCTCTGGAGTATAATACAGGATGTAACTCAGGATCAGTACCGGATCAGTAATGTAATGTATGTACACAGTGACTGCACCAGCAAAATAGTGAGTGCAGCTCTGGGGTATAATACAGGAGGTAACTCAGGATCAGTAATGTAATGTATGTACACAGTGACTGCACTAGCAGAATAGTGAGTGCAGCTCTGGAGTATAATACAGGATGTAACTCAGGATCAGTAATGTAATGTATGTACACAGTGACTGCACCAGCAGAATAGTGAGTGCAGCTCTGGAGTATAATACAGGATGTAACTCAGGATCAGTAATGTAATGTATGTACACAGTGACTACACCAGCAGAATAGTGAGTGCAGCTCTGGAGTATAATACAGGAGGTAACTCAGGATCAGTAATGTAATGTATGTACACAGTGACTGCACCAGCAGGATAGTGAGTGCAGCTCTGGAGTATAATACAGGATGTAACTCAGCATCAGTAATGTAATGTATGTACACAGTGACTGCACCATTAGAATAGTGAGTGCAGCTCTGGAATATAATTCAGGATGTAACTCAGGATCAGTAATGTATGTACACAGTGACTGCACCAGCAGAATAGTGAGTGCAGCTCTGGAGTATAATACAGGATGTTACTCAGGATCAGTAATGTAATGTATGTACACAGTGACTGCACCAGCAGAATAGTGAGTGCAGCTCTGGAGTATAATACAGGATGTAACTCAGGATCAGTAATCTATGTACACAGTGACTGCACCAGCAGAATGGTGAGTGCAGCTCTGGAGTATAATACAGGAGGTAACTCAGGATCTGTAATGTAATGTATGTACACAGTGACTGCATCACCAGAATAGTGAGTGCAGCTCTGGAGTATAATACAGGATGTAACTCCGCATCAGTAATGTAATGTATGTACACAGTGACTGCACCAGCAGAATAGTGAGTGCAGCTCTGGAGTATAATACAGGATGTAACTCAGGATCATTAATGTAATGTATGTACACAGTGACTTTACCAGCAGAATAGTGAGTGCAGCTCTGGAGTATAATACAAGATGTAACTCAGGATCAGTAATGTATGTACACAGTGACTGCACCAGCAGAATGGTGAGTGCAGCTCTGGAGTATAATACAGGAGGTAACTCAGGATCTGTAATGTAATGTATGTACACAGTGACTGCACCAGCAGAGTAGTGAGTGCAGCTCTGGAGTATAATACAGGATGTAACTCGGGATCAGTAATGTATGTACACAGTGACTGCACCAGCAGAATAGTGAGTGCAGCTCTGGAGTATAATACAGGATGTAACTCCGGATCAGTAATGTAATGTATGTACACAGTGACTGCACCAGCAGAATAGTGAGTGCAGCTCTGGAGTATAATACAGGATGTAACTCAGGATCAGTAATGTAATGTATGTACACAGTGACTGCACCAGTAGAATAGTGAGTGCAGCTCTGGAGTATAATACAGGATGTAACTCAGGATCAGTAATGTAATGTATGTACACAGTGACTGCACCAGCAGAATAGTGAGTGCAGCTCTGGAGTATAATACAGGAGGTAACTCATGATCAGTAATGTAATGTATGTACACAGTGACTGCACCAGCAGAATAGTGAGTGTAGCTCTGGAGTATAATACAGAATGTAACTCAGTAATGTAATGTATGTACACAGTTACTGCACCAGCAGAATAGTGAGTGCAGCTCTGGAGTATAATACAGGAGATAACTCAGGATCAGTAATGTATGTACACAGTGACTGCACCAGCAGAATGGTGAGTGCAGCTCTGGAGTATAATACAGGAGGTAACTCAGGATCTGTAATGTATGTACACAGTGACTGCACCAGCAGAATAGTGAGTGCAGCTCTGGAGTATAATACAGGATGTAACTCAGTATCAATAATGTAATGTATGTACACAGTTACTGCACCAGCAGAATAGTGAGTGCAGCTCTGGAGTATAATACAGGAGATAACTCAGGATCAGTAATGTATGTACACAGTGACTGCGCCAGCAGAATAGTGAGTGCAGCTCTGGAGTATAACACAGGAGGTAACTCAGGATCAGTAATGTAATGTATGTTCACAGTGACTGCACCAGCAGAATAGTGAGTGCAGCTCTGTAGTATAATATAGGATGTAACTCAGGATCAGTAATGTAATGTATGTACACAGTGAGTGCAGCTCTGGAGTATAATACATGATGTAACTCAGGATCTGTAATGTATGTACACAGTGACTGCACCAGCAGAATAGTGAGTGCAGCTCTGGAGTATAATACAGGATGTAACTCAGGATCAGTAATGTATGTACACAGTGACTGCACCAGCAGAATAGTGAGTGTAGCTCTGTGGTATAATACAGGATGTAACTCAGGATCAGTAATGTATGTACACAGTGACTGCACCAGCAGAATAGTGAGTGCAGCTCTGGGGTATAATACAGGATGTAACTCAGGATCAGTAATGTATGTACACAGTGACTGCACCAGCAGAATAGTGAGTGCAGCTCTGGAGTATAATACAGGATGTAACTCAGGATCAGTAATGTAATGTATGTACACAGTGACTGCACCAGTAGAATAGTGAGTGCAGCTCTGGAGTATAATACAGGATGTAACTCAGGATCAGTAATGTAATGTATGTACACAGTGACTGCACCAGCAGAATAGTGAGTGCAGCTCTGGAGTATAATACAGGAGGTAACTCATGATCAGTAATGTAATGTATGTACACAGTGACTGCACCAGCAGAATAGTGAGTGTAGCTCTGGAGTATAATACAGAATGTAACTCAGTAATGTAATGTATGTACACAGTTACTGCACCAGCAGAATAGTGAGTGCAGCTCTGGAGTATAATACAGGAGATAACTCAGGATCAGTAATGTATGTACACAGTGACTGCACCAGCAGAATGGTGAGTGCAGCTCTGGAGTATAATACAGGAGGTAACTCAGGATCTGTAATGTATGTACACAGTGACTGCACCAGCAGAATAGTGAGTGCAGCTCTGGAGTATAATACAGGATGTAACTCAGTATCAATAATGTAATGTATGTACACAGTTACTGCACCAGCAGAATAGTGAGTGCAGCTCTGGAGTATAATACAGGAGATAACTCAGGATCAGTAATGTATGTACACAGTGACTGCGCCAGCAGAATAGTGAGTGCAGCTCTGGAGTATAACACAGGAGGTAACTCAGGATCAGTAATGTAATGTATGTTCACAGTGACTGCACCAGCAGAATAGTGAGTGCAGCTCTGTAGTATAATATAGGATGTAACTCAGGATCAGTAATGTAATGTATGTACACAGTGAGTGCAGCTCTGGAGTATAATACATGATGTAACTCAGGATCTGTAATGTATGTACACAGTGACTGCACCAGCAGAATAGTGAGTGCAGCTCTGGAGTATAATACAGGATGTAACTCAGGATCAGTAATGTATGTACACAGTGACTGCACCAGCAGAATAGTGAGTGCAGCTCTGGAGTATAATACAGGATATAACTCAGGATCAGTAATGTAATGTATGTACACAGTGACTGCACCAGAAGAATAGTGAGTGCAGCTCTGGAGTATAATACAGGAGGTAACTCAGGATCAGTAATGTAATGTATGTACACAGTGACTGCACCAGCAGAATAGTGAGTGCAGCTCTGGAGTATAATACAGGATGTAACTCAGGATCAGTAATGTAATGTATGTACACAGTGACTGCACCAGCAGAATAGTGAGTGCAGCTCTGGAGTATAATACAGGAGGTAACTCGGGATCAGTAATGTATGTACACAGTGACTGCACCAGCAGAATAGTGAGTGCAGCTCTGGAGTATAATACAGGATGTAACTCAGGATCAGTAATGTATGTACACAGTGACTGCACCAGCAGAATAGTGAGTTCAGCTCTGGAGTATAATACAGGATGTAACTCAGGATCAGTAATGTAATGTATGTACACAGTTACTGCACCAGCAGAATAGTGAGTGCAGCTCTGGGGTATAATACAGGATGTAACTCAGGATCAGTAATGTATGTACACAGTGACTACACCAGCAGAATGGTGAGTGCAGCTCTGGAGTATAATACAGGAGGTAACTCAGGATCTGTAATGTATGTACACAGTGACTGCACCAGCAGAATAGTGAGTGCAGCTCTGGAGTATAATACAGGATGTAACTCAGTATCAGTAATGTAATGTATGTACACAGTTACTGCACCAGCAGAATAGTGACTGCAGCTCTGGAGTATAATACAGGAGGTAACTCAGGATCAGTAATGTATGTACACTGTGACTGCACCAGCAAAATAGTGAGTGCAGCTCTGGAGTATAATACAGTAGGTAACTCAGGATCAGTATTGTATTGTATGTAAACAGTGACTGCACCAGCAGAATAGTGAGTGCAGCTCTGGAGTATAATATAGGATGTAACTCAGGATCAGTAATGTAATGTATGTACACAGTGAGTGCAGCTCTGGAGTATAATACATGATGTAACTCAGGATCTGTAATGTATGTACACAGTGACTGCACCAGCAGAATAGTGAGTGCAGCTCTGGAGTATAATACAGGATGTAACTCAGGATCAGTAATGTAATGTATGTACACAGTGACTGCACCAGCAGAATAGTGAGTGCAGCTCTGGAGTATAATACAGGAGGTAACTAAGGATCAGTAATGTAATGTATGTACACAGTGACTGCACCAGCAGAATAGTGAGTGCAGCTCTGGAGTATAATACAGGATGTAACTCAGGATCAGTAATGTAATGTATGTACACAGTGACTACATGAGCAGAATAGCGAGTGCAGCTCGGGAGTATAATACAGGATGTAACTCAGGATCAGTAATGTAATGTATGTACACAGTGACTGCACCAGCAGAATAGTGAGTGCAGCTCTGGAGTATAATACAGGATGTAACTCAGGATCAGTAATGTAATGTATGTACACAGTGACTGCACCAGCAGAATAGTGAGTGCAGCTCTGGGGTATAATACAGGATCTAACTCAGGATCAGTAATGTAATGTATGTACACAGTGACTGCACCAGCAGAATAGTGAGTGCAGCTCTGGAGTATAATACAGGATGTAACTCGGGATCAGTAATGTAATGTATGTACACAGTGACTGCACCAACAGAATAGTGAGTGCAGCTCTGGAGTATAATACAGGATGTAACTCGGGATCAGTAATGTAATGTATGTACACAGTGACTGCACCAACAGAATAGTGAGTGCAGCTCTGGAGTATAATACAGGATGTAACTCAGGATCAGTAATGTAATGTATATACACAGTGACTGCACCAGCAGAATAGTGAGTGCAGCTCTGGAGTATAATACAGGATGTAACTCAGGATCAGTACAGGGTCAGTAATGTAATGTATGTACACAGTGACTGCACCAGCAGAATAGTGAGTGCAGCTCAGGAGTATAATACAGGATGTAACTCAGGATCAGTAATGTAATGTATGTACACAGTTACTGCACCAGCAGAATAGTGAGTGCAGCTCTGAAGTATAATATAGGATGTAACTCAGGATCAGTAATGTAATGTATGTACACAGTGACTACACCAGCAGAATACTGAGTGCAGCTCAGGAGTATAATACAGGATGTAACTCAGGATCAGTACAGGGTCAGTAATGTAATGTATGTACACAGTGACTGCACCAACAGAATAGTGAGTGCAGCTCTGGAGTATAATACAGGATGTAACTCAGGATCAGTACAGGGTCAGTAATGTAATGTATGTACACAGTGACTGCACCAACAGAATAGTGAGTGCAGCTCTGGAGTATAATACAGGATGTAACTCAGGATCAGTAATGTAATGTATGTACACAGTGACTGCACCAACAGAATAGTGAGTGCAGCTCTGGAGTATAATACAGGATATAACTCAGGATCAGTAATGTAATGTATGTACACAGTGACTGCACCAGAAGAATAGTGAGTGCAGCTCTGGAGTATAATACAGGAGGTAACTCAGGATCAGTAATGTAATGTATGTACACAGTGACTGCACCAGCAGAATAGTGAGTGCAGCTCTGGAGTATAATACAGGATGTAACTCAGGATCAGTAATGTAATGTATGTACACAGTGACTGCACCAGCAGAATAGTGAGTGCAGCTCTGGAGTATAATACAGGAGGTAACTCGGGATCAGTAATGTATGTACACAGTGACTGCACCAGCAGAATAGTGAGTGCAGCTCTGGAGTATAATACAGGATGTAACTCAGGATCAGTAATGTATGTACACAGTGACTGCACCAGCAGAATAGTGAGTTCAGCTCTGGAGTATAATACAGGATGTAACTCAGGATCAGTAATGTAATGTATGTACACAGTTACTGCACCAGCAGAATAGTGAGTGCAGCTCTGGGGTATAATACAGGATGTAACTCAGGATCAGTAATGTATGTACACAGTGACTACACCAGCAGAATGGTGAGTGCAGCTCTGGAGTATAATACAGGAGGTAACTCAGGATCTGTAATGTATTTACACAGTGACTGCACCAGCAGAATAGTGAGTGCAGCTCTGGAGTATAATACAGGATGTAACTCAGTATCAGTAATGTAATGTATGTACACAGTGACTGCACCAACAGAATAGTGAGTGCAGCTCTGGAGTATAATACAGGATGTAACTCGGGATCAGTAATGTAATGTATGTACACAGTGACTGCACCAACAGAATAGTGAGTGCAGCTCTGGAGTATAATACAGGATGTAACTCAGGATCAGTAATGTAATGTATATACACAGTGACTGCACCAGCAGAATAGTGAGTGCAGCTCTGGAGTATAATACAGGATGTAACTCAGGATCAGTACAGGGTCAGTAATGTAATGTATGTACACAGTGACTGCACCAGCAGAATAGTGAGTGCAGCTCAGGAGTATAATACAGGATGTAACTCAGGATCAGTAATGTAATGTATGTACACAGTTACTGCACCAGCAGAATAGTGAGTGCAGCTCTGAAGTATAATATAGGATGTAACTCAGGATCAGTAATGTAATGTATGTACACAGTGACTACACCAGCAGAATACTGAGTGCAGCTCAGGAGTATAATACAGGATGTAACTCAGGATCAGTACAGGGTCAGTAATGTAATGTATGTACACAGTGACTGCACCAGCAGAATAGTGAGTGCAGCTCAGGAATATAATACAGGATGTAACTCAGGATCAGTAATGTAATGTATGTACATAGTGACTGCATCAACAGAATAGTGAGTGCAGCTCAGGAGTATAATACAGGATGTAACTCAGGATCAGTACAGGGTCAGTAATGTAATGTATGTACACAGTGACTGCACCAACAGAATAGTGAGTGCAGCTCTGGAGTATAATACAGGATGTAACTCAGGATCAGTACAGGGTCAGTAATGTAATGTATGTACACAGTGACTGCACCAACAGAATAGTGAGTGCAGCTCTGGAGTATAATACAGGATGTAACTCAGGATCAGTAATGTAATGTATGTACACAGTGACTGCACCAACAGAATAGTGAGTGCAGCTCTGGAGTATAATACAGGATGTAACTCAGGATCAGTAATGTATGTACACTGTGACTGCACCAGCAGAGTAGTGAGTGCAGCTCTGGAGTATAATACAGGAGGTAACTCAGGATCAGTACTGTAATGTATGTGCACAGTGACTGCACCAGCAGAATAGTGAGTGCAGCTCTGGAGTATAATACAGGAGGTAACTCAGGATCAGTAATGTATGTACACAGTTACTGCACCAGCAGAATAGTGAGTGCAGCTCTGGGGTATAATACAGGATGTAACTCAGTATCAGTAATGTAATGTATGTACACAGTTACTGCACCAGCAGAATAGTGAGTGCAGCTCTGGAGTATAATACAGGATATAACTCAGGATCAGTAATGTATGTACACAGTGACTGCACCAGCAGAATAATGAGTGCAGCTCTGGAGTATAATACAGGAGGTAACTCAGGATCAGTATTGTAATGTATGTACACAGTGACTGCACCAGCAGAATAGTGAGTGCAGCTCTGGAGTATAATACAGGAGGTAACTCATGATCAGTAATGTAATGTATGTACACAGTGACTGCACCAGCAGAATAGTGAGTGTAGCTCTGGAGTATAATACAGAATGTAACTCAGTAATGTAATGTATGTACACAGTTACTGCACCAGCAGAATAGTGAGTGCAGCTCTGGAGTATAACACAGGAGGTAACTCAGGATCAGTAATGTATGTACACAGTGACTGCACCAGCAGAATAGTGAGTGCAGCTCTGGAGTATAATACAGTAGGTAACTGAGGATCAGTATTGTATTGTATGTAAACAGTGACTGCACCAGCAGAATAGTGAGTGCAGCTCTGGAGTATAATACAAGAGTTAACTCAGGATCAGTAATGTAATGTATGTTCACAGTGACTGCACCAGCAGAATAGTGAGTGCAGCTCTGTAGTATAATATAGGATGTAACTCAGGATCAGTAATGTAATGTATGTACACAGTGAGTGCAGCTCTGGAGTATAATACATGATGTAACTAAGGATCTGTAATGTAATGTATGTACACAGTGACTGCACCAGCAGAATAGTGAGTGCAGCTCTGGAGTATAATACAGGATGTAACTCAGGATCAGTAATGTATGTACACAGTGACTGCACCAGCAGAATAGTGAGTGCAGCTCAGGAGTATAATACAGGATATAACTCAGGATCAGTAATGTAATGTATGTACACAGTGACTGCACCAGCAGAATAGTGAGTGCAGCTCTGAAGTATAATACAGGAGGTAACTCAGGATCAGTAATGTAATGTATGTACACAGTGACTGCACCAGCAGAATAGTGAGTGCAGCTCTGGAGTATAATACAGGATGTAACTCAGGATCAGTAATGTAATGTATGTACACAGTGACTGCACCAGCAGAATAGTGAGTGCAGCTCTGGAGTATAATACAGGAGGTAACTCGGGATCAGTAATGTATGTACACAGTGACTGCACCAGCAGAATAGTGAGTTCAGCTCTGGAGTATAATACAGGATGTAACTCAGGATCAGTAATGTAATGTATGTACACAGTTACTGCACCAGCAGAATAGTGAGTGCAGCTCTGGGGTATAATACAGGAGGTAACTCAAGATCTGTAATGTATGTACACAGTGACTGCACCAGCAGAATAGCGAGTGCAGCTCTGGAGTATAATACAGGATGTAACTCAGTATCAGTAATGTAATGTATGTACACAGTTACTGCACCAGCAGAATAGTGAGTGCAGCTCTGGAGTATAATACAGGAGGTAACTCAGGATCAGTAATGTATGTACACTGTGACTGCACCAGCAGAATAGTGAGTGCAGCTCTGGAGTATAATACAGTAGGTAACTCAGGATCAGTATTGTATTGTATGTAAACAGTGACTGCACCAGCAGAATAGTGAGTGCAGCTCTGGAGTATAATACAAGAGTTAACTCAGGATCAGTAATGTAATGTATGTTCACAGTGACTGCACCAGCAGAATAGTGAGTGCAGCTCTGTAGTATAATATAGGATGTAACTCAGGATCAGTAATGTATGTTCACAGTGACTGCACCAGCAGAATAGTGAGTGCAGCTCTGGAGTATAATACAGGAGGTAACTCAGGATCAGTAATGTATGTACACAGTTACTGCACCAGCAGAATAGTGAGTGCAGCTCTGGGGTATAATACAGGATGTAACTCAGTATCAGTAATGTAATGTATGTACACAGTTACTGCACCAGTAGAATAGTGAGTGCAGCTCTGGAGTATAATACAGGAGATATCTCAGGATCAGTAATGTAATGTATGTACACAGTGACTGCACCAGCAGAATAGTGACTGCAGCTCTGGAGTATAATACAGGATGTAACTCAGGATCAGTAATGTAATGTATGTACAGTGACTGCACCAGCAGAATAGTGAGTGCAGCTCTGTGGTATAATACAGGATGTAACTCAGGATCAGTAATGTATGTACACAGTGAATGCAGCTCTGGAATATAATACAGGATGTAACTCAGGATCAGTAATGTATGTACACAGTGACTGCACCAGCAGAATAGTGAGTGCAGCTCTGGAGTATAATACAGGAGGTAACTCAGGATCAGTAATGTATGTACACAGTTACTGCACCAGCAGAATAGTGAGTGCAGCTCTGGGGTATAATACAGGATGTAACTCAGGATCAGTAATGTATGTACACAGTGACTGCACCAGCAGAATGGTGAGTGCAGCTCTGGAGTATAATACAGGATGTAACTCAGTATCAGTAATGTAATGTATGTACACAGTTACTGCACCAGCAGAATAGTGAGTGCAGCTCTGGAGTATAATACAGGAGATAACTCAGGATCAGTAATGTATGTACACAGTGACTGCACCAGCAGAATAGTGAGTGCAGCTCTGGAGTATAATACAGGAGGTAACTCATGATCAGTAATGTAATGTATGTACACAGTGACTGCACCAGCAGAATAGTGAGTGTAGCTCTGGAGTATAATACAGAATGTAACTCAGTAATGTAATGTATGTACACAGTTACTGCACCAGCAGAATAGTGAGTGCAGCTCTGGAGTATAATACAGGAGATAACTCAGGATCAGTAATGTATGTACACAGTGACTGCACCAGCAGAATGGTGAGTGCAGCTCTGGAGTATAATACAGGAGGTAACTCAGGATCTGTAATGTATGTACACAGTGACTGCACCAGCAGAATAGTGAGTGCAGCTCTGGAGTATAATACAGGATGTAACTCAGTATCAGTAATGTAATGTATGTACACAGTTACTGCACCAGCAGAATAGTGAGTGCAGCTCTGGAGTATAATACAGGAGATAACTCAGGATCAGTAATGTATGTACACAGTGACTGCACCAGCAGAATAGTGAGTGCAGCTCTGGAGTATAACACAGGAGGTAACTCAGGATCAGTAATGTATGTACACAGTGACTGCACCAGCAGAAAAGTGAGTGCAGCTCTGGAGTATAACACAGGAGGTAACTCAGGATCAGTATTGTATTGTATGTACACAGTGACTGCACCAGCAGAATAGTGAGTGCAGCTCTGGAGTATAATACAAGAGTTAACTCAGGATCAGTAATGTAATGTATGTTCACAGTGACTGCACCAGCAGAATAGTGAGTGCAGCTCTGTAGTATAATATAGGATGTAACTCAGGATCAGTAATGTAATGTATGTACACAGTGAGTGCAGCTCTGGAGTATAATACAGGATGTAACTCAGGATCAGTAATGTAATGTATGTACACAGTGACTGCACCAGCAGAATAGTGAGTGCAGCTCTGGAGTATAATACAGGAGGTAACTAAGGATCAGTAATGTAATGTATGTACACAGTGACTGCACCAGCAGAATAGTGAGTGCAGCTCTGGAGTATAATACAGGAGGTAACTAAGGATCAGTAATGTAATGTATGTACACAGTGACTGCACCAGCAGAATAGTGAGTGCAGCTCTGGAGTATAATACAGGATGTAACTCAGGATCAGTAATGTAATGTATGTACACAGTGACTGCACCAGCAGAATAGTGAGTGCAGCTCTGGAGTATAATACAGGATGTAACTCAGGGTCAGTAATGTATGTACACAGTGACTGCACCAGCAGAATAGTGAGTGCACCTCTGGAGTATAATACAGGAGATAACTCAGGATCAGTAATGTATGTACACTGTGACTGCACCAGCAGAGTAGTGAGTGCAGCTCTGGAGTATAATACAGGAGGTAACTCAGGATCAGTACTGTAATGTATGTGCACAGTGACTGCACCAGCAGAATAGTGAGTGCAGCTCTGGAGTATAATACAGGAGGTAACTCAGGATCAGTACTGTAATGTATGTGCACAGTGACTGCACCAGCAGAATAGTGAGTGCAGCTCTGGAGTATAATACAGGAGGTAACTCAGGATCAGTAATGTATGTACACAGTTACTGCACCAGCAGAATAGTGAGTGCAGCTCTGTAGTATAATATAGGATGTAACTCAGGATCAGTAATGTATGTACACAGTGACTGCACCAGCAGAATAGTGAGTGCAGCTCTGTGGTATAATACAGGATGTAACTCAGGATCAGTAATGTATGTACACAGTGACTGCAGCTCTGGAGTATAATACAGGATGTAACTCAGGATCAGTACCGGATCAGTAATGTAATGTATGTACACAGTGACTGCACCAGCAAAATAGTGAGTGCAGCTCTGGGGTATAATACAGGAGGTAACTCAGGATCAGTAATGTAATGTATGTACACAGTGACTGCACTAGCAGAATAGTGAGTGCAGCTCTGGAGTATAATACAGGATGTAACTCAGGATCAGTAATGTAATGTATGTACACAGTGACTGCACCAGCAGAATAGTGAGTGCAGCTCTGGAGTATAATACAGGATGTAACTCAGGATCAGTAATGTAATGTATGTACACAGTGACTACACCAGCAGAATAGTGAGTGCAGCTCTGGAGTATAATACAGGAGGTAACTCAGGATCAGTAATGTAATGTATGTACACAGTGACTGCACCAGCAGGATAGTGAGTGCAGCTCTGGAGTATAATACAGGATGTAACTCAGCATCAGTAATGTAATGTATGTACACAGTGACTGCACCATTAGAATAGTGAGTGCAGCTCTGGAATATAATTCAGGATGTAACTCAGGATCAGTAATGTATGTACACAGTGACTGCACCAGCAGAATAGTGAGTGCAGCTCTGGAGTATAATACAGGATGTTACTCAGGATCAGTAATGTAATGTATGTACACAGTGACTGCACCAGCAGAATAGTGAGTGCAGCTCTGGAGTATAATACAGGATGTAACTCAGGATCAGTAATCTATGTACACAGTGACTGCACCAGCAGAATGGTGAGTGCAGCTCTGGAGTATAATACAGGAGGTAACTCAGGATCTGTAATGTAATGTATGTACACAGTGACTGCATCACCAGAATAGTGAGTGCAGCTCTGGAGTATAATACAGGATGTAACTCCGCATCAGTAATGTAATGTATGTACACAGTGACTGCACCAGCAGAATAGTGAGTGCAGCTCTGGAGTATAATACAGGATGTAACTCAGGATCATTAATGTAATGTATGTACACAGTGACTTTACCAGCAGAATAGTGAGTGCAGCTCTGGAGTATAATACAAGATGTAACTCAGGATCAGTAATGTATGTACACAGTGACTGCACCAGCAGAATGGTGAGTGCAGCTCTGGAGTATAATACAGGAGGTAACTCAGGATCTGTAATGTAATGTATGTACACAGTGACTGCACCAGCAGAGTAGTGAGTGCAGCTCTGGAGTATAATACAGGATGTAACTCGGGATCAGTAATGTATGTACACAGTGACTGCACCAGCAGAATAGTGAGTGCAGCTCTGGGGTGTAATATAGGATGTAACTCAGTATCAGTAATGTAATGTATGTACACAGTGACTGCACCAGCAGAATAGTGAGTGCAGCTCTGGAGTATAATACAGGATGTAACTCCGGATCAGTAATGTAATGTATGTACACAGTGACTGCACCAGCAGAATAGTGAGTGCAGCTCTGGAGTATAATACAGGAGGTAACTCAGGATCAGTAATGTAATGTATGTACACAGTGACTGCACCAGCAGAATAGTGAGTGCAGCTCTGGAGAATAATACAGGAGGTAACTCAGGATCAGTAATGTAATGTATGTACACGGTGACTGCACCAGCAGAATAGTGAGTGCAGCTCTGGAGTATAATACAGGATGTAACTCAGGATCAGTCATGTAATGTATGTGCACAGTGACTTCACCAGTAGAATAGTGAGTGCAGCTCTGGAGTATAATACAGGATGTAACTCAGGATCAGTAATGTAATGTATGTACACAGTGACTGCACCAGCAGAATAGTGAGTGCAGCTCTGGAGAATAATACAGGAGGTAACTCAGGATCAGTAATGTAATGTATGTACACAGTGACTGCACCAGCAGAATAGTGAGTGCAGCTCTGGAGTATAATACAGGATGTAACTCAGGATCAGTAATGTAATGTATGTACACAGTGACTGCACCATCAGAATAGTGAGTGCAGCTCTGGAGTATAATAGAGGATGTAACTCAGGATCAGTAATGTAATGTATGTACACAGTGAGTGCAGCTCTGGAGTATAATACATGATGTAACTCAGGATCAGTAATGTAATGTATGTACACAGTGAGTGCACCAGCAGAATAGTGAGTGCAGCTCTGGAGTATAATACAGGATGTAACTCAGGATCAGTAATGTAATGTATGTACACAGTGACTGCACCAGCAGAATAGTGAGTGCAGCTCTGGAGTATAATACAGGAGGTAACTCTGGATCAGTAATGTATGTACACAGTGACTGCACCAGCTGAATAGTGAGTGCAGCTCTGTGGTATAATACAGGTGGTAACTCAGGATCAGTAATGCAATGTATGTACACAGTGACTGCACCAGCAGAATAGTGAGTGCAGCTCTGGAGTATAATACAGGATGTAACTCAGGATCAGTAATGTATGTACACAGTGACTGCACCAGCAGAATGGTGAGTGCAGCTCTGGAGTATAATACAGGATGTAACTCAGGATCAGTAATGTATGTACACAGTGACTGCACCAGCAGAATAGTGAGTGCAGCTCTGGAGTATAATACAGGAGGTATCTCAGGATCAGTAATGTAATGTATGTACACAGTGACTACACCAGCAGAATAGAGAGTGCAGCTCTGGGGTATAATACAGGAGGTAACTCAGGATCATTAATGTAATGTATGTACACAGTGACTGCACCAGCAGAATAGTGAGTGCAGCTCTGGAGTATAATACAGGATGTAACTCAGGATCAGTAATGTAATGTATGTGCACAGTGACTGCACCAGCAGAATAGTGAGTGCAGCTCTGGAGTATAATACAGGATGTAACTCAGGATCAGTAATGTAATGTATGTGCACAGTGACTGCACCAGCAGAATAGTGAGTGCAGCTCTGGAGTATAATACAGGATGTAACTCAGGATCAGTAATGTAATGTATGTGCACAGTGACTGCACCAGCAGAATAGTGAGTGCAGCTCTGGAGTATAATACAGGATGTAACTCAGGATCAGTAATGTAATGTATATACACAGTGACTGCACCAGCAGAATAGTGAGTGCAGCTCTGGAGTATAATACAGGGGGTAACTCAGGATCAGTAATGTAATGTATGTACACAGTGACTGCACCAGCAGAATAGTGAGCGCAGCTCTGGAGTATAATACAGGATGTAACTCAGGATCAGCAATGTAATGTATGTACACAGTGACTGCACTAGCAGAATAGTGAGTGCAGCTCTGGAGTATAATACGGGATGTAACTCAGGATCAGTAATGTAATGTATGTACACAGTGACTGCACCAGCAGAATAGTGAGTGCAGCTCTGGAGTATAATACAGGAGGTAACTCAGGATCAGTAATGTAATGTATGTACACAGTGACTGCACCAGCAGAATAGTGAGCGCAGCTCTGGGGTATAATACAGGAGGTAACTCAGGATCAGTAATTTAATGTATGTACACAGTGACTGCACCAGCAGAATAGTGAGTGCAGCTTTGGAGTATAATACAGGAGGTAACTCAGGATCAGTAATGTAATGTATGTACACAGTGACTGCACCTGCAGAATAGTGAGTGCAGCTCTGGAGTATAATGCAGGATATAACTCAGGATCAGTAATGTATGTACACAGTGACTGCACCAGCGGAATAGTGAGTGCAGCTCTGGAGTATAATACAGGAGGTAACTCAGGATCAGTAATGTAATATATGTACTCAGTGACTGCACCAGCAGAATAGTGAGTGCAGCTCTGGAGTATAATACAGGATGTAACTCAGGATCAGTAATGTAATGTATGTACACAGTGACTGCACCAGCAGAATAGTGAGTGCAGCTCTGGAGTATAATACAGGATGTAACTCAGGATCAGTAATGTAATGTATGTACACAGTGACTGCACCAGCAGAATAGTGAGTGCAGCTCTGGAGTATAATACAGGAGGTAACTCAGGATCAGTAATGTAATGTATGTACACAGTGATTGCACCTGCAGAATAGTGAGTGCAGCTCTGGAGTATAATACAGGAGGTAACTCAGGATCAGTAATGTAATGTATGTACACAGTGACTGCACCTGCAGAATAGTGAGTGCAGCTCTGGAGTATAATACAGGATGTAACTCAGGATCAGTAATGTAATGTATGTACACAGTGACCCAACCAGCAGAATAGTGAGTGCAGCTCTGGAGTATAATACAGGATGTAACTCAGGATCAGTAATGTAATGTATGTACACAGTGACTGCACCAGCAGAACAGTGAGTGCGGCTCTGGAGTATAATACAGGATGTAACTCAGGATCAGTAATGTAATGTATGTACACAGTGACTGCACCAGCAGAATAGTGAGTGCAGCTCTGGAGTATAATACAGGAGGTAACTCGGGATCAGTAATGTATGTACACCGTGACTGCACCAGCAGAATAGTGAGTGCAGCTCTGGAGTATAATACAGGATGTAACTCAGGATCAGTAATGTAATGTATGTACACAGTGACTGCACCAGCAGAATAGTGAGTGCAGCTCTGGAGTATAATACAGGATGTAACTCAGGATCAGTAATGTAATGTATGTACACAGTGACTACACCACCAGAATAGTGAGTGCAGCTCTGGAGTATAATACAGGAGGTAACTCGGGATCAGTAATGTATGTACACCGTGACTGCACCAGCAGAATAGTGAGTGCAGCTCTGGAGTATAATACAGGATGTAACTCAGGATCAGTAATGTAATGTATGTACACAGTGACTGCACCAGCAGAATAGAGAGTGCAGCTCTGGAGTATAATTCAGGATGTAACTCAGGATCAGTAATGTAATGTATGTACACAGTGACTGCAACAGCAGAATAGTGAGTGCAGCTCTGGAGTATAATACAGGATGTAACTCAGGATCAGTAATGTATGTACACCGTGACTGCACCAGCAGAATAGTGCGTGCAGCTCTGGAGTATAATACAGGATGTAACTCAGGATCAGTAATGTAATGTATGTACACAGTGACTGCACTAGCAGAATAGAGAGTGCAGCTCTGGAGTATAATACAGGATGTAACTCAGGATCAGTAATGTAATGTATGTACACAGTGACTGCTCCAGCAGAATAGTGAGTGCAGCTCTGGAGTATAATACAGGATGTAACTCAGGATCAGTAATGTAATGTATGTACACAGTGACCCAACCAGCAGAATAGTGAGTGCAGCTCTGGAGTATAATACAGGATGTAACTCAGGATCAGTAATGTAATGTATGTACACAGTGACTGCTCCAGCAGAATACCGAGTGCAGCTCTGGAGTATAATACAGGATGTAACTCAGGATCAGTAATGTATGTACACAGTGACTGCACCAGCAGAATAGTGAGTGCAGCTCTGGAGTATAATACAGGATGTAACTCAGGATCAGTAATGTAATGTATGTACACAGTGACTGCACCAGCAGAATAGTGAGTGCAGCTCTGGAGTATAATACAGGATGTAACTCAGGATCAGTAATGTAATGTATGTACACAGTGACTCCACCAGCAGAATAGTGAGTGCAGCTCTGGAGTATAATACAGGAGGTAAATGAGGATCAGTAATGTAATGTATGTACACAGTGACTGCACCGCAGAATAGTGAGTGCAGCTCTGGAGTATAATACAGGATGTAACTCAGGATCAGTAATGTAATGTATGTACACAGTGACTACACCAGCAGAATAGTGAGTGCAGCTCTGGAGTATAATACAGGATGTAACTCAGGATCAGTAATGTAATGTATGTACACAGTGACTGCACCAGCAGAATAGTGAGTGCAGCTCTGGAGTATAATACAGGAGGTAACTCAGGATCAGTAATGTAATGTATGTACACAGTGACTGCACCGCAGAATATTGAGTGCAGCTCTGGAGTATAATACAGGATGTAACTCAGGATCAGTAATGTAATGTATGTACACAGTGACTGCACCAGCAGAATAGTGAGTGCAGCTCTGGAGTATAATACAGGGGGTAACTCAGGATCAGTAATGTAATGTATGTACACAGTGACTGCACCAGCAGAATAGTGAGCGCAGCTCTGGAGTATAATACAGGATGTAACTCAGGATCAGTAATGCAATGTATGTACACAGTGACTGCACCAGCAGAATAGTGAGTGCAGCTCTGGAGGATAATACAGGAGGTAACTCAGGATCAGTAATGTAATGTATGTACACAGTGACTGCACCAGCAGAATAGTGAGTGCAGCTCTGGAGTATAATTCAGGATGTAACTCAGGATCAGTAATGTAATGTATGTACACAGTGACTGCAACAGCAGAATAGTGAGTGCAGCTCTGGAGTATAATACAGGATGTAACTCAGGATCAGTAATGTATGTACACCGTGACTGCACCAGCAGAATAGTGAGTGCAGCTCTGGAGTATAATACAGGATGTAACTCAGGATCAGTAATGTAATGTATGTACACAGTGACTGCACCAGCAGAATAGAGAGTGCAGCTCTGGAGTATAATACAGGATGTAACTCAGGATCAGTAATGTAATGTATGTACACAGTGACTGCTCCAGCAGAATAGTGAGTGCAGCTCTGGAGTATAATACAGGATGTAACTCAGGATCAGTAATGTAATGTATGTACACAGTGACTGCTCCAGCAGAATACCGAGTGCAGCTCTGGAGTATAATACAGGATGTAACTCAGGATCAGTAATGTATGTACACAGTGACTGCACCAGCAGAATAGTGAGTGCAGCTCTGGAGTATAATACAGGATGTAACTCAGGATCAGTAATGTAATGTATGTACACAGTGACTGCACCAGCAGAATAGTGAGTGCAGCTCTGGAGTATAATACAGGATGTAACTCAGGATCAGTAATGTAATGTATGTACACAGTGACTCCACCAGCAGAATAGTGAGTGCAGCTCTGGAGTATAATACAGGATGTAACTCAGGATCAGTAATGTAATGTCTGTACACAGTGACTGCACCAGCAGAATAGTGAGTGCAGCTCTGGAGTATAATACAGGATGTAACTCAGGATCAGTAATGTAATGTATGTACACAGTGACTACACCAGCAGAATAGTGAGTGCAGCTCTGGAGTATAATACAGGATGTAACTCAGGATCAGTAATGTAATGTATGTACACAGTGACTGCTCCAGCAGAATAGTGAGTGCAGCTCTGGAGTATAATACAGGATATAACTCAGGATCAGTAATGTATGTACACAGTGACTGCACCAGCGGAATAGTGAGTGCAGCTCTGGAGTATAATACAGGAGGTAACTCAGGATCAGTAATATATGTACTCAGTGACTGCACCAGCAGAATAGTGAGTGCAGCTCTGGAGTATAATACAGGATGTAACTCAGGATCAGTAATGTAATGTATGTACACAGTGACTGCACCAGCAGAATAGTGAGTGCAGCTCTGGAGTATAATACAGGATGTAACTCAGGATCAGTAATGTAATGTATGTACACAGTGACTGCACCAGCAGAATAGTGAGTGCAGCTCTGGAGTATAATACAGGAGGTAACTCAGGATCAGTAATGTAATGTATGTACACAGTGACTGCACCTGCAGAATAGTGAGTGCAGCTCTGGAGTATAATACAGGAGGTAACTCAGGATCAGTAATGTAATGTATGTACACAGTGACTGCACCTGCAGAATAGTGAGTGCAGCTCTGGAGTATAATACAGGATGTAACTCAGGATCAGTAATGTAATGTATGTACACAGTGACCCAACCAGCAGAATAGTGAGTGCAGCTCTGGAGTATAATACAGGATGTAACTCAGGATCAGTAATGTAATGTATGTACACAGTGACTGCACCAGCAGAATAGTGAGTGCGGCTCTGGAGTATAATACAGGATGTAACTCAGGATCAGTAATGTAATGTATGTACACAGTGACTGCACCAGCAGAATAGTGAGTGCAGCTCTGGAGTATAATACAGGAGGTAACTCGGGATCAGTAATGTATGTACACAGTGACTGCACCAGCAGAATAGTGAGTGCAGCTCTGGAGTATAATACAGGATGTAACTCAGGATCAGTAATGTATGTACACAGTGACTACACCACCAGAATAGTGAGTGCAGCTCTGGAGTATAATACAGGAGGTAACTCGGGATCAGTAATGTATGTACACCGTGACTGCACCAGCAGAATAGTGAGTGCAGCTCTGGAGTATAATACAGGATGTAACTCAGGATCAGTAATGTATGTACACCGTGACTGCACCAGCAGAATAGTGCGTGCAGCTCTGGAGTATAATACAGGATGTAACTCAGGATCAGTAATGTAATGTATGTACACAGTGACTGCACTAGCAGAATAGTGCGTGCAGCTCTGGAGTATAATACAGGATGTAACTCAGGATCAGTAATGTAATGTATGTACACAGTGACTGCTCCAGCAGAATAGTGAGTGCAGCTCTGGAGTATAATACAGGATGTAACTCAGGATCAGTAATGTAATGTATGTACACAGTGACCCAACCAGCAGAATAGTGAGTGCAGCTCTGGAGTATAATACAGGATGTAACTCAGGATCAGTAATGTAATGTATGTACACAGTGACTGCTCCAGCAGAATACCGAGTGCAGCTCTGGAGTATAATACAGGATGTAACTCGGGATCAGTAATGTATGTACACAGTGACTGCACCAGCAGAATAGTGAGTGCAGCTCTGGAGTATAATACAGGATGTAACTCAGGATCAGTAATGTAATGTATGTACACAGTGACTGCACCAGCAGAATAGTGAGTGCAGCTCTGGAGTATAATACAGGAGGTAAATGAGGATCAGTAATGTAATGTATGTACACAGTGACTGCACCGCAGAATAGTGAGTGCAGCTCTGGAGTATAATACAGGATGTAACTCAGGATCAGTAATGTAATGTATGTACACAGTGACTACACCAGCAGAATAGTGAGTGCAGCTCTGGAGTATAATTCAGGATGTAACTCAGGATCAGTAATGTAATGTATGTACACAGTGACTGCACCAGCAGAATAGTGAGTGCAGCTCTGGAGTATAATACAGGAGGTAACTCAGGATCAGTAATGTAATGTATGTACACAGTGACTGCACCGCAGAATATTGAGTGCAGCTCTGGAGTATAATACAGGATGTAACTCAGGATCAGTAATGTAATGTATGTACACAGTGACTGCACCAGCAGAATAGTGAGTGCAGCTCTGGAGTATAATACAGGGGGTAACTCAGGATCAGTAATGTAATGTATGTACACAGTGACTGCACCAGCAGAATAGTGAGCGCAGCTCTGGAGGATAATACAGGAGGTAACTCAGGATCAGTAATGTAATGTATGTACACAGTGACTGCACCAGCAGAATAGTGAGTGCAGCTCTGGAGTATAATTCAGGATGTAACTCAGGATCAGTAATGTAATGTATGTACACAGTGACTGCAACAGCAGAATAGTGAGTGCAGCTCTGGAGTATAATACAGGATGTAACTCAGGATCAGTAATGTATGTACACCGTGACTGCACCAGCAGAATAGTGAGTGCAGCTCTGGAGTATAATACAGGATGTAACTCAGGATCAGTAATGTAATGTATGTACACAGTGACTGCACCAGCAGAATAGAGAGTGCAGCTCTGGAGTATAATACAGGATGTAACTCAGGATCAGTAATGTAATGTATGTACACAGTGACTGCTCCAGCAGAATAGTGAGTGCAGCTCTGGAGTATAATACAGGATGTAACTCAGGATCAGTAATGTAATGTATGTACACAGTGACCCAACCAGCAGAATAGTGAGTGCAGCTCTGGAGTATAATACAGGATGTAACTCAGGATCAGTAATGTAATGTATGTACACAGTGACTGCACCAGCAGAATAGTGAGTGCAGCTCTGGAGTATAATACAGGATGTAACTCAGGATCAGTAATGTAATGTATGTACACAGTGACTCCACCAGCAGAATAGTGAGTGCAGCTCTGGAGTATAATACAGGAGGTAAATGAGGATCAGTAATGTAATGTATGTACACAGTGACTGCACCGCAGAATAGTGAGTGCAGCTCTGGAGTATAATACAGGATGTAACTCAGGATCAGTAATGTAATGTATGTACACAGTGACTACACCAGCAGAATAGTGAGTGCAGCTCTGGAGTATAATACAGGATGTAACTCAGGATCAGTAATGTAATGTATGTACACAGTGACTGCACCAGCAGAATAGTGAGTGCAGCTCTGGAGTATAATACAGGAGGTAACTCAGGATCAGTAATGTAATGTATGTACACAGTGACTGCACCGCAGAATATTGAGTGCAGCTCTGGAGTATAATACAGGATGTAACTCAGGATCAGTAATGTAATGTATGTACACAGTGACTGCACCAGCAGAATAGTGAGTGCAGCTCTGGAGTATAATACAGGGGGTAACTCAGGATCAGTAATGTAATGTATGTACACAGTGACTGCACCAGCAGAATAGTGAGCGCAGCTCTGGAGGATAATACAGGAGGTAACTCAGGATCAGTAATGTAATGTATGTACACAGTGACTGCACCAGCAGAATAGTGAGTGCAGCTCTGGAGTATAATTCAGGATGTAACTCAGGATCAGTAATGTAATGTATGTACACAGTGACTGCAACAGCAGAATAGTGAGTGCAGCTCTGGAGTATAATACAGGATGTAACTCAGGATCAGTAATGTATGTACACCGTGACTGCACCAGCAGAATAGTGAGTGCAGCTCTGGAGTATAATACAGGATGTAACTCAGGATCAGTAATGTAATGTATGTACACAGTGGCTGCACCAGCAGAATAGAGAGTGCAGCTCTGGAGTATAATACAGAATGTAACTCAGGATCAGTAATGTAATGTATGTACACAGTGACTGCTCCAGCAGAATAGTGAGTGCAGCTCTGGAGTATAATACAGGATGTAACTCAGGATCAGTAATGTAATGTATGTACACAGTGACCCAACCAGCAGAATAGTGAGTGCAGCTCTGGAGTATAATACAGGATGTAACTCAGGATCAGTAATGTAATGTATGTACACAGTGACTGCTCCAGCAGAATACCGAGTGCAGCTCTGGAGTATAATACAGGATGTAACTCAGGATCAGTAATGTATGTACACAGTGACTGCACCAGCAGAATAGTGAGTGCAGCTCTGGAGTATAATACAGGATGTAACTCAGGATCAGTAATGTAATGTATGTACACAGTGACTGCACCAGCAGAATAGTGAGTGCAGCTCTGGAGTATAATACAGGATGTAACTCAGGATCAGTAATGTAATGTATGTACACAGTGACTCCACCAGCAGAATAGTGAGTGCAGCTCTGGAGTATAATACAGGATGTAACTCAGGATCAGTAATGTAATGTATGTACACAGTGACTGCACCAGCAGAATAGTGAGTGCAGCTCTGGAGTATAATACAGGATGTAACTCAGGATCAGTAATGTAATGTATGTACACAGTGACTACACCAGCAGAATAGTGAGTGCAGCTCTGGAGTATAATACAGGATGTAACTCAGGATCAGTAATGTAATGTATGTACACAGTGACTGCTCCAGCAGAATAGTGAGTGCAGCTCTGGAGTATAATACAGGATGTAACTCAGGATCAGTAATGTAATGTATGTACACAGTGACCCAACCAGCAGAATAGTGAGTGCAGCTCTGGAGTATAATACAGGATGTAACTCAGGATCAGTAATGTAATGTATGTACACAGTGACCCAACCAGCAGAATAGTGAGTGCAGCTCTGGAGTATAATACAGGATATAACTCAGGATCAGTAATGTAATGTATGTACATAGTGACTGCACCAGCAGAATAGTGAGTGCAGCTCTGGGGTATAATACAGGATGTAACTCAGGATCAGTAATGTAATGTATGTACACAGTGACTGCTCCAGCAGAATACCGAGTGCAGGTCTGGAGTATAATACAGGATGTAACTCAGGATCAGTAATGTATGTACACAGTGACTGCACCAGCAGAATAGTGAGTGCAGCTCTGGAGTATAATACAGGATGTAACTCAGGATCAGTAATGTAATGTATGTACACAGTGACTGCACCAGCAGAATAGTGAGTGCAGCTCTGGAGTATAATACAGGATGTAACTCAGGATCAGTAATGTAATGTATGTACACAGTGACTCCACCAGCAGAATAGTGAGTGCAGCTCTGGAGTATAATACAGGATGTAACTCAGGATCAGTAATGTAATGTATGTACACAGTGACTGCACCAGCAGAATAGTGAGTGCAGCTCTGGAGTATAATACAGGATGTAACTCAGGATCAGTAATGTAATGTATGTACACAGTGACTACACCAGCAGAATAGTGAGTGCAGCTCTGGAGTATAATACAGGATGTAACTCAGGATCAGTAATGTAATGTATGTACACAGTGACTGCACCAGCAAAATAGTGAGTGCAGCTCTGGAGTATAATACAGGATGTAACTCAGAATCAGTAATGTAATGTATGTGCACAGTGACTGCACCAGCAGAATAGTGAGTGCAGCTCTGGAGTATAATACAGGATGTAACTCAGGATCAGTAATGTATGTACACAGTGACTGCACCAGCAGAATAGTGAGTGCAGCTCTGGAGTATAATACAGGATGTAACTCAGGATCAGTAATGTAATGTATGTACACAGTGACTACACCAGCAGAATAGCGAGTGCAGCTCTGGAGTATAATACAGGATGTAACTCAGGATCAGTAATGTATGTACACAGTGACTGCACCAGCAGAATAGTGAGTGCAGCTCTGGAGTATTATACAGGATGTAACTCAGGATCAGTAATGTAATGTATGTACACAGTGACTACACCAGCAGAATAGTGAGTGCAGCTCTGGAGTATAATACAGGATGTAACTCAGGATCAGTAATGTAATGTATGTACACAGTGACTGCACCAGCAGAATAGTGAGTGCAGCTCTGGAGTATAATACAGGAGGTAACTCAGGATCAGTAATGTAATGTATGTACACAGTGACTGCACCGCAGAATAGTGAGTGCAGCTCTGGAGTATAATACAGGAGGTAACTCAGGATCAGTAATGTAATGTATGTACACAGTGACTGCACCAGCAGAATAGTGAGTGCAGCTCTGGAGTATTATACAGGATGTAACTCAGGATCAGTAATGTAATGTATGTACACAGTGACTACACCAGCAGAATAGTGAGTGCAGCTCTGGAGTATAATACAGGAGGTAACTCAGGATCAGTAATGTAATGTATGTACACAGTGACTACACCAGCAGAATAGTGAGTGCAGCTCTGGAGTATAATACAGGATGTAACTCAGGATCAGTAATGTAATGTATGTACACAGTGACTGCACCAGCAGAATAGTGAGTGCAGCTCTGGAGTATAATACAGGATGTAACTCAGGATCATTAATGTAATGTATGTACACAGTGACTGCACCAGCAGAATAGTGAGTGCAGCTCTGGAGTATAATACAGGATGTAACTCAGGATCAGTAATGTAATGTATGTGCACAGTGACTGCACCAGCAGAATAGTGAGTGCAGCTCTGGAGTATAATACAGGATGTAACTCAGGATCAGTAATGTAATGTATGTACACAGTGACTGCACCAGCAGAATAGTGAGTGCTGCTCTGGAGTATAATGCAGGATGTAACTCAGGATCAGTAATGTAATGTATGTACACAGTGACTGCACCAGCAGAATAGTGAGTGCAGCTCTGGAGTATAATACAGGATGTAACTCAGGATCAGTAATGTAATGTATGTACACAGTGACTGCACCAGCAGAATAGTGAGTGCAGCTCTGGAGGATAATACAGGAGGTAACTCAGGATCAGTAATGTAATGTATGTACACCGTGACTGCACCAGTAGAATAGTGAGTGCAGCTCTGGAGTATAATACAGGAGGTAACTCAGGATCAGTAATGTAATGTATGTACACAGTTACTGCACCAGCAGAATAGTGACTGCAGCTCTGGAGGATAATACAGGATGTAACTCCATATCAGTAATGCAATGTATGTGCACAGTGACTGCACCAGCAGAATAGTGAGTGCAGCTCTAGAGTATAATACAGGATGTAACTCAGGATCAGTAATGTAATGTATGTACACAGTGACTGCACCAGCAGAATAGTGAGTGCTGCTCTGGAGTATAATGCAGGATGTAACTCAGGATCAGTAATGTAATGTATATACACATTGACTGCACCAGCAGAATAGTGAGTGCAGCTCTGGAGTATAATACAGGATGTAACTCAGGATCAGTAATGTAATGTATGTACACAGTGACTGCACCAGCAGAATAGTGAGTGCAGCTCTGGAGGATAATACAGGAGGTAACTCAGGATCAGTAATGTAATGTATGTACACCGTGACTGCACCAGTAGAATAGTGAGTGCAGCTCTGGAGTATAATAGAGGATGTAACTCAGGATCAGTAATGTAATGTATGTACATAGTGACTGCACCAGCAGAATAGTGAGCGCAGCTCTGGAGTATAATACAGGATGTAACTCAGGATCAGTAATGTAATGTATGTACACAGTGACTCCACCAGCAGAATAGTGAGTGCAGCTCTGGAGTATAATACAGGATGTAACTCCATATCAGTAATGCAATGTATGTACACAGTGACTGCACCAGCAGAATAGTGAGTGCTGCTCTGGAGTATAATGCAGGATGTAACTCAGGACCAGTAATGTAATGTATATACACATTGACTGCACCAGCAAAATAGTGAGTGCAGCTCTGGAGTATAATACAGCATGTAACTCAGGATCAGTAATGTAATGTATGTACACAGTGACTCCACCAGTAGAATAGTGAGTGCAGCTCTGGAGTATAATACAGGATATAACTCAGGATCAGTAATGTAATGTATATACACAGTGACTGCACCAGCAGAATAGTGAGTGCAGCTCTGGAGTATAATACAGGAGGTAACTCAGGATCAGTAATGTAATGTATGTACACAGTGACTGCACCAGCAGAATAGTGAGTGCAGCTCTGGAGTATAATACAGGATGTAACTCAGGATCAGTAATGTATGTACACAGTGACTGCACCAGCAGAATAGTGAGTGCAGCTCTGGAGTATAATACAGGATGTAACTCAGGATCTGTAATGTAATGTATGTACACAGTGACTGCACCAGCAGAATAGTGAGTGCAGCTCTGGAGTATAATACAGGGGGTAACTCAGGATCAGTAATGTAATGTATGTACACAGTGACTGCACCAGCAGAATAGTGAGCGCAGCTCTGGAGTATAATACAGGATGTAACTCAGGATCAGTAATGCAATGTATGTACACAGTGACTGCACCAGCAGAATAGTGAGTGCAGCTCTGGAGGATAATACAGGAGGTAACTCAGGATCAGTAATGTAATGTATGTACACAGTGACTGCACCAGCAGAATAGTGAGTGCAGCTCTGGAGTATAATTCAGGATGTAACTCAGGATCAGTAATGTAATGTATGTACACAGTGACTGCTCCAGCAGAATAGTGAGTGCAGCTCTGGAGTATAATACAGGATGTAACTCAGGATCAGTAATGTATGTACACCGTGACTGCACCAGCAGAATAGTGAGTGCAGCTCTGGAGTATAATACAGGATGTAACTCAGGATCAGTAATGTAATGTATGTACACAGTGACTGCACCAGCAGAATAGAGAGTGCAGCTCTGGAGTATAATACAGGATGTAACTCAGGATCAGTAATGTAATGTATGTACACAGTGACTGCACCAGCAGAATAGTGAGTGCAGCTCTGGAGTATAATACAGGATGTAACTCCGGATCAGTAATGTAATGTATGTACACAGTGACTGCACCAGCAGAATAGTGAGTGCAGCTCTGGAGTATAATACAGGATGTAACTCAGGATCAGTAATGTAATGTATGTACACAGTGACTGCTCCAGCAGAATAGTGAGTGCAGCTCTGGAGTATAATACAGGATGTAACTCAGGATCAGTAATGTAATGTATGTACACAGTGACCCAACCAGCAGAATAGTGAGTGCAGCTCTGGAGTATAATACAGGATGTAACTCAGGATCAGTAATGTAATGTATGTACACAGTGACTGCTCCAGCAGAATACCGAGTGCAGCTCTGGAGTATAATACAGGATGTAACTCAGGATCAGTAATGTATGTACACAGTGACTGCACCAGCAGAATAGTGAGTGCAGCTCTGGAGTATAATACAGGATGTAACTCAGGATCAGTAATGTAATGTATGTACACAGTGACTGCACCAGCAGAATAGTGAGTGCAGCTCTGGAGTATAATACAGGATGTAACTCAGGATCAGTAATGTAATGTATGTACACAGTGACTCCACCAGCAGAATAGTGAGTGCAGCTCTGGAGTATAATACAGGAGGTAACTCAGGATCAGTAATGTAATGTATGTACACAGTGACTGCACCGCAGAATAGTGAGTGCAGCTCTGGAGTATAATACAGGATGTAACTCAGGATCAGTAATGTAATGTATGTACACAGTGACTGCACCAGCAGAATAGTGAGTGCAGCTCTGGAGTATAATACAGGATGTAACTCAGGATCAGTAATGTAATGTATGTACACAGTGACTACACCAGCAGAATAGTGAGTGCAGCTCTGGAGTATAATACAGGATGTAACTCAGGATCAGTAATGTAATGTATGTACACAGTGACTGCACCAGCAGAATAGTGAGTGCAGCTCTGGAGTATAATACAGGAGGTAACTCAGGATCAGTAATGTAATGTATGTACACAGTGACTGCACCGCTGAATATTGTGTGCAGCTCTGGAGTATAATACAGGATGTAACTCAGGATCAGTAATGTAATGTATGTACACAGTGACTGCACCAGCAGAATAGTGAGTGCAGCTCTGGAGTATAATACAGGATGTAACTCAGGATCAGTAATGTAATGTATGTGCACAGTGACTGCACCAGCAGAATAGTGAGTGCAGCTCTGGAGTATAATACAGGATGTAACTCAGGATCAGTAATGTATGTACACAGTGACTGCACCAGCAGAATAGTGAGTGCAGCTCTGGAGTATAATACAGGATGTAACTCAGGATCAGTAATGTAATGTATGTACACAGTGACTACACCAGCAGAATAGCGAGTGCAGCTCTGGAGTATAATACAGGATGTAACTCAGGATCAGTAATGTATGTACACAGTGACTGCACCAGCAGAATAGTGAGTGCAGCTCTGGAGTATTATACAGGATGTAACTCAGGATCAGTAATGTAATGTATGTACACAGTGACTACACCAGCAGAATAGTGAGTGCAGCTCTGGAGTATAATACAGGATGTAACTCAGGATCAGTAATGTAATGTATGTACACAGTGACTACACCAGCAGAATAGCGAGTGCAGCTCTGGAGTATAATACAGGATGTAACTCAGGATCAGTAATGTATGTACACAGTGACTGCACCAGCAGAATAGTGAGTGCAGCTCTGGAGTATAATACAGGATGTAACTCAGGATCAGTAATGTAATGTATGTACACAGTGACTGCACCAGCAGAATAGTGAGTGCAGCTCTGGAGGATAATACAGGAGGTAACTCAGGATCAGTAATGTAATGTATGTACACCGTGACTGCACCAGTAGAATAGTGAGTGCAGCTCTGGAGTATAATAGAGGATGTAACTCAGGATCAGTAATGTAATGTATGTACACATTGACTGCACCAGCAGAATAGTGAGTGCAGCTCTGGAGTATAATAAAGGAGGTAACTCAGGATCAGTAATGTAATGTATGTACATAGTGACTGCACCAGCAGAATAGTGAGCGCAGCTCTGGAGTATAATACAGGATGTAACTCAGGATCAGTAATGTAATGTATGTACACAGTGACTCCACCAGCAGAATAGTGAGTGCAGCTCTGGAGTATAATACAGGATGTAACTCCATATCAGTAATGCAATGTATGTACACAGTGACTGCACCAGCAGAATAGTGAGTGCTGCTCTGGAGTATAATGCAGGATGTAACTCAGGACCAGTAATGTAATGTATATACACATTGACTGCACCAGCAAAATAGTGAGTGCAGCTCTGGAGTATAATACAGGATGTAACTCAGGATCAGTAATGTATGTACACAGTGACTGCACCAGCAGAATAGTGAGTGCAGCTCTGGAGTATAATACAGGATGTAACTCAGGATCAGTAATGTAATGTATGTACACAGTGACTGCACCAGCAGAATAGTGAGTGCAGCTCTGGAGTATAATACAGGGGGTAACTCAGGATCAGTAATGCAATGTATGTACACAGTGACTGCACCAGCAGAATAGTGAGTGCAGCTCTGGAGGATAATACAGGAGGTAACTCAGGATCAGTAATGTAATGTATGTACACAGTGACTGCACCAGCAGAATAGTGAGTGCAGCTCTGGAGTATAATTCAGGATGTAACTCAGGATCAGTAATGTAATGTATGTACACAGTGACTGCAACAGCAGAATAGTGAGTGCAGCTCTGGAGTATAATACAGGATGTAACTCAGGATCAGTAATGTATGTACACCGTGACTGCACCAGCAGAATAGTGAGTGCAGCTCTGGAGTATAATACAGGATGTAACTCAGGATCAGTAATGTAATGTATGTACACAGTGACTGCACCAGCAGAATAGAGAGTGCAGCTCTGGAGTATAATACAGGATGTAACTCAGGATCAGTAATGTAATGTATGTACACAGTGACTGCTCCAGCAGAATAGTGAGTGCAGCTCTGGAGTATAATACAGGATGTAACTCAGGATCAGTAATGTAATGTATGTACACAGTGACCCAACCAGCAGAATAGTGAGTGCAGCTCTGGAGTATAATACAGGATGTAACTCAGGATCAGTAATGTAATGTATGTACACAGTGACTGCTCCAGCAGAATACCGAGTGCAGCTCTGGAGTATAATACAGGATGTAACTCAGGATCAGTAATGTAATGTATGTGCACAGTGACTGCACCAGCAGAATAGTGAGTGCAGCTCTGGAGTATAATACAGGATGTAACTCAGGATCAGTAATGTATGTACACAGTGACTGCACCAGCAGAATAGTGAGTGCAGCTCTGGAGTATAATACAGGATGTAACTCAGGATCAGTAATGTAATGTATGTACACAGTGACTACACCAGCAGAATAGCGAGTGCAGCTCTGGAGTATAATACAGGATGTAACTCAGGATCAGTAATGTATGTACACAGTGACTGCACCAGCAGAATAGTGAGTGCAGCTCTGGAGTATTATACAGGATGTAACTCAGGATCAGTAATGTAATGTATGTACACAGTGACTACACCAGCAGAATAGTGAGTGCAGCTCTGGAGTATAATACAGGATGTAACTCAGGATCAGTAATGTAATGTATGTACACAGTGACTGCACCAGCAGAATAGTGAGTGCAGCTCTGGAGTATAATACAGGAGGTAACTCAGGATCAGTAATGTAATGTATGTACACAGTGACTGCACCGCAGAATAGTGAGTGCAGCTCTGGAGTATAATACAGGATGTAACTCAGGATCATTAATGTAATGTATGTACACAGTGACTGCACCAGCAGAATAGTGAGTGCAGCTCTGGAGTATAATACAGGATGTAACTCAGGATCAGTAATGTAATGTATGTACACAGTGACTGCACCAGCAGAATAGTGAGTGCAGCTCTGGAGTATAATACAGGATGTAACTCAGGATCAGTAATGTAATGTATGTACACAGTGACTGCACCAGCAGAATAGTGAGTGCAGCTCTGGAGTATAATACAGGATGTAACTCCATATCAGTAATGCAATGTATGTGCACAGTGACTGCACCAGCAGAATAGTGAGTGCAGCTCTAGAGTATAATACAGGATGTAACTCAGGATCAGTAATGTAATGTATGTACACAGTGACTGCACCAGCAGAATAGTGAGTGCTGCTCTGGAGTATAATGCAGGATGTAACTCAGGATCAGTAATGTAATGTATATACACATTGACTGCACCAGCAGAATAGTGAGTGCAGCTCTGGAGTATAATACAGGATGTAACTCAGGATCAGTAATGTAATGTATGTACACAGTGACTGCACCAGCAGAATAGTGAGTGCAGCTCTGGAGGATAATACAGGATGTAACTCAGGATCAGTAATGTAATGTATGTACATAGTGACTCCACCAGCAGAATAGTGAGTGCAGCTCTGGAGTATAATACAGGATGTAACTCCATATCAGTAATGCAATGTATGTACACAGTGACTGCACCAGCAGAATAGTGAGTGCTGCTCTGGAGTATAATGCAGGATGTAACTCAGGACCAGTAATGTAATGTATATACACATTGACTGCACCAGCAAAATAGTGAGTGCAGCTCTGGAGTATAATACAGCATGTAACTCAGGATCAGTAATGTAATGTATGTACACAGTGACTGCACCAGCAGAATAGTGAGCGCAGCTCTGGAGTATAATACAGGATGTAACTCAGGATCAGTAGTGTAATGTATATACACAGTGACTGCACCAGTAGAATAGTGAGTGCAGCTCTGGAGTATAATACAGGATATAACTCAGGATCAGTAATGTAATGTATATACACAGTGACTGCACCAGCAGAATAGTGAGTGCAGCTCTGGAGTATAATACAGGAGGTAACTCAGGATCAGTAATGTAATGTATGTACACAGTGACTGCACCAGCAGAATAGTGAGTGCAGCTCTGGAGTATAATACAGGATGTAACTCAGGATCAGTAATGTAATGTATGTACACAGTGACTGCACCAGCAGAATAGTGAGTGCAGCTCTGGAGTATAATACAGGATGTAACTCAGGATCAGTAATGTATGTACACAGTGACTGCACCAGCAGAATAGTGAGTGCAGCTCTGGAGTATAATACAGGATGTAACTCAGGATCAGTAATGTTATGTATGTACACAGTGACTGCACCAGCAGAATAGTGAGTGCAGCTCTGGAGTATAATACAGGAGGTAACTCAGGATCAGTAATGTAATGTATGTACACAGTGACTGCACCAGCAGAATAGTGAGTGCAGCTCTGGAGTATAATACAGGATGTATCTCAGGATCAGTACTGTAATGTATGTACACAGTGACAGCACCAGCAGAATAGTGAGTGCAGCTCTGGAGTATAATACAGGATGTAACTCAGGATCAGTAATGTAATGTATGTACACAGTGACTGCACCAGCAGAATAGTGAGTGCAGCTCTGGAGTATAATACAGGATGTAACTCAGGATCAGTAATGTTATGTACACAGTGACTGCACCAGCAGAATAGTGAGTGCAGCTCTGGAGTATAATACAGGATGTAACTCAGGATCAGTAATGTATGTACACAGTGACTGCACCAGCAGAATAGTGAGTGCAGCTCTGGAGTATAATACAGGATGTAACTCAGGATCAGTTATGTATGTACACAGTGACTGCACCAGCAGAATAGTGAGTGCAGCTCTGGGGTATAATACAGGAGGTAACTCAGGATCAGTAATGTAATGTATGTACACAGTGACTGCACCAGCAGAATAGTGAGTGCAGCTCTAGAGTATAATACAGGATGTAACTCAGGATCAGTAATGTAATGTATGTACACAGTGACTGCACCAGCAGAATAGTGAGTGCAGCTCTGGGGTATAATACAGGATGTAACTCAGGATCAGTAATGTAATGTATGTACACAGTGACTGCACCAGCAGAATAGTGAGTGCCGCTCTGGAGTATAATACAGGATGTAACTCAGGATCAGTAATGTAATGTATGTACACAGTGACTGCACCAGCAGAATAGTGAATACAGCTCTGGAGTATAATACAGGATGTAACTCAGGATCAGTAA
Organism: Phyllobates terribilis; assembly: GCF_046119375.1. Lineage (NCBI taxonomy): Eukaryota > Metazoa > Chordata > Amphibia > Anura > Dendrobatidae > Phyllobates > Phyllobates terribilis. The sequence goes on from NW_027362763.1 coordinate 652,923,570, forward strand.
TGTAATGTATGTACACAGTGACTGCACCAGCAGAATAGTGAGTGCAGCTCTGGAGTATAATACAGGATATAACTCAGGATCAGTAATGTAATGTATGTACACAGTGACTACACCAGCAGAATAGTGAGTGCAGCTCTGGAGTATAATACAGGATGTAACTCAGGATCAGTAATGTATGTACACAGTGACTGCACCAGCAGAATAGTGAGTGCAGCTCTGGGGTATAATACAGGATGTAACTCAGGATCAGTAATGTAATGTATGTACACAGTGACTGCACCAGCAGAATAGTGAGTGCAGCTCTGGGGTATAATACAGGATGTAACTCAGGATCAGTAATGTAATGTATGTACACAGTGACTGCACCAGCAGAATAGTGAGTGCAGCTCTGTAGTATAATACAGGATGTAACTCAGGATCAGTAATGTAATGTATGTACACAGTGACTGCACCAGCAGAATAGTGAGCGCAGCTCTGGAGGATAATATTTGAAGCTTTTGCTATGTGATGACACTCTGATGTGCTGTCAGGTGACAGTTAGTCGTCTTTCTCCGCAGGACGTCCTCGTTCTCGGTCAGTTCATTCGCTCGGACGGGGGTATGTTGTCTCGGAAGGTGACAGGACTTTGCTCTGAGGAGCACAAGAAGGTGGAGGCCTGTGTGAAGATGGCGCACAGAGCAGGTGAGGGCGGACCGGCACTTGGTTTCCTTTTTTTCTTTTCTTTTTTTGGATCCAAAATATCACAAAATCTGCAGATATAAATCCAGACCAAATCCAATCCGACCCGCCTGTCCCTGGGGGCCGACCCTCCCCTCCCGTCCCTGGGGGCCGACCCTCCCCTCCCATCCCTGGGGGCCGACCCTCCCCTCCCGTCCCTGGGGGCCGACCCTCCCCTCCCGTCCCTGGGGGCCGACCCTCCCCTCCCGTCCCTGGGGGCCGACCCTCCCCTCCCGTCCCTGGGGGCCGACCCTCCCCTCCCGTCCCTGGGGGCCGACCCTCCCCTCCCGTCCCTGGGGGCCGACCCTCCCCTCCCGTCCCTGAGGGCCGACCCTCCCCTCCCGTCCCTGGGGGCCGACCCTCCCCTCCCGTCCCTGGGGGCCGACCCTGGGGCCTGGGAAGAGAGGTCTTGATGAAATCACCATGTAAATATTTCACATGGGACAAGTTCGATCTTCTAAATGAGTTTTGGTTCTCCTCTTTCTCTGCCGGCAGGACTGTTCCCGAACCACCGGCCCAAACTACCCGAAGGGATGACGCCCAGGGTTCGGTTCCACCTGAACAGGTGATGATTGGTGCAGTGGTCACACCCGGGGAAAGGAGGGGACAGACCTCGTGGTTACACCGGGGGGATGGGAGGGGTCAGCCCTCAGGGTTACACCGGGGGGATGGGAGGGGACAGCCCTCGGGGTTACACCGGGGGGATGGGAGGGGTCAGCCCTCAGGGTTACACCGGGGGGATGGGAGGGGTCAGCCCTCGGGGGTTACACCGGGGGGATGGGAGGGGTCAGCCCTCGGGGTTACACTGGGGGGATGGGAGGGGTCAGCCCTCGGGGTTACACTGGGGGGATGGGAGGGGTCAGCCCTCGGGGTTACACCGGGGGGATGGGAGGGGACAACCCTCGGGGTTACAACGGGGGGATGGGAGGGGACAGCCCTCGGGGTTACGCCGGGGGGATGGGAGGGGACAACCCTCGGGGTTACAACGGGGGGATGGGAGGGGACAGCCCTCGGGGTTACGCCGGGGGGATGGGAGGGGACAGCCCTGAGGGTTACGCCGGGGGGATGGGAGGGGACAGCCCTGAGGGTTACGCCGGGGGGATGGGAGGGGACAGCCCTCAGGGTTACGCCGGGGGGATGGGAGAGGACAGCCCTCAGGGTTACGCCGGGGGGATGGGAGGGGACAGCCCTGAGGGTTATGCCGGGTGGATGGGAGGGGACAGCCCTGAGGGTTACGCCGGGTGGATGGGAGGGGGTCAGCCCTGAGGGTTACGCCGGGGGGATGGGAGGGGGTCAGCCCTGAGGGTTACGCCGGGGGGATGGGAGGGGGTCAGCCCTGAGGGTTACGCCGGGGGGATGGGAGGGGACAGCCCTGAGGGTTACGCCGGGGGGATGGGAGGGGACAGCCCTGAGGGTTACGCCGGGTGGATGGGAGGGGGTCAGCCCTGAGGGTTACGCCGGGGGGATGGGAGGGGACAGCCCTGAGGGTTACGCCGGGTGGATGGGAGGGGACAGCCCTGAGGGTTACGCCGGGGGGATGGGAGGGGACAGCCCTGAGGGTTACGCCGGGTGGATGGGAGGGGACAGCCCTGAGGGTTACGCCGGGGGGATGGGAGGGGACAGCCCTGAGGGTTTCGCCGGGGGGATGGGAGGGGGTCAGCCCTGAGGGTTTCGCCGGGGGGATGGGAGGGGACAGCCCTGAGGGTTTCGCCGGGGGGATGGGAGGGGACAGCCCTGAGGGTTTCGCCGGGGGGATGGGAGGGGGTCAGCCCTGAGGGTTTCGCCGGGGGGATGGGAGGGGACAGCCCTGAGGGTTTCGCCGGGGGGATGGGAGGGGGTCAGCCCTGAGGGTTTCGCCGGGGGGATGGGAGGGGGTCAGCCCTGAGGGTTTCGCCGGGGGGATGGGAGGGGGTCAGCCCTCAGGGTTACGCCGGGGGGATGGGAGGGGGTCAGCCCTGAGGGTTACGCCGGGGGGATGGGAGGGGGTCAACCCTGAGGGTTACGCCGGGGGGATGGGAGGGGACAGCCCTGAGGGTTACGCCGGGGGGATGGGAGGGGACAGCCCTCAGGGTTACGCCGGGGGGATGGGAGGGGACAGCCCTGAGGGTTACGCCGGGTGGATGGGAGGGGACAGCCCTCAGGGTTACGCCGGGGGGATGGGAGGGGGTCAGCCCTGAGTGTTTCGCCGGGGGGATGGGAGGGGGTCAGCCCTCAGGGTTACGCCGGGGGGGATGGGAGGGGGTCAGCCCTGAGGGTTACGCCGGGGGGATGGGAGGGGTCAGCCCTGAGGGTTACGCCGGGGGGATGGGAGGGGACAGCCCTGAGGGTTACGCCGGGGGGATGGGAGGGGACAGCCCTGAGGGTTACGCCGGGGGGATGGGAGGGGACAGCCCTGAGGGTTACGCCGGGGGGATGGGAGGGGACAGCCCTGAGGGTTACACGGGGGGCTGGGAGGGGACAGCCCTGAGGGTTACACGGGGGGCTGGGAGGGGGCAGTCCTCACGGTCACAGTGCTGAATGGCCGATCACCCTCATAAAGGCAGGGAGATGTGAACCGTCCCTCTTAGGGGTAATGGGGAACTATCAGGGTTCATGGGGTCTTCTACCCGACCCTATTGAGTGTTGTGATGGGTGATATTGGACTCCTGGTCCCTCTGTTAAATGCAGAGTGATGTGTATATATATTCAGTCTATTGTCCTCTGTTATCAGCACTTCTGTCTGATGGTCTTGTTCTCCGTCTCCCCCTCAGGTACCTCACGTTCTTCTCTGTGTCCACCGCTAAACCCATCCTGAGGAAGGGCCTGAAGTGGTGTAAGGTGAAAATGCCGGTTGGGGACCCCATCATGAAGGACAACATTCGCTACGGCCGTAAACCGCTGACCTTCAGGCAGTGAGCGCCGCTGACCTTCAGGCAGTGAGCGCCGCTGACCTTCAGGCAGTGAGCGCCGCTGACCTTCAGGCAGTGAGCGCCGCTGACCTTCAGGCAGTGAGCGCCGCTGACCTTCAGGCAGTGAGCGCCGCTGACCTTCAGGCAGTGAGCGCCGCTCGTCATGGGACTGTAATAGATGAATAAATGCTTCCCGCACCGTCTGCTCTGCGGAGGGTTCTAGAAGAGCCTTTATTTCACCTGTTCACACAGTAATGTGGGGGCAGATATCAGTCCCTTTGATCTCGGGGGGGGGGGGGGGGCTGCGGCTCTCGTGACTGATGAAGATGATGATGGTGATGGTGGTCGTCTTCTCAGATCATGAAGGGCAGGTCGATATTCCGCTCTCCGTTCCCGATGTATACGTAGCCGTGCTGCGGGGTGAGAGGGACGTGGGCGAAGGTCATCCCCAGCCACAGCAGACTGCGCAGGACCACCACGCTGCCCCCCTGCTCGCACTGCAGACTCCAGCAACCTGCGGGCAGAGAGCAGACACCTGTATAACGTGATCTACTGCCGGTATGGCTGCCGGCGCCGGTATGGCAGGACGGATCAGATACCGACCCATTCACTAACTGCATGTAACGTAGGAGCCCTGGATTTCCGAGCTGCCACTCTCACTTCTAAGACTTGTCTGGCCAGGAACAGGTTAACCCACCGATCTTCCCCCGCTGCTCCCAGTCTCTACATCCAGGCACAGACTTGACCGCTGTGGACAGTGATTGGCTGCAGTGTTCCCACCTTCCCGCAGCAGCAGGGTCGCTTTTCCTCTCCGGAGGCCTCATGAGATGACATGAATTGAGTGGGTGCGGAGGTGTCAGACGGCCGTCCTCTGCCACATCTGGGGGCGGCATCGTGTCTAGGGGAGGAGGGGTGCAGGGCATGGTGGGCCGGTGGCGGACTCTCGGGATCTGCACTGAGATCTCGTCTCTTCTGAGCAGAAAAGTGGAAATTTCTTTTGCAGCTTTTCTCTTCTCAACAATGAAAACCATATTTCTCATTCTTGGTGGCCGCCAAAGGGCCGTCTCTGGCCCGTCTCCACGCTCCGGCCCCGGGGCACAGGAGGGTGCGGCAGCCGACACATGGGAAAGCTTAGAGGCTGCGTCCTGGTAGACGGGCGCGGTCGTCTGCGCTGTGACTGAGGGGCCGATCGACTGCAGCTAATCCCCGCTCCAACCCTGTAAAGAGCAGAGGACGCAGCCGCTGCCCGTGTCACTACTACCCGTGTCACCGTGGCCCCACTGCCCGTGTCACTGCTGCCCATGTCATTGCTGCCTGTGTCACCATGGCTCATGTCGCCGCTGCCCGAGTCACTGCTGCCCCACTGCCTGTGTCACTACTGCCCGTGTCACCGCAGACCTACTGCCTGTGTCACCATGGCTCATGTCGCTGCTGCCCGTGTCACCGCAGCCCCACTGCCTGTGTCACCGCGGCCCCGCTGCCCGTGTCACCATGGCCCATGTCACCGCTGCCCGTGTCACCGCTGCCCATGTCACCACTGCCCGTGTCATCGTGGCCCTTCTGCCTGTGTCACTGCTGCCTGTGTCACCGCGGCCCCACTGCCTGTGTCACTACTGCCTGTGTCACCGCGGCCCCGCTGCCCGTGTCACCATGGCCCATGTCACCGCTGCCCATGTCACCACTGCCCGTGTCATCGTGGCCCTTCTGCCTGTGTCACTGCTGCCTGTGTCACCATGGCCCATGTATCCGCTGCACATGTCACCATGGCCCATGTCACCGTTGCCCAAGTCACCGCTGCCCATGTCGCAGCTGCCCTTATCACCGTGGCCCCACTGCCTGTGTCACTAATGCCCGTATCACCGTGGCCCCACTGCCTGTGTCACTAATGCCCGTATCACCGTGGCTCCATTGCCTGTGTCACTGCTGCCCGTATCACCGTGGCCCCGCTGCCTGTGTCACTAATGCCCGTATCACCGTGGCCCCGCTGCCTTTGTCACTGCTGCCCGTATCACCGTGGCTCCATTGCCTGTGTCACTGCTGCCCGTATCACCGTGGCCCCACTGCCTGTGTCACTAATGCCCGTATCACCGTGGCCCCGCTGCCTTTGTCACTGCTGCCCGTATCACCGTGGCTCCATTGCCTGTGTCACTGCTGCCCGTATCACCGTGGCCCCGCTGCCTGTGTCACTAATGCCCGTATCACCGTGGCCCCGCTGCCTTTGTCACTGCTGCCCGTATCACCGTGGCCCCACTGCCTGTGTCACTGCTGCCCGTATCACCGTGGCCCCACTGCCTGTGTCACTAATGCCCGTATCACCGTGGTTCCATTGCCTGTGTCACTGCTGCCCGTATCACCGTGGCTCCATTGCCTGTGTCACTGCTGCCCGTGGCCCCGCTGCCTTTGTCACTGCTGCCCGTATCACCGTGGCTCCATTGCCTGTGTCACTGCTGCCCGTATCACCGTGGCCCCGCTGCCTGTGTCACTAATGCCCGTATCACCGTGGCCCCGCTGCCTTTGTCACTGCTGCCCGTATCACCATGGCTCCATTGCCTGTGTCACTGCTGCCTGTGTCACTAATGCCCGTGTCACCGTGGCCCCGCTGCCTTTGTCACTAATGCCCGTGGCCCCGCTGCCTGTGTCACTAATGCCCGTGTCACCGTGGCCCTGCTGCCCTTAGCACTGCTGTCCATGTCGCAGCTGCCCGTATCACCGTGGCCCCACTGCCTGTGCCACTAATGCCCGTGTCACCGTGGCCCCACTGCCTTTGTCACTGCTGCCCGTGTCACCGTGGGCCCCGCTGCCTGTGTCACTAATGCCCGTGGCCCTGCTGCCCTTAGCACTGCTGTCCATGTCGCAGCTGCCCGTGTCACCGTGGCCCCACTGCCTGTGTCACTAATGCCCGTGTCACCGTGGCCCCACTGCCTTTGTCACTGCTGCCCGTGTCACCGTGGGCCCCGCTGCCTGTGTCACTAATGCCCGTGTCACCGTGGCCCTGCTGCCCTTAGCACTGCTGTCCATGTCGCAGCTGCCCGTATCACCGTGGCCCCACTGCCTGTGCCACTAATGCCCGTGTCACTGCTGCCCGTGTCACCGTGGGCCCCGCTGCCCGTGTCACTAATGCCCGTGTCACCGTGGCCCTGCTGCCCTTAGCACTGCTGTCCATGTCGCAGCTGCCCGTATCGCCGTGGCCCCGCTGCCTGTGTCACTAATGCCCGTGTCACCGTAGCCCCGCTGCCTGTGTCAGTAATGCCCGTGTCACTGCTGCAGTCCAAGGAATAGGAGCGGTGGTCACATCTGAGGAGGAGGTGGCCGGCTGCGTGGGCCCAGGCAGCGGGTGTAGAGGACATGATGGCAGTTCTGGGCTGTGATCCTCACCATTATCATAGTGTTACCACTGAGCCCTTATATATGGCAGTACAGGGGAGACGCCGCTCCCATTTCCTACCATAACCACCATAAAAAGAGAAGATTTGGGGCGTCGGATGAAATATTTTGTGTCGGCACTGACTGGGTTTAGTTGTGGGGTCCCAGCTGCCGTCCACAGACGAGCGGGTGGTCCTGCACCTCTGAACAGGAGCCATCTCTGCGCTCGCTAGATTCAGGCATTGCATCCCGTATCACAGCGGGACTCGTAGTGAAGCATTGCGTATCGCAGGCCATGCAGCGGGTGGCGGCCCCCCGCGATCAGGCGGCCCCCCCGCGATCAGGAATTGCTCCTGCCGTCTGTGCCACAGGACTCCAGGTCACGGAGGAGCGTGCACGGTCTCTCCATTACATGGAGACCACCGTTGTCTGATGTCCTCACCGGTCTCATCCTACCAGGACTCGGCGGCTTTGCTGCGGCGCAGACTGCTGGCACGACACGCTCCTCGGCCTGATCGCAGCCGGGACTACATACAAGGCCGCGCCATAGAAAATGAGGTCCGCACCTTCCGCCACGGTCACCGGCTGCTGCTGTACTGGTCCTAGAGAAACTGCGCAGAGCGTCTCCTCTCCCCCAAGATAATCAAACTCCGCAGAGCGTCTCCTCTCCCCCAAGATAATCAAACTCTGCAGAGTGTCTCCTCTCCCCCAAGATAATCAAACTCCGCAGAGCGTCTCCTCTCCCCCAAGATAATCAAACTCCGCAGAGCGTCTCCTCTCCCCCAAGATAATCAAACTCCGCAGAGCGTCTCCTCTCCCCCAAGATAATCAAACTCCGCAGAGCGTCTCCTCTCCCCCAAGATAATCAAACTCCGCAGAGCGTCTCCTCTCCCTCAAGATAATCAAACTCCGCAGAGCGTCTCCTCTCCCCCAAGATAATCAAACTCCGCAGCGCGTCTCCTCTCCCCCAAGATAATCAAACTCCGCAGAGCGTCTCCTCTCCCCCAAGATAATCAAACTCCGCAGAGCGTCTCCTCTCCCCCAAGATAATCAAACTCCGCAGAGCGTCTCCTCTCCCCCAAGATAATCAAACTCCGCAGAGCGTCTCCTCTCCCCCAAGATAATCAAACTCCGCAGAGCGTCTCCTCTCCCCCAAGATAATCACTGCTGAAATACTCTGCTCCTTCCAAGACATGACTCACCAGATCTGCGTGCTCATCTCCTGAAATCCTCTGTTCTGCTGAAGACCCTGCACCATTCATAACTCTGCCTGTGCCCCAGCATGCTTGTTCTCCTTAAATACTCTGTGGTGCTTTAGTGTCTTGGCAGGGGTGTATATATACAGTATATACCTCCTGTGTTCCCCTAGGACAGTTCCACTGCTCAGTTCTTACAGCAGGGGCCACTCAATGCACCCGGGCATTATGGGTACACTGGTAGCCCCTGCTGTGAGCGGACCACCGTCAGTCACTCACCTTTAGGGACGTCGTGCTCTAAGGAGTCCAGGAAGTCGATGGCGGGGTCCTGCTCGGCCTTCTCCAGCAGAGACTTCTTCTTGGGACTCGGCGTCGGGGTGAAGTGGAAGAAGGAGCTGAGCTTTTTTGCTTCGCTCACTGTAAGACCTGGAGGGGCAAGAGCACAGGGTCAGAGGTCATGAACCCATGACAGGTACAGGTCATGTCTACAGAGGTGGGTGAAGGAATATTCGGACCCTCACAGCAGAGACGGAGACCGCTACGTGGTAACGAGCGTACGGAGGGGACCCTTCCCCGGCACCGACCAGGACTGACATATACTGTACAAGGGGCAATCTGGGAGAAGAGGCGATGCTCTGCAGAATACCATGTGACAGCAATAATCTGCAGCTCCTGAACACAAGGGTCCACCGGCCCCATGAAGCGCTGCACCCCCCCCCCCAGTCAGACAGCTGGCTCCGCTTTACCTCGGAAGCTGTGGTTTATGTGGACCTGTCCGAGTGGACTCTTGGTGAGCGCCCCCCGGGGGGCCACCGCCGCCTCTCGATCGATCAGTGCGATTGTGCCGATCAGACGAGACTCCTCCTTAATGTGATTCTGACAAAGAGAAAACGGGAAAAACACATCAGACGTCTCCACCAGACGCCCCGAGATAGAGACCACCCCGAAAATGCACAATTACCGTCACCTCCTCCTCGTACGCCTCAGTCCCCTCCCCCGCCTTCCCGCGGACTGTGAGCTCATACTCATGGGCGGGGTCTCCGATGAAACGCCCCCTAATGGCCTGCGCCTCTCTGATGATGTCATCTGTGGGCGGGGAAAGAAGGCACCAATCCAGACAATTCAGGCTGCAAGGAAAGGGGCGACACATCAGCACCCAAATTACTGTGCACCCCCAGACAGTGCACCCCCAGGTTACATACAGTATACGGAAGGAATCCTAGAATGTTCTCATTAGAGGGGACCTCGGGGGTCCTCGTGTCCAACCCCCGGCTCAATGCAGGAGTCACTAAACCATCTCAGACAGATGTCTGTCCGGCCTCTGAAGACGTCCATTGAAGGAGAACTCACCACCTCTCGTGGCCGCCTGTTCCACTCAATGATCACCCTCACTGTCATACAGTGTCTTCTAATATCTGATCTGTATCTTCTCCATTTAGTTTCATCCCATTGCTTCTAGTCTTTCTTTGTGCAAATGAGAATAAAGCCGATCCCTCTACAATGTGACAGCCCTGAAGATATTTGTAGACAGCTATTAAGTCTCCTCTCAGTCTTCTCTTTTGTAAGTTGAACATTCCCAGATCCTGTAACCGTTCCTCATAGGACATGGTTTGCAGACCGGTCACCATTCTGGTCGCTCTTCTCTGAACTTGTTTCAGTTTTTCAATGTTTTTTTTAAAATGTGGAGCCCAAAACTGGACACAGTATTCCAGATGAGGTCTGACCAAAGAGGAGTAGAGGGGGATAATGACTTCACGTGATCTAGACTGTATGCTTCTGTTAATACATCCCAGAACTGTGTTTGCCTTTTTTGCTGCTGCATCACACTGTTGACTCCTGTGCAGTCTGTGATCTAAAACTATACACAAGTCTTTTTCACACGTACTGTTGCTTAGTTCTATTTCCATTCTGTAGAAGTCATTTTTGTTTTCCTTGCCCAGATGTAGGACTTTACACTTCTCCCCAGTAAATCCCATTCTATTACTCGCTGCCCATTGTAGAAGCTTCTCTAGATCCTCTGACTCCTCTCTGTCTTCTCTGGGGTCCGCTATCCCTCCTATCTCTGCATCATCTGAACCTTCAGTTCTCTCATCTAAATCATTGATAAAGAGGCTGAACAACACTGGGGCCAGGACAGAGCCCACCCAACTGGATGTGCAACCCGTTACTACCACTCTTTGAGGACCCCTTGTATCCCCTTGGTCTGAATAATGGGCCCCCCCGGGTCTCCTCTCGGTATCGGGGCCCCCCGGGTCTCCTCTCGGTATCGGGGCCCCCCGGGTCTCCTCTCGGTATCGGGGCCCCCCCGGGTCTCTTCTCGGTATCGGGGCCCCCCAGGTCTCTTCTCGGTATCGGGGCCCCCCCTGTGTCTCTCCGGTATCGGGGCCCCCCCGGGTCTCTTCTCGGTATAGGGCCCCCTGGGTCTCTCTGGTATCGGGGCCCCCCGGGTTTCCTCTCGCTATCGGGGCCCCCCTGGGTCTCCTCTCGGTATCGGGGCCCACCGGGTTTCTTCTCGGTATAGGGCCCCCGGGCCTCCTCTCGGTATCGGGGCCCTCCCCGGGTCTCCTCTCGGTATCGGGGCCCTCCCCGGGTCTCCTCTCGGTATCGGGGCCCTCCCCGGGTCTCCTCTCGGTATCGGGGCCCCCCGTATCTCTCCGGTATCGGGGCCCCCCGGGTCTCTTCTCGGTATAGGGCCCCCGGGCCTCCTCTCGGTATCGGGGCCCTCCCCGGGTCTCCTCTCGGTATCGGGGCCCTCCCCGGGTCTCCTCTCGGTATCGGGGCCCTCCCCGGGTCTCCTCTCGGTATCGGGGCCCCCCGTATCTCTCCGGTATCGGGGCCTCCCCGGGTCTCTTCTCGGTATAGGGCCCCCTGGGTCTCTCTGGTATCGGGGCCCCCCGGGTCTCCTCTCAGTATCGGGGCCCTCCCCGGGTCTCCTCTCGGTATAGGGCCCCCTGGGTCTCTCTGGTATCGGGGCCCCCCTGGGTCTCCTCTCAGTATCGGGGCCCTCCCCGGGTCTCCTCTCGGTATAGGGCCCCCGGGTCTCCTCTCGGTATCGGGGCCCCCCCGTATCTCTCCGGTATCGGGGCCCCCCCGTATCTCTCCGGTATCGGGGCCCCCCCGGGTCTCTCACCTGTAGAACGTCCTCCGGCCCCGCAGCTCCTCGCCGCCCTCCGTGCCTTGCGCGATGTAATAATCCCCGCGGACCCCCAGGATCTTGCCCCAGAAGAAGGCCCGGCACAGCCGCATATCCCTCCGCAGCAGCAGCAGGGAGCAGCTCAGGGCCGCGCTCTGCTCGGGGCTCAGGCCGCAGCCGGACACCAGCTCCAGGGACGTCTGCAGCCGCTCAGCGTCCATCTCCCGGCACTGTGCGGCGCCGTCACCCTGGAAACAGGAAATGCTCCGCTCTCCACAGCAACGCGTCCTGTAACCAGGAAGTGACCTGCCCTTGACTACAGGTCGGAGGAACCGCCCACACATGACGTCACTGACTTTTCATTTTTCCCGTATAGAAACTGATCGCTGATTAGACCGGACGATGAAATGGCCCCGCCCTCAGCTGTCAGTCTGCACAGCTCTGATGGCCCCGCCCCCAGCTGTCAGTCTGCACAGCTCTGATGGCCCCGCCCCCAGCTGTCAGTTTGCACACAGCTCTGATGGCCCCGCCCCCAGCTGTCAGTCTGCACAGCTCTGATGGCCCCGCCCCCAGCTGTCAGTTTGCACACAGCTCTGATGGCCCCGCCCCCAGCTGTCTGTCTGCACACAGCTCTGATGGCCCCGCCCCCAGCTGTCAGTCTGCACAGCTCTGATGGCCCCGCCCCCAGCTATCAGTCTGCACACAGCTCTGATGGCCCCGCCCCCAGCTGTCAGTCTGCACACAGCTCTGATGGCCCCGCCCCCAGCTGTCTGTCTGCACACAGCTCTGATGGCCCCGCCCCCAGCTGTCAGTCTGCACACAGCTCTGATGGCCCCGCCCCCAGCTGTCAGTCTGCACAGCTCTGATGGCCCCGCCCCCAGCTGTCAGTCTGCACACAGCTCTGATGGCCCCGCCCCTAGCTGTCAGTCTGCACAGCTCTGATGGCCCCGCCCCCAGCTGTCAGTCTGCACAGCTCTGATGGCCCCGCCCCCAGCTGTCAGTCTGCACAGCTCTGATGGCCCCGCCCCCAGCTGTCAGTCTGCACACAGCTCTGATGGCCCCGCCCCCAGCTGTCAGTCTGCACAGCTCTGATGGCCCCGCCCCCAGCTGTCAGTCTGCACACAGCTCTGATGGCCCCGCCCCCAGCTGTCAGTCTGCACAGCTCTGATGGCCCCGCCCCCAGCTGTCTGTCTGCACAGCTCTGATGGCCCCGCCCCCAGCTGTCTGTCTGCACAGCTCTGATGGCCCCGCCCCCAGCTGTCAGTCTGCACAGCTCTGATGGCCCCGCCCCCAGCTGTCAGTCTGCACAGCTCTGATGGCCCCGCCCCCAGTTATCAGTCTGCACACAGCTCTGATGGCCCCGCCCCCAGCTGTCAGTCTGCACACAGCTGTGATGGCCCCGCCCTCAGCTGTCAGTCTGCACAGCTCTGATGGCCCCGCCCCCAGCTGTCAGTCTGCACAGCTCTGATGGCCCCGCCCCCAGCTGTCAGTTTGCACACAGCTCTGATGGCCCCGCCCCCAGCTGTCAGTCTGCACAGCTCTGATGGCCCCGCCCCCAGCTGTCAGTCTGCACAGCTCTGATGGCCCCGCCCTCAGCTGTCAGTCTGCACAGATCTGATGGCCCCGCCCCCAGCTGTCAGTCTGCACAGCTCTGATGGCCCCGCCCCCAGCTGTCAGTCTGCACAGCTCTGATGGCCCCGCCCCCAGCTGTCAGTCTGCACACAGCTCTGATGGCCCCGCCCCCAGCTGTCAGTCTGCACAGCTCTGATGGCCCCGCCCCCAGCTGTCAGTCTGCACACAGCTCTGATGGCCCCGCCCCTAGCTGTCAGTCTGCACAGCTCTGATGGCCCCGCCCCCAGCTGTCAGTCTGCACACAGCTCTGATGGCCCCGCCCCCAGCTGTCAGTCTGCACAGCTCTGATGGCCCCGCCCCCAGCTGTCAGTCTGCACACAGCTCTGATGGCCCCGCCCCCAGCTGTCAGTCTGCACAGCTCTGATGGCCCCGCCCTGAGCTGTCAGTCTGCAGAGCTCTGATGGCCCCGCCCCCAGCTGTCAGTCTGCACAGCTCTGATGGCCCCGCCCCCAGCTGTCAGTCTGCACACAGCTCTGATGGCCCCGCCCCCAGCTGTCAGTCTGCACAGCTCTGATGGCCCCGCCCTCAGCTGTCAGTCTGCACAGCTCTGATGGCCCCGCCCCCAGCTGTCAGTCTGCACAGCTCTGATGGCCCCGCCCCCAGCTGTCAGTTTGCACACAGCTCTGATGGCCCCGCCCCCAGCTGTCAGTCTGCACAGCTCTGATGGCCCCGCCCCCAGCTGTCAGTCTGCACAGCTCTGATGGCCCCGCCCTCAGCTGTCAGTCTGCACAGATCTGATGGCCCCGCCCCCAGCTGTCAGTCTGCACAGCTCTGATGGCCCCGCCCCCAGCTGTCAGTCTGCACAGCTCTGATGGCCCCGCCCCCAGCTGTCAGTCTGCACAGCTCTGATGGCCCCGCCCCCAGCTGTCAGTCTGCACAGCTCTGATGGCCCCGCCCCCAGCTGTCAGTCTGCACAGCTCTGATGGCCCCGCCCCCAGCTGTCAGTCTGCACAGCTCTGATGGCCCCGCCCCCAGCTGTCAGTCTGCACACAGCTCTGATGGCCCCGCCCCTAGCTGTCAGTCTGCACAGCTCTGATGGCCCCGCCCCCAGCTGTCAGTCTGCACAGCTCTGATGGCCCCGCCCCCAGCTGTCAGTCTGCACACAGCTCTGATGGCCCCGCCCCCAGCTGTCAGTCTGCACAGCTCTGATGGCCCCGCCCCCAGCTGTCAGTCTGCACACAGCTCTGATGGCCCCGCCCCTAGCTGTCAGTCTGCACAGCTCTGATGGCCCCGCCCCCAGCTGTCAGTCTGCACACAGCTCTGATGGCCCCGCCCCCAGCTGTCAGTCTGCACAGCTCTGATGGCCCCGCCCCCAGCTGTCAGTCTGCACACAGCTCTGATGGCCCCGCCCCCAGCTGTCAGTCTGCACAGCTCTGATGGCCCCGCCCTGAGCTGTCAGTCTGCAGAGCTCTGATGGCCCCGCCCCCAGCTGTCAGTCTGCACAGCTCTGATGGCCCCGCCCCCAGCTGTCAGTCTGCACACAGCTCTGATGGCCCCGCCCCCAGCTGTCAGTCTGCACAGCTCTGATGGCCCCGCCCCCAGCTGTCAGTCTGCACACAGCTCTGATGGCCCCGCCCCCAGCTGTCAGTCTGCAGAGCTCTGATGGCCCCGCCCCAGCTGTCAGTCTGCACAGCTCTGATGGCCCCGCCCCCAGCTGTCAGTCTGCACAGCTCTGATGGCCCCGCCCCCAGCTGTCAGTCTACACAGCTCTGATGGCCCCGCCCCCAGCTGTCAGTCTGCACAGCTCTGATGGCCCCGCCCCCAGCTGTCAGTCTGCACACAGCTCTGATGGCCCCGCCCCCAGCTGTCAGTCTGCACAGCTCTGATGGCCCCGCCCTCAGCTGTCAGTCTGCACAGCTCTGATGGCCCCGCCCCCAGCTGTCAGTCTGCACAGCTCTGATGGCCCCGCCCCCAGCTGTCAGTTTGCACACAGCTCTGATGGCCCCGCCCCCAGCTGTCAGTCTGCACAGCTCTGATGGCCCCGCCCCCAGCTGTCAGTCTGCACAGCTCTGATGGCCCCGCCCTCAGCTGTCAGTCTGCACAGATCTGATGGCCCCGCCCCCAGCTGTCAGTCTGCACAGCTCTGATGGCCCCGCCCCCAGCTGTCAGTCTGCACAGCTCTGATGGCCCCGCCCCCAGCTGTCAGTCTGCACAGCTCTGATGGCCCCGCCCCCAGCTGTCAGTCTGCACAGCTCTGATGGCCCCGCCCCCAGCTGTCAGTCTGCACAGCTCTGATGGCCCCGCCCCCAGCTGTCAGTCTGCACAGCTCTGATGGCCCCGCCCCCAGCTGTCAGTCTGCACACAGCTCTGATGGCCCCGCCCCTAGCTGTCAGTCTGCACAGCTCTGATGGCCCCGCCCCCAGCTGTCAGTCTGCACAGCTCTGATGGCCCCGCCCCCAGCTGTCAGTCTGCACACAGCTCTGATGGCCCCGCCCCCAGCTGTCAGTCTGCACAGCTCTGATGGCCCCGCCCCCAGCTGTCAGTCTGCACACAGCTCTGATGGCCCCGCCCCTAGCTGTCAGTCTGCACAGCTCTGATGGCCCCGCCCCCAGCTGTCAGTCTGCACACAGCTCTGATGGCCCCGCCCCCAGCTGTCAGTCTGCACAGCTCTGATGGCCCCGCCCCCAGCTGTCAGTCTGCACACAGCTCTGATGGCCCCGCCCCCAGCTGTCAGTCTGCACAGCTCTGATGGCCCCGCCCTGAGCTGTCAGTCTGCAGAGCTCTGATGGCCCCGCCCCCAGCTGTCAGTCTGCACAGCTCTGATGGCCCCGCCCCCAGCTGTCAGTCTGCACACAGCTCTGATGGCCCCGCCCCCAGCTGTCAGTCTGCACAGCTCTGATGGCCCCGCCCCCAGCTGTCAGTCTGCACACAGCTCTGATGGCCCCGCCCCCAGCTGTCAGTCTGCAGAGCTCTGATGGCCCCGCCCCAGCTGTCAGTCTGCACAGCTCTGATGGCCCCGCCCCCAGCTGTCAGTCTGCACAGCTCTGATGGCCCCGCCCCCAGCTGTCAGTCTACACAGCTCTGATGGCCCCGCCCCCAGCTGTCAGTCTGCACAGCTCTGATGGCCCCGCACCCAGCTGTCAGTCTGCACAGCTCTGATGGCCCCGCCCCCAGCTGTCAGTCTGCACAGCTCTGATGGCCCCGCCCCCAGCTGTCAGTCTGCACACAGCTCTGATGGCCCCGCCCCCAGCTGTCAGTCTGCACACAGCTCTGATGGCCCCGCCCCCAGCTGTCAGTCTGCACAGCTCTGATGGCCCCGCCCTGAGCTGTCAGTCTGCAGAGCTCTGATGGCCCCGCCCCCAGCTGTCAGTCTGCACAGCTCTGATGGCCCCGCCCCCAGCTGTCAGTCTGCACACAGCTCTGATGGCCCCGCCCCCAGCTGTCAGTCTGCACACAGCTCTGATGGCCCCGCCCCCAGCTGTCAGTCTGCACAGCTCTGATGGCCCCGCCCCCAGCTGTCAGTCTGCACAGCTCTGATGGCCCCGCCCCCAGCTGTCAGTCTGCACAGCTCTGATGGCCCCGCCCCCAGCTGTCAGTCTGCACAGCTCTGATGGCCCCGCCCCCAGCTGTCAGTCTGCACAGCTCTGATGGCCCCGCCCCCAGCTGCCAGTCTGCACAGCTCTGATGGCCCCGCCCCCAGCTGTCAGTCTGCACAGATCTGATGGCCCCGCCCCCAGCTGTCAGTTTGCACACAGCTCTGATGGCCCCGCCCCCAGCTGTCAGTCTGCACAGCTCTGATGGCCCCGCCCCCAGCTGTCAGTCTGCACAGCTCTGATGGCCCCGCCCCCAGCTGCCAGTCTGCACAGCTCTGATGGCCCCGCCCCCAGCTGTCAGTCTGCACAGCTCTGATGGCCCCGCCCCCAGCTGTCAGTCTGCACAGCTCTGATGGCCCCGCCCCCAGCTGTCAGTTTGCACACAGCTCTGATGGCCCCGCCCCCAGCTGTCAGTCTGCACAGCTCTGATGGCCCCGCCCCCAGCTGTCAGTCTGCACAGCTCTGATGGCCCCGCCCCCAGCTGTCAGTCTGCACAGCTCTGATGGCCCCGCCCTCAGCTGTCAGTCTGCACAGATCTGATGGCCCCGCCCCCAGCTGTCAGTCTGCACAGCTCTGATGGCCCCGCCCCCAGCTGTCAGTCTGCACAGCTCTGATGGCCCCGCCCTCAGCTGTCAGTCTGCACAGCTCTGATGGCCCCGCCCCCAGCTGTCAGTCTGCACAGCTCTGATGGCCCCGCCCCCAGCTGTCAGTCTGCACAGCTCTGATGGCCCCGCCCCCAGCTGTCAGTCTGCACAGCTCTGATGGCCCCGCCCCCAGCTGTCAGTCTGCACACAGCTCTGATGGCCCCGCCCCTAGCTGTCAGTCTGCACAGCTCTGATGGCCCCGCCCCCAGCTGTCAGTCTGCACAGCTCTGATGGCCCCGCCCCCAGCTGTCAGTCTGCACACAGCTCTGATGGCCCCGCCCCCAGCTGTCAGTCTGCACAGCTCTGATGGCCCCGCCCCCAGCTGTCAGTCTGCACAGCTCTGATGGCCCCGCCCCCAGCTGTCAGTCTGCACAGCTCTGATGGCCCCGCCCCCAGCTGTCAGTCTGCACAGCTCTGATGGCCCCGCCCCCAGCTGTCAGTCTGCACAGCTCTGATGGCCCCGCCCCCAGCTGTCAGTCTGCACAGCTCTGATGGCCCCGCCCCCAGCTGCCAGTCTGCACAGCTCTGATGGCCCCGCACCCAGCTGTCAGTCTGCACAGCTCTGATGGCCCCGCCCCCAGCTGTCAGTCTGCACACAGCTCTGATGGCCCCGCCCCCAGCTGTCAGTCTGCACAGCTCTGATGGCCCCGCCCCCAGCTGTCAGTCTGCACAGCTCTGATGGCCCCGCCCCCAGCTGTCAGTCTGCACAGCTCTGATGGCCCCGCCCCCAGCTGTCAGTCTGCACACAGCTCTGATGGCCCCGCCCCTAGCTGTCAGTCTGCACAGCTCTGATGGCCCCGCCCCCAGCTGTCAGTCTGCACAGCTCTGATGGCCCCGCCCCCAGCTGTCAGTCTGCACACAGCTCTGATGGCCCCGCCCCCAGCTGTCAGTCTGCACAGCTCTGATGGCCCCGCCCCCAGCTGTCAGTCTGCACAGCTCTGATGGCCCCGCCCCCAGCTGTCAGTCTGCACAGCTCTGATGGCCCCGCCCCCAGCTGTCAGTCTGCACAGCTCTGATGGCCCCGCCCCCAGCTGTCAGTCTGCACAGCTCTGATGGCCCCGCCCCCAGCTGTCAGTCTGCACAGCTCTGATGGCCCCGCCCCCAGCTGCCAGTCTGCACAGCTCTGATGGCCCCGCACCCAGCTGTCAGTCTGCACAGCTCTGATGGCCCCGCCCCCAGCTGTCAGTCTGCACACAGCTCTGATGGCCCCGCCCCCAGCTGTCAGTCTGCACAGCTCTGATGGCGGTCGGACGTCTCCTGCATCTGGAGCTGTCAGCACAGGAGAGGGGGAGGTGCAGGGTGATGTGCGGCCGCCATGATGCCCGGTGTGAACAGTGCTGACCCTCTCACTACCAGCATTTAGGGTTAGTTGTGATCTTTCACCAGAGCTCCCCATCCCTCCTGCTGCCGCGGTGCTGCTCTGTGCTTTACTGTGTGAGCTATCTGAGGATCCATCAGTGAGCAAAAGTGACATGTAGACCGAAATACATGAATGTAAGGCGGAAAAGTGACCCCCGAGCTGGAGAAGCCCCGAACCCGTCCCCGAACCGGCCAGACCCGCCCTGCCCTGACATTCCGCCCTGATCCAGTCCTCCTCCACCCGAATCCTGACCCGATCCCACCAGATCTAACAGATCAGTGACAGGAGATCCTGTCTGCAGCCGCCATCACACCGCGAACCGCCACTGAACACAAAGACTCAGGCCACGTTCACACGGTCAGTATTTTACATCAGTATTTGTCACCAGGAGAGGAACAATCAGAGGGAAAGTATAATAGAGACACGAGGAGCATCAAATCATGGGGACCGGCAGCACAACAAGCCCCAGCAACACCAGACCCCCGGCCACATACTTTACCGCCCCCCCAGCCAGGTGACTGGAGGATGAGACATGATGTGAAAGCAGAATAGTGAGTGTAGCTCTGGAGGTGACTGGAGGATAAGACATGATGTAACAGCAGAATAGCGATCGCAGCTCTGGAGGATAAGACATGATGTAACAGCAGAATAGTGACTGCTGCTCTGGAAGTGACTGGAGGATAAAACACGATGTAACAGCAGAATAGTGACTGCAGCTCTGGAGGTGACTGGAGGATAAGACATGATGTAACAGCAGAATAGTGACTGCAGCTCTGGAGGTGACTGGAGGATATGACATGATGTAACAGCAGAATACTGAGTGCAGCTCTGGAGGTGACTGGAGGATAAGACACGATGTGACAGCAGAATAGTGACTGCAGCTCTGGAGGTGACTGGAGGATGAGACATGATGTAACAGCAGAATAGTGACTGCAGCTCTGGAGGTGAATGGAGTATAAGACATGATGTAACGGCAGAATAGTGACTGCAGCTCTGGAGGTGACTGGAGGATAGGACATGATGTAAAAGCAGAATAGTGACTGCAGCTCTGGAGGTGACTGGAGGATGAGACATGATGTAACAGCAGAATAGTGACTGCAGCTCTGGAGGTGACTGGAGGATGAGACATGATGTAACAGCAGAATAGTGACTGCAGCTCTGGAGGTGACTGGAGGATAAGACATGATGTAACAGCAGAATAGTGACTGCAGCTCTGGAGGTGACTGGAGGATAAGACATGATGTAACAGCAGAATAGTGACTGCAGTTCTGGAGGTGACTTGAAGATACGACATGATATAACAGCAGAATAGTGACTGCAGCTCTGGAGGTGACTGGAGGATAAGACATGATGTAACAGCAGAATAGTGACTGCAACTCTGGAGGTGACTGGAGGATAAGACTCAATATAACAGCAGAATAGTGACTGCAGCTCTGGAGGTGACTTGAAGATACGACATGATATAACAGCAGAATAGTGAGTGCAGCTCTGGAGGTGACTGGAGGATTAGATGTGGTGTAACAGCAGAATAGTGACTGCAGCTCTGGAGGTGACTGGAGGATAAGACACGATGTAACAGCAGAATAGTGACTGCAGCTCTGAAGGTGACTGGAGGATAAGACATGATGTAACAGCAGAATAGTGACTGCAGATCTGGAGGTGACTGGAGGATAAGACAATGTAACAGCAGAATAGTGACTGCAGCTCTGGAGGTGGCTGGAGAATAAGACACGATGTAACAGCAGAATAGTGACTGCAGCTCTGGAGGTGACTTGAAGATACGACATGATATAACAGCAGAATAGTGAGTGCAGCTCTGGAGGTGACTGGAGGATTAGATGTGGTGTAACAGCAGAATAGTGACTGCAGCTCTGGAGGTGACTGGAGGATAAGACACGATGTAACAGCAGAATAGTGACTGCAGCTCTGAAGGTGACTGGAGGATAAGACATGATGTAACAGCAAAATAGTCACTGCAGCTCTGGAGGTGACTGGAGGATGAGACACGATGTAACAGCAGAAAAGTGAGTACAGCTCTGGAGGTGACTGGAGGATGAGACACGATGTAACAAAAGAATAGTGACTGCAGCTCTGGAGGTGACTAGATGATAAGACCTAATGTAACAGCAGAATAGTGACTGCAGCTCTGGAGGTGACTGGAGGATAAGACATGATGTAACAGCAGAATAGTGACTGCAGCTCTGGAGGTGACTGGAGGATGAGACACGATGTAACAGCAGAATAGTGAGTGCAGCTCTGGAGGTGACTGGAGGATAAGATACGATGTAACAGCAGAATAGTGACTGCAGCTCTGGAGGATAAGAATGTGCTGCCGGCAGATGTTCTGTTTATCCGGTCTCTGCGCCAAGAACACTGATTATTCTCAGCGCTTTATTCTGACGGTGGTAAGAAACGCCCGGCTGCATCGCAGCGTCCTGTAATAATAAAGTCTCCGGATCTCGCTGCGTTTCTCACTCTCGTATCAGCCAAAAGCGATATCTGCTCCTCCACCAACCACCGAGCACAACAAGGAACGGAAACTCGTTGTGGTTCCTTGTAGCGCCCAGGACAGGCAGTCCCAGGTAAAAGTATTCACCCCCAGATGTTCCCTATTATTATGTCTAGTTATATACAATATGTAGAACCGGCCTCACAATTCATGATAACCTGAAGACCCCAGAGAACCCAACCTCGAGACCCCCAAGAACCCATCCTTGGGAACCATGAGAACCAGACCTCAGGACCCCCGAGAGCCAGACTACAGGACCCCTGAGAGCCAGACCTTAGGACTGGTCTGCCATCAGGGCATTACTGCCCTTACTGTTGTATAGGGCCCCCACTTGTGCTTCTGCTCACCGAGCACCAGGGTATAATAAAGCATTGTGTACCAACACGCCAGCGGCGTACGCGCCGGCATGTACATGCGCCACTTGCCAGGATAGCAGAAATGGAGCGACGTCTGCAGGGGATTGTATGAAAAACTCTTTTTTTTTTTCATAAAATGAAATAAATGAGCTTGGTGGGGGGGGGGCAAATGATGATTGAAGGTGTGCGACGGGGGGCCGTGAATGATGCATTGAGGTGGGGGAGCGCAAATAATGATGAATTGAGGGAGGGGAGAATAAATGATGATGTGTTGAGACTGGGGGACAGTAAATAATGAATTGTGGGTGGGGGGAGGTACAGAGTGGGGGGCGTTCAGGATGCAGGAGTGTGACTGGTATTGAATTGGCGAAAAGAGTACAAGTGCTAACTAATTTATATATTTATTAGGTGGGGAAAGTGGCTATTTATAGTTAGTGGGGGCGCAGTGGTGGATTACCATTAATATTTGGAATGGGGGGGGTCGCATAATAACTAATTATATATTAATGGTGGGTGCACGTCTGTATTCAGCTGTGTAGAAGAAGGGGAAAAAGTGGGGAAGGTGCTCTGGAAGCTGCTCTAGATAACTGTGTTTTATTTTCTGCAGAGATGACTCCTGACTGGAAGAAGTAATGGCGGTCTGCACTGGATGAAGAAGGAAAGCGAAGATGAAGGACTTCAACTAGAGAAGTCATCGGTGAGTCAGTGTGTTATCTGTACACTTACACTATATACTGTTTATTATATACAGAGCTCCTGTGTATAATGTCACTGGTGATCACTGTATTACCTGTACACTATATACAGCGCTCCTGTGTATAATATCACTAGTGATCACTGTATTACCTGTACACTGACACTATATACGGAGCTCCTGTGTATAATGTCACTGGTGATCACTGTATTACCTGTACACTATATACAGAGCTCCTGTGTATAATGTCACTGGTGATCACTGTATTACCTGTACACTATATACAGCGCTCCTGTGTATAATATCACTGGTGATCACTGTATTACCTGTACACTGACACTATATACAGAGCTCCTGTGTATAATGTCACTGGTCATCCCTCTATTACCTGTACACTATATACAGAGCTCCTGTGTATAATGTCACTGGTGATCACTGTATTACCTGTACACTGACACTATATACGGAGATCCTGTGTATAATGTCACTGGTGATCACTGTATTACCTGTACACTATATACAGAGCACCTGTGTATAATGTCACTGGTGATCACTGTATTACCTGTACACTATATACAGCGCTCCTGTGTATAATATCACTGGTGATCACTGTATTACCTGTACACTGACACTATATACAGAGCTCCTGTGTATAATGTCACTGGTCATCCCTCTATTACCTGTACACTATACACTATATACAGAGCTCCTGTGTATAATGTCACTGGTGATCACTGTATTACCTGTACACTATATACAGAGCTCCTGTGTATAATGTCACTGGTGATCACTGTATTACCTGTACACTATATACAGAGCTCCTGTGTATAATGTCACTGGTGATCACTGTATTACCTGTACACTATATACAGAGCTCCTGTGTATAATGTCACTGGTGATCACTGTATTACCTGTACACTATATACAGCGCTCCTGTGTATAATATCACTGGTGATCACTGTATTACCTGTACACTGACACTATATACAGAGCTCCTGTGTATAATGTCACTGGTCATCCATCTATTACCTGTACACTATACACTATATACAGAGCTCCTGTGTATAATGTCACTGGTGATCACTGTATTACCTGTACATTATACACTATATACAGAGCTCCTGTGTATAATGTCACTGGTGATCACTGTAATACCTGTACACTATATACAGAGCTCCTGTGTATAATGTCACTGGCGATCACTGTATTACCTGTACACTGACACTATATACAGAGCTCCTGTGTATAATGTCACTGGTCATCCCTCTATTACCTGTACACTATACACTATATACAGAGCTCCTGTGTATAATGTCACTGGTGATCACTGTATTACCTGTACACTGACACTATATACGGAGCTCCTGTGTATAATGTCACTGGTGATCACTGTATTACCTGTACACTATATACAGAGCACCTGTGTATAATGTCACTGGTGATCACTGTATTACCTGTACACTATATACAGCGCTCCTGTGTATAATATCACTGGTGATCACTGTATTACCTGTACACTGACACTGTATACAGAGCTCCTGTGTATAATGTCACTGGTCATCCCTCTATTACCTGTACACTATACACTATGTACAGAGCTCCTGTGTATAATGTCACTGGTGATCACTGTATTACCTGTACATTATACACTATATACAGAGCTCCTGTGTATAATGTCACTGGTGATCACTGTATTACCTGCACACTATATACAGAGCTCCTGTGTATAATGTCACTGGTGATCACTGTATTACCTGTACACTATATACAGAGCTCCTGTGTATAATGTCACTGGTGATCACTGTATTACCTGTACACTATATACAGCGCTCCTGTGTATAATATCACTGGTGATCACTGTATTACCTGTACACTGACACTATATACAGAGCTCCTGTGTATAATGTCACTGGTCATCCATCTATTACCTGTACACTATACACTATATACAGAGCTCCTGTGTATAATGTCACTGGCGATCACTGTATTACCTGTACATTATACACTATATACAGAGCTCCTGTGTATAATGTCACTGGTGATCACTGTAATACCTGTACACTATATACAGAGCTCCTGTGTATAATGTCACTGGCGATCACTGTATTACCTGTACACTATATACAGAGCTCCTGTGTATAATGTCACTGGTGATCACTGTATTACCTGTACACTATATACAGAGCTCCTGTGTATAATGTCACTGGTGATCACTGTATTACCTGTACACTATATACAGAGCTCCTGTGTATAATGTCACTGGTGATCACTGTATTACCTGTACACTAAATACAGCGCTCCTGTGTATAATATCACTGGTGATCACTGTATTACCTGTACACTGACACTATATACAGAGCTCCTGTGTATAATGTCACTGGTCATCCCTCTATTACCTGTACACTGACACTATATACAGAGCTCCTGTGTATAATGTCACTGGTGATCCCTGTATTACCTGTACACTATACACTATATACAGAGCTCCTGTGTATAATGTCACTGGTGATCACTGTATTACCTGTATACTATATACAGAGCTCCTGTGTATAATGTCACTGGTGATCACTGTATTACCTATACACTATATTCAGAGCTCCTGTGCATAATGTCACTGGTGATCCCTGTATTACCTGTACACTATACACAATATACAGAGCTCCTGTGTATAATGTCACTGGTGATCCCTGTATTACCTGTACACTATACACAATATACAGAGCTCCTGTGTATAATGTCACTGGTGATCACTGTATTACCTGTACACTCTATACAGAGCTCCTGTATATAAGCCCACAGGTGATCCCTGTATTACCTTTACACTACATACAGAGCTCCTGTGTATAATGTCAATGGGGATACCTGTATTACCTGTACACTGACACTATATACAGAGCTCCTGTGTATAATGTCACTGGTGATCACTGTATTACCTATACACTGTACACTATATACAGAGCTCCTGTGTATAGTGTTACTGGTGATCACTGTATTACCTGTACACTATACGCTATATACAGAGCTCCTGTGTATAAAGTCACTGGTGATCCCTGTATTACCTGTACACTGACACTATATACAGAGCTCCTGTGTATAATGTCACTGGTGAGCTCTGTATTACCTGTACACTGACTCTATATACAGAGCTCCTATGCATAATGTCACTGGTGATCACTGTATTACCAGTACACTACACACTATATACAGAGCTCCTGTGTATAATGTCACTGGTGATCACTGTATTACCTGTACACTATACACTATATACAGAGCTCCTGTGTATAATGTCACTGGTGATCACTGCATTACCTGTACACTATACACTATATACAGAGCTCCAGTGTATAATGTCACTGGTGACCACTGTATTACCTGTACACTGTACACTATATACAGAGCTCCTGGGTATAATGTCACTGGTGATCACTGTATTACCTGTACACTATATACAGAGCTCCTGTGTATAATGTCACTGGTGATCACTGTATTACCTGTACACTATACACTATATACAGAGCTCCTGTGTATAATGTCACTGATGATCACTGTATTACCTGTACACTATATACAGAGCTCCTGTGTATAATGTCACTGGTGATCACTGTATTACCTGTACACTATATACAGCGCTCCTGTGTATAATATCACTGGTGATCACTGTATTACCTGTACACTGACACTATATACAGAGCTCCTGTGTATAATGTCACTGGTCATCCCTCTATTACCTGTACACTGACACTATATACAAAGCTCCTGTGTATAATGTCACTGGTGATCCCTGTTTTACCTGTACACTATACACTATATACAGAGCTCCTGTGTATAATGTCACTGGTGATCACTGTATTACCTGTACACTATATACAGAGCTCCTGTGTATAATGTCACTGGTGATCACTGTATTACCTGTACACTATATTCAGAGCTCCTGTGCATAATGTCACTGGTGATCCCTGTATTACCTGTACACTATACACAATATACAGAGCTCCTGTGTATAATGTCACTGGTGATCCCTGTATTACCTGTACACTATACACAATATACAGAGCTCCTGTGTATAATGTCACTGGTGATCACTGTATTACCTGTACACTGTATACAGAGCTCCTGTATATAAGCCCACCAGTGATCCCTGTATTACCTTTACACTACATACAGAGCTCCTGTGTATAATGTCAATGGGGATACCTGTATTACCTGTTCACTGACACTATATACAGAGCTCCTGTGTATAATGTCACTGGTGATCACTGTATTACCTATACACTGTACACTATATACAGAGCTCATGTGTATAGTGTTACTGGTGATCACTGTATTACCTGTAGACTATACGTTATATACAGAGCTCCTGTGTATAAAGTCACTGGTGATCCCTGTATTACCTGTACACTGACACTATATACAGAGCTCCTGTGTATAATATCACTGGTGATCACTGTATCACCTGTACACTATACACTATATACAGAGCTCCTGTGTGTAATGTCACTGGTGATCACTGTATTACCTGTACATTATACACTATATACAGAGCTCCTGTGTATAATGTCACTGGTGATCACTGTATTACCTGTACACTATACACTATATACAGAGCTCCTGTGTATAATGTCACTGGTGACCACTGTATTACCTGTACACTGTACACTATATACAGAGCTCCTGGGTATAATGTCACTGGTGATCACTGTATTACCTGTACACTATATACAGAGCTCCTGTGTATAATGTCACTGGTGATCACTGTATTACTTGTACACTGACACTATGTACAATAGTTTACAGGGGGACCCCAGAAAAAAAAAATTGATTCAGGGTCCCCCTATAAATTCTAACCAGCCAAGGCGAAGCAGACAGTTGCGGGCTGATATTAATAGCCTAGGAAGGGGACATTAGGCCCAAATGTTCCCTGGCTATTAATAACAGCTCACAGCTATTTGATTAGCGTTTACTGGCTAGATTACAGGGGGACCCCAGAACATTTTTTACATAGGGTCCCCCTATAAAATCTAACCAGCAAAGGCTAACCGGACAGCTGTAGGCTGATAGTAATAGCCAGGGAAGTGGCCATGAATACTAGCCCCCTCCAAGGCTAATAACATCACACCTCAGCTGCAGATATGGCACATCAATAAGATGCGCCAAATCTGGTGCGTAGCCTTGCTCTTCCCACTTGCTCTGGTGCGGTGGCAAGTGCGGTAATAGAGTTGGGGTTCATGTCAGCCTTGTATTGACAGCTGACATGAAGCCCAGGTTAGTAATGGAGAGGCGTCTATTAGAGGCCCCCATTACTAGCCCCATAGTCAAAGTTTGGAAATTAAGACGAGGCAAGAATTAAATCTTTTATCGCAAATAAAAGTCCACACCGTTTTTTACATAGTTATTTAAAAATAAAAACACAGTATACTCACCTAACGTCTAATCCCCTGTAGCCAGTGTCCCCTGTAAAAAACAGAAAATAAAAAAGTAACCTTATACTCACCTAACTCCCAATCCATTTGAAGCCATCCTCACCTGTAAAAAAATAAAAATAAAAAACAACCATATCACTCACCTGTCCAGCATGATGACATAATCCACAGTGTCCCACGGCAATGGAATCATTTGTAGGACAGTCACATCAGCAGTGACTGCTCTACAAGACAGCTGGCTACACACTGACATAGGAGTGTAATCGCTCCTGTATCAGTGCATAGCACTGAGCTGCAGTGAGAGAGTTCACCGGAGTTCAATCAGTTAATGAGCTCCGGTGACCTCACTTATGGCACCACTGCTGTGTGATAATTTTTTCATGCAGCAGCGGTGTAGCAAGTGAAGTCACCGGAGCTCATCAGCTGATTGCACTCCGGTGAACTCTCTCACTGCAGCTCAGCGCTATACACTGCAGGAGTGATTATGCTCCTGTCAGTGTATCGCTGGCTGCCAAACAAAGCAGTCACATCTCCCAATGTGGCTGTTCTATTAATGAGATCTGTGTGGGACACTCTGGATTATGGCGGATAGGTGAGGAACATGGTGGTTTATTATTTTTTCTTTATTACAGGTGACATGGGCATTGGGGATTATGCGTTAAGGTGAGTATATGGTGTTTTTTTTATAGGGGACAAGGGCATCAGGGATTAAGTGTAGGTGAGTGTAATGTGTTTTTTTATTTTAATATTCATTTATTAATTTTAACTTTTTTTTTTTATATCAGCACAGGTGCCGGCTGATGAGAAACTACTGCTCCCATCAGTAGCGCCTGCGCTCGCTGTTTACAGTGACAACAGGCGCCGTCTGATGGGAGTAGTAGTCTCATTAGCCAACTGCTTATTACCGCGGGTCAAAGCTGACAGGGGGATCCCGCAGCACTCTGACCCGCGGTTATAATGTTACCGCCAATCAGAGACCCTGTTTCCTGCGTTGTCACGCAGATTACAGCACGGGAAACACCCGAACAGTAACATGGACTTCATCAGGAAGTCTGTGATCGGGGTCTGTGCCCAAACAGTAGGTGTTTGGTACGGACCCCGAACTTTACTGTTCGGGTTCGCCCATCTCTAGTTACTGGTGATTACTGTATTACCTGTACAATCACACTATATACAGAGCTCCTGTGCATAATGTCAATGGTGATCACTGTATTACCTGTACACTATATACAGAGCTCCTGTGTATAATGTCACTGGTGATTACTGTATTACCTGTACACTATACACTATATACAGAGCTCCCGTGTATAATGTCACTGGTGATCCCTGTATTACCTGTACACTATATACAGAGCTCCTGTGTATAATGTCACTGGTGATCACTGTATTACCTGTACACTATACACTATATACAGAGCTCCCGTGTATAATGTCACTGGTGATCCCTGTATTACCTGTACACTATATATAGAGCTCCTGTGTATAAAGTCACTGCTGATCCCTGTATTACCTGTACACTGACACTATATACAGAGCTCCTGTGTATAATGTCACTGGTGATCACTGTATTACCTGTACACTATACACTATATACAGAGCTCCTGTGTATAATGTCACTGGTGATCACTGTATTACCTGTACACTATATGCAGAGCTCCTCTGTATAATGTCACTGGTGATCACTGCATTACCTGTACACTATATACAGCGCTCCTGTGTATAATATCACTGGTGATCACTGTATTACCTGTACACTGACACTATATACAGAGCTCCTGTTTATAATGTCACTGGTCATCCCTCTATTACCTGTACACTGACACTATATACAGAGCTCCTGTGTATAATGTCACTGGTGATCCCTGTATTACCTGTACACTATACACTATATACAGGGCTCCTGTGTATAATGTCACTGGTGATCACTGTATTACCTGTACACTATACACAATATACAGAGCTCCTGTGTATAATGTCAATGGTGATCACTGTATTACCTGTACACTATACACTATATACAGAGCTCCTGTGTATAATGTCACTGGTGATCCCTGTATTACCTGTACACTGACACTATATACAGAGCTCCTGTGTATAATGTCACTGGTGATCACTGTATTACCTGTACACTTTACACTATATACAGAGCTCCTGTGTATAATGTCACTGGTGATCACTGTATTACCTGTACACTATACGCTATATACAGAGCTCCTGTGTATAAAGTCACTGCTGATCCCTGTATTACCTGTACACTGACACTATATACAGAGTTCCTGTGTATAATATCACTGGTGATCACTGTATTACCTGTACACTATACACTATATACAGAGCTCCTGTGTGTAATGTCACTGGTGATTACTGTATTACCTGTACACTATATACAGAGCTCCTGTGTATAATGTCACTGGTGATCACTATATTACCTGTACACTATATACTATATACAGAGCTCCTGTGTATAATGTCACTGGTGATCACTGTATTACCTGTACACTGACACTATATACAGAGCTCCTGTGTATAATGTCACTGGTGATCCCTGTATTACCTGTACACTATACACTATATACAGAGCTCCTGTGTATAATGTCACTGGTGATCACTGTATTACCTGTACATTATGCACTATATACAGAGCTCCTGTGTATATAAGCCCACCGGTGATCCCTGTATTACCTGTACATTATGCACTATATACAGAGCTCCTGTGTATAATGTCACTGGTGACCTCTGTATTACCTATACACTATATACAGAGCTCCTGTGTATAATGTCACTGGTGATCACTGTATTACCTGTACACTGACACTATATACAGAGCTCCTGTGTATAATATCACCGGTGATCCCTGTATTACCTGTACACTGACACTATGCACTGATAATATGTACAGAGCTCCTGTGTATAGTGGCACTTATTATTGTGTTTTTTTATTACTGATCAGTATTGTAGTTTTTGATTACTTTATGGTGGTAATATGTAGTCTGGTCATGATGTGGCGGTATTTGTTCCTTGTGTGTGGTATTATTCAGTTACTATGTGGTGATAATATGTAGTCTTGCCATGTTGTGGCGGTAGTTCTCCCTTGTATGTTGTATTATTCGGTCACTATGTGGTGGTAATATATGATCCGGTCATGGTGTGACGGTATTTGATCATTGTATGTGGTATTATTCGGTCACTATATGGTTGTGATATGTGGTTCGGCCATGGTGTGGCGGTATCTGTCCCTTGTATGTGGTATTATTCACTCACTACGTGGTGATATGTGGTCTGGTCATGGTATAACGTTAATTGTCCCCTGTATGTGGTATTATTTCATCATTATTTGGTAGTAATATGTGATCTGGTCTTGGTGTGGTGGTATTTGTTCCTTGTATGTGGTATTATTTGGTCACTATGTGCTGGTAATATGTGGTCTGGTCATGGTGTGGCGGTATTTGTTCATTGCATGTGGTAATATTTGATTACTATGTTGTGCAAATATGTGGTCTGGTCTTGGTGTGGCGGTATTTGTTCCTTGTATGTGGTTTTATTTGGTCACTATGTGGTGGTAATTTGTGGCCTGGTCAGGGTGTGGTGGTATTTTTTCCTTGTATGTTGTATTATTCAGTCACTATGTGGTGGTAATATGTGATCTGGCCATGGTGTGGTGGTATTTGTCTCCTGTATGTGGTATTATTCGGTCGGTCTGGTCATGGTGTAGTGGTATTTGTCACTTGTATGTGGTATTATTCTGTCACCATATCGTGGTAATATGTGATTTGGTCATGGTGTGGCTGTATATGTTTCTTGTATGTGATATTATTTGGTCACTATGTGGTGGTACTATGTGGTCTGGCCATGGTGTGGCGGTATTTATCTCCTGTATGTGGTGTTATTCAGTCACTATGTGGTGGTAATATGTGATCTGGTCATGGTGTGGTGGTCTTTGTCCCTAGTATGTGGTATTATTATGTCACTATGTGAGAGCAATATGTGATCTGTAATGGTGTGGTGCCATTTTTCCCTTGCATGTGGTATTATTCTGTCACTATGTGGTGGTATTATGTGGTCTTTTCTTGGTGTGGTGGTATTTGTCCCTTGTATGTGGTATTATTGGGTCACAATGTGGCGGTAATATGTGGTCTGGTTATGCTGTGGCGGTATTTATCCCTTGTATCTGGTATCATTAGTTCACTGTGTGGTGGTAATATGTCGTCTTATCATGGTGTGGCGGTATTTGTTCCTTGTATGTGGTATTATTCATTCATTATGTGGTGGTAATATGTGGTCTGGTCATGGTGTGGTGGTATTTGTCCCTTCTATGTACTATTCTTCTGTCACAATGTTGTGGTAATATGTGGTTTTGTCACAGTGGGGCGGTATTTGTTCCTTGTATGTGGTATTATTTGGTCACTATGTGGTGGCAATATGTGGTCTGGTCATGGTATGGCGGTATTTATCTCCTGTATGTGGTATTACTCAGTCACTATGTGGTGGAAATATATGATCTGGTGATGGTGTGGTGGTATTTGTCCCTTGTATGTGGTATTATTGGGTCACCATGTGGTAATATGTGATCTGGTCACGGTGTGGCAGAATTTCTCTCTTGTACATGGTATTATTTGGTCACTATGTGGTGGAAATATATGATCTGGTCATGGTGTGGCGGTATTTGTCCCTTGTATGTGGTATTATTCAGTCACTATATGGTGGTAATATGTGATTTGGTCATGGTGTGGCTGTATATGTTTCTTGTATGTGATATTATTCGGTCACTATGTGGTGGTAATATGTGGTCTGGTCATGGTGTGGCGGTATCAGTCCCCTGTCTGTGGTATTACTCGGTCACTATGTGGTGGAAATATATGATCTGGCCATGGTGTGACAGTATTTGTCCCTTGTATGTGGTATTATTCAGTCACTATGTGGTGGTAATATGTGGTCTGGTAATGGTGTGGTGGTATTTGTCCCTTCTATGTACTATTTTTCAGTCACAGTGTTGTAATAGGTGGTTTTGTCACAGTGTGGCGGTATTTGTTCCCTGTATGTGGTATTATTTTGTCACTATGTGGTGGTAATATGTGGTCTAGTCATGGTGTGATGGTATATGTTCCTTGTATATATTATTTGGTCACTATGTGGTGGTAATATGTGATCTGGTCATGGTGTGACATATTTGTCCTTTGTATGTGGTATTATTCGGTCACTATGTTGTGGTAATATGTCATCTGGTCATGGTGTGGTGATATTTGTCCCTTGTATGTGGTATTATTTGGTCACTATGTGGTGGTAATAGGTCTTCTGGTCATGGTGTGGCTGTATTTGTTCCTTGCATGTGGTGTCATTTGGTCACTATGTGGTGATAATATGTGGTCTGGTCACGATGTGGTGATATTTGTACCTTGTTTGTATTAATAGTTGGTCACTATGTGGTCGTAATATGTGGTCTGGTCATTGTGTGGTGGGTATTTGTCCATTTTATGTGGTATTATTCGGTCACTATATGGTGGTAATATGTGGTCTAGTCATGGTGTGGCGGTATTTGTTGCTTGCATGTGGTATTATTCTTTCACTATGTGGTGATAATATGTGGTCTGGTCACAGTGTGGTGGCATTTGTTCCTTGTTTGTGTTATTATCCAGTTACTATGTGGTGGTAATATATGATCTGGTCATGGTGTGGTGGTATTTGTCCCTTGTATGTGGTATTATTCGATCACTATGTGGTGGTAATATATGATCTGGTCATGGTGTGGTGGTATTTGTCCCTTGTATGTGGTATTACTCGGTCACTATGCAGTGGTAATATGTGGTCTGGTCACAGTGTGACGGTATATGTTTCTTGTATGTGGTATTATTTGGTCACTATGTGGTGGTAATATGTGGTTTGGTCATGGTGTGGTGGTATTTCTCCCTTGTATGTGGTATTATTGATCAGTTTAAAAAATGTATGTGACACATTACCTTAAAATAAAATAAAAAAAAATATACCTAAAAAGAGTATTGGATATTTTAAGAAATGTTTAATAGGTCAGAGTAGAGTAGGATCCGGCCAGAAGAGTCTACCTTGTCCTGGTGATGGCTTAAAAAAATCTTTTGGCCAAAACAAAAGCTGATGACTATGTACAGTAGAGACCAAAAGTTTGGACACACCTCATTTAAAGATTTTTCTGTATTTTCATGACTTTGAAAATTGTACATTCACACTGAAGGCATCAAAACTATGAATTACCACATGTGGAATTATATACTTAACAAAAAAGTGTGAAACAACTGAAAACATGTCTTATATTCTAGGGTCTTCAAAGTAGCCCCCTTTTGCTTTGATGACTGCTTTGCACACTCTTGGCATTCTCTTGATGAGCTTCAAGAGGTAGTCACTGGAAATGGTTTTCACTTCACAGGTGTGCCCTGTCAGGTTTAATAAGTAGGATTTCTTGCCTTATAAATGGGGTTGGGACCATCAGTTGTGTTGTGCAGAAGTCTGGTGGATACACAGCTGATAGTCCTACTGAATAGACTGTTAGAATTTGTATTATGGCAAGAAAAAAGCAGCTAAGTAAAGAAAAACGAGTGGCCATCATTACTTTAAGAAATGAAGGTCAGTCAGTGCGAAAAATTGGGAATACTTTGAAAGTGTCCCCAAGTGCAGTTGCAAAAACCATCAAGCGCTACAAAGAAACTGGCTCACATGAGGACCGCCCCAGGAAAGGAAGACCAAGAGTCACCTCTGCTTCTGAGGATAAGTTTATCCAAGTCACCAGCCTCAGAAATCGCAGGTTAACAGCAGTTCAGATTAGAGACCAGGTCAATGCCACACAGAGTTCTAGCAGCAGACACATCTCTACAACAACTGTTAAGAGGAGACTTTGTGCAGCAGGCCTTCATGGTAAAATAGCTGCTAGGAAACCACTGCTAAGGACAGACAACAAGCAGAAGAGACTTGTTTGGGCTAAAGAACACAAGGAATGGACATTAGACCAGTGGAAATCTGTGCTTTGGTCTGATGAGTCCAAATTTGAGATCTTTGGTTCCAACCACCGTGTCTTTGTGCGACGCAGAAAAGGTGAACGGATGGACTCTACATGCCTGGTTCCCACCGTGAAGCATGGAGGAGGAGGTGTGATGGTGTGGGGGGGCTTTGCTGGTGACACTGTTGGGGATTTATTCAAAATTGAAGGCATACTGAACCAGCATGGGTACCACAGCATCTTGCAGCGGCATGCTATTCCATCCGGTTTGCGTTTAGTTGGACCATCAATAATTTTTCAACAGGACAATGACCCCAAACACCTCCAGGCTGTGTAAGGGCTATTTGACCAAGAAGGAGAGTGATGGGGGGCTACACCAGATGACCTGGCCTCCACAGACACCAGACCTGAACCCAATCGAGATGGTTTGGGGTGAGCTGGACCGCAGAGTGAAGGCAAAAGAGCCAACAAGAGCTAAGCATCTCTGGGAACTCCTTCAAGATTGTTGGAAGACCATTTCCGGTGACTACCTCTTGAAGCTCATCAAGAGAATGCCAAGAGTGTGCAAAGCAGTCATCAAAGCAAAAGGTGGCTACTGTGAAGAACCTAGAATATAAGACATATTTTCAGTTGTTTCACACTTTTCTGTTAAGTATATAATTCCACATGTGTTAATTCATAGTTTTGATGCCTTCAGTGTGAATGTACAATTTTCATAGTCAAGAAAATACAGAAAAATCTTTAAGTGAGAAGGTGTGTCCAAACTTTTGGTCTGTACTGTATGTGATCTGGTTCAATGGGAGCTGTTAATGTGTGATCGGTGAGGACGTGGTGCAGAGGGGGAGTTTTTCCAAGAGTGGGCGGTGGGACTGCGGAAGGTCCGCGGGGTGGAGGCGGAGCTGGGGTGAAGCCTGGGCGGATTCTCTAGGGGGCCCGAAAATTCCTGGTGGCAAGCCCTGCTCAAGACCCCTAAGAAGTGGCCAGTACTGGGGGATGCAGGATTTTTGCACTGGATGTGAAACGAGACTGCCACTCTCTAATAGACTCTAATTCTTCCCAGTGTTAAGACATTTGATTGCTATAAGTGAATAGGGGTGCACTTATTTATCCCCAGAGGCAGAAAACCTGCAAAGAGTTGGCTTCTTTGTTACTATGTATCAGGGCAGGACAGAACAATTAGCTCCAGTCGCGAGTTCAGAATCACCTAAGTGAAATACATTCATAGGATATGGAAAGAATTATAGCAATGTTGGCACTGGTAACGTTTAATAATAATTTAGCGTGATCCATCAAACCCAACATCTCTATATATCAAGCAGCACATGACTCTTGCAACTATAAACCAAATAGATAGAATGAAAAAACTGCTGTATCAATTATACCCACTAGGTGGTGCCATAATGTTATCCTACAGTATGTAAATATAAGCAATTATTATTATTATTATTTATTATTATATCGCCATTTATTCCATGGCGCTTTACATGTGAAAAAGGGGTATACATAGCAAACAACAAGTACAATAATCTTGAACAAAACGTGACGGCGACTGGTACAGGAGGAGCGAGGACCCTGCCCGCGAGGGCTCACAGTCTACAGGGGATGGGTGAGGATACAGTAGGTGAGGGAAGAGCTGGTCGTGCAGCGGTATGGTGGAGCGAGGACCCTGCCCGCGAGGGCTCACAATCTACAAGGGATGGGTGAGGATACAGTAGGTGAGGGTAGAGCTGGTCGTGCAGCGGTATGGTGGAGAGAGGACCCTGCCCGCGAGGGCTCACAGTCTACAGGGGATGGGTGAGGATACAGTAGGTGAGGGCAGAGCTGGTCGTGCAGCGGTATGGTGGAGCGAGGACCCTGCCCGCGAGGGCTCACAGTCTACAGGGGATGGGTGAGGATACAGTAGGTGAGGGTAGAGCTGGTCGTGCAGCGGAATGGTGGAGCGAGGACCCTGCCTGCGAGGGCTCACAATCTACAGGGGATGGGTGAGGATACAGTAGGTGAGGATAGAGCTGGTCGTGCAGCGATATGGTGGAGCGAGGACCCTGCCCGCGAGGGCTCACAATCTACAAGGGATGGGTGAGGATACAGTAGGTGAGGGTAGAGCTGGTCGTGCAGCGGAATGGTGGAGCGAGGACCCTGCCTGCGAGGGCTCACAATCTACAGGGGATGGGTGAGGATACAGTAGGTGAGGATAGAGCTGGTCGTGCAGCGATATGGTGGAGCGAGGACCCTGCCCGCGAGGGCTCACAATCTACAGGGGATGGGTGAGGATACAGTAGGTGAGGATAGAGCTGGTCGTGCAGCGATATGGTGGAGCGAGGACCCTGCCCGCGAGGGCTCACAGTCTACAAGAGATGGGTGAGGATACAGTAGGTGAGGGAAGAGCTGGTCGTGCAGCGGTATGGTGGAGCGAGGACCCTAACCGCGAGGGCTCACAGTCTACAAGAGATGGGTGAGGATACAGTAGGTGAGGGAAGAGCTGGTCGTGCAGCGGTGTGGTGGAGCGAGGACCCTAACCGTGAGGGCTCACAGTCTACAGGGGATGGGTGAGGATACAGTAGGTGAGGGTAGAGCTGATCGTGCAGCGGTGTGGTGGAGCGAGGACCCTGCCCGCGAGGGCTCACAATCTACAGGGGATAGGTGAGGATACAGTAGGTGAGGGTAGAGCTGGTCGTGCAGCAGTATGGTGGAGCGAGGACCCGGCCCGCGAGGGCTCACAATCTACAGGGGATGGGTGAGGATACAGTAGGTGAGGGTACAGCTGGTCGTGCAGCGGTATGGTGGAGCGAGGACCCTAACCGCGAGGGCTCACAGTCTACAAGGGATGGGTGAGGATACAGTAGGTGAGGGTACAGCTGGTCGTGCAGCAGTATGGTGGAGAGAGGACCCTGCCCGCGAGGGCTCACAGTCTACAGGGGATGGGTGAGGATACAGTGGGTGAGGGTAGAGCTGGTCGTGCAGCAGTATGGTGGAGCGAGGACCCTGCCCGCGAGGGCTCACAGTCTACAGGGGATGGGTGAGGATACAGTGGGTGAGGGTAGAGCTGGTCGTGCAGCGATATGGTGGAGCGAGGACCCTGCCCACGAGGGCTCACAGTCTACAGGGGATGGGTGAGGATACAGTAGGTGAGGGTAGAGCTGGTCGTGCAGCGGTATGGTGGAGCGAGGACCCTGCCCGCGAGGGCTCACAGTCTACAGGGGATGGGTGAGGATACAGTGGGTGAGGGTAGAGCTGGTCGTGCAGCGGTATGGTGGAGCGAGGACCCTGCCCGCGAGGGCTCACAGTCTACAGGGGATGGGTGAGGATACAGTGGATGAGGGTAGGGCTGGTCATGCAGCGGTATGGTGGAGCGAGGACCCTGCCCGCGAGGGCTCACAGTCTACAGAGGATGGGTGAGGATACAGTGGGTGAGGGTAGAGCTGGTCGTGCAGCAGTATGGTGGAGCGAGGACCCTGCCCGCGAGGGCTCACAATCTACCAGCGATGGGTGAGGATACAGTAGGTGAGGGTAGAGCTGGTCGTGCAGCGGTATGGTGGAGCGAGGACCCTGCCCGCGAGGGCTCACAGTCTACAACGGATGGGTGAGGATACAGTAGGTGAGGGTAGAGCTGGTCGTGCAGCGGTATGGTGGAGCGAGGACCCTGCCCGCGAGGGCTCACAGTCTACAAGAGATGGGTGAGGATACAGTAGGTGAGGGAAGAGCTGGTCGTGCAGCGGTATGGTGGAGCGAGGACCCTGCCCGCGAGGGCTCACAGTCTACAAGGGATGGGTGAGGATACAGTAGGTGAGGGTAGAGCTGATCGTGCAGCGGTGTGGTGGAGCGAGGACCCTGCCCGCGAGGGCTCACAATCTACAGGGGATGGGTGAGGATACAGTAGGTGAGGGTAGAGCTGGTCGTGCAGCGGTATGGTGGAGTGAGGACCCTGCCCGCGAGGGCTCACAGTCTACAGGGGATGGGTGAGGATACAGCAGGTGAGGGTAGAGCTGGTCGTGCAGCGGTATGGTGGAGCGAAGACCCGGCCCGCGAGGGCTCACAATCTACAGGGGATGGGTGAGGATACAGTAGGTGAGGGTAGAGCTGGTCGTGCAGCGGTATGGTGGAGCGAGGACCCTGCCCGCGAGGGCTCACAGTCTACAGGGGATGGGTGAGGATACAGTAGGTGAGGGTAGAGCTGGTCGTGCAGCGGTATGGTGGAGCGAGGACCCTGCCCGCGAGGGCTCACAATCTACAAGGGATGGGTGAGGATACAGTAGGTGAGGGTAGAGCTGGTCGTGCAGCGGTATGGTGGAGCGAGGACCCTGCCCGCGAGGGCTCACAGTCTACAGGGGATGGGTGAGGATACAGCAGGTGAGGGTAGAGCTGGTCGTGCAGTGGTATGGTGGAGCGAGGACCCTGCCCGCGAGGGCTCACAGTCTACAGGGGATGGGTGAGGATACAGTAGGTGAGGGTAGAGCTGGTCGTGCAGCGATATGGTGGAGCGAGGACCCTGCCCGCGAGGGCTCACAGTCTACAAGGGATGGGTGAGGATACAGTAGGTGAGGGTACAGCTGATCGTGCAGCGGTGTGGTGGAGCGAGGACCCGGCCCGCGAGGGCTCACAATCTACAGGAGATGGGGGAGGATACAGTAGGTGAGGGTAGAGCTGGTCGTGCAGCGGTATGGTGGAGCGAGGACCCGGCCCGCGAGGGCTCACAGTCTACAGGGGATGGGTGAGGATACAGTAGGTGAGGGTACAGCTGATCGTGCAGCGGTGTGGTGGAGCGAGGACCCGGCCCGCGAGGGCTCACAATCTACAGGGGATGGGTGAGGATACAGTAGGTGAGGGTAGAGCTGGTCGTGTAGCGGTATGGTGGAGCGAGGACCCTGCCCGTGAGGGCTCACAATCTACAAGGGATGGGTGAGGATACAGTAGGTGAGGGTAGAGCTGGTCGTGCAGCGGTATGGTGGAGCGAGGACCCTGCCCGCGAGGGCTCACAGTCTACAGGGGATGGGTGAGGATACAGTAGGTGAGGGTAGAGCTGGTCGTGCAGCGGTATGGTGGAGCGAGGACCCTGCCCGCGAGGGCTCACAATCTACAAGGGATGGGTGAGGATACAGTAGGTGAGGGTAGAGCTGGTCGTGCAGCGGTATGGTGGAGCGAGGACCCTGCCCGCGAGGGCTCACAGTCTACAGGGGATGGGTGAGGATACAGCAGGTGAGGGTAGAGCTGGTCGTGCAGTGGTATGGTGGAGCGAGGACCCTGCCCGCGAGGGCTCACAATCTACAAGGGATGGGTGAGGATACAGTAGGTGAGGCTAGAGCTGGTCGTGCAGCGGTATGGTGGAGCGAGGACCCTGCCCGCGAGGGCTCACAGTCTACAAGGGATGGGTGAGGATACAGTAGGTGAGGGTAGAGCTGGTCGTGCAGCGGTATGGTGGAGCGAGGACCCTGCCCGCGAGGGCTCACAGTCTACAGGGGATGGGTGAGGATACAGTAGGTGAGGCTAGAGCTGGTCGTGCAGCGGTATGGTGGAGCGAGGACCCTGCCCGCGAGGGCTCACAGTCTACAGGGGATGGGTGAGGATACAGTAGGTGAGGATAGAGCTGGTCGTGCAGCGATATGGTGGAGCGAGGACCCTGCCCGCGAGGGCTCACAGTCTACAGGGGATGGGTGAGGATACAGTAGGTGAGGATAGAGCTGGTCGTGCAGCGATATGGTGGAGCGAGGACCCTGCCCGCGAGGGCTCACAATCTACAGGGGATGGGTGAGGATACAGTAGGTGAGGGTAGAGCTGGTCGTGCAGCGGTATGGTGGAGCGAGGACCCTGCCCGCGAGGGCTCACAATCTACAAGGGATGGGTGAGGATACAGTAGGTGAGGCTAGAGCTGGTCGTGCTGCGGTATGGTGGAGCGAGGACCCTGCCTGTGAGGGCTCACAGTCTACAAGGGATGGGTGAGGATACAGTAGGTGAGGGGAGAGCTGGTCGTGCAGCGGTATGGTGGAGCGAGGACCCTGCCCGCGAGGGCTCACAGTCTACAGGGGATGGGTGAGGATACAGTAGGTGAGGGTAGAGCTGGTCGTGCTGCGGTATGGTGGAGCGAGGGCCCTGCCCGCGAGGGCTCACAGTCTACAGGGGATGGGTGAGGATACAGTAGGTGAGGGTAGAGCTGGTCGTGCAGCGGTATGGTGGAGCGAGGACCCTGCCCGCGAGGGCTCACAATCTACAAGGGATGGGTGAGGATAGAGCTGGTCGTGCAGCGGTATGGTGGAGCCAGGACCCTGCCCGCGAGGGCTCACAGTCTACAGGGGATGGGTGAGGATACAGTAGGTGAGGGTAGAGCTGGTCGTGCAGTGGTATGGTGGAGCCAGGACCCTGCCCGCGAGGGCTCACAGTCTACAGGGGATGGGTGAGGATACAGTAGGTGAGGGTAGAGCTGGTCGTGCAGTGGTATGGTGGAGCCAGGACCCTGCCCGCGAGGGCTCACAGTTTACAGGGG
Organism: Phyllobates terribilis; assembly: GCF_046119375.1. NCBI lineage: Eukaryota > Metazoa > Chordata > Amphibia > Anura > Dendrobatidae > Phyllobates > Phyllobates terribilis. The sequence goes on from NW_027362763.1 coordinate 652,964,451, forward strand.
ATGGGTGAGGATACAGTAGGTGAGGGTAGAGGAGGTCGTGCAGCGGTATGGTGGAGCGAGGACCCTGCCCGCGAGGGCTCACAGTCTACAGGGGATGGGTGAGGATACAGTAGGTGAGGATAGAGCTGGTCGTGCAGCGGTATGGTGGAGCGAGGACCCTGCCCGCGAGGGCTCACAGTCTAAAGGGGATGGGTGAGGATACAGTAGGTGAGGGTAGAGCTGGTCGTGCAGTGGTATGGTGGAGCGAGGACCCTGCCCGCGAGGGCTCACAGTCTACAAGGGATGTGTGAGGATACAGTGGGTGAGGGTAGAGCTGGTCGTGCAGCGGTATGGTGGAGCGAGGACCCTGCCCGCGAGGGCTCACAGTCTACAAGGGATGGGTGAGGATACAGTAGGTGAGGGTAGAGCTGGTCGTGCAGTGGTATGGTCGAGCGAGGACCCTGCCCGCGAGGGCTCACAATCTACAAGGGATGGGTGAGGATACAGTAGGTGAGGGTAGAGCTGGTCGTGCAGTGGTATGGTGGAGCCAGGACCCTGCCCGCGAGGGCTCACAGTCTACAGGGGATGGGTGAGGATACAGTAGGTGAGGGTAGAGCTGGTCGTGCAGTGGTATGGTGGAGCCAGGACCCTGCCCGCGAGGGCTCACAGTCTACAGGGGATGGGTGAGGATACAGTAGGTGAGGGTAGAGCTGGTCGTGCAGCGATATGGTGGAGCGAGGACCCTGCCCGCGAGGGCTCACAGTCTACAAGGGATGGGTGAGGATACAGTAGGTGAGGGCAGAGCTGGTCGTGCAGTGGTATGGTGGAGCGAGGACCCTGCCCGCGAGGGCTCACAATCTACAAGGGATGGGTGAGGATACAGTAGGTGAGGGTAGAGCTGGTCGTGCAGTGGTATGGTGGAGCGAGGACCCTGCCCGCGAGGGCTCACAATCTACAAGCGATAGGTGAGGATACAGTAGGTGAGGGAAGAGCTGGTCGTGCAGCGGTATGGTGGAGCGAGGACCCTAACCGCGAGGGCTCACAGTCTACAAGGGATGGGTGAGGATACAGTAGGTGAGGGTAGAGCTGATCGTGCAGCGGTGTGGTGGAGCGAGGACCCTGCCCGCGAGGGCTCACAATCTACAGGGGATAGGTGAGGGTAGAGCTGGTCGTGCAGCAGTATGGTGGAGCGAGGACCCTGCCCGCGAGGGCTCACAGTCTACAGGGGATGGGTGAGGATACAGTGGGTGAGGGTAGAGCTGGTCGTGCAGCGGTATGGTGGAGCGAGGACCCTGCCCACGAGGGCTCACAGTCTACAGGGGATGGGTGAGGATACAGTAGGTGAGGGTAGAGCTGGTCGTGCAGCGGTATGGTAGAGCGAGGACCCTGCCCGCGAGGGCTCACAGTCTACAGGGGATGGGTGAGGATACAGTAGATGAGGGTAGGGCTGGTCATGCAGCGGTATGGTGGAGCGAGGACCCTGCCCGCGAGGGCTCACAGTCTACAGGGGATGGGTGAGGATACAGTGGGTGAGGGTAGAGCTGGTCGTGCAGCGGTATGGTGGAGCGAGGACCCTGCCCGCGAGGGCTCACAATCTACCAGCGATGGGTGAGGATACAGTAGGTGAGGGTAGAGCTGGTCGTGCAGCGGTATGGTGGAGCGAGGACCCTGCCCGCGAGGGCTCACAGTCTACAAAGGATGGGTGAGGATACAGTAGGTGAGGGTAGAGCTGGTCGTGCAGCGGTATGGTGGAGCGAGGACCCTGCCCGCGAGGGCTCACAGTCTACAAGAGATGGGTGAGGATACAGTAGGTGAGGGAAGAGCTGGTCGTGCAGCGGTATGGTGGAGCGAGGACCCTGCCCGCGAGGGCTCACAGTCTACAAGGGATGGGTGAGGATACAGTAGGTGAGGGTAGAGCTGATCGTGCAGCGGTGTGGTGGAGCGAGGACCCTGCCCGCGAGGGCTCACAATCTACAGGGGATGGGTGAGGATACAGTAGGTGAGGGTAGAGCTGGTCGTGCAGCGGTATGGTGGAGTGAGGACCCTGCCCGCGAGGGCTCACAGTCTACAGGGGATGGGTGAGGATACAGCAGGTGAGGGTAGAGCTGGTCGTGCAGCGGTATGGTGGAGCGAGGACCCGGCCCGCGAGGGCTCACAATCTACAGGGGATGCGTGAGGATACAGTAGGTGAGGGTAGAGCTGGTCGTGCAGCGGTATGGTGGAGCGAGGACCCTACCCGCGAGGGCTCACAGTCTACAGGGGATGGGTGAGGATACAGTAGGTGAGGGTAGAGCTGGTCGTGCAGCGGTATGGTGGAGCGAGGACCCTGCCCGCGAGGGCTCACAATCTACAAGGGATGGGTGAGGATACAGTAGGTGAGGGTAGAGCTGGTCGTGCAGCGGTATGGTGGAGCGAGGACCCTGCCCGCGAGGGCTCACAGTCTATAGGGGATGGGTGAGGATACAGCAGGTGAGGGTAGAGCTGGTCGTGCAGTGGTATGGTGGAGCGAGGACCCTGCCCGCGAGGGCTCACAGTCTACAGGGGATGGGTGAGGATACAGTAGGTGAGGGTAGAGCTGGTCGTGCAGCGATATGGTGGAGCGAGGACCCTGCCCGCGAGGGCTCACAGTCTACAAGGGATGGGTGAGGATACAGTAGGTGAGGGTACAGCTGATCGTGCAGCGGTGTGGTGGAGCGAGGACCCGGCCCGCGAGGGCTCACAATCTACAGGAGATGGGTGAGGATACAGTAGGTGAGGGTAGAGCTGGTCGTGCAGCGGTATGGTGGAGCGAGGACCCGGCCCGCGAGGGCTCACAGTCTACAGGGGATGGGTGAGGATACAGTAGGTGAGGGTACAGCTGATCGTGCAGCGGTGTGGTGGAGCGAGGACCCGGCCCGCGAGGGCTCACAATCTACAGGGGATGGGTGAGGATACAGTAGGTGAGGGTAGAGCTGGTCGTGTAGCGGTATGGTGGAGCGAGGACCCTGCCCGCGAGGGCTCACAATCTACAAGGGATGGGTGAGGATACAGTAGGTGAGGGTAGAGCTGGTCGTGCAGCGGTATGGTGGAGCGAGGACCCTGCCCGCGAGGGCTCACAGTCTACAGGGGATGGGTGAGGATACAGTAGGTGAGGGTAGAGCTGGTCGTGCAGCGGTATGGTGGAGCGAGGACCCTGCCCGCGAGGGCTCACAATCTACAAGGGATGGGTGAGGATACAGTAGGTGAGGGTAGAGCTGGTCGTGCAGCGGTATGGTGGAGCGAGGACCCTGCCCGCGAGGGCTCACAGTCTACAGGGGATGGGTGAGGATACAGCAGGTGAGGGTAGAGCTGGTCGTGCAGTGGTATGGTGGAGCGAGGACCCTGCCCGCGAGGGCTCACAGTCTACAAGGGATGGGTGAGGATACAGTAGGTGAGGATAGAGCTGGTCGTGCAGCGATATGGTGGAGCGAGGACCCTGCCCGCGAGGGCTCACAATCTACAGGGGATGGGTGAGGATACAGTAGGTGAGGGTAGAGCTGGTCGTGCAGCGGTATGGTGGAGCGAGGACCCTGCCCGCGAGGGCTCACAATCTACAAGGGATGGGTGAGGATACAGTAGGTGAGGCTAGAGCTGGTCGTGCTGCGGTATGGTGGAGCGAGGACCCTGCCTGCGAGGGCTCACAGTCTACAAGGGATGGGTGAGGATACAGTAGGTGAGGCTAGAGCTGGTCGTGCTGCGGTATGGTGGAGCGAGGGCCCTGCCCCCGAGGGCTCACAGTCTACAGGGGATGGGTGAGGATACAGTAGGTGAGGGTAGAGCTGGTCGTGCAGCGGTATGGTGGAGCGAGGACCCTGCCCGCGAGGGCTCACAGTCTACAGGGGATGGGTGAGGATACAGTAGGTGAGGGTAGAGCTGGTCGTGCAGCAATATGGTGGAGCGAGGACCCTGCCCGCGAGGGCTCACAATCTACAAGGGATGGGTGAGGATAGAGCTGGTCGTGCAGCGGTATGGTGGAGCGAGGACCCTGCCCGCGAGGGCTCACAGTCTACAGGGGATGGGTGAAGATACAGTAGGTGAGGATAGAGCTGGTTGTGCAGCGGTATGGTGGAGCGAGGACCCTGCCCGCGAGGGCTCACAGTCTAAAGGGGATGGGTGAGGATACAGTAGGTGAGGGTAGAGCTGGTCGTGCAGTGGTATGGTGGAGCGAGGACCCTGCCCGCGAGGGCTCACAATCTACAAGGGATGTGTGAGGATACAGTGGGTGAGGGTAGAGCTGGTCGTGCAGCGGTATGGTGGAGCGAGGACCCTGCCCGCGAGGGCTCACAGTCTACAAGGGATGGGTGAGGATACAGTAGGTGAGGGTAGAGCTGGTCGTGCAGTGGTATGGTCGAGCGAGGACCCTGCCCGCGAGGGCTCACAATCTACAAGGGATGGGTGAGGATACAGTAGGTGAGGGTAGAGCTGGTCGTGCAGTGGTATGGTGGAGCCAGGACCCTGCCCGCGAGGGCTCACAGTCTACAGGGGATGGGTGAGGATACAGTAGGTGAGGGTAGAGCTGGTCGTGCAGTGGTATGGTGGAGCCAGGACCCTGCCCGCGAGGGCTCACAGTCTACAGGGGATGGGTGAGGATACAGTAGGTGAGGGTAGAGCTGGTCGTGCAGCGATATGGTGGAGCGAGGACCCTGCCCGCGAGGGCTCACAGTCTACAAGGGATGGGTGAGGATACAGTAGGTGAGGGCAGAGCTGGTCGTGCAGTGGTATGGTGGAGCGAGGACCCTGCCCGCGAGGGCTCACAATCTACAAGGGATGGGTGAGGATACAGTAGGTGAGGGTAGAGCTGGTCGTGCAGTGGTATGGTGGAGCCAGGACCCTGCCCGCGAGGGCTCACAGTCTACAGGGGATGGGTGAGGATACAGTAGGTGAGGGTAGAGCTGGTCGTGCAGTGGTATGGTGGAGCCAGGACCCTGCCCGCGAGGGCTCACAGTCTACAGGGGATGGGTGAGGATACAGTAGGTGAGGGTAGAGCTGGTCGTGCAGTGGTATGGTGGAGCCAGGACCCTGCCCGCGAGGGCTCATAGTCTACAGGGGATGGGTGAGGATACAGTAGGTGAGTGTAGAGCTGGTCGTGCAGCGGTATGGTGGAGCGAGGACCCTGCCCGCGAGGGCTCACAGTCTACAAGGGATGGGTGAGGATACCGTAGGTGAGGGTAGAGCTGGTCGTGCAGTGGTATGGTGGAGCGAGGACCCTGCCCGCGAGGGCTCACAATCTACAAGCGATGGGTGAGGATACAGTAGGTGAGGGTAGAGCTGGTCGTGCAGTGGTATGGTGGAGCGAGGACCCTGCCCGCGAGGGCTCACAGTCTACAAGCGATGGGTGAGGATACAGTAGGTGAGGGTAGAGCTGGTCGTGCAGCGATATGGTGGAGCGAGGACCCTGCCCGCGAGGGCTCACAGTCTACAAGGGATGGGTGAGGATACAGTAGGTGAGGGCAGAGCTGGTCGTGCAGTGGTATGGTGGAGCGAGGACCCTGCCCGCGAGGGCTCACAATCTACAAGGGATGGGTGAGGATACAGTAGGTGAGGGTAGAGCTGGTCGTGCAGTGGTATGGTGGAGCCAGGACCCTGCCCGCGAGGGCTCACAGTCTACAGGGGATGGGTGAGGATACAGTAGGTGAGGGTAGAGCTGGTCGTGCAGTGGTATGGTGGAGCCAGGACCCTGCCCGCGAGGGCTCACAGTCTACAGGGGATGGGTGAGGATACAGTAGGTGAGGGTAGAGCTGGTCGTGCAGTGGTATGGTGGAGCCAGGACCCTGCCCGCGAGGGCTCATAGTCTACAGGGGATGGGTGAGGATACAGTAGGTGAGTGTAGAGCTGGTCGTGCAGCGGTATGGTGGAGCGAGGACCCTGCCCGCGAGGGCTCACAATCTACAAGGGATGGGTGAGGATACAGTAGGTGAGTGTAGAGCTGGTCGTGCAGCGGTGTGGTGGAGCGAGGACCCTGCCCGCGAGGGCTCACAGTCTACAGGGGATGGGTGAGGATACAGTAGGTGAGGGTAGAGCTGGTCGTGCAGCGATATGGTGGAGCGGTGGTTACAGCAGGCAATGTGTCTGATCACTCCAAACCTAGGAGGGAGTTTGAAAGTGTAGACAGAGGCTGCAGGTGCAACGCCATCGATCTGTTCTCCATGAGACCACAATGATCAGTTTCAAAGACATCTATATATATAATCGTCTTATCCCGTCTGTCTGTCTGTCTGTGTGTCTTTCTGTCCAGGAAATCCCGCGTCGCTCATTGGTCCGGCCGCGGCCAATCAGCGACGCGGGATTTGAGAAAAAGATGGCGGCCGTTAGCGGCTCATCTGCGGGACGGAGGTCAGCGGAGATGAGGCGGCGCGAGGCGCTCATCTCCTGGCCGCTAGCAGCAGAAGTACCCCGACCGGCGGCGGCGCCGCTGACCTCCATGCGGCTAGGGTGTCAAGGGAGGACCGGGGAGCGGCGCTGCCGGTCGGGGTACTTCTGCTCCGAGCAGTCGCTCATCTCCCGGCTTCTCGCAGCGGAAGTAGCCGCACACGCAGCGACGCTCCCCGGTCCTCACCAATCAGTGATCTTGGCGCAAAATTTAAACACCACTGTGCTGATTGGTCGCGGCCGCTGTCCGTGACCAATCAGCGATTTTGGCGCCACATTTAAACAGCGGCCGCGACCAATCAGCGATCTTGGCGCCACATTTAAACAGCGGCCGCGACCAATCAGCGATCTTGGCGCCACATTTAAACACTGCTGTGCGCATCGGGTATTCTAGAATAGGTATGCGGCCGACGGGGCGCAATTAGCAGAGCGGCGTTTAAATTTGGCGCCCAAATCGCTGATTGGTCGCGTTCGGCAACCGCGACCAATCAGCAAAGCGGTGTTTAAATTTGGCGGTAATATCGGTAACCAATCTGCGAACCGTGTTAGTGAGGACTGGAGAGCGTGTTTAAATTTGGCACCAAAATCGCTGATTAGTCGCGACCGCGACCAATCAGCAAAGAGGTGTTTAAATTTGGCGACAATACTGCTGATTGGTCGCGGCCGGCGACCGCGACCAATCAGCAGAGCGATGCAGAGCGGTGTTTAAATTTGGCGCCAAAATCGCTGATTGGATGCGTCTGGTGTCCGCGACTATTCAGCAGAGCGTTGTTTAAATTTGGCGCCAAGCTCGCTGATTGGTCGTGGCTGGCGTCCTCGACCAATTAGCACAGCAGTGTTTAAATGTGGCGGCAAGCAAAATCGGTGATTGGTCGCGGCCGCTATTTAAATGTGGCGCCCAAATCGGTGATTGGTCGCAGGCAGCGGCCGCGACCAATCAGCATTGCGGTGTTTAACTTTAGCGCCAAGATCACTGATTGGTCGCGTGCGGAGAGCGCGACCAATCAGCGAATTGTATTGGTGAGGAGCGGGGAGCGGAATCGTATTAGTGAGGACCGGGGAGCGGCGCTGCCTGTGCGGATACTTCCGCTGCGAGAAGCCGGGACATGAGCGACTGCTCGCAGCAGAAGTATCCCGACCCGCAGCGCCGCTCCCTGGTCCTCCCTTCACACCCTAGCCGCTGATGTCCCCACAGTATCCGCATGGTGTTACAAAGGTCCGGACATTTGTGTTAAAAATCGCTGATTGGTCGCTGGCGCTGCCCGCGACCAATCACCGATTTGGGCGCCAAATTTAAATATCGGCCGCGGCCAATCACCGATCTTGGCTCCACATTTAAACACCGCTGTGCTGATTGTTCGCGGCCGATATTTAAATGTGGCGCCCAAATCCGTGATTGGTCGCGGGCAGCGTCGGCGACCAATCAGCACAGCGATGTTTAGGTTTTGCGCTAAGATCAGTGATTGGTCGGGTCCGAAGACCGTGACCAATCATCGAATCGTCTTGGTGAGGACCGGGGAGCGGTGCTGCCTGTGCGGCTACTTCTGCTGTGAGAACCCGGGACATGAGCGGGCGCTCGCAGGAGAAGTATCTCGACCCGCAGCTCCGCTCCCTGGTCCTCCCTTCCGCATGGATGTCAGCGACGCCGGCGGTCCTTCCGCTGATACCGGCCGGGAGATGAGCGCCTCGCGGTGCTCGTCTCCCGGCTGCATCGCCGCTGAGCTCCGTCCCGCAGATGAGCCGCTAACGGCCGCCATCTTTTTTCAGAAATCCCGCGGCGCTGATTGGCCGCTGCCGGACCAATGAGTGACGCGGGATTTCCTGGACAGACAGACAGACAGACAGACGGGATAAGACAATTATATATATAGATAGGATAACACTATGGCACCACCTAGTGGGGATTATTGACACAGCAGTTTTTTTTTCATCTATTTGGTTTATAGTTGCAAGAGTCATGTGCTGCTTGATATATAGAGATGTTGGGTTTGATGGATCACGCTAAATTATTATTAAACGTTACCAGTGCCAACATTGCTATAATTCTTTCCATATCCTATGAATGTATTTCACTTAGGTGATTCTGAACTGGCGACTCCCTCGGAGGATACCCAGGTAATAAACTACCAATCGATTATGTTTGCAAACACCGGGCTTTTTAGTTGCACTCTGATTTTCTGTTTATACTAATTTCTACATGTTTATTATTATTAATAACGGTTATTTTAGGATAAAAATACTCTATTGTTTCTTGGGCTTTATTCTGCCTGTGATCCTAGTGTTACATATTCCTAATTTGTCATAATTAGACTCCATACGGGCGGCCGTGCTCCTCCTGGAGGTGTTACCCCAGCCTCACCATGCAGAGATACCTGGTGGTCGTGCTTCTCCTGGAGGTGTTACCCCAGCCTCACCATGCAGTGATACCTGGTGGTCGTGCTTCTCCTGGAGGTGTTACCCCAGCCTCACCATGCAGTGATACCTGGCGGCCATGCTCCTCCTGGAGGTGTTACCCCAGCCTCACCATGTAATGATACCTGGTGGTCGTGCTCCTCCTGGATGTGTTACCCCAGCCTCACCATGCAGAGATACCTGGTGGTCGTGCTTCTCCTGGAGGTGTTATCCTAGCCTCACCATGTAATGATACCTGGTGGCCATGCTCCTCCTGGAGGTGTTACCCCAGCCTCACCATGTAATGATACCTGGTGGCCATGCTCCTCCTGGAGGTGTTACCCCAGCCTCACCATGCAGAGATACCTGGTGGCCATGCTCCTGGATGTGTTATCCCAGCCTCACCATGCAGCGATACCTGGTGGTCGTGCTCCTCCTGGAGGTGTTACCCCAGCCTCACATTGCAGAGATACCTGGTGGTCGTGCTCCTCCTGGAGGTGTTACCCCAGCCTCACCATGCAGAGATACCTGGTGGCCATGCTCCTCCTGGAGGTGTTACCCCAGCCTCACCATGCAGAGATACCTGGTGGTCGTGCTCCTCCTGGAGGTGTTACCCCAGCCTCACCATGCAGAGATACCTGGTGGCCATGCTCCTCCTGGAGGTGTTACCCCAGCCTCACCATGCAGAGATACCTGGTGGCCATGCTCCTCCTGGAGGTGTTACCCCAGCCTCACCATGTAATGATACCTGGTGGTCGTGCTCCTCCTGGAGGTGTTACCCCAGCCTCACCATGCAGAGATACCTGGTGGCCATGCTCCTCCTGGAGGTGTTACCCCAGCCTCACCATGTAATGATACCTGGTGGTCGTGCTCCTCCTGGAGGTGTTACCCCAGCCTCACCATGCAGCGATACCTGGCGGCCGTGCTCCTCCTGGAGGTGTTACCCCAGCCTCATCATGTAATGATACCTGGTGGTCGTGCTCCTCCTGGAGGTGTTACCCCAGCCTCATCATGCAGAGATACCTGGTGGCCATGCTCCTCCTTGAGGTGTTACCCCAGCCTCACCATGCAGAGATACCTGGTGGTCGTGCTCCTCCTGGAGGTGTTACCCCAGCCTCACCATGCAGAGATACCTGGTGGTCGTGCTTCTCCTGGAGGTGTTATCCTAGCCTCACCATGTAATGATACCTGGTGGCCATGCTCCTCCTGGAGGTGTTACCCCAGCCTCACCATGTAATGATACCTGGTGGCCATGCTCCTCCTGGAGGTGTTACCCCAGCCTCACCATGCAGAGATACCTGGTGGCCATGCTCCTCCTGGAGGTGTTACCCCAGCCTCACCATGCAGTGATACCTGGCGGCCATGCTCCTCCTGGAGGTGTTACCCCAGCCTCACCATGTAATGATACCTGGTGGTCGTGCTCCTCCTGGATGTGTTACCCCAGCCTCACCATGCAGAGATACCTGGTGGTCGTGCTTCTCCTGGAGGTGTTATCCTAGCCTCACCATGTAATGATACCTGGTGGCCATGCTCCTCCTGGAGGTGTTACCCCAGCCTCACCATGTAATGATACCTGGTGGCCATGCTCCTCCTGGAGGTGTTACCCCAGCCTCACCATGCAGAGATACCTGGTGGCCATGCTCCTGGATGTGTTATCCCAGCCTCACCATGCAGCGATACCTGGTGGTCGTGCTCCTCCTGGAGGTGTTACCCCAGCCTCACATTGCAGAGATACCTGGTGGTCGTGCTCCTCCTGGAGGTGTTACCCCAGCCTCACCATGCAGAGATACCTGGTGGCCATGCTCCTCCTGGAGGTGTTACCCCAGCCTCACCATGCAGAGATACCTGGTGGTCGTGCTCCTCCTGGAGGTGTTACCCCAGCCTCACCATGCAGAGATACCTGGTGGCCATGCTCCTCCTGGAGGTGTTACCCCAGCCTCACCATGCAGAGATACCTGGTGGCCATGCTCCTCCTGGAGGTGTTACCCCAGCCTCACCATGTAATGATACCTGGTGGTCGTGCTCCTCCTGGAGGTGTTACCCCAGCCTCACCATGCAGCGATACCTGGCGGCCGTGCTCCTCCTGGAGGTGTTACCCCAGCCTCATCATGTAATGATACCTGGTGGTCGTGCTCCTCCTGGAGGTGTTACCCCAGCCTCACCATGCAGAGATACCTGGTGGCCATGCTCCTCCTGGAGGTGTTACCCCAGCCTCACCATGTAATGATACCTGGTGGTCGTGCTCCTCCTGGAGGTGTTACCCCAGCCTCACCATGCAGCGATACCTGGCGGCCGTGCTCCTCCTGGAGGTGTTACCCCAGCCTCATCATGTAATGATACCTGGTGGTCGTGCTCCTCCTGGAGGTGTTACCCCAGCCTCATCATGCAGAGATACCTGGTGGCCATGCTCCTCCTTGAGGTGTTACCCCAGCCTCACCATGCAGAGATACCTGGTGGTCGTGCTCCTCCTGGAGGTGTTACCCCAGCCTCACCATGCAGAGATACCTGGTGGCCATGCTCCTCCTGGAGGTGTTACCCCAGCCTCACCATGTAGTGATACCTGGCGGCCGTGCTCCTTCTGGAGATGTTACCCCAGCCTCACCATGCAGAGATACATGGTGGCCATGCTCCTCCTGGAGGTGTTACCCCAGCCTCACCATGCAGAGATACCTGGTGGCCATGCTCCTCCTGGAGGTGTTACCCCAGCCTCACCATGCAGAGATACCTGGTGGTCGTGCTTCTCCTGGAGGTGTTACCCCAGCCTCACCATGCAGAGATACCTGGTGGCCATGCTCCTCCTGGAGGTGTTACCCCAGCCTCACCATGTAATGATACCTGGTGGTCGTGCTCCTCCTGGAGGTGTTACCCCAGCCTCACCATGTAATGATACCTGGTGGTCATGCTCCTCCTGGAGGTGTTACCCCAGCCTCATCATGCAGAGATACCTGGTGGCCATGCTCCTCCTGGAGGTGTTACCCCAGCCTCACCATGCAGAGATACCTGGTGGTCGTGCTCCTCCTGGAGGTGTTACCCCAGCCTCACCATGCAGAGATACCTGGTGGCCATGCTCCTCCTGGAGGTGTTACCCCAGCCTCACCATGTAGTGATACCTGGCGGCCGTGCTCCTTCTGGAGATGTTACCCCAGCCTCACCATGCAGAGATACATGGTGGCCATGCTCCTCCTGGAGGTGTTATCCCAGCCTCACCATGCAGAGATACCTGGTGGCCATGCTCCTCCTGGAGGTGTTACCCCAGCCTCACCATGCAGAGATACCTGGTGGTCGTGCTTCTCCTGGAGGTGTTACCCCAGCCTCACCATGCAGAGATACCTGGTGGCCATGCTCCTCCTGGAGGTGTTACCCCAGCCTCACCATGCAGAGATACCTGGTGGTCGTGCTCCTCCTGGAGGTGTTACCCCAGCCTCACCATGCAGAGATACCTGGTGGCCATGCTCCTCCTGGAGGTGTTACCCCAGCCTCACCATGTAGTGATACCTGGCGGCCGTGCTCCTTCTGGAGATGTTACCCCAGCCTCACCATGCAGAGATACATGGTGGCCATGCTCCTCCTGGAGGTGTTATCCCAGCCTCACCATGCAGAGATACCTGGTGGCCATGCTCCTCCTGGAGGTGTTACCCCAGCCTCACCATGCAGAGATACCTGGTGGTCGTGCTTCTCCTGGAGGTGTTACCCCAGCCTCACCATGCAGAGATACCTGGTGGCCATGCTCCTCCTGGAGGTGTTACCCCAGCCTCACCATGTAATGATACCTGGTGGTCGTGCTCCTCCTGGAGGTGTTACCCCAGCCTCACCATGCAGAGATACCTGGTGGCCATGCTCCTCCTGGAGGTGTTACCCCAGCCTCACCATGCAGAGATACCTGGTGGCCATGCTCCTTCTGGAGATGTTACCCCAGCCTCACCATGCAGAGATACCTGGTGGCCATGCTCCTCCTGGAGGTGTTACCCCAGCCTCACCATGCAGAGATACCTGGTGGTCGTGCTTCTCCTGGAGGTGTTACCCCAGCCTCACCATGCAGAGATACCTGGTGGTCGTGCTTCTCCTGGAGGTGTTACCCCAGCCTCACCATGCAGAGATACCTGGTGGCCATGCTCCTGGATGTGTTATCCCAGCCTCACCATGCAGCGATACCTGGTGGTCGTGCTCCTCCTGGAGGTGTTACCCCAGCCTCACATTGCAGAGATACCTGGTGGTCGTGCTCCTCCTGGAGGTGTTACCCCAGCCTCACCATGCAGAGATACCTGGTGGCCATGCTCCTCCTGGAGGTGTTACCCCAGCCTCACCATGCAGAGATACCTGGTGGTCGTGCTCCTCCTGGAGGTGTTACCCCAGCCTCACCATGCAGAGATACCTGGTGGCCATGCTCCTCCTGGAGGTGTTACCCCAGCCTCACCATGTAATGATACCTGGTGGTCATGCTCCTCCTGGAGGTGTTACCCCAGCCTCACCATGCAGCGATACCTGGCGGCCGTGCTCCTCCTGGAGGTGTTACCCCAGCCTCATCATGTAATGATACCTGGTGGTCGTGCTCCTCCTGGAGGTGTTACCCCAGCCTCATCATGCAGAGATACCTGGTGGCCATGCTCCTCCTGGAGGTGTTACCCCAGCCTCACCATGCAGAGATACCTGGTGGTCGTGCTCCTCCTGGAGGTGTTACCCCAGCCTCACCATGCAGAGATACCTGGTGGCCATGCTCCTCCTGGAGGTGTTACCCCAGCCTCACCATGTAGTGATACCTGGCGGCCGTGCTCCTTCTGGAGATGTTACCCCAGCCTCACCATGCAGAGATACATGGTGGCCATGCTCCTCCTGGAGGTGTTACCCCAGCCTCACCATGCAGAGATACCTGGTGGCCATGCTCCTCCTGGAGGTGTTACCCCAGCCTCACCATGCAGAGATACCTGGTGGTCGTGCTTCTCCTGGAGGTGTTACCCCAGCCTCACCATGCAGAGATACCTGGTGGCCATGCTCCTCCTGGAGGTGTTACCCCAGCCTCACCATGTAATGATACCTGGTGGCCATGCTCCTCCTGGAGGTGTTACCCCAGCCTCACCATGTAGTGATACCTGGCGGCCGTGCTCCTTCTGGAGATGTTACCCCAGCCTCACCATGCAGAGATACATGGTGGCCATGCTCCTCCTGGAGGTGTTACCCCAGCCTCACCATGCAGAGATACCTGGTGGCCATGCTCCTCCTGGAGGTGTTACCCCAGCCTCACCATGCAGAGATACCTGGTGGTCGTGCTTCTCCTGGAGGTGTTACCCCAGCCTCACCATGCAGAGATACCTGGTGGCCATGCTCCTCCTGGAGGTGTTACCCCAGCCTCACCATGTAATGATACCTGGTGGTCGTGCTCCTCCTGGAGGTGTTACCCCAGCCTCACCATGCAGAGATACCTGGTGGCCATGCTCCTCCTGGAGGTGTTACCCCAGCCTCACCATGCAGAGATACCTGGTGGCCATGCTCCTTCTGGAGATGTTACCCCAGCCTCACCATGCAGAGATACCTGGTGGCCATGCTCCTCCTGGAGGTGTTACCCCAGCCTCACCATGCAGAGATACCTGGTGGTCGTGCTTCTCCTGGAGGTGTTACCCCAGCCTCACCATGCAGAGATACCTGGTGGTCGTGCTTCTCCTGGAGGTGTTACCCCAGCCTCACCATGCAGAGATACCTGGTGGCCATGCTCCTGGATGTGTTATCCCAGCCTCACCATGCAGCGATACCTGGTGGTCGTGCTCCTCCTGGAGGTGTTACCCCAGCGTCACATTGCAGAGATACCTGGTGGTCGTGCTCCTCCTGGAGGTGTTACCCCAGCCTCACCATGCAGAGATACCTGGTGGCCATGCTCCTCCTGGAGGTGTTACCCCAGCCTCACCATGTAATGATACCTGGTGGTCGTGCTCCTCCTGGAGGTGTTACCCCAGCCTCACCATGCAGCGATACCTGGCGGCCGTGCTCCTCCTGGAGGTGTTACCCCAGCCTCATCATGCAGAGATACCTGGTGGCCATGCTCCTCCTGGAGGTGTTACCCCAGCCTCACCATGCAGAGATACCTGGTGGTCGTGCTCCTCTTGGAGGTGTTACCCCAGCCTCACCATGCAGAGATACCTGGTGGCCATGCTCCTCCTGGAGGTGTTACCCCAGCCTCACCATGTAGTGATACCTGGCGGCCGTGCTCCTTCTGGAGATGTTACCCCAGCCTCACCATGCAGAGATACATGGTGGCCATGCTCCTCCTGGAGGTGTTACCCCAGCCTCACCATGCAGAGATACCTGGTGGCCATGCTCCTCCTGGAGGTGTTACCCCAGCCTCACCATGCAGAGATACCTGGTGGTCTTGCTTCTCCTGGAGGTGTTACCCCAGCCTCACCATGCAGAGATACCTGGTGGCCATGCTCCTCCTGGAGGTGTTACCCCAGCCTCACCATGTAATGATACCTGGTGGTCGTGCTCCTCCTGGAGGTGTTACCCCAGCCTCACCATGCAGAGATACCTGGTGGCCATGCTCCTTCTGGAGATGTTACCCCAGCCTCACCATGCAGAGATACCTGGTGGCCATGCTCCTCCTGGAGGTGTTACCCCAGCCTCACCATGCAGAGATACCTGGTGGTCGTGCTTCCCCTGGAGGTGTTACCCCAGCCTCACCATGCAGAGATACCTGGTGGTCGTGCTTCTCCTGGAGGTGTTACCCCAGCCTCACCATGCAGAGATACCTGGTGGCCATGCTCCTCCTGGAGGTGTTACCCCAGCCTCACCATGTAATGATACCTGGTGGTCGTGCTCCTCCTGGAGGTGTTACCCCAGCCTCATCATGCAGAGATACCTGGCGGCCATGCTCCTCCTGGAGGTGTTACCCCAGCCTCACCATGTAATGATACCTGGTGGCCATGCTCCTCCTGGAGGTGTTACCCCAGCCCCACCATTCAGCGATACCTGGCGGCCATTCTCCTCCTGGAGGTGTTACCCCAGCCTCACCATGCAGAGATACCTGGTGGCCATGCTCCTCCTGGAGGTGTTACCCCAGCCTCACCATGTAGTGATACCTGGCGTCCGTGCTCCTTCTGGAGATGTTACCCCAGCCTCACCATGCAGAGATACATGGTGGCCATGCTCCTCCTGGAGGTGTTACCCCAGCCTCACCATGCAGAGATACCTGGTGGCCATGCTCCTCCTGGAGGTGTTACCCCAGCCTCACCATGCAGAGATACCTGGTGGTCTTGCTTCTCCTGGAGGTGTTACCCCAGCCTCACCATGCAGAGATACCTGGTGGCCATGCTCCTCCTGGAGGTGTTACCCCAGCCTCACCATGTAATGATACCTGGTGGTCGTGCTCCTCCTGGAGGTGTTACCCCAGCCTCACCATGCAGAGATACCTGGTGGCCATGCTCCTTCTGGAGATGTTACCCCAGCCTCACCATGCAGAGATACCTGGTGGCCATGCTCCTCCTGGAGGTGTTACCCCAGCCTCACCATGCAGAGATACCTGGTGGTCGTGCTTCTCCTGGAGGTGTTACCCCAGCCTCACCATGCAGAGATACCTGGTGATCGTGCTCCTCCTGGAGGTGTTACCCCAGCCTCACCATGCAGAGATACCTGGTGGTCGTGCTCCTCCTGGAGGTGTTACCCCAGCCTCACCATGTAATGATACCTGGTGGTCGTGCTCCTCCTGGAGGTGTTACCCCAGCCTCATCATGCAGAGATACCTGGCGGCCATGCTCCTCCTGGAGGTGTTACCCCAGCCTCACCATGTAATGATACCTGGTGGCCATGCTCCTCCTGGAGGTGTTACCCCAGCCCCACCATTCAGCGATACCTGGTGGCCATGCTCCTCCTGGAGGTGTTATCCTAGCCTCACATTGCAGAGATACCTGGCGGCCGTGCTCCTCCTGGAGGTGTTACCCCAGCCTCACCATGCAGTGATACCTGGCGGCCGTGCTCCTCCTGGAGGTGTTATCCTAGCCTCACATTGCAGAGATACCTGGTGGTCGTGCTCCTCCTGGAGGTGTTATCCTAGCCTCACCATGCAGAGATACCTGGCAGCCATGCTCTTCCTGGAGGTGTTACCCAGCCTCACCATGCAGCGATACCTGGCAGCCATGCTTCTCCTGGAGGTGTTATCCCAGCCTCACCATGCAGAGATACCTGGTGGCCATGCTCCTCCTGGATGTGTTATCCCAGCCTCACCATGCAGAGATACCTGGTGGCCATGCTCCTCCTGGATGTGTTATCCTAGCCTCACCATACAGCAATACCTGGCAGCCATGCTTCTCCTGGAGGTGTTACCCCAGCCTCACCATGCAGAGATACCTGGTGGCCATGCTCCTCCTGGATGTGTTATCCCAGCCTCACCATGCAGAGATACCTGGTGGCCATGCTCCTCCTGGATGTGTTATCCTAGCCTCACCATACAGCAATACCTGGCAGCCATGCTTCTCCTGGAGGTGTTACCCCAGCCTCACCATGCAGAGATACCTGGTGGCCATGCTCTTCCTGGAGGTGTTACCCAGCCTCACCATGCAGAGATACCTGGCGGCCATGCTCCTCCTGGAGGTGTTACCCAGCCTCACTATGCAGAGATACCTGGTGGCCATGCTCCTCCTGGAGGTGTTACCCCAGCCTCACCATGTAGTGATACCTGGCGGCCGTGCTCCTTCTGGAGATGTTACCCCAGCCTCACCATGCAGAGATACCTGGTGGCCATGCTCCTCCTGGAGGTGTTACCCCAGCCTCACCATGTAGTGATACCTGGCGGCCGTGCTCCTTCTGGAGATGTTACCCCAGCCTCACCATGCAGAGATACCTGGTGGCCATGGTCCTCCTTGAGGTGTTACCCCAGCCTCCCCATGCAGAGATACCTGGTGGCCATGCTCCTCCTGAAGGTGTTACCCCAGTCTCACCATGCAGCGATACCTGGTGGCCATGCTCCTCCTGAAGGTGTTACCCCAGTCTCACCATGCAGCGATACCTGGTGGCCGGGCTCTTCCTGGAGGTGTTACTGTAGCACATACAGAGGATGATATTATTACACCTGCCAGGAGGAGCAGTTGAGCCACCACATCCATGGAGCAACAATGACGCTCTGGACACTACAGCAGAGTCAGCACAGTGTCAGCTGTCTGCAGGATTTCACCTGTCAGAGGAGCAGTTTATGCTCCAGAGCTGTACTGCCAGCGGAGCGTTGTGGTCACCCGGTCACCCACCAGCCGATAACAGTCACTTCTCTGCTTTTCTGGCACAGGAGGAAGATGCTGCCCCCGGAAATCAGCTGTGACTGATCTGTCAGGACTCAGGACGGTCCCATAGACCTGCAGACTGCGCCCTATAACGAAGGAGCAGGAACGTCCACATGACGGCCGACATGACACCATAGACCCCTGTGGAACAAACCAGATGGCATTTTATTCCTCATTGCTCCGCCCGGCAGAGGGTCCCAGAGCGGCCTGTGATCGTCATCGGGGGTCTGCACCCTGTGTAACGTGGGGGCATTGGAGCCATCTCTTTCCTCTTTTACATCTTCTCCACTTTGGAAACGAAGTTCTGGACGTCACGAGCGAGAAGTTCTGGCTCCTCGAAGGCAGGAAAGTGCCCCCCGCGCGGCATGTAGGTGTAGGACACGATGTGGCGGAACTTCTGCTTGGCCCACACCCGGGGCGCGTGTGCCATCTCACAGGGGAAGGCTGCGATGCCGGTGGGCACATACACCCCGATCCTGAAAGAGGAGTCAGCCCATCATACAGGGTCACCGTGCCCCCCCCCCCCCCCCACAGTGCGGCCCCTCCCGTACCCCCACAGCACTTACAGGAAGGGTACATATTATCCCCCCCAGGATACCGACCACCCTGCCCCCAATAATATCAGCGCCCCCCATAGTGCGGCCTCTCCTGTACCCCCACAGCACTTATAGGAAGGGTACATAGTATCCCCCCCAGGATACCGACCACCCTGCCCCCAATAATATCAGCGCCCCCCATAGTGCGGCCCCTCCTGTACCCCCACAGCACTTACAGGAAGGGTACATATTATCCCCCCAGGGTACCGACCACCCTGCCCCCAATAGTATCCGTGCCCCCCACAGTGCGGCCCTCCTGTACCCCCGCAGCACTTATAGGAAGGGAACATAGTATCCCCCCCAGGGTACTGACCACCCTGCCCGCAATAATATCAGCGCCCCCTATAGTGCAGCCCCTCCTGTACCCTCACAGCACTTACAGGAAGGGTACATAGTATCCCCCCTATGGCACCGACCACCCTGCCCCCAATAGTATCGGCGCCCCCCACAGTACAGCCCCTCCCATACCCCCACAGCACTTACAGGAAGGGTACATAGTATCCACGCCAGGGTACCGACCACCCTGCCCCCAATAGTATCAGTGCCCCCTATAGTGCGGCCTCTCCTGTACCCTCACAGCACTTACAGGAAGGGTACATAGTATCCCCCCCAGGGTACCGACCACCCTGCCCCCAATAGTATCAGTGCCCCCAATAGTATCAGTGCCTCCTGTACCCCCACAGCACTTACAGGAAGGGTACATATTATCCCCCCATGGTACCGACCACCCTGCCCCCAATAGTATCCGTGCCCCCCACAGTGCGGCCCCTCCTGTACCTCCGCAGCACTTATAGGAAGGGTACATAGTATCCCCCCCCAGGATACCGACCACCCTGCCCCCAATAGTATCAGCGCCCCCTATAGTGCGGCCCCTCCTGTACCCTCACAGCACTTACAGGAAGGGTACATAGTATCCCCCCCAGGGTGCCGACCACCCTGCCCCCAATAGTATAAGCGCCCCCTATAGTGCAGCCCCTCCTGTACCCTCACAGCACTTAGAGGAAGGGTACATAGTATCCCCCCCAGGGTACTGACCACCCTGCCCCCAATAGTATCAGCGCCCCCTATAGTGCGGCTCCTCCTGTACCCCCACAGCACTTACAGGAAGGGTACATAGTATCCCCCCCAGGGTACCGACCACCCTGCCCCCAATAGTATCAGCGCCCCCTATAGTGCGGCCCCTCCTGTACCCCCACAGCACTTACAGGAAGGGTACATAGTATCCCCCCTATGGCACCGACCACCCTGCCCCCAATAGTATCCGTGCCCCCCACACTGGGGTCAGTAAGGGGCCGAAGTCACTGCAACTCTGCACCGATGGAAAGATCTCTGCTGCCAAAGAACGGTGACAACGCCTGCTCTGACCTGTACAGCTCTCACAGCTGAGGGTTTGGTGCAGTGCATCTGTGCAGACAATCTCTGTGAGCTGATCACATCAGCAGCATTAGATTAGAGGACGGTCTGGACTGGAAACAACTGTAACGAACACTGAGCTGTAAAAGTGTCTGACTCTGGACAGAAGCAGAATGTGTCCATCGACTGACAGCAGCCGAGATCCTGACTAATGGCGACCTGCTATACACGATGCGGGACGAGTCCTAAAGCTGTGCCCCAGACCCCACAGGTGTACAGCCCTCCCGGGGGGTGACGGTGCCCCAGACCCCACAGGTGTACAGCCTTCCCGGGGGGAGACGGTGCCCCAGACCCCACAGGTGTACAGCCCTCCCGGGGGTGATGGTGCCCCAGACCCCAACAGGTGTACTGCCCTCCCGGGGGGAGACGGTGCCCCAGACCCCACAGGTGTACAGCCCTCCCGGGGGGTGACGGTGCCCAAGACCCCACAGGTGTACAGCCCTCCCGGGGGGAGACGGTGCCCAAGACCCCACAGGTGTACAGCCCTCCCGGGGGGAGACGGTGCCCCAGACCCCACAGGTGTACAGCCCTCCCGGGCGGAGACGGTGCCCCAGACCCCACAGGTGTACAGCCCTCCCGGGGGTGATGGTGCCCCAGACCCCACAGGTGTACAGCCCTCCCGGGGGGAGACGGTGCCCCAGACCCCACAGGTGTACAGCCCTCCCGGGCGGAGACGGTGCCCCAGACCCCACAGGTGTACAGCCCTCCCGGGGGTGATGGTGCCCCAGACCCCACAGGTGTACAGCCCTCCCGGGGGTGATGGTGCCCCAGACCCCACAGGTGTACTGCCCTCCCGGGCGGAGACGGTGCCCCAGACCCCACAGGTGTACAGCCCTCCCGGGGGGTGACGGTGCCCCAGACCCCACAGGTGTACTGCCCTCTCGGGCGGTGACGGTGCCCCAGACCCCACAGGTGTACAGCCCTGCCGGGGGGTGATGGTGCCCAAGACCCCACAGGTGTACAGCCCTCCCGGGGGGTGACGGTGCCCCAGACCCCACAGGTGTACAGCCCTCCCGGGGGGGGTGACGGTGCCCCAGACCCCACAGGTGTACAGCCCACCCGGGGGGTGACGGTGCCCCAGACCCCACAGATGTACAGCCCTCCCGAGGGGGTGACGGTGCCCCAGACCCCACAGATGTACAGCCCTCCCGGGAGGATGACCGTGCCCCAGACCCCACAGATGTACAGCCCTCCCGGGAGGGTGACAGTACCCCAGACCCCACAGATGTACAGCCCACCCGGCCCTGCAGCGGAGGGTGACTTCCCATAGTGGGGTTCACAATGAGCTGCAGAGACATCATCACTACTGATCAGGGCAGTGCCAGTCCCAGCACCTATCATCCCCCAAACATCCCACACTGCCCCTCGCTGGCCTTACTTGGTGTCCGGGGTGCGGTTATAGTCTCTGGAGAAATTCTCCTTATAGAACCTCATGGAGGACGTAATGGATCCAGTAATCCAGTAGATCATGACGTTAGTGAGAAGATCATCCAGGGAGAATTTCCTGAGAGAAGGAATGTGGATTAAACAGCAACAACCACCATGGTCGAATATAATGTATCTACCAGTGTTACATCATGTCTTATCCTCCAGTCACCTCCAGAGCTGCAGTCACTATTCTGCTGTTACATCATGTCTTATCCTCCAGTCACCTCCAGAGCTGCAGTCACTATTCTGCTGTTACATCATGTCTTATCCTCCAGTCACCTCCAGAGCTGCACTCACTATGCTGCTGTTACATCATGTCTTATCCTCCAGTCACCTCCACAGCTGCAGTCACTGTTCTGCTGTTACATCATGTCTTACCCTCCAGTCACCTCCAGAGCTGCACTCACTATTCTACTGTTACATCGTGTCTTATCCTTCGGTCACCTCCAGAGCTGCAGTCACTATTCTGCTGTTACATCGTGTCTTATCCTCTAGTCACCTCCAGAGCTGCGGTCAGTGTTCAGCTGTTATGATTAATCTATTATGTCTCACTTGTCCAGTCCGCCGTCCTCCAGGTCCCTAAAGGAGTAGTCCGTCCATGTTGAGAACTTCTCTAGGATGTAGGCAGCGAGTCCAGCGGGGGAGTCATTCAGAGCAGAGCCTAGGAGAGAGGAGGGGTGTCAGAGGTTGATGACATTGGGGGTCTCTGTTTCCCATGAATCAGTTGTGTATGGATAGACAGTGAACGGTGTGATGCTGAATGTGATGCCGCTTATCAGGCGCCGCTTCTCCCCGTATCTTCACATTGTCGGTAACTGCTCACAATCTCTGCACTCAATGGAAAAAACACGAAAATTCTGAAAGCCGCCAGAACTTTCCAAATCCCGACGGGAACTGATTACACAGAGCAGAGAGGATGCACGGGGGAGGAGCTGAGCGATCAGCCGCCTATAATCAGCGCAGCGCTGGGGGTACGGAGCTCCTAGGTGGACCTACGTCTGACCGCACCACCATGACTATTAATGACCACACCGGCTGCTCCTCACCTACGGTGTCCGGTTTGGTGGCCTGGATGTGCAAGTATCCCGTCTCCCGCATGATCCTGAACACGTTCTTCTCCATGTACGGATACAGGCGCCTGACATCTTCTCTCGTCAGCCCCACCAGCCATGGCAGATATCGACCAATTAGCAGAGATCTCAGCCTCCCGACTCCTCCGCTCGGAAGTATCACAAAGTTTAGGTGAAGACCTTTTACTGACCTGCGAGAGGAGGAAGACATGGACCAGGGGTGGATATATCATTGAAGCAACCTGGTTGGTCGCACAGGGGTCCAGGAAGAATGGGGGCCCATTTCCACAACGGGCCAATATACTGTTCTTGCATAGTGGCCTTTTTCTGTCTGTGTCCACCAGTGACCATTGATGGAGTATAACCCCCAATATGGCAGACTCGTATAACGTGTGAGGGCATCCTCCTCCCACCAGACACTTACTGTGGCTTCATCTGAGATAGGAGGGTGGTGATTCTACTGCCCCAGTCTCCACCCTGGAGGTAAAACTCACTGAACCCAAGTCTCAGCATCAACTTGTAGAAGATTCGGGCAGCGGCAAAGGCGCTGAATCCTAGACGAGAAGGAGACGGGGTTAATATTTCCAGCTGTATTTATGTTCTCAGATGGTTGGGACTTCAGCCTTGAGGTCCTCTTCTCACCTTGCTTAGATGGGGCCTCAGAGAAGCCGTATCCCGGGATGGATGGACAGATGACCTCAAAGGCAATGTTTGGATCTAGACCGTGATTCCCAGGATCCGTCAACATTGGGAGAATGTGGTAGAATTCGTAGAAGGAGCCTGGCCAGCCATGGACCATGAGGAGAGGATGGACCTTCTGTCCGGGGCTCAGATGTGATGGCTTTACATGGATGAAATGTATGTCCAGACCTACGGGATAAGGAGCATGTGACGCCGGGAATGTATGTACATCGCTGAAGCCTCACCCTTAGGCTACGGCCCCACTATCAGTATTCGATCAGTATTCGGTCAGTATTGTGGGTGATAAATGCAGAATTGGTGACTTGTTTCTATTATACCTTTTCTCGGATTGTTCCTCACCTGGTTTTGGCTCCCACTCCTGAGAAAAAATACTGACCGAATACTTACCAAATACTGATAGTGGGGCCGTGGCCTTAGATCTCACCTTGAGGTCTCATCCTGAGATACCACCCTGAGATCTCAGTCTGTGGCCCCATCCTGTGGTCCCTGCCTGAGGTACCACTCTGAGGTCCCACCCTTAGAACCCATTCTGAGGTTTCATACTGTAATCCCATACAGAGCTTTTATCCTGAGATCCCATCCTGAGATCTCACCCTGAGATTCTACCCTGTAGTCTCATCCAGAGATCCCACCTTGAAATCCCTGACTGAGATTCCAGACTGAGGGCCCACCCTGAAATTCCACCCATGCTGTGGTCTAATCCTGAGATTCCAGCCTGTGGTCCTTCCCTGAGGTACCAAATTGAGATCCCACCCTGAGGTTTAATCCTGAGATCCGAGAATGAGATCCCACCCTGAGATCCCATCCTGTAGTACCAGCCTGAGGTCCCACCCTGATATCCCACTCTGTGGTTTCATCCTCAGGTCCCACCCTGTTGTTTTTTCCGGGGGTCCCGACTTGAGGTCCTAAGCTGAGATCCCACCTTGGTGTCCCACCCTGAGGTCCCAGTATTTGGTGTCACTCTGAGATAACACCCTGAGGTCCCAATATGAGGTTTCACCCTGAGAACAAAGAGTGAGCTTTTATCTTGAGATTCCAGACTGATGCTTAATCCTGAGATCCAAGACTAAGGGTTAATCCTGAGATCCCAGACTGAAGATTCATCCTGAGATCCCAGACTGTGGTTTCATCCTAAAATCCTAGACTGAGGCTTCATCCTGAGATCCCAGAGTGAGGTTTCATCCTGAGATCCCAGAGTGAAGTTTCATCCTGAGATCTTAGACTGAGGTCCCACCCTACAGTCTTATCCTCAGATACCAGCCTGAGGGTCCACCCTGAGATTCCACTCTGTGGTCTCATCCTGAGATCCCACCCTGAGGTCTCAGCCTGAGGTTTCATACAGAGATCCCAGAATGAGGTCCCAACCTGAGCTCCCACCCTTAGATCCCACTCTGAAATTTTATACTGTGATCCCAGACTGAACTTTTATCCTGAGATCTCACCCTGGTG
This sequence comes from Phyllobates terribilis, assembly GCF_046119375.1. Classification (NCBI taxonomy): domain Eukaryota; kingdom Metazoa; phylum Chordata; class Amphibia; order Anura; family Dendrobatidae; genus Phyllobates; species Phyllobates terribilis. Next base: position 652,989,120 of record NW_027362763.1, read on the forward strand.
TCCCACCTTAAGGTCCCACCCTGAGATTCCATCGGCAGGTCGCAGTCTCTGGCCCTATCCTGAGGTACCACCGTGAGGTCCCACCCTAAGTTAGGTCCCACTCTTTTATCCTGAGATCCCAGACTGAGATTTCATTCTGAGATCCCAGACTGAGGTCCCACCCTGCAGTCTTATCCTGTCCTGTGGTTCCACCCTGAGTTCCTAGCCTAAGGTTCCACCCTTAGATCCCACTCTGAGGTTTCATCCTGAGATCACAAACTGAGGTTTCATCCTGAGGTCCCAGAGTGAGGTTTCATCCTGAAATCCCAGAGTGAGGTTTTATCCTGAGATCCCAGAGTGAGGTTTCATCCTGAGATCTTAGACTGAGGTCCCACCCTACAGTCTTATCCTCAGATACCAGCCTGAGGTTCCATCCTAAGATTCCTCCCAGAGGTCTCAACCTGAGATTCCACCCTGTGGTCTCATCATGAGATCTCACCCTGAGGTCAAACTCTAAAGTCCCAACCAGAGGTACCACATTGAGGTCCCACCCTAAGGTCCCAGCCTGAGGTACCACATTGCGATCCCACCCTTAGATTCCACCCGAAGGTTTCATACTGAGATCCGAGAATGAGGTTCAACCCTGTGGACTCATCCTGAGATCCTACCCTGAGGTCCCAGCCTGACACCATTTTATGATCCCAGCCTGAGATCCCACTCTGAGCTTTCATTCTAAGATCACAGACTGAGGTTTCATCCTGAGATCCCATCCTGTGGTCTCATCCTGAAATCTCAGACTGAGGGCCCACCCTGAGATTCCACTCTGTGGTCTCATCCTGAGATCCCACCCTGAGGTCTCAGCCTGAGGTTTCATACAGAGATCCCAGAATGAGGTCCCAACCTGAGGTCCCACCCTTAGATCCCACTCTGAAGTTTTATTCTGTGATCCCAGACTGAACTTTTATCCTGAGATCCCATCCTGAGATCTCACCCTGGTGTCCCACCTTAAGGTCCCACCCTGAGATTCCACCGGCAGGTCGCAGTCTGTGGCCCTAGCCTAAGGTCCCACCGTGAGGTCCCACCCTAAGTTAGGTCCCACTCTTTTATCCTGAGATCCCAGACTGAGATTTCATTCTGAGATCTCAGACTGAGGTCCCACCCTGCAGTCTTATCCTCAGATACCAGCCTGAGGTTCCATCCTAAGATTCCTCCCAGAGGTCTCAACCTGAGATTCCACCCTGTGGTCTCATCATGAGATCTCACCCTGAGGTCAAACTCTAAAGTCCCAACCAGAGGTACCACATTGAGGTCCCACCCTAAGGTCCCAGCCTGAGGTACCACATTGCGATCCCACCCTTAGATTCCACCCGAAGGTTTCATACTGAGATCCGAGAATGAGGTTCAACCCTGTGGACTCATCCTGAGATCCTACCCTGAGGTCCCAGCCTGACACCATTTTATGATCCCAGCCTGAGATCCCACTCTGAGCTTTCATTCTAAGATCACAGACTGAGGTTTCATCCTGAGATCCCATCCTGTGGTCTCATCCTGAAATCTCAGACTGAGGGCCCACCCTGAGATTCCACTCTGTGGTCTCATCCTGAGATCCCACCCTGAGGTCTCAGCCTGAGGTTTCATACAGAGATCCCAGAATGAGGTCCCAACCTGAGCTCCCACCCTTAGATCCCACTCTGAAATTTTATACTGTGATCCCAGACTGAACTTTTATCCTGAGATCTCACCCTGGTGTCCCACCTTAAGGTCCCACCCTGAGATTCCACCGGCAGGTCGCAGTCTGTGGCCCTAGCCTAAGGTCCCACCGTGAGGTCCCACCCTAAGTTAGGTCCCACTCTTTTATCCTGAGATCCCAGACTGAGATTTCATTCTGAGATCCCAGACTGAGGTCCCACCCTGCAGTCTTATCCTGTCCTGTGGTTCCACCCTGAGTTCCTAGCCTGAGGATCCACCCTTAGATCCCACTCTGAGGTTTCATTCTGAGATCACAAACTGAGGTTTCATCCTGAGGTCCCGTCCTGAGATCCTATTCTGAAGTCTCATTCGGAGGTCCCATCCAGAGGTCTCGCTCTGAGATCCCAGTCTGAGATCTCATTCTGAGGTCCCAGCCGTAGACTCCACTATGAAGTCCCACCGTGAAGTACCACCCTGAGGTTCTACCCTGAGATACCACCCTGAGATCCCACCCTGAAGTCTCACCCTGAAGTCTCACCCTGAAGTCTCACCCTGAAGTCTCACCCTGAAGTTCCACCCTGAGATGCCACCCTGAGAGTCTAACCTGAGGTCCCTGCCTGAGATCCCACCATTTGACATCTCCTCTACCTTCTATGGTCGTCTTGTAGTGTGGGTATTTATTGAGGATCTCCACTTGCTTGCTCCAGTCATATTTATTCCTCCAATAAGAGATCACCGTCCTGAGAAGTGAGGGATTGAACCCATAGTAGAATCTGGAGTCTTCTAGAGGAGTAAAGAAGCGGGTGCCGTCCAATCGTCTGTGAAGATCCTGGAGAGACATCCCAGTGAGATCATGGGTCATACAGAATGAAGATTCTTGTCTTTTATTCATGCATTTGATCTCTACAGATCCCTATATACAAATGAAAGTCAGACATTGCTTCTCTGCTTCCACAGAATTTTTTAAAAAAGGAACTCATGAAATCGGCCTGGACAGAAATGATGGGACCCCTGAAAATAATGTGACAAAAGGGACATGGTAAATCCAGTTGTGTCCACTAATTATCATCACAGGTGTCTACAATCTTGTAATCAGTCAGTGGCCTGTATATAGAGCTACAGATACTCACTGTGCTGTATATAGGGCTACAGATACTCACTGTGCTGTATATAGAGCTACAGATACTCACTGTGCTGTATATAGAGCTACAGATACTCACTGTGCCTGTATATAGAGCTACAGATACTCACTGTGCCTGTATATAGGGCTACAGATACTCACTGTGCTGTATATAGAGCTACAGATACTCACTGTGCTGTATATAGGGCTACAGATACTCACTGTGCTGTATATAGAGCTACAGATACTCACTGTGCCTGTATATAGGGCTACAGATACTCACTGTGCTGTATATAGAGCTACAGATACTCACTGTGCTGTATATAGGACTACAGATACTCACTGTGCTGTATATAGAGCTACAGATACTCACTGTGCTGTATATAGAGCTACAGATACTCACTGTGCCTGTATATAGGGCTACAGATACTCACTGTGCTGTATATAGAGCTACAGATCCTCACTGTGCTGTATATAGGGCTACAGATACTCACTGTGCTGTATATAGAGCTACAGATACTCACTGTGCTGTATATAGAGCTACAGATACTCACTGTGCTGTATATAGAGCTACAGATACTCACTGTGCTGTATATAGGGCTACAGATACTCACTGTGCCTGTATATAGAGCTACAGATACTCACTGTGCCTGTATATAGGGCTACAGATACTCACTGTGCTGTATATAGAGCTACAGATACTCACTGTGCTGTATATAGAGCTACAGATACTCACTGTGCTGTATATAGGGCTACAGATACTCACTGTGCTGTATATAGAGCTACAGATAATCACTGTGCTGTATATAGGGCTACAGATACTCACTGTGCTGTATATAGGGCTACAGATACTCACTGTGCCTGTATATAGGACTACAGATACTCACTGTGCTGTATATAGGGCTACAGATACTCACTGTGCTGTATATAGAGCTACAGATACTCACTGTGCTGTATATAGAGCTACAGATACTCACTGTGCCTGTATATAGGGCTACAGATACTCACTGTGCTGTATATAGAGCTACAGATACTCACTGTGCTGTATATAGGGCTACAGATACTCACTGTGCTGTATATAGAGCTACAGATAATCACTGTGCTGTATATAGGGCTACAGATACTCACTGTGCTGTATATAGAGCTACAGATACTCACTGTGCTGTATATAGAGCTACAGATACTCACTGTGCCTGTATATAGGGCTACAGATACTCACTGTGCTGTATATAGAGCTACAGATACTCACTGTGCCTGTATATAGGGCTACAGATACTCACTGTGCTGTATATAGAGCTACAGATACTCACTGTGCTGTATATAGAGCTACAGATACTCACTGTGCTGTATATAGAGCTACAGATACTCACTGTGCCTGTATATAGAGCTACAGATACTCACTGTGCTGTATATAGAGCTACAGATACTCACTGTGCTGTATATAGAGCTACAGATACTCACTGTGCTGTATATAGGGCTACAGATACTCACTGTGCTGTATATAGAGCTACAGATACTCACTGTGCCTGTATATAGGACTACAGATACTCACTGTGCTGTATATAGGACTACAGATACTCACTGTGCCTGTATATAGAGCTACAGATACTCACTGTGCTGTATATAGGACTACAGATACTCACTGTGCTGTATATAGAGCTACAGATACTCACTGTGCTGTATATAGGGCTACAGATACTCACTGTGCTGTATATAGGACTACAGATACTCACTGTGCTGTATATAGAGCTAAAGATACTCACTGTGCTGTATATAGAGCTACAGATACTCACTGTGCTGTATATAGAGCTACAGATACTCACTGTGCTGTATATAGAGCTACAGATACTCACTGTGCCTGTATATAGGGCTACAGATACTCACTGTGCTGTATATAGAGCTACAGATACTCACTGTGCTGTATATAGGGCTACAGATACTCACTGTGCCTGTATATAGAGCTACAGATACTCACTGTCCCTGTATATAGAGCTACAGATACTCACTGTCCCTGTATATAGGGCTACAGATACTCACTGTGCTGTATATAGAGCTACAGATACTCACTGTGCCTGTATATAGGGCTACAGATACTCACTGTGCCTGTATATAGAGCTACAGATACTCACTGTGCTGTATATAGAGCTACAGATACTCACTGTGCTGTATATAGGACTACAGATACTCACTGTGCTGTATATAGAGCTACAGATACTCACTGTGCTGTATATAGGGCTACAGATACTCACTGTGCTGTATATAGAGCTACAGATACTCACTGTGCTGTATATAGGGCTACAGATACTCACTGTGCTTTATATAGAGCTACAGATACTCACTGTGCTGTATATAGAGCTACAGATACTCACTGTGCTGTATATAGAGCTACCGATACTCACTGTGCTGTATATAGGGCTACAGATACTCACTGTGCTGTATATAGGGCTACAGATACTCACTGTGCTGTATATAGGGCTACATATACTCACTGTGCTGTATATAGAGCTACAGATACTCACTGTGCTGTATATAGGGCTACAGATACTCACTGTGCCTGTATATAGAGCTACAGATACTCACTGTGCTGTATATAGGACTACAGATACTCACTGTGCTGTATATAGAGCTACAGATACTCACTGTGCTGTATATAGAGCTACAGATACTCACTGTGCTGTATATAGGGCTACAGATACTCACTGTGCTGTATATAGAGCTACAGATACTCACTGTGCTGTATATAGGGCTACAGATACTCACTGTGCCTGTATATAGAGCTACAGATACTCACTGTGCTGTATATAGAGCTACAGATACTCACTGTGCTGTATATAGGGCTACATATACTCACTGTGCTGTATATAGGGCTACAGATACTCACTGTGCTGTATATAGAGCTACAGATACTCACTGTGCCTGTATATAGAGCTACAGATACTCACTGTGCTGTATATAGAGCTACAGATACTCACTGTGCTGTATATAGAGCTACCGATACTCACTGTGCTGTATATAGGGCTACATATACTCACTGTGCTGTATATAGAGCTACAGATACTCACTGTGCTGTATATAGAGCTACAGATACTCACTGTGCTGTATATAGAGCTACCGATACTCACTGTGCTGTATATAGGGCTACAGATACTCACTGTGCTGTATATAGGGCTACAGATACTCACTGTGCTGTATATAGGGCTACATATACTCACTGTGCTGTATATAGAGCTACAGATACTCACTGTGCTGTATATAGAGCTACCGATACTCACTGTGCTGTATATAGGGCTACAGATACTCACTGTGCTGTATATAGGACTACAGATACTCACTGTGCTGTATATAGAGCTACAGATACTCACTGTGCTGTATATAGAGCTACAGATACTCACTGTGCTGTATATAGGACTACAGATACTCACTGTGCTGTATATAGGGCTACAGATACTCACTGTGCTGTATATAGGACTACAGATACTCACTGTGCTGTATATAGGACTACAGATACTCACTGTGCTGTATATAGAGCTACAGATACTCACTGTGCTGTATATAGAGCTACAGATACTCACTGTGCTGTATATAGGACTACAGATACTCACTGTGCTGTATATAGGACTACAGATACTCACTGTGCTGTATATAGGGCTACAGATACTCACTGTGCTGTATATAGAGCTACAGATACTCACTGTGCCTGTATATAGGGTTACAGATACTCACTGTGCTGTATATAGGACTACAGATACTCACTGTGCTGTATATAGGACTACAGATACTCACTGTGCTGTATATAGAGCTACAGATACTCACTGTGCTGTATATAGAGCTACAGATACTCAATGTGCTGTATATAGGACTACAGATACTCACTGTGCTGTATATAGGACTACAGATACTCACTGTGCTGTATATAGGGCTACAGATACTCACTGTGCTGTATATAGAGCTACAGATACTCACTGTGCCTGTATATAGAGCTACAGATACTCACTGTGCTGTATATAGAGCTACAGATACTCAATGTGCTGTATATAGAGCTACAGATACTCACTGTGCTGTATATAGAGCTACAGATACTCACTGTGCTGTATATAGAGCTACAGATACTCAATGTGCTGTATATAGGGCTACAGATACTCACTGTGCTGTATATAGAGCTACAGATACTCAATGTGCTGTATATAGGGCTACAGATACTCAATGTGCTGTATATAGAGCTACATATACTCACTGTGCTGTATATAGAGCTACAGATACTCAATGTGCTGTATATAGGGCTACAGATACTCACTGTGCTGTATATAGGACTACAGATACTCACTGTGCTGTATATAGGACTACAGATACTCACTGTGCTGTATATAGGACTACAGATACTCATTGTGCTGTATATAGGGCTACAGATACTCACTGTGCTGTATATAGAGCTACAGATACTCACTGTGCTGTATATAGGGCTACAGATACTCACTGTGCTGTATATAGGACTACAGATACTCACTGTGCTGTATATAGAGCTACAGATACTCACTGTGCTGTATATAGAGCTACAGATACTCACTGTGCTGTATATAGAGCTACAGATACTCACTGTGCTGTATATAGAGCTACAGATACTCACTGTGCCTGTATATAGGGCTACAGATACTCAATGTGCTGTATATAGGGCTACAGATACTCACTGTGCTGTATATAGGACTACAGATACTCACTGTGCTGTATATAGGACTACAGATACTCACTGTGCTGTATATAGGGCTACAGATACTCACTGTGCTGTATATAGAGCTACAGATACTCACTGTGCCTGTATATAGAGCTACAGATACTCAATGTGCTGTATATAGGGCTACAGATACTCACTGTGCTGTATATAGAGCTACAGATACTCACTGTGCCTGTATATAGAGCTACAGATACTCAATGTGCTGTATATAGGGCTACAGATACTCACTGTGCTGTATATAGGACTACAGATACTCACTGTGCTGTATATAGGACTACAGATACTCACTGTGCTGTATATAGGGCTACAGATACTCACTGTGCTGTATATAGAGCTACAGATACTCACTGTGCCTGTATATAGAGCTACAGATACTCACTGTGCTGTATATAGGGCTACAGATACTCACTGTGCCTGTATATAGAGCTACAGATACTCACTGTGCTGTATATAGAGCTACAGATACTCACTGTGCTGTATATAGAGCTACAGATACTCACTGTGCTGTATATAGGACTACAGATACTCACTGTGCCTGTATATAGAGCTACAGATACTCACTGTGCTGTATATAGGACTACAGATACTCACTGTGCTGTATATAGGGCTACAGATACTCACTGTGCTGTATATAGGGCTACAGATACTCACTGTTCCTGTAAATAGGACTACAGATACTCACTGTGCTGTATATAGGGCTACAGATACTCACTGTGCTGTATATAGGGCTACAGATACTCACTGTGCTGTATATAGGGCTACAGATGCTCACTGTGCTGTATATAGGGTTACAGATACTCACTGTGCTGTATATAGGGCTACAGATACTCACTGTGCTGTATATAGAGCTACAGATACTCACTGTGCTGTATATAGAGCTACAGATACTCACTGTGCTGTATATAGAGCTACAGATACTCACTGTGCTGTATATAGAGCTACAGATACTCACTGTGCCTGTATATAGAGCTACAGATACTCACTGTGCTGTATATAGAGCTACAGATACTCACTGTGCTGTATATAGGGCTACAGATACTCACTGTGCTGTATATAGAGCTACAGATACTCACTGTGCTGTATATAGAGCTACAGATACTCACTGTGCTGTATATAGAGCTACAGATACTCACTGTGCTGTATATAGAGCTACAGATACTCACTGTGCTGTATATAGGACTACAGATACTCACTGTGCTGAATATAGAGCTACAGATACTCACTGTGCTGTATATAGAGCTACAGATACTCACTGTGCTGTATATAGAGCTACAGATACTCACTGTGCTGTATATAGGACTACAGATACTCACTGTGCTGTATATAGGGCTACAGATACTCACTGTGCTGTATATAGGGCTACAGATACTCACTGTGCTGTATATAGAGCTACAGATACTCACTGTGCTGTATATAGGGCTACAGATACTCACTGTGCTGTATATAGAGCTACAGATACTCACTGTGCTGTATATAGAGCTACAGATACTCACTGTGCTGTATATAGGGCTACAGATACTCACTGTGCCTGTATATAGGACTACAGATACTCACTGTGCTGTATATAGGGCTACAGATACTCACTGTGCTGTATATAGGGCTACAGATACTCACTGTGCTGTATATAGGGCTACAGATACTCACTGTGCTGTATATAGAGCTACAGATACTCACTGTGCTGTATATAGAGCTACAGATACTCACTGTGCTGTATATAGGGCTACAGATACTCACTGTGCTGTATATAGGGCTACAGATACTCACTGTGCCTGTATATAGGACTACAGATACTCACTGTGCTGTATATAGAGCTACAGATACTCACTGTGCTGTATATAGGGCTACAGATACTCACTGTGCTGTATATAGAGCTACAGATACTCACTGTGCCTGTATATAGAGCTACAGATACTCACTGTGCTGTATATAGAGGTACAGATACTCACTGTGCCTGTATATAGAGCTACAGATACTCACTGTGCCTGTATATAGAGCTACAGATACTCACTGTGCTGTATATAGAGCTACAGATACTCACTGTGCCTGTATATAGAGCTACAGATACTCACTGTGCTGTATATAGGGCTACAGACACTCACTGTGCTGTATATAGAGCTACAGATACTCACTGTGCTGTATATAGGACTACAGATACTCACTGTGCTGTATATAGGGCTACAGATACTCACTGTGCTGTATATAGGGCTACAGATACTCACTGTGCTGTATATAGAGCTACAGATACTCACTGTGCTGTATATAGGGCTACAGATACTCACTGTGCTGTATATAGGGCTACAGATACTCACTGTGCTGTATATAGGGCTACAGATACTCACTGTGCTGTATATAGGGCTACAGATACTCACTGTGCTGTATATAGGGCTACAGATACTCACTGTGCTGTATATAGGGCTACAGATACTCACTGTGCTGTATATAGGGCTACAGATACTCACTGTGCTGTATATAGGGCTACAGATACTCACTGTGCTGTATATAGGGCTACAGATACTCACTGTGCTGTATATAGAGCTACAGATACTCACTGTGCTGTATATAGGACTACAGATACTCACTGTGCTGTATATAGGGCTACAGATACTCACTGTGCTGTATATAGGGCTACAGATACTGACTGTGCTGTATATAGGGCTACAGATACTCACTGTGCTGTATATAGGGCTACAGATACTCACTGTGCTGTATATAGGACTACAGATACTCACTGTGCTGTATATAGGGCTACAGATACTCACTGTGCTGTATATAGAGCTACAGATACTCACTGTGCTGTATATAGAGCTACAGATACTCACTGTGCTGTATATAGAGCTACAGATACTCACTGTGCTGTATATAGGACTACAGATACTCACTGTGCTGTATATAGAGCTACAGATACTCACTGTGCTGTATATAGGACTACAGATACTCACTGTGCTGTATATAGGGCTACAGATACTCACTGTGCTGTATATAGAGCTACAGATACTCACTGTGCTGTATATAGAGCTACAGATACTGACTGTGCTGTATATAGGACTACAGATACTCACTGTGCTGTATATAGGACTACAGATACTCACTGTGCTGTATATAGAGCTACAGATACTGACTGTGCTGTATATAGGACTACAGATACTCACTGTGCTGTATATAGAGCTACAGATACTCACTGTGCTGTATATAGAGCTACAGATACTGACTGTGCTGTATATAGGACTACAGATACTCACTGTGCTGTATATAGAGCTACAGATACTCACTGTGCTGTATATAGAGCTACAGATACTGACTGTGCTGTATATAGAGCTACAGATACTCACTGTGCTGTATATAGAGCTACAGATACTCACTGTGCTGTATATAGAGCTACAGATACTCACTGTGCTGTATATAGAGCTACAGATACTCACTGTGCTGTATATAGAGCTACAGATACTCACTGTGCTGTATATAGGGCTACAGATACTCACTGTGCCTGTATATAGAGCTACAGATACTCACTGTGCCTGTATATAGAGCTACAGATACTCACTGTGCTGTATATAGAGCTACAGATACTCACTGTGCCTGTATATAGGACTACAGATACTCACTGTGCCTGTATATAGAGCTACAGATACTCACTGTGCTGTATATAGAGCTACAGATACTCACTGTGCCTGTATATAGGACTACAGATACTCACTGTGCTGTATATAGGACTACAGATACTCACTGTGCTGTATATATTGCTACAGATACTCACTGTGCTGTATATAGAGCTACAGATACTGACTGTGCTGTATATAGAGCTACAGATACTCACTGTGCTGTATATAGGACTACAGATACTCACTGTGCTGTATATAGAGCTACAGATACTCACTGTGCTGTATATAGAGCTACAGATACTGACTGTGCTGTATATAGAGCTACAGATACTCACTGTGCCTGTATATAGAGCTACAGATACTCACTGTGCCTGTATATAGGGCTACAGATACTCACTGTGCCTGTATATAGGGCTACAGATACTCACTGTGCTGTATATAGGACTACAGATACTCACTGTGCTGTATATAGAGCTACAGATACTCACTGTGCTGTATATAGAGCTACAGATACTCACTGTGCCTGTATATAGAGCTACAGATACTCACTGTGCTGTATATAGAGCTACAGATACTCACTGTGCTGTATATAGAGCTACAGATACTCACTGTGCTGTATATAGAGCTACAGATACTCAATGTGCTGTATATAGGGCTACAGATACTCACTGTGCTGTATATAGAGCTACAGATACTCAATGTGCTGTATATAGGGCTACAGATACTCAATGTGCTGTATATAGAGCTACATATACTCACTGTGCTGTATATAGGGCTACAGATACTCACTGTGCTGTATATAGGACTACAGATACTCACTGTGCTGTATATAGGACTACAGATACTCACTGTGCTGTATATAGGACTACAGATACTCACTGTGCTGTATATAGGGCTACAGATACTCACTGTGCTGTATATAGGGCTACAGATACTCACTGTGCTGTATATAGGGCTACAGATGCTCACTGTGCTGTATATAGGGTTACAGATACTCACTGTGCTGTATATAGGACTACAGATACTCACTGTGCTGTATATAGAGCTACAGATACTCACTGTGCTGTATATAGAGCTACAGATACTCACTGTGCTGTATATAGAGCTACAGATACTCACTGTGCTGTATATAGAGCTACAGATACTCACTGTGCCTGTATATAGAGCTACAGATACTCAATGTGCTGTATATAGGGCTACAGATACTCACTGTGCTGTATATAGGACTACAGATACTCACTGTGCTGTATATAGGACTACAGATACTCACTGTGCTGTATATAGGGCTACAGATACTCACTGTGCCTGTATATAGAGCTACAGATACTCACTGTGCTGTATATAGAGCTACAGATACTCACTGTGCCTGTATATAGAGCTACAGATACTCAATGTGCTGTATATAGGGCTACAGATACTCACTGTGCTGTATATAGGACTACAGATACTCACTGTGCTGTATATAGGACTACAGATACTCACTGTGCTGTATATAGGGCTACAGATACTCACTGTGCCTGTATATAGAGCTACAGATACTCACTGTGCTGTATATAGAGCTACAGATACTCACTGTGCTGTATATAGAGCTACAGATACTCACTGTGCCTGTATATAGGGCTACAGATACTCACTGTTCCTGTAAATAGGACTACAGATACTCACTGTGCTGTATATAGGGCTACAGATACTCACTGTTCCTGTAAATAGGACTACAGATACTCACTGTGCTGTATATAGGGCTACAGATACTCACTGTGCTGTATATAGGGCTACAGATACTCACTGTTCCTGTAAATAGGACTACAGATACTCACTGTGCTGTATATAGGGCTACAGATACTCACTGTGCTGTATATAGGGCTACAGATACTCACTGTGCTGTATATAGGGCTACAGATGCTCACTGTGCTGTATATAGGGTTACAGATACTCACTGTGCTGTATATAGGGCTACAGATACTCACTGTGCTGTATATAGAGCTACAGATACTCACTGTGCTGTATATAGAGCTACAGATACTCACTGTGCTGTATATAGAGCTACAGATACTCACTGTGCTGTATATAGAGCTACAGATACTCACTGTGCCTGTATATAGAGCTACAGATACTCACTGTGCTGTATATAGAGCTACAGATACTCACTGTGCTGTATATAGGGCTACAGATACTCACTGTGCTGTATATAGAGCTACAGATACTCACTGTGCTGTATATAGAGCTACAGATACTCACTGTGCTGTATATAGAGCTACAGATACTCACTGTGCTGTATATAGAGCTACAGATACTCACTGTGCTGTATATAGGACTACAGATACTCACTGTGCTGTATATAGGGCTACAGATACTCACTGTGCTGTATATAGGGCTACAGATACTCACTGTGCTGTATATAGAGCTACAGATACTCACTGTGCTGTATATAGGGCTACAGATACTCACTGTGCTGTATATAGAGCTACAGATACTCACTGTGCTGTATATAGAGCTACAGATACTCACTGTGCTGTATATAGGGCTACAGATACTCACTGTGCCTGTATATAGGACTACAGATACTCACTGTGCTGTATATAGGGCTACAGATACTCACTGTGCTGTATATAGGGCTACAGATACTCACTGTGCTGTATATAGGGCTACAGATACTCACTGTGCTGTATATAGAGCTACAGATACTCACTGTGCTGTATATAGAGCTACAGATACTCACTGTGCTGTATATAGGGCTACAGATACTCACTGTGCTGTATATAGGGCTACAGATACTCACTGTGCTGTATATAGGGCTACAGATACTCACTGTGCCTGTATATAGGGCTACAGATACACACTGTGCTGTATATAGGGCTACAGATACTCACTGTGCTGTATATAGAGGTACAGATACTCACTGTGCCTGTATATAGAGCTACAGATACTCACTGTGCTGTATATAGAGGTACAGATACTCACTGTGCCTGTATATAGAGCTACAGATACTCACTGTGCTGTATATAGAGCTACAGATACTCACTGTGCTGTATATAGGACTACAGATACTCACTGTGCTGTATATAGGGCTACAGATACTCACTGTGCTGTATATAGGGCTACAGATACTCACTGTGCTGTATATAGAGCTACAGATACTCACTGTGCTGTATATAGGGCTACAGATACTCACTGTGCTGTATATAGGGCTACAGATACTCACTGTGCTGTATATAGGGCTACAGATACTCACTGTGCTGTATATAGGGCTACAGATACTCACTGTGCTGTATATAGGGCTACAGATACTCACTGTGCTGTATATAGGGCTACAGATACTCACTGTGCTGTATATAGAGCTACAGATACTCACTGTGCTGTATATAGGACTACAGATACTCACTGTGCTGTATATAGGGCTACAGATACTCACTGTGCTGTATATAGGGCTACAGATACTGACTGTGCTGTATATAGGACTACAGATACTCACTGTGCTGTATATAGGGCTACAGATACTCACTGTGCTGTATATAGGACTACAGATACTCACTGTGCTGTATATAGGGCTACAGATACTCACTGTGCTGTATATAGAGCTACAGATACTCACTGTGCTGTATATAGAGCTACAGATACTCACTGTGCTGTATATAGAGCTACAGATACTCACTGTGCTGTATATAGGACTACAGATACTCACTGTGCTGTATATAGAGCTACAGATACTCACTGTGCTGTATATAGGACTACAGATACTCACTGTGCTGTATATAGGGCTACAGATACTCACTGTGCTGTATATAGACCTACAGATACTCACTGTGCTGTATATAGAGCTACAGATACTGACTGTGCTGTATATAGGACTACAGATACTCACTGTGCTGTATATAGGACTACAGATACTCACTGTGCTGTATATAGAGCTACAGATACTCACTGTGCTGTATATAGAGCTACAGATACTGACTGTGCTGTATATAGAGCTACAGATACTCACTGTGCCTGTATATAGAGCTACAGATACTCACTGTGCCTGTATATAGAGCTACAGATACTCACTGTGCTGTATATAGAGCTACAGATACTCACTGTGCTGTATATAGAGCTACAGATACTCACTGTGCCTGTATATAGAGCTACAGATACTCAATGTGCCTGTATATAGAGCTACAGATACTCACTGTGCCTGTATATAGAGCTACAGATACTCACTGTGCTGTATATAGAGCTACAGATACTCACTGTGCCTGTATATAGGACTACAGATACTCACTGTGCCTGTATATAGAGCTACAGATACTCACTGTGCCTGTATATAGGACTACAGATACTCACTGTGCCTGTATATAGAGCTACAGATACTCACTGTGCTGTATATAGAGCTACAGATACTCACTGTGCCTGTATATAGGACTACAGATACTCACTGTGCCTGTATATAGAGCTACAGATACTCACTGTGCTGTATATAGAGCTACATATACTCACTGTGCTGTATATAGGGCTACAGATACTCACTGTGCTGTATATAGGACTACAGATACTCACTGTGCTGTATATAGAGCTACAGATACTCACTGTGCTGTATATAGAGCTACAGATACTCACTGTGCTGTATATAGGGCTACAGATACTCACTGTGCTGTATATAGAGCTACAGATACTCACTGTGCTGTATATAGGACTACAGATACTCACTGTGCTGTATATAGAGCTACAGATACTCACTGTGCTGTATATAGAGCTACAGATACTGACTGTGCTGTATAT